>NC_092709.1:103599652-104322499 GCF_047496885.1 Scyliorhinus torazame
CAGCCCTCAAAGGTGATCAAAAATGTTCCAGGCGACATATAGCTCAGTACTTTCTGTACAATGTGAGGTACAGATAATGTCGATTCCACACTTCGAGCCACTTGTTTTCACTACATGAGAATGCCAATCACACATTCCAGAGCTTAGTCAAATGTCATAGAAAAACAGTAGACAGAAGGAAAACTTCTTACCTTGCCACTGCATTTGGCCTTATCGATTATTTTCAGTGCATACTCCTTGCCACTGGATCTAAGTGGAATACAGAAAAAGAAGCATCTTCTTTGTGGTGGCAATATAATTTTCACTCTCCAAAAATAATGTGAAGTATTTTTTCTCATTCTTCTCACATCTTCCCCTTCACACCATTATTTTTACCTGAGGGACGAGCACAGGCAAATGTTTTGGGCAGGTTTCTCCATTTGGGAGACTAAGGGCCGGATTCTCCGCCCCTTGATGCACATCGTGATCGGGTGCCCGGCTGAAATAGAGGTTCACGCTGGGCATCAAACTGATCGGGGTTAGCTCCCGTGGGAGGATACTAATAATAATCTTTATTATTGTCACAAGTAGGCTTACGTTAACTGCAATGAGGTTGCTGTGAAAATCCCCTAGTCGCCTCACTAGAGTTCAGACTGTCAATTCACCTAACAGCACGCCTTTCCGGACTTTTGGGAGGAAACCGCAGCACCCAGAGGAAACCCACGCAGACACGGGGAGAACGTGCAGACTCCCACAGAAGTGACCCAAACCGGGAATCGAACCTGGGACCCTGGAGCTATGAAGCAATTGTGCTAACCACTATGCTACCGTGCTGCATGAGGATTAATACCAGGAGATATTTTACCCAAGCGGGATTCGAACCTGGGACCCTGTAGCTGAGAACAAATGGGTCCTAATGAGTCAAACGTGGACCAGTCGAAATGGCACCTGGGGGGAGGGGGTCTCCCAGGCTATTAGAGAGGCCCGGGTGGTTGGTGATAGGGCAGGGTGGCCCCTGGCTCTCCCTCTGGAATCTGAGCACCTTAGCACTGCCAGTCTGGCACCCTGGCAGTGCCATCAGCTCACCAGCAAGAAATCACTCTAAGTGCGGCCTCGCTGGAGGGAAACTCCCCGAGGCCAAATGAAACGGCAAAGAGCCGTTAAATAGCGCTGCAGTCACCGAGAAACACCCTGCTAAATGCCCCCGAAACCGGACATAGAAATTGTTTGGTTGAATCACGTCCATTAACTCTGTTTCTCGCTGTATGGGCCCGTCTCTGGGTCATGTATGAGGAACAGCACTTTTATTTTGAGTCGCCTGAGGACGCGCTGTACTTCGTGAAAAGGAAAAGACTGGTGGTGGACTGAGAACTTTGCTGCAACGTTCATGCCTTATTTTTGTTTTTGGTTCTCTGTTCTTTGAAAAAAAAAGTTTCTCGTTTTTTGAAGGCTGTTTGTAATGCCTTCTGTATTGATTTGGGACCAGTGGCCGAGCTGAGTGAGTTAAGGTTTTCATTTGCACTGTTGGGGGATGGAGGTGTGCTTGGTGGATTTTGGTGTTTTTCTGTCGGGCAATTGTGTGGGGATTGTTTGATGTTGGAGTATGTTTGTATGAGCGGGGGAGGGGGCGGGGGGAGGGAACAATAGGTGGGAGACTATTCGACACCAGGGATAGGGGCCACCAAGCTAGCTGGGCGGGCTAGCTCACAGAAGCGCAGTGGAGGGGTGTGCATACGTTCAGTTCATCAAAGGGGCTGAGTTACAGAGTGTTGTTACTAGGACGGGAGGGGGGGAAAATGTTCTGCTGACGAGGGAGGGACTTGGGCCAAGGGACAGAGAGGAGGATGGGGGCAGAGGCTGCCTGGGGGCAGGCCGGTGGTGGTGTGGAGCATGGGCTCCTGGAGGCGGGCCCAAAAAAGGGGATGGCTGATCGGCGAAGGGGGGCAATGAGCCCCCCAACTAGGGTGATCACCTGGAATGTTCAAGGGTTAAATGGGCCGGCCAAGAGGGCACGTGCGTTCGCGCATCTTAAGGGACTGAAGGCGGACGTGGTAATGTTGCAGGAGACTCACCTTAGAGTAGCTGACCAGATTAGATTGAGGAAAGGCTGGGTCACTCAGGTCTTTCACTCGGGACTGCAGGTGGTATTAGTAAATATGTATGCGTCAAATTGGGATGATGTGGAGTTTATAAAGCGGATGCTGGGGAAGATACCGGACCTGGATTCGCACAGGTTGGTCATGGGAGGGGACTTCAACACAGGTATTGACCCTGGCTTGGACCAGTCAAGCTCGAAAATGGGCAGGGTGTCCGCAATGGCAAAGGAACTAAAAGGGTTCATGGAGCAGATGGGGGGGGGGGGGGCTGGATCCATGGAAATTTGGGCAGCCGAGGGTGAAGGAGTTCTCCTCCAACTCACACATGCATAAAGTGTACTCCCGGATTGATTTCTTCATTTTGAGCAGGGCCCTACTGGCTGGGGTGGTGGACACGGGGTACTTGGCGATCACAATCTCAGACCATGCTCGCACTGGGTTGACCTGCAGGTTAGTAAAGACAGTAACCAGCACCCTCACTGGAGGTTAGATGTGGGACTTTTGGCTAAAGTAGGGGTGTGCAAGCAGCTGAGGAAATGTATTCAGAACTACCTGCAGGTCAACGACACATGGGAAATTTCAGCAGCGATGGTCTGGGAGGCACTGAAGGCGGTGGTCAGAGGGGAGCTGATCTCGATATGGGCCCACAGGGAGAAGGTGGACAGTACAGAGACGGACCGACTGGTTAAGGTGATACTACATATCGATAGAAGGTATGTGGAGACCCCAGAGGCAGGGCTTTTAAGAGAACGGCGGAGGCTACAGGCGGAGTCGTCTTGTTAACCACAGGGAGGGCGGTGGAGCAGCTGAGCAAGATGAGGGTAGTGATCTATGAGTATTGAGAGAAGGCCAGCAGAATGCTTGCACAGCAGCTTAGAAACAGGAAGGCAGCCAAGGAGATAGTGAAAGTAAATGACTGGAGATTCAGCAAGGGTGAATATGGCGTTTAGGGATTTCTACAGTAGGCTGTATAGGTCGGAACACCCTATGGGCCGGAGGGGATGAGGCACTTCTTGGGGGGGCTGAATTTCCCAAAGGTGGACGGGGAGCTGGTAGAAGAACTGGGGGCCCCGATCGGGCTGGAAGAGATAGTGGAGGGTCTGAAGGTCATGCAGTCGGGTAAAGCCCCGGGACCGGACGGGTACCCAGTGGAGTATTATATAAAGTTCTCTGGGGTATTGGGACCGGTGTTAATGAGGATGTTCAATGAGGCAAGGGAAAGTGGGGTGCTGCCCCTGACTATGTCACAGGCCACGATTTCTCTGATTCTGAAGTGGGACAAGAACCCGGAGTTGTGTGGGTCCTACAGACTGATATCCCTATTGAATGTGGATGCCAAACTGCTGGCCAAATTTTGTCCTCCACGATTGAGGATTGTGTTCCGGACGTGATTGGGGAGGACCAGGCGGGGTTTGTTAAAGGTAAGCAGTTGGTGGCTAATGTAAGAAGGTTGTTAAATGTGATCATGATGCCCCCGGGGGGACCAGTGAACCATGTCTACATGTTCTGGGCATGTCCGAAGGTTAGGGCATTTTGGCAGGGGTTTGCAGATGTCATGTCCACGGTGTTAAAAACAAGGGTGGCGCTGAGTCCAGAGGTGGCGATTTTCAGGGTGTCAGAAGACCTGGGAATCCAGGAGGAGAAAGAGGCAGAAATTCTAGCCTTTGCTTCTCTGGTAGCCCGGAGATGCATACTATTAGCTTGGAGGGATTCAAAGCCCCCGAAGTCGGAGACCTGGCTATCGGACATGGCTAGCTTTCTCTGTTTGGAAAAAAATCACGTTCGCCTTGAGAGGGTCACTGTTAGGGTTCCTCCGGAGGTGGCAACCGTTCATCGACTTCTTCGCGGAAAATTAATCGTCAGCAGGTGTGATGAATATCACATCCGCCGCAGAATTCGGTTTGAAATAAGGCAACAGAAATTAATACAATCAGCATTTTATTCAAAGTGGAATAAAACCACTTCAGCTAAAGGTCATGTAGAGGTTACCACCTGCTGGGAGGATCACCGAGCTGGTTTCAAAGGCTCATTAATATAAATAATTACAGGATAAGAAAGATCTTCCTTTGACACACCATAAATTCTTTGGGATCACACGCTACACCTATAAATATTCAAAACATGAGGACAGGAAATTCTTCAGATAAATAATACATTAATCCTTCCTTAACTATATAACTCTTGACACCCTCACAAAAAGTGTCTGTTTTGGTATCTAAAGAACATGACAACACTGAAAAAAGACAGGCCTCTACACAAGTCCCCTTTGCCAATATATCTTAAGACACCTGACATTTACACAGACACTATGATCATTAAAATATGTATTGATGATAATACATCCAATTAGCCTTTGGCAATACGTAATTAACCAACAATAAGTGACAAGATAACAGATGCAGTCCTTGACTGATAAGATAATTTTATGTACATAAAAAGAGGGACATTTTAGCAGAGAGGTACCCTTCTCACTCCCCTGCAGGAGTTTGGGTCAAAGCTCTGTTCTTCAAGCTTGCCTCGTCAGACAAAACCTCAGGTTTTGTAAGTATGTTTTTGTTTAACTTCTTAGAAATGTATTAAGAAATTGATAGGAGATACTTTGGATTTTCCATGTTTCAGATTTCTCATTCTATTGAGAGAAGTTAGTGTGTTAGCAGATAACATAGGACTGTTAACGATTTTATATTATTAACAGATAACTAAAGAGTGTTAATCAATTTATACTTTTAACTCTGCAATTCTGTATGTATCTATTGGGAGTATTTTTACAATAAAAATACTTTGATTAAAATTATACTGTGTAAGAATTACTCTCAAAGTTTAAACTCCGAGACACTCATTTTGGAAGCCTGAAATGGCTAGGACCCACGACGATAGAGGTAAAGATTTAGTTATGAGTGACGCATCTGAACTTTCCCCATAAAAAGAAACTGAAATCCTGTTTAACTGTCTGAGATCCGGAAAAACATTCTCCCTTCGTGAGATCTATTCTGAGTCTTGGCAGGAAAACAGGTTTCCCTCGTCTGGTGGGTTAACCTAGAGCATAGGTTATTAATAAAGTATTATCAGGTCCGGAATAACCTAAATCTATTACACAGAAGGAGAGTGGGTTAGTTTAGCTTAGAGTAGGGGGTTAATAAAGGTGGGACCTGTAAGAGAGGGAGATGGCTTTTGCACTATGTTTATAGTTTCATGTACATTGTTTATTAGGTTGTTGTTATAATACCAAAAAATACCTCAATTAAATGTTTATTTTTTAAAAACTGTTTCTCACCCTACAGATCCTGCCAGATCTGTTGACAATTTGCAGCATTTTTTGTTTTTAGTTCAGTTTTCCAGCCTCTGGCGTACTTTGCTTTAAATTTAGTTATTGATCTACGGTCGCTAATTAAATTGTATAATTTTTATCAAGGGAATTATATCATTTTAGAGGAAGGTTTTCATACCAACACATTCATGGAAATTTCACAATCCAACTCTGTGATTCTATTTACCCAAAGATACACTGTTCTCTTTAGCTGTGGAGGTAGATAAACTGCTGTTGGACTCTTCACACCTTTCATTATAAATAGACTTTATGGGCAGCTTTGTATATCAAAGGAGTGCTCACAGTGGATTGGGAACCTCTTTGTTTCAGCACCTGGATTGCCCATGCCTGTTTATTTTAGCTGTAAAACGTATGCATTTGCCGACCAATAGCAGAGCGTGGCTGTGATGGAGACCTGCACTCCATTAAAGGATCTTTATTTAATGGGACCCAAGCAGGAATCAGAATGGCTGCATCCCCAACTCTTTTAGAAGGTTTCAAGAAGAATGATGATGGGAACATGTGGTATGATTGATTGGACACACACACACACACACACACACACACACAATGAGCAGCAGGAGTGTGGTCCCTCTCAGCCGGAGGCAGTGTCACGAAAGGTTGAATGACTCAAGATCAGCAGGAAAGGTGAGTGACAGATACGGGGCAAGGGTAGTTGGGTCTCTGTTCAAGGTGCTCGCAGTTCGCATCCCTCGTCTACCTCCTCAGTCACATGCCCACATGTTTCCTCCTGTCCCGATGACTGAACCTATCCCTGCATAGATGCAGTTGGGGCAGTCTTTGGATGAACGTGAATGAGCCTACAGGACACCACAAACATCTTAGCTGTCATAACAGTAGACCATGTACCAAAAGACTCTTTTCTTGGAGATGGCTGTACACTCCCAGGCACCCAATAATGCCTGCTAATGCAGCCATCTTCGAAGGTCAGACTAGGGCAGAAATCACAAACAAAAGTGGGTGAAATACCAAGTAAAATTAATCATGGACAATGTAGTCCCTCTGGGTAAGTTCAGATTGCTGAGTGAGTTGGGACAGGAATTTTCCATATTTTTGTCCTCTTGAAATTGGTCTTGAGATTTCCATTTCACTTTCTGATAGTTGCGGGAGACGGTAGGGCTGCTATTTGGTTAGAGTGTTGTCAATAATCATCAAAGAATCACAACTCTGTGGAACGGGTTTAATCGAGCAACTGCTTTTTTGTTACCCAGCATTTTTCTGCGTTTGGAAGCAAAAATCAAAGAAATCATGTCAAAGTATATGTCGTCCCCTGCTACGTTTTTGCTCAGTGGATAAATAAGTCTGGACTTGTAGGGCAACAATGAAAGGAACAACTTTTAGAATGTCTGCAGAATCAACAACAGCATTCATTCAGCTGCTTTTTAATTGGCTGTGCTAGCTAACTTGTTTAATATCTCATCCAACACACAGTGACTCTTACATATATACGCAAATTTTTCATAAACACATAGACCCATAACTTGCTCAGTGTGGCAATCTCTGGCGTATTGCCATCTGAATGGACTTGCACTCGCTGTTATTGCAAACCCCTGTCTCACTCAACTTTCCTCACTCAGGATGGTGATGCAGGAGCAGCGAGGCATCCCGTCCCCCACCCACCCCAGCTGCATCGGCGAGGAGTAACTGGTGCACAGGAAAGAAAGGGCCACCCCCTTTTAATAGCATGAGCTGCTGTAAAGGAGATGTTTTAGGGACAATTTCATGGGAGAGAGCAAGTTTCAAATGTACGCGCTCAGACAAATGAGGGGCGGCAGGGAGGGAGATAGGGGGGTAGTGTGTGTCGCGGGTCTGACCGGAATGGGTTGGACCGGAGAAGGAGGGTCGCATTGGACCAGACCAGGATGGGGTTTGGACTGGGAGGGGGGATCGGACCGGGAAGAGGGGGTCAGGTCAAGTTGGATCGGGAGAGTGTGTATAGGACCAGGCCGGAGGGTTGGACCGGGAGGTTGGGTCGGTGGTGAGGGTGGTGTGGAAAATCCGCTGGGGTTGTATGTGTGGGGGCTGTCCTATGCGAGGCTGGGTCCAGTGTTTAAAATAGTTACTCTGGAGTTAAAAGTTCTTTTTTCTCTTCTAACTCTTTCAAAGTAACTATCAGGGTGAAACTGTCAGGACCATCCGAAGTTAGCGATTTGAATCGTTTCTGTCAGATGGTTCCCAGCCCAGCACAATTGTCCAGAGGATGTCAGCCTTTTGCGCAACTGTCGGGTAAACCCTTGCGTGGAAACATCCCAGAGAGATTTCCCATCGCATCATTGAGGTTATCCCTAAAAGCGATGCTGGTGAACCAGGAAGTTGTGGCCCGTGAAGTTCTTCTCAGTGATGATGAGAATTAAAAATGTCACCATGAGTATGTGCAGCATCGTTATTCTTTTTGCACAAAGAAACCATTTGGCTCCACAATGCATCAACAATGAGGTGATATTCTGGTTATATTAAGAAGGACTTTAATATTCCCCTATTTGCTGATATTTTTAAAATGTAGAGTAGATGGTGATGGTTCCATTGGGGCAAACGTTATTGAGATTGAAAAGCTTAAGGACATCAATCCCTGTGTTAAGTGCTGGGTTGTGCCAGTTGGAATACTCCCCTGTAGGATTAAATATTCCTGGCAGGCACCGTGACATAATAGGAATCCGCCGGAGTTGAGGGAAGTAGGAGAAGCAGGCATGGATAGCCCATTGTTGAGTCTGCTGCCATCCCATCAATACGAATGTGAGTTATTTTCGCTCATCATAAAACAATTTCATTTCTAAAGCACCTTTCATGATCACTGTATGTCCCGAAATACTCTACAGTCAATGAAGTGGTTTTTAAAATGTGTCGTAGTGTACGGGCTGTGCAAAATCCCACACATAATTGAGGGTTAAACATTATTCAGGACTCTGGGGAGAATCCCTCTTCTGCACTGAAATAATACCAGGAGATATTTTACCTCCACTTGAATGGCAGTCAGATCCTTGCACAGTATTTCATTCTCGGCTGCCTGCCCCACGTCGGTAGTGGGGTCCCCGATGCGACCGAGATTTGGAAAATCGGGATCGATGGGCACCGATCAGATTGCGATGCTCCAGCCCCCTGCTGGCAGTGGGATCGGGGCTTGCTCACACACGCCAGTCGGAGAATGTAAATGAATGCAAATGAGTTGTTTCTTTGTTATTGTCACAAGTAGGCTTACATTAATACTGCAATCAAGTTACTGTGAAAATCCCCTAGTCGCCATACTCTGGCACCTGTTCGGGTACAGTGAGTGAGAATTCAGAATATCCAATTCATCTAACAGCATGTCTTTCGGGATTTGTGGGAGGAAACCGGAGTACCCAGAGGAAACCCACGGAGACACGGGGAGAACATGCAGACTCCGCACAGAGTGACCCAAGCGGGAATCGAACCTGGAACCCTGGCACTGTGAAGCAACAGTGCTAACCACTGTGCTACCGTGCCGCCCCTCAATAAGTCTCAATAACCCATTTGCATCTACTTAGTGGACCCGGCAACCTATTCTCCAGCCCTCTGTGATTTTCAGATCTCCTGGGCTGGGAATCACGTGGGCAAGGATTACTATAGGTCTCATCAAACGTGGGCCTAACGTGGTAGTCCTCGTGATCGGCCGGGGGCAACTCCTTAAGAGAGTTGTCCCCAAAAGTCCATTGGAGGGTCACCCTCAGCCCCGGCAATGCACGACTGTCCACCCCTCCTCTACCAGACCATCCCCACGACTGCCGCAGAGACCCCCTAAAATGGGACAACTCCTAAGAGATCCCCTTAATAGAAGACCGCGCCCGAGACCCCTTTAGAAGGGAGACCCCACAGGGACCCTCTAACTAAAGGTACCCCCCACATGGACCCCCTAATTAGAGGGACCTCCACAGAGACCTCCTAATGAGAGAGACCCCCCCCCCCCACTCCACAGAAGCCCTCCAGAAAAATATTTATGTGAGGAGATATCAATTTACTTCTAGCATGAAGCAATCAGTCTTAATTTCTGAAGGATAAAATATCAACTTATCAGCTCTCTAGCTTCCAAAAAGGGTCTTTTTTCTGGAAGGGGGTAGAGGGTCTGTGGGGGTCCCCTCTAGTTAGGAGGTCCCTGTGGGGGTTCCTTTAGTTAGGGGGTTTCTGTGGGGCTGTCTCCCTATTGAGGAGGCCCCTGTGGGGAGTACCCCTATTACAGGTGCATCTGCGGGGGTTTCCTTTAGTTAGGGGTCACTGTAGGGGTTCTCCATATTAAGATGGCCGCTCTGGGGGTTCCCCCTATTAAGGGGGTCTCTGTGATGGTTTACTTTTTTGGGGGTGTTCTTGGGGGGTCTCAATGTTAAGGGGGTACCTGCAGAGGGTCTCCTTAGTTAGAGAGTCCTGGTGGGAGGGGGTGGAGGAGGAAGGTCACCTCCATACTTGGGGGAGACACCCAGATAATCTGGGGGAGGGACTGCTTTGCGATGCGGGGGAGGTGGGCTGATTTGCAGTGTGGGTTGTTGCCGGCTACGGGACTTCACAATCGAACTGCCCCCGCTCAACATGGTGACCCAATAACGGGATTCCCCTGGGAATCCAACCTATTCCTGACAATGCTTAAATTTGCATGGCGAGGAATAGTGATTTGCTTCCCGATTTGCGCTTCCAGGGGGAACATAAATTGGTATCAATTCTTCTCTGGGGGGATAACATAGGATTGGATTCTCCATTTCACAGCCCACCCCATGGCCACCACCCACCAGTCCCCCATGCCCTCGCGGAAGGCCCCCCCGGCCAGCGGCATGGATTCCGGCCGAGTGTGGCGGCGCTGGACAGTCTGCAGCCACCACACAGGGCAGGGATTCTCCGAACCCCCGCCGGGCCGGAGAATCGCCGGGGGCTGGCGTGAATCCCACCCCCGCCGTGTCCCGAATTCTCCGCCACCAGAGATTTGGCGGGGGCGGGAATCGCGCCGGTCGGCGGGCCCCCCCCGGCGATTCTCCGGCCCGCGATGGGCCAAAGTCCCGTCGCTGTCAACCCTCTCCCGCCAACGTGGATTAAACCACCTACCTTACCGGCGGGAGCAGGCGGCGCGGGCGGGCTCCGGGGTCCTGGGTGTCCCCGGGGGGTGCCCCTACGGTTGCCTGGCCCGCGATCGGGACCCACCGATCCGCGGGCGGGCCTGTGCCATGGGGGCACTCTTTTTCTTCCGCCTTCACCATGGTCTTCACCATGGCGGAGGCGGAAGAGACCCACTCCCCTGCGCATGCACGGGGATGACGTCAGCAGCCGCTGGCGCTCCCACGCATGCGTGGACTTACGCAGGCCGGCAAAGTCCTTTCGGCCCTGTCTGGCGTGGCGCCAAAGGCCTTCCACATCAGTCGGTGGAGCGGAAACCACTTTGGCGCGGGCCTAGCCCCTCAAGGTGAGGGTTTGGCCCCTAAAGGTACGGAGACTTCCATCACGCCGGCACCCTCCGCCCCGCTGGGTTGGGAAGAATCTCGCCCCAGGTTCCCAACCGCTCAAATCACATGTCAACCGTCCGGTAAGGAACTTGGCCCATCGTGGGCGGAGCATTGTGGGAGGACTTGCCGATGACACGCAAACACAGTACCATTGACATGCGGCGCCCAACGAGATGATGTCATTTTGGAGGAGGCGGAGACTCGAAAACCGGCATCAAAATGGCACCGCCCCGATTTGGGCATCGGAAGGGATTCTCCGCCTGATCGCCAATTATGATTTTGCCATCGGGCAACTGAGAATCCCGCCCACAGTCTCCCAAATGGAGAAACTCGCCCTGTACCTCTGACATTGCAGCACTCCCTCAATACCATACTGAAGTGCTAGCCTAGACTGTGCACAAATGTCTCTGAATTGGGACTTGAATCAACATAGTTCTGATGTGGAGATGAGTTTGCTACCACTCAGCCCCAGCTGACACCATGCCAATCTTATAGCATGTGATAGGCTGTAGGAAAGAGGTTTCATGATAACTGAAGTTTAAGTTATGTGTTAAGTGCAAATTTGCCTGTGGATTGAATCGCATCTGTGGTGTTCCCTTATAGACTGTAAAGATTTCCATTTTTGTGGTTAAGCTGACTTACCGTTCCACACATTCTTTAACTACGGCAAAATTCCCATCTCCAATCACCTTCCCAATTTTATATTTATCAAGAATAGTTGAAGCTGAAAAGGATCTATTTCCATTTATACCTGTGGGAAGATTGAAGAAAATTTAGATTAATTTTCTAAGGTCAAACTACTCCAGGAGTATTCTACATCACTTAACTGTGGAATACATTTTCATTTCCGGTAATCCATTCCTGCATTCCACCAATCCATTGACTAAGCCCATGCATGATAGGCTGAAATTCTCTGTACAAAAATATTTAATTTTCACTTGATAAGCTGATACTTTATCCTTCAGAAATTAAGACTTCATGCTAGCAGTAAATTGATATCTCCTCACAGAAATATTTTTCCTTTTTGTTATTTTCTGTCCTATTTGGCAATATGATCCCTGTGATAACCTCAATGAGAACCACAGAGATGACCTGATTGATCTCCCCAAGGGGCTCGTGGAATAGAAGCTCCCCGCTGACAGATAAAAGTCGGCCAGGATCAGAACCGGCATCTTTGGATGATCCCGGCTTGGACTGGATGTACTGCTCAGCGTGTTGTGGCCTTGTTTTTCTTTAACCATATAAACCAATGAGTTTAATCCTTCTCGAGACACCTGTGAATATTATACTGGCGATGAGAGTGGGATCACCCGCACACATGGGCATTACCCCACAACTCTCAAATGAAGACAACCTGCTATAGGGTCGCTGAGGGTCCCCCCCTTTTCAGGCCTCTCCATCCCTCCTTTCAGGACCTCCACCATCAACCCACTCACCAACCTTTATGAGGCCCCTTAATACCCACCCTCATCTCCCCACTCACCATAACCCCCTCCCCTCCCACATTCCCCCTTTCAGGGCATGGTCCTCCTCAGGCTCCAACCCTTGGCAGTGCCACCCTGACACCACCACCCAGGCAGTGTGATCAAGGCACCTTGGCAGTGCCAGGGTGGCAGTGTCAAGGTGCCTGGGTGCCAGAGGGAGAGCCAGGTTGCCACCCTGCCCTGTCCCCAATCATCCAGCGGTCTACAATTCCTGGGGAACCCTCCAGGTGCCGTTACGCCTAGTCCACGTTTGTGTGGATCAGTATTAAACGGCGCTTGTTCCAGGCCTTGCTGGGGAGGCCCGTGAGTTCCCAGGCACACGGAGAATCCGGCGCACACATATTAAAATGAGGCATACGGCTCATTGAAATATGCTAATCTGGATCTTGCCCAGTGAGAACAGGATCCAGATCGTGAGGTTCGTTTGAAACTTGCGAGAATTCTCAAGCATCACAAACTTCGCTAGAGGTCTCTTGCGAGATTCAACAGCCTTGTCGCGTCACCAAGTCGGGCGCGACGAGCCGCTAAATCGCACCCCCAATCTGACTGCACAACTTACAAATCACGAGAGCTTTAAAAGATTATGACGAACTCTGGAATTAGTTGCCTTCTCGGAAACTCAGTTCCACTAACCTATTAGAATTTATTTTTCCAAATCTTGATCAATACTTGATATGTGAGGATTTTACACTTGTGTACTCTGCTCATTGTCTAATTCTCCATTTCCTTCAATGGAAGAAGTGAAAATTGTGTGTGGTGTTTATGAAAGTCAGGCAATTTGATGCCAGCAGGCTCCTGCTTCAAGTTGGAAGTTATAATGTTTTAATGAAGTAAATCATATTGGGGTATTTTAAATAAAGTTTTTGACTGGAATTTGCCTTGTCCTCCTGGTACCTAATGCTGATGACATGCAAAGTTATCACAATAAAAGAACGTGTCCCTGGTAAACAGCTTTCCTCATCAAGAGTGCACATTGTATATTTCAGCGTGCTTAAGCTCCCAAAATTTGATCCTGGTGTGCAAGGCTCCATGGTGGAAGTAGGATTTTGTGAAATCAGGCCATGAACTGTAGATCAGCAAGCATTTCAGAAATAGAAATTTCACTGCACTTGCTCCTTCAAAAAAAATGCTTAGCATTCCTGAGGCACCAAAGAACCATGTCAACCAGGATCATTTCCCAAAAAACAGGGATGAATTCCTTAAACAAGTCTTTCGATTTGTATATGCCTGAAATATTTGATCTAATCTCCAAAGAAACAAATGATGAGTTCTGGATTAATACAATTAATTTTTTTCTGGAAGCTGTGAGATTTCTAATATGGAACTAATGGGCCATGAGATACCCTTCTGGGAAGAAATAGTACTCACTGTAACAAGTAGTATTTCTGTTTTTATATATCAAGGCACTTTGCCACACAAACTAGACTATTCCAATAAAAACAGGACATGGGCAGGATCATGGCTTGGTCTTTGATGAATGCTTTTCTGTTGATGAAAGTACATTAATAACTCGCCTGCACAGTTGAGACACAGCAGAGGGCAGAAAAAATGACTTATATTTTAGAAATGGCAGGTCTGCTTTCAGGTTTATATTTTAGAAATTCCAAGGATGACCACTGAAACATCAGTGTCCCATCAAAAGCTGAACAAATTGAATAGAAAACTTGAGAAGGTGATTTGTAATGTTATTGCATTCTTAACATCCACATGATTCCAGCCAGAAAATGTTAACAAATGAGTCTTAAAAATGGGAATCGCTTAGAAGGGCTATTGATAAGCAGAGTCGTGAAATCCATGAGAAGTGTTCACAACACTAAGGAACAGAAGCTTTGCCCAAATTCCATTCTGCGTTTTCGAGAAAAAAGACTGTAATCTATGAGGAATAAAATGCATTTGGACCCTTTGGACAGTCCAGATTTAATGGTATAATCATTAAACATTTATATCTTTTCATTTATTAAAATATGGAATACTCAGTGTGGAGATCGGGATACCTTTCACACATTTGGCATTCAACAACAATTTTGAGTATTCCCTGGTTAGACAGTTTATATGAAGCTTATAAAGTTTCCACTGATTCCCCAAAACACAAAGGAAAGAGAGGGAAAATGATCGAGGGGAGTAGCAGCCTTCATGATTAAGAATTAAATCACTTAAATTGTAAAAGATATAGAATGAGAGGTATAAGCAGTCAATGGAGGTCTTATGTGTAGCAATGAGAAAGAAAAGGTGTTATGACAGTAGTGGTGGACCAGGCCTCCCCTGGTGGCAGATGTGAAATGGTGCAATGTATAAATGCAAAGATTCAACAGCATGTAATAAAGGACAATTTAATGGGCAATTTTAACTTTAATATAGATTGGAATAAACAGCTCATGATAGAAAAGTAGTGAATTCTTTCAGTGTGTTCATGATAATTTGCTGCAACAATTTGTCCTCGAACTAAATAAGTGGGCAGGCATATTAGATTTAATAGTGAGCAGTCTGTCAGACTTAGCTAACAGCCTAATAGCGATCATAACTTAATTAAGTTCAATGTAGCGTTTGAAAGGGAGAAATACAAAACCAGTAAGGTTCTTGATTTAGGTAATGCTAAACAGTAACATAAGCTCAAATTTTCAAAACAATGGAAGTGACCAAAAGTCTTGCCACCGAATTCAGCACTTTCCATTTTCATGGGACTGGGAATGGGGATGGGGTGTTTTTCACACATGCATGTTATACGGGGGAAACTGGCATTTAAATAATCAGCTGCCTCCACTCAAGTGGGATTTCGATAGTCCAGGATTGTGAAACTTGAAGTGTGCAGGTTAGACCACGTTGAAGTAAGTATGAATTTTGTGGATGAATTTGAATAGCCAGGAGAGGTAAGGTGCACATTTGGATCTGGTCCTGGGACACCTTTAGGGGAGGTAATGTGCCCTTTGGTATAGGATGGAATTGCTAAAAGTAGGAATAGACATGTGTAAAAAGTGCATAAACTCCTTTTTTTCAAGCTCATTAGGACCTTTACGAACAACTGTTAAAACTGTCAAAGGGGCCTGTCAAAGAGAGCTGTCAGGATATCAAGGCATTTAAAATTTCTGCCCATTAAATCTTTGAAATAAATACCTAGAGTTTTTTTTTAAAAAAAAGATTGCTTGTTTCTTCACTCTGTCTGTAAACATGAGCCTGAGGGTTTCCAGAAGTGGATTAGTGCTGTATGACTGATTTTGATAATTGCTTATTGTCACAAGTAGGCTTCAAATGAAGTTACTGTGAAAAGCCCCTCGTTGCCACATTCCGGCACCTGTTCGGGGAGGCTGGTACGGGAATTGAACCGTGCTGCTGGCCTGCCTTGGTCTGCTTTCAAAGCCAGCGATTTAGCCCTGTGCTAAACATTGCAACTACCATTAACATATTAACCATTTTGATTGACGGCTGCAGGCAGTTATAGACTCTTTGATGTGGGACTATGAATTCCAATGCTTGTTGTTATAAGGGATTCTTCACTTGAATGAAATGTTTGTTGTCATGTGGCTTTATTTAATGGCAAGAATGTTTATGAATTAGAGTGATTTTTCGATATAATGAAGCCTGTAATAGACACTTAGGCCCAGATTTTCACCACAAGTGGGTGACATGGTGGCGCAGTGGTTAGCACTGCTGTCTCATGGCGCTGAGGGCCCAGGTTCAATCCCGGGCCCGGGTCACTGTCCATGTGGAGTTTGCATATTCTCCCCGTGTCTGCATGGGTCTCACCCCCGCAACCCAAAGATGTGCAGGGTAGGTGGATTGGCCATTTAAGTCTCCGGTTGTCGCCACTGAAATGGGATCTTGGCAGGCTGGGAGTGTGAAACCTTGAGTGTGCAGATTAGGACAGAGAAGACATCAGACTTAGTGGATCCATTTGGATAGCCACGGTATCTCTGTGAAAAGGTAAGGTACCCTTTGAACAGGGTTGTGGGACTCCGTTAGTGAGACATAAGGCACTCTTTTGGATAGGTGAGACATCATTTGGGATTTTAAAAAGTGAACATGATCATACACTTTTTACTTACACATTGGAACTGTCCAGCTGTCAACGAACTGTTAACAAACTGTCCAGCAGTTAACGTTGTCAACGAAATGTCCAATCTGTCAAGGTAATACAAAGTTGACAAGAAACTGTCAAGGAACAAGGATATAAAATGAGTTGGCATGGAGGAGGCAAGGGCAGACATGGGTGGGTGGGGGAGGGCATATATTTGTATGGGACATGAGGGGTCATGGGAATAGGTAAAGGTGTATGGATTAGCATGGGGGTCTGAGGTGCCATGGGGGTGGGTAGAGGGGAATGTCGGCATGGGAATATGAGGGGTCATGAAGGGGCATGGATTGGCATGGGGGTATAAGAGGACAAGGGGGGGATTGAGTGGGGGTCATGGATTACCATAGGTTGGCATGGATGTGTGGAAGACTGAGGGATGAGACCAAGAAAGACATTTATGTTTTTAAAAAATATTTACTTAACCACATTGCTGGTGCACAGCAGGCCCCCCCTGCCCAACCCACCTCTGTGCCCGGCAGCTTCCGCCCCAACTCTTATTTTATCCCATGCCCCCCCCCCCCCCCCCCCCCCCCCACCAGCCACCCCCCACCTGTCCCCCACCCCCCTCTCCCATAGGAATAGGAGTAGCCATTCAGCTCCTCAAGCCTGTCCTGCCATTCAATGAGACCATGGCTGATCTGTGGCCTAACTCCATATACCTGCCTTTGGCCCACATCCCTTAATATCTTTGCTTAACAAAACTCGATCTCAGATTTAAAATTAATAGCAGTTCTAGCTTCTTAACAACTGTTCTAGCCCCGCCCCAAAACATGTAATCCATGGGTCAGATGTTTTAAAAGGCTGGGTTCTCCCAGGTGTGAAAACTTCCAACTCTGCTGATCCCAACTCAGGGACAGGAATTTGGGCCGGAGCTTTATTTTCCAGAAATTCAGTTTATCTTGTCTTTGCATTTGTCCTAAGATCTGCCTAAGCTTGATACTAGATGAGTTGAGTTGGAATGGTAGGTGTAAGGGCAAAGGATGACAGGTGAGGGGCCATGGGTTGGCAAAGGTGCAATAAAGGGACATGAGGGGGGGGGGGGGGGGGGGGGGTAATAGTTTAGCACAAGGATGCAAGGTGTTATATGCTGGGAGGAGGCATGAGGTGTCATGGGGTGGTTTGGATGGACATGCGTGGGCCATAAGAAGGGGTGAGGGTTGGAGGAATGTTTCATACTGTAATCTTTATTTCTGAACTTTAGGGCAGCAAGGTGGCGCAGTGGATAGCACTGCTTCCTCACGGCACCAAGGTCCCAGGTTCGATCCAGCTCTGGGTCACTGACCATGTGGAGTTTGCATATTATCCCAGTGTTTGTGTGGGTTTCACCCCCACAACCCAAAGATGTGCAGGGTATGTGGATTGGCCATGCTAAATTGTCCCTTAATTGGAATCAATGAATTGGGTACGCTAAATTTAATTAAAAAATAAAACATTTCTGAACTTTTGACACAGTGCTGAAGCCCCCAAGGCAGGGCATCTACCCAGCCCATCTCCGCCCTTGGCATCTTCCTCAGTTTTTCTTAAAGGTCACTCGTCCCAACTTCTAATCCAGCTCATCCCCCCCGGACTGAAAGTCTGAAAGCCATTTTTAAATGTCAGGCTCATGAATCTGGGAATTTCCTGTCTCTGTGCATCTGACCTAGGAACAAAGATCCGGGCCAGAAACTGTCCAAAGTAAACTGAGAAAGTGTTAAAGGGTGATGTTCATAAAATAATGTACTATAGCACCTGTTAATATCCCTCCGGGTAGAGCTCTAATTGTCAAAAAAAGCCATAGATGGGATGAATAAAAAGGAAAGGACAACATAAAACTTGGAGTAAAGGAATACAAAATGCAAAAACTGGCACATTCCTGGCAACTTGGAATAAGAATAACGAAAGGTTACAAAACAAAAAAAGGGAGTATGAAAATAAACTTGCAAGGGATATCCAAATCAACACAAGAAAGTATTACAATTGCACTAGGAAAGAGAGGGTGTTCAGGAGCAATGTGGGCCCCTTACAAACTTATAACAGTAATCTCATCAAAGAAAAGGAGGAAGTGGTGGCATGCTTTATTACTTTATTACTTTGCACCAGTATTTACATTAGACATCCTGAGGAAACAAATATTTATTCAGGGATGGGAACTCACCAGAATTAACAACATAAGCAAAATAACAAATGAAGAAGATAATTTCAAGTTACAAGGACCAGATATTTTCCATGCCTGTAAAAAGAATGGAAGCCTAGAATCTCCCAAAGTTCTCTTGATTTGAGGACCTGTCTAGTAGATTGGAAAACGGTGACTATCCCTCCACTATTTAAGAAAAGTAAGAGAGGGAAATCAGGGAATTAGCTGAACATCTGTTGTCAGGAATTAGAGCTGCTGATCCGAGGGAACCACCATGCACTTGTAAAGGGTCGATCATGCCTGATAGATTAGGCTGGATTTTCTGGAGATAAATAAAGTTGTGGACAGAGGAATGTCAATGGATATTATTTATATGAACTTCCAAAAAGCATTTGATAAAGTTCCTCATATGATATTGAAACCCATAGATTGATAGCAAATATTGAACTTGTTAGGAAACTGGCTGAACAGCAGGAAAAAAAAAGTATGACTAGAACATTACAGCGCAGTACAGGCCCTTCGGCCCTCGATGTTGCGCCGACCTGTGAAACCACTCTAAAGCCCATCTAAACTATTCCCTTATCGTCCATATGTCTATCCAATGACCATTTGAATGCCCTTAGTGTTGGCAAGTCCACTACTGTTGCAGGCAGGGCATTCCACCCCCTGACTACTCTCTGAGTAAAGAACCTACCTCTGATATCTGTCTTATATCTATCTCCCCTCAATTTAAAGCTATGTCCCCTCGTGCTAGACATCACCATCCGAGGAAAAAGGCTCTCACTGTCCACCCTATCCAATCCTCTGATCATCTCGTATGCCTCAATTAAGTCACCTCTTAACCTTTTTCTCTCTAACGAAAACAGCCTCAAGTCCCTCAGCCTTTCCTCATAAGATCTTCCCTCCATACCATGCAACATTCTGGTAAATCTCCTCTGCACCCTTTCCAATACTTCCACATCCTTCCTATAATGCGGCGACCAGAATTGCACGCAATACTCCAAATGCGGCCGAACCAGAGTTTTGTACAGCTGCAACATGACCTCATGGCTCCGAAACTCAATCCCTCTACCAATAAAAGCTAACACATCGTACGCCTTCTTAACAACCCTCTCAACCTGGGTGGCAACTTTCAGGGATCTATGTACATGGACACCGCACACTGCCAAGAATCTTACCATTAGCCCAGTACTCGGTCTTCCTGTTATTCCTTCCAAAATGAATCACCTCACACTTTTCTGCATTAAACTCCATTTGCCATCTCTCAGCCCAGCGCTGCAGCTTATCTATATCCCTCTGTAACTTGTAACATTCTTCCGCACTGTCCACAACACCATCGACTTTAGTGTCATCTGCAAATTTACTCACCCATCCTTCTACGCCCTCCTCCAGGTCATTTATAAAAATGACAAACAGCAGTGGCCCCAAAACAGATCCTTGTGGTACACCACTAGTAACTGGACTCCAGTCTGAACATTTCCCATCAACCACCACCCTTTGTCTTCTTCCAGCTGGCCAATTTCTGATCCAAACTGCTAAATCACCCTGAATCCCATGCCTCTGTATTTTCTGCAGTAGCCTACCGTGGGGAACCTTATCAAACGCTTTACTGAAATCCATATACACCACATCAACTGCTTTACCCTCATCCACCTGTTTGGTCACCTTCTCAAAGAACTCAATAAGGTTTGTGAGGCACGACCTACCCTTCACAAAACCGTGTTGACTATCTCTAATCAAATTATTCCTTTCCAGATGATTATACATCCTATCTCTTATAAACCTTTCCAAGATTTTGCCCACAACAGAAGTAAGGCTCACTGGTCTATAGTTATCGGGGTTGTCTCTACTCCGCTTCTTGAACAAGGGGACAACATTTGCTATCCTCCAGTCTTCTGGCACGATTCCTGTAGACAAAGATGACTTAAAGATCACAGCCAAAGGCTCAGAAATCTCCTCCTTCCCAGAGAATCCTAGGATAAATCCCATCCAGCCCAGGGGACTTATCTATTTTCACACTTTCCAGAATTGCTAACACCTCCTCCTTATGAACCTCAAGCCCTTCTAGCCTAGTAACCTGAATCTCAGTATTCTCCTCGACAACATTGTCTTTTTCTTGTGTGAATACTGACGAAAAATATTCATTTAGCACCTCTCCTATCTCCTCGGACTCCAAGCACCACTTCCCACTACTGTCCTTGACTGGCCCTACGCTTACCCGAGTCATTCTTTTATTCCTGACATATCTATAGAAAGCTTTAGGGTTATCCTTGATCCTACCTGCCAAAGACTTATCATGTCCCCTCCTGGCTCTTCTTAGCTCTCTCTTTAGGTCCTTCCTAGCTAACTTGTAACTCTTTTTTTTTTATTAAATATTTTATTGAAAATTTTTGGTCAACCAACACAGTACATTGTGCATCCTTTACACAATATTATAACAACACAAATAACAATGACCTATTTTATAAACAAAAAATGAATAAATAATAAATAACAAAAATGAAAACTAGCCCTAATTGGCAACTGCCTTGTCACAAGTAACACTCTCCAAAAATATAATTTAACAGTCCAATATATAATTATCTGTAGCAATGACCTATACATACTATACAGTATATATTAATAACCCTGAGAGTCCTTCTGGTTCCTCCTCCCCCCCCCCCCACCTCCCCGCCCCCCCCCCCCCCCCCCCCCCCCCCGATCCTGGGCTGCTGCTGCTGCCTTCTTTTTCCCATTCCGTCTATCTTTCTGCGAGGTATTCGACGAACGGTTGCCACCGCCTGGTGAACCCTTGAGCCGACCCCCTTAGGACGAACTTAATCCGCTCTAGCTTTATAAACCCCGCCATGTCATTTATCCAGGTCTCCACCCCCGGGGGCTTGGCTTCTTTCCACATTAGCAATATCCTGCGCCGGGCTACTAGGGACGCAAAGGCCAAAACATCGGCCTCTCTCGCCTCCTGCACTCCCGGCTCTTGTGCAACCCCAAATATAGCCAACCCCCAGCTTGGTTCGACCCGGACTCCTACTACTTTTGAAAGCACCTTTGTCACCCCCATCCAAAACCCCTGTAGTGCCGGGCATGACCAAAACATATGGGTATGATTCGCTGGGCTTCTCGAGCACCTCGCACACCTATCCTCCACCCCAAAAAATTTACTGAGCCGTGCTCCAGTCATATGCGCCCTGTGTAATACCTTAAACTGAATCAGGCTTAGCCTGGCACACGAGGACGACGAGTTTACCCTGCTTAGGGCATCTGCCCACAGCCCCTTCTCGATCTCCTCCCCCAGCTCTTCTTCCCATTTCCCTTTTAGTTCATCTACCATAGTCTCCCCTTCGTCCCTCATTTCCCTATATATATCTGACACCTTACCATCCCCCACCCATGTCTTTGAGATCACTCTGTCCTGCACCTCTTGTGTCAGGAGCTGAGGGAATTCCCTCACCTGTTGCCTCGCAAAAGCCCTCAGTTGCATATACCTGAATGCATTCCCTTGGGGCAACCCATATTTCTCGGTCAGCGCTCCCAGACTCGCGAACTTCCCATCCACAAACAGATCTTTCAGTTGCGTTATTCCTGCTCTTTGCCACATTCCATATCCCCCATCCATTCCCCCCGGGGCAAACCTATGGTTGTTTCTTATCGGGGACCCCCCCAAGGCTCCAGTCTTTCCCCTATGCCGTCTCCACTGTCCCCAAATCTTCAGTGTAGCCACCACCACCGGGCTTGTGGTGTAGTTCCTCGGTGAGAACGGCAATGGGGCTGTCACCATAGCCTGTAGGCTAGTCCCCCTACAGGACGCCCTCTCTAATCTCTTCCACGGCGCTCCCTCCTCCTCTCCCATCCACTTACTCACCATTGAAATATTAGCGGCCCAATAATACTCACTTAGGCTCGGTAGTGCCAGCCCCCCCTATCCCTGCTACGCTGTAAGAATCCCTTCCTCACTCTCGGGGTCTTCCCGGCCCACACAAAACCCATGATGCTCTTTTCAATCCTTTTAAAAAAAGCCTTCGTGATCACCACCGGGAGGCACTGAAACACAAAGAGGAATCTCGGGAGGACCACCATCTTAACCGCCTGCACCCTCCCTGCCATTGACAGGGATACCATATCCCATCTCTTGAAATCCTCCTCCATCTATTCCACCAACCGCGTTAAATTTAACCTATGCAATGTGCCCCAATTCTTAGCTATCTGGATCCCCAGGGAACGAAAGTCCCTTGTTACCTTCCTCAACGGTAGGTCCTCTATTTCTCTACTCTGCTCCCCTGGATGCACCACAAACAACTCACTTTTCCCCATGTTCAATTTATACCCTGAAAAATCCCCAAACTCCCCAAGTATCCGCATTATTTCTGGCATCCCCTCCGCCGGGTCCGCCACGTATAGTAGCAAATCGTCCGCATACAAAGATACCCGGTGCTCTTCTCCTCCCCTAAGTACTCCCCTCCACTTCTTGGAACCCCTCAACGCTATCGCCAGGGGCTCAATCGCCAGTGCAAACAATAATGGGGACAGAGGGCATCCCTGCCTTGTCCCTCTATGGAGCCGAAAATATGCAGATCCCCGTCCATTCGTGACCACGCTCGCCACTGGGGCCCTATACAACAGCTGCGCCCATCTAACATACCCCTCTCCAAAACCAAATCTCCTCAACACCTCCCACAAATAATCCCACTCCACTCTATCAAATGCTTTCTCGGCATCCATCGCCACTACTATCTCCGTTTCTCCCTCTGGTGGGGCCATCATCATTACCCCTAACAACCTCCGTATATTCGTGTTCAGCTGTCTCCCCTTCACAAACCCAGTTTGGTCCTCGTGGACCACCCCCGGGACACATTCCTCTATTCTCATTGCCATTACCTTGGCCAGGACCTTGGCATCTACATTTAGGAGGGAAATAGGTCTATAGGACCCACATTGTAGCGGGTCCTTTTCCTTCTTTAAGAGAAGCGATATCGTTGCTTCAGACATAGTCGGGGGCAGTTGTCCCCTTTCCTTTGCCTCATTAAAGGTCCTCGTCAGTACCGGGGCGAGCAAGTCCACATATTTTCTATAGAATTCGACTGGGAATCCATCCGGTCCCGGGGCCTTTCCCGCCTGCATGCTCCTAATTCCTTTCACCACTTCTTCTACCTCGATCTGTGCTCCCAGTCCCACCCTTTCCTGCTCTTCCACCTTGGGAAATTCCAGCCGATCCAAGAAGCCCATCATTCTCTCCCTCCCATCCGGGGGTTGAGCTTCATATAATTTTTTATAAAATGTCTTGAACACTCCATTCACTCTCTCCGCTCCCCGCTCCATCTCTCCTTCCTCACTCCCCCTATTTCCCTCGCTGCTCCCCTTTTCCTCAATTGGTGTGCCAGCAACCTGCTCGCCTTCTCCCCATATTCGTACTGTACACCCTGTGCCTTCCTCCATTGTGCCTCTGCAGTGCCTGTAGTCAGCAAGTCAAATTCTACATGTAGCCTTTGCCTTTCCCTGTACAGTCCCTCCTCCGGTGCTTCCGCATATTGTCTGTCCACCCTCAAAAGTTCTTGCAGCAACCGCTCCTGTTCCTTACTCTCCTGCTTCCCTTTATGTGCCCTTATTGATATCAGCTCCCCTCTAACCACCGCCTTCAACGCCTCCCAGACCACTCCCACCTGGACCTCCCCATTATCATTGAGTTCCAAGTACTTTTCAATGCACCCCCTCATCCTTAGACACACACCCTCATCTGCCATTAGTCCCATGTCCATTCTCCAGGGTGGGCGCCCTCCTGTTTCCTCCCCTATCTCCAAGTCCACCCAGTGTGGAGCGTGATCCGAAATGGCTATAGCCGTATACTCCGTTCCCCTCACCTTCGGGATCAATGCCCTACCCAGCACAAAAAAGTCTATTCGCGAGTAGACTTTATGGACATAGGAGAAAAACGAGAACTCCTTACTCCTAGGTCTGCTAAATCTCCACGGGTCTACACCTCCCATCTGCTCCATAAAATCTTTAAGTACCTTGGCTGCTGCCGGCCTCCTTCCAGTCCTGGACTTCGACCTATCCAGCCCTGGTTCCAACACCGTATTAAAATCTCCCCCCATTATCAGCTTTCCCATCTCTAGGTCCGGAATGCGTCCTAGCATCCGCCTCATAAAATTGGCATCATCCCAGTTCGGGGCATATACGTTTACCAAAACCACCGTCTCCCCCTGTAGTTTGCCACTCACCATCACGTATCTGCCCCCGTTATCCGCCACTATAGTCTTTGCCTCGAACATTACCCGCTTCCCCACTAATATAGCCACCCCCCTGTTTTTCGCATCTAGCCCCGAATGGAACACCTGCCCCACCCATCCTTTGCGTAGCCTAACCTGGTCTATCAGTTTCAGGTGCGTTTCCTGTAACATAACCACATCTGCCTTAAGTTTCTTAAGGTGTGCGAGTACCCGTGCCCTCTTTATCGGCCCGTTCAGCCCTCTCACGTTCCACGTGATCAGCCGAGTTGGGGGGCTTCCTACCCCCCCCCTTGTCGATTAGCCATCACCTTTTTCCAGCTCCTCACCCAGTTCCCACGCAGCTGTATCTCCCCCAGGCGGTGCCCCCCCGCCCATCCTCTCCCATACCAGCTCCTCCCTCTCCCCAGCAGCAGCAACCCAGTAATTCCCCCCTCCCACCTCCCCCACTAGATCCCCCGCTAGCGTAATTACTCCCCCCATGTTGCTCCCAGAAGTCAGCAAACTCTGGCTGACCTCGGCTTCCCCCCGTGACCTCGGCTCGCACCGTGCGACGCCCCCTCCTTCCTGCTTCTCTATTCCCGCCATGATTATCATAGCGCGGGAACCAAGCCCTTGGCCCCACCCCCAATGGCCAACGCCCCATCTCCTCCACCTCCCCTCCTCCCCCCATCACCACCTGTGGGAGAGAGAAAAGTTACCACATCGCAGGATTAGTACATAAAACCCCTCTTTGCCCCCCACATTCGCCCCACCACTTTGTTCGAACGTTCTTTTTAATAACCCGCTCATTCCAGTTTTTCTTCCACAATAAAAGTCCACGCTTCATCCGCCGTCTCAAAGTAGTGGTGCCTCCCTCGATATGTGACCCACAGTCTTGCCGGTTGCAGCATTCCAAATTTTATCTTCTTTTTAGGAAGCACCGCCTTGGCCCGATTAAAGCTCGCCCTCCTTCTCGCCACCTCCGCACTCCAGTCTTGATAAACGCGGATCACCGTGTTCTCCCATTTACTGCTCCGAGTTTTCTTCGCCCATCTAAGGACCATTTCTCTATCCTTAAAACGGAGGAATCTCACCACTATGGCTCTGGGAATTTCTCCTGCTCTCGGTCCTCGCGCCATCACTCGGTATGCTCCCTCCACCTCCAACGGACCCGCCGGGGCCTCCGCTCCCATTAACGAGTGCAGCATCGTGCTCACATATGCCCCGACGTCCGCTCCCTCCACACCTTCAGGAAGACCAAGAATCCTCAGGTTGTTCCTCCTTGCGTTGTTTTCCAGTGCCTCCAACCTTTCCACACATCGTTTCTGATGTGCCTCCTGCGTCTCCGTCTTCACCACCAGGCCCTGTATATCGTCCTCATTCTCGGCTGCCTTTGCCTTCACGACCCGAAGCTCCCGCTCCTGGGTCTTTTGTTCCTCCTTTAGCCCTTCGATCGCCTGTAGTATCGGGGCCAACAGCTCTTTCTTCATTTCCTTTTTGATCTCTTCCACACAGCATTTCAAGAACTCTTGTTGTTCAGGGCCCCATGTTAAACTGCCACCTTCCGACGCCATCTTGGTTTTTGCTTGCCTTCCTTGCCGCTGCAATCTGGCCACTCTCTCCTCCTTTTTCCATCCGTATCCAGGGGGGATTCCCTTCTGGTTTACCGCACAGTGTTTTTAGCCGTCAAAATTGCCGTTGGGGCTCCTATCAAGAGCCCAAAAGTCCGTTTAACAGGGAGCTGCCGAAACGTGCGACTCAGCTGGTCATCGCCGCACCCGGAAGTCTAACTTGTAACTCTTGAGCGCCCTAACAGAACCTTCATGTCTCATCTTTACATAAGCCTCCTTCTTCCTCTTGACAAGTGTTTCGACTGCTTTAGTAAACCATGGTTCCCTTGCTCGACCACTTCCTCCCTGCCTGACAGGTACATACTTATCAAGGACACGCAGTAGCTGTTCCTTGAACAAGCTCCACATTTCCATTGTGCCCATCCCCTGCAGTTTTCCTCTCCATCCGATGCATCCTAAGTCTTGCCTCATCGCATCATAATTGCCTTTCCCCCAGATATAACTCTTGCCCTGCGGTATATACCTATCCCTTTCCATCACTAAAGTAAACGTAATCGAATTGTGGTCACTATCACCAAAGTGCTCACCTACCTCTAAATCTAACACCTGTCCTGGTTCATTACCCAGTACCAAATCCAATATGGCCTCGCCTCTCGTTGGCCTATCTACATACTGTGTCAGGAAATCCTCCTGCAACACATTGGACAAAAATGGACCCATCTAAAGAACTCGAACTATAGCGTTTCCAGTCAATATTTGGAAAGTTAAAGTCCCCCATAACAACTACCCTGATGCTTTCGCTCCTATCCAGAATCATCTTTGCAATCCTTTCCTCTACATCTCTGGAACTTATCGGAGGCCTATAGAAAACCCCCAACAGTGTTACCTCTCCTTTCCGGTTTCTAACCTCAGCTCATACTACCTCAGTAGACGAGTCCTCATCAAACGTCCTTTCTGCCACTGTAATACTGTCCTTGACTAACAATGCCACCCCTCCCCCTCTTTTACCACCTTCCCTGAGCTTACTGAAATATCTAAACCCCGGCACCTGCAACAACCATTCCTCTATCCATGTCTCCGAAATAGCCACAACACGAAGTCCCAGGTACCAACCCATGCCGCAAGTTCACCCACCTTATTCCGGATGCTCCTGGCATTGAAGAAGACACACTTTAAACCACCTTCCTGCCTGCCGGTACACTCCTGCAACTCTGAAACCTTACTCATGACCTCACTACTCTCAACCTCCTGTATACTGGAGCTACAATTCAGGTGCCCAAGCCCCTGCTGAACTAGTTTAAACCCTCCCGAAGAGCATTAGCAAATTTCCCCCCCAGGATATTGGTACCCCTCTGGTCCAGGTGTAGACCATCCCATTTGTAGAGGTCCCACCGACCCCAGAATGAGCCCCAATTATCCAGAAATCTGAAACCCTCCCTCCTGCACCATCCCTGTAGCCACGTGTTCAACTTCTCTCTCTCCCTATTCCTCGTCTCGCTATCACGTGGCACGGGTAACAACCCAGAAATAATAACTGTTTGTCCTAGATCTAAGTTTCCACCCTAGCTCCCTGAATTCCTGCCTTACATCCCTATCCCTTTTCCTACCTATGTCGTTGGTACCTATGTGGACCACGACTTGGGGCTGCTCCCCCTCCCCCTTAAGGATCCCGAAAACACGATCCGAGACATCATGCACCCTGGCACCTGGGAGGCAACACACCAACCGCGAGTCTCTCTCGTTCCCACAGAATCTCCTATCTGTCCCCCTAACTATGGAGTCTCCAATGACTAATGCTCTACTCCTCTCCCCCCTTCCCTTCTGAGCAACAGGGACAGACTCTGTGCCAGAGACCTGTACCCCATGGCTTACCCCTGGTAAGTCTCCCCCCCCCCCCCCCAACAGTATCCAAAGCGGTATACTTGTTACTAAGGGGAACGACCACAGGGGATCCCTGTACTGACTGCTTCCTCCAGCCCCTCTCACCGGCACCCATCTATCTGTATTCTTCGGAGTAACTACATCCCTGAAGCTTCTATCTATGGGCTTCTTCTAATAATGGGCATGTTCTCAAATTGGCAGAATGTGACTAGTGGTGGCCGACAAGAATCTAAGTTAGATCTTAAGCTACTCATTATAGTTATAAATGACTAGATGTTGGGGTAGAAATCCGCGTAATGAATACCACAAATATAGCCAGCATTGTAAGTAGTATAAATGGAAGCATCAAATAACAAAGAGATACTAATCACGTTACGCAAGCGGATGAAACCTCAGCTAATGGATTGCAATGTATGCAAAATGTTTCATCATCCACTTTGGACCTACAAAGAACAGAACAAGGTATTTTCTAAATGGTGAAGAGCTAGATCCGAAGAGGCTTTGAGGTCCAGATACATAGATTATTGAACCATCATGGGCAAGAAAATAATCAAGAAGACTAATTAAATGCTTGCCTTTATGCGTACAGGGCTAGAATATAAGGGGGTAGAAGTTATGCTATAGCTATTCAAAATCCTTGTTTGCTCAGACCTGAAGAACTGTGAACAATTCTCACATCACATCTTAGGAAGGATTTATATCAGAATAATACCTGGACTCCAAAGGTTAAGTTATGACATGAGATTTCACCAACTAGAGCTGTATTCCTGAAATTTAGACGGTGAAGGAATGGCTTGAAGTTTTCAAGGTATTAAGGGATCTGATAGGGTAGATAGAGACAAACTATTTTGGTTGGTTGGTTGGTCTAGGACTGGGGACATAGTGTATCGATTACTCTTTCAGAGTAAAGTTCGGAGATATTTCTACACGTAAAGGGTTGTAGATATTTTGAACTCTCTTTTGCAAATAGCAACTTTGTTAATTCTAACTCGAGACTGATATGTTTTTGTTAACCAAAAAATATTAGAGGATATGGGGCAGGTATATGGAGTTGGGTCACGGATCTGCCATGATCACACTGAATGGCAGAACTGACTAGAAGGGCTAAATGGCCTGTTCCTATTGTCCTATGCCTCAACTACGCCTTTAGAAGCCACATTGCTCCAAAGCATGGCCACTTACCTTCAGGACTGAGACCATTGACTTGTTGAGGTACTCCATTCAGATTGGTGGATAGACCTATCTGGTGAATAATCTGTAAAATAATAATAATTTATAGCAGTAGATAGTTACAGAGATTTCCACAGTCACACCTTAAAGAGCTATAGACTACAGGAAGTAAGTCTAAGGATAACACAATACAACAGCATATTTCAGACAAGAAAAGCCATTTGGTCCCTGTCATTGTTTCCTATCTTTTCTGGATTACTACAGAGACTAATACGAATTAATAACAATTCAGATCCATTTGAACAGGTCTATAACATTTTTGTTAGGAAATTAGCAAGGCAAGGACGAATTAACAAAACGTTGTTCTGCAATAAAAACCTCGAGCATGATGTTGAAAGCATCTGTCATTTATTGTTGGAACTCCATAAAGGTAGAAATGATCATTATTTAATTATGAATCATAATAATCTAATCTAGTGGTAAATGTGTGACTGGTAAACCGTGGCAATATGTCACTATGTACCCAGTAATGCAGCATTTACTATAAAAGGGCTGATTTTTCAAAGGCATACCGAAGAGTTTTGCCTGCTGCTTATAGCAGAAAAGCACAGATGTGCTTCCTGTAACGAATGAAAAAAATCATGGCCATTTGTCCGATATGTGCTCCAGTTCAGTGTGGTTCTTGTCTATCTGTGAAGTTGTTGCACATGTTATAGCATCGAGTAAACTGTCACTTAAGACAAAGTGAATTCCTTCACATGTCAGTGCAGTGTCTTGGGTAGGCTGATATTCAGCAAGATCGCTAGGTTCCTACTTCATCTTGTTCATAAGAATGTGATTTATTGCTTGAAATCTTGAATTTGAATTTAATGCTGGCAAGTCAAAGAGGAGCAAGAACATGATTATTCCACATTTTTAAAACTACATTTTTGCAATCTCGGATTTAACTGATGCTGTATTTTGAATCATGGGAGTAATTTTGGCTTCGGGCAATAGTGTAAAATGTATAGAACAAGCAAGATCTGATCAGTGATCCATTACTCATCCCTCCTGGCATTTATATCCATTGATGTCAATGGAAATGAAAATTGGAAAAGATACATGAGTGACTGGTCTGTTATTATATCATGTAACACCTTCACCAAAGTCAAATAAACCTTATAGATGTTTTGCAACTCAAAGGAAGACCAAAAATTAAAAGTGAAACTGCTGGAAATACTCAGCAGCATCTGTGGGAAGTGAAACAGAGCTAACCTTTCAGATCAATGGCTATTTATTAGTTCTAATGAAAGGTGACTTGGGGAAAAGCATTTTCACACAATGAGTGGTTAGGATCTTGACTGCACCGCCTGAGAGAGTGATGGAGGAAGGTTCAGTCAAGGCTTTCAAGAGGGAATTGGATTGGTACCTGAAAGGGAAAAATTATGCAGAGGTTTGAGAAGGCGGAGGAGTGGCAATAGGTAAATTGCTCCAACAGAGAGTCGGTGCAGACACAACTGTTGCCGATTGTTTTAGAGTGTTGTGGATCTTCTCAGCTGCTGTGGTGCAATTTGTCAAAGCTGTCAAAATTGGAGCAGAATTTTGAGAGCAGGTTGTTGACTATGGATTGGCCTTACACCACCTCAGTAAGGTAGAAGCTCTTATTAAAAATGTTTATTTTTTCAGCTTTGTGGTCACAGAGCTTCACAACTCTCATAAACCTGAGTTAATAGCATGGCGGAGGTCTGCACTCTACTCTTCACTTGTTTTCTTTTTTATTAGATCCCCTGATTTTACATGCCTGATTTTATAAAATTTTAATTGCTTCATTCATTCAAGAAACCTCAGCTACTCCTGCTGTGCTTCTCTTTTCTCTTGTCATCGCCAGGTATTGTTTGAATGATTGCATGAATATTGTACATAGAGGAACACATGGAACGGAGAAATAAGAGCAGATTTTCAGCCTGACAACTTTGTTCGCCATTCAATTAGATCATGGCCACCCTTTAAAAAATATATATATTTATTCAAATTTTCAACGATTTTCAACAAAACACTCCAACCAGAAAAAAAAAAGAATGAAGAACAAAACAAGCAAAAATTATACATGAGATTTCCAACAAAATACAATAACCCCCATTTAACAAATAAACACGCCAGTAAGGAAAAACGCCCCACTCTAACCTAAACAAAACAGAAAAACCAAATGCCCCCCCCCCCTCCTGCTGCTGTTGACCTCCACCTAACGTTCCGCGAGAAAGTCTAGGAACGATTGCCACCGCCTGGAGAACCCCTGCACAGACCCTCGCAAGGCAAACTTTATCCTTTCCAACTTGATGAACCCTGCCATATCGTTAATCCAAGCTTCCACACTTGGTGGCTTCGCATCCCTCCACAATAGCAGGATCCTTCGCCAGGCTACCAGGGATGCAAAGGCTAGAACACCGGCCTCTTTCGGCTCCTGCACTCCCAGCTCGTCCGATACCCTAAATAATGCTATCCCCCAGCTCGGCTTGACCCGGGTGTTCACCACTTTGGACATAGTTCTCGCAAAGCCCCTCCAGAACCGATCATGGCTACTCTTTATCTTAACTCCATCAACCCACCTTGGTTCTGTAGCCCACATCATTCTAGTCTAACAATAATCCACGAATCTCAGTTTCAAAATGTTTAATTGACCTAGACGCAAGTAAATTGGGGAATAGAATTTCAGATTTCACATCTATTAATGCAAACAAATGATTTTTAACATCAACCCTGAATGACTAGTTGTGCTATCATGTTCTAGATTTTCTCACCAGAGGAAGTAAATTTTAACTACCCTATAAAATTCTTCAATCATCTTATATATGGCAATTAAATTAACTTTTAATCTTCTATATTCAAGGGCATAAAAGCTTAATCTATGCAACCTGTGCTTATAATTTAACCCTTTTACCCACAGTATCATTCTGTTGAATTCACTTAACGGTCAATATGTTCTTGCTGAGGTGCAGTACCCAGAACTAAAAGCAGTACTCTAACTAGGGTCCTTTTACCCACAGTATCATTCTGTTGAATTCACTTAACGGTCAATATGTTCTTGCTGAGGTGCAGTACCCAGAACTAAAAGCAGTACTCTAACTAGGGTCCTTTTACCCACAGTATCATTCTGTTGAATTCACTTAACGGTCAATATGTTCTTGCTGAGGTGCAGTACCCAGAACTAAAAGCAGTACTCTAACTAGGGTCAGACCAGACCTTTATATATCTGTAACATAACGTCTATTAATTTGTATTATAGTCCTCTTGAAATAAATACCAATATTTTATTAGCTTTTTAAATTATTTTTGTACCTGTCTACTAGTTTCTAAAGATTTCTGCAACTTCCAGAAAGTTTTGACAAGGTTCCACAAAAGACTAACAAAATGAAAGTGAATGGAATTGCAGGCAATTTATGTTTGAACAGGGAATTGATTAGGAGATATGAAACTGAGAGTAGGGATTATGGGTATTGTTATGAAGACTGCAGAGACATATAATGTTTACGGAGAGATTTGCATTCCCAGTGACCAACTCAATTGATTACACAACAAGATTTCAATTTTAAGACTTTCACTGTAACAAACAAACTAAAATCAATTTCGACTAAACATTACTTAGTAGGCAACTGTTACACAAAACTGTAGAAAAGATTCTCCTTAACCTTCTAACACAGCTGGAAACCTCATGCTGAATTATACATGAAATGAAAATGAAAATCGCTTATTGTCACAAGTAGGCTTCAAATGAAGTTACTGTGAAAAGCCCCTAGTCGCCACATTCAGGCGCCTGTTCGGGGAGGCTGTTACGGGAATTGAACCATGTTGCTGGCCTGTCTTGGTCTGCTTTCAAAGCCAGCAATTTAGCCCTGTGCTAAAGAGCCCCGTGACATTTCATATAGAATAGACATTTCATATATAATAGACATTTCATATCAATTCTGGACAGAATTGTCGTTCATTTTTTCCCCACTCAGTTCCTGCAGCAGCTGAGATGGCACACCTGACTGCCTCTGTTCAACTCCCAGAAATTCAACTCAATTCTGTTAAGAAGTAGCATTTTACTCTGCTTACTAATCCAAATTCTATCATTGCTATTTGGACACGCCAATTAATACTCAGTTGGCTTATGGCACCTATTTCTGCAATGTAGATTTGTAAATTGTTCCCATCGTGCCACATCTGTTGTCAGATTACTAACACAGTCCACTGCCTCCACCGGGAAGGTTTCATTTCCCTTTCCCCTGACATTGCTTCAATTTTCTCAAAATCCATATTTTCCTCTACATATAAAGTAACCGTTTCCCATCATCTTGCTCTTTCCTGAATAATCTTTATTTCTTAACTTGAATTAAATCACATTTTTGGGGGGCGAACCTTGGGCTTTAGAAGGCAGGGTGCTACACAATAAAATCCAATGAGTGGCCTTCCTGCTGCCTACCTGCCCACCCTCAACCGGTTTGAAAATCAATGGGGGGGTGGGGCAGAGAAGAGATCAGGTGACCTGTCCTCCATTGGCCCTTCTTAAGTGGCCAGTTGATGGCCATGAGAGCATGTGAGGCATCTCCCCACTGAAGAACCCCTGGCCAAGCTTTTTGCCTCAAGGAGCATTTCAGGACCTCATTAGGGATGCCACCCTCCAGGATTAGCCTGAAATCTCCAGGAATTGAAGATCAATCTCCAGGCCACAGCTGTGAGCAAACCTGGAGAAAAATCATTGGGTCATAATTTTTTTTTTGTCTTTTCTTTGAACATTTCTCTTCGCCTGATACAGAAATATTGAAAATGAGAGAAAAAAAGGCTGTTTGGCGAACAGTTGTGATGAATGCAGGAATTTCAGATACATTGTATTATAGGTATTTGGTGCAGTAAGGTTTAAAAGCCTGGGTTAGTGTGTGTGTGTGACTGCTGCAGTCATGTTTTAAAACAATTCTGATTTAAAATGGCAACTTATGTTTTTGGGAGTTAGAGGTGCAATTCAAACATCGTGAAAGTTTGGGCGAATGGATTTTTGATTGGATTAATACTGTTCCCTGCGGAGCAGTCAATCAGACACATTGGGCGGGATTCTCCAATAATGGGGCTATATCCTCACGCCCACGAGAAAAAGGGTACGAACCACTCCGGCATCAACGGTCCCCGATAATGAGGAATGCTCCCCTTCCTATGGGGCTAGGTTGGCGCCGGAGTGGTCCCCGCAGCTCCAGCCGGCACGGAACGGCCGGAGTGATTCCACGCATGCGTGCTACGGCCTGCGTGATTCTGCGCATGCGTGGGGGTTCCCTTCTCCACGCCGGCCCCCGGACAATATGGCGGAGCCCTACAGGGGCCCGGCGATGAGGAGCATAAGCCCCCACGGAACCAGCCCTCCCGCTGATCGGCAGGCCCTGATCGCTGGCCAGGCCACCATGGGGGTCGGATCCCCCTGCCCCCCCTCCAGGACAGCCCCTGCAGACACACCTTCCAGGCCCCGCCGTGTGGGACCTGAATAACCCAATGCCGGAGGGACTCGGCCGAATTCAGCGGCCACTCGGCCCATCGGGGCCTGGAGAATAGCTGGGGGGGCCGCTTTCAACGTCCCCCGACCGGCGCAGCGGGAATCCCGCGGGTGCCCGAGAATCGGCGGGAAAGAATCAGTACACTGGCAGAATCTGTACATTCTCGCGTCCCCCCGGGGATTCTCCGATCCGGCGCGGGGTCGGAGAATTCCGGCCATTGTGTTTCAGCTTGGTAAGTTGATGTAACTAATGGGAGGAGCTAGAGTATCAGACATTTTAGCAGAGAAGGACAGGCTGTTCAATTTTCCTGAAAGTTAGACAATGAAGCCAGCTTCTGAAGACTTCTGCTAGAGATCCTGTATTGGGGGTTGTCGTCCTCTGAATGGATGCCAGCGATCCTCGGGCGCCTGCTTCTTGGCACTAGTTGTAACCTCTGGCATGTCTGACTTTGTATGAACACCGCCAGTGGTTATTTTGACCGGTGTTGATGTTGTAACTAGAGATTGATTCGGTGCTTGGTCTGAAATTGAAGTGTTGTTTCCCTTGAACGGTTCTGTCGGTGTCTGGGTCAAAACCTTGTACAGTTGAATTTGTATTCACTGCAGGTTCTATCACCGACAGATCGGCTCTCCCCGTCAACAGTTAGCCCACACGTATCCTCCAGATGACATTGAGTCTGGGTAAGTCCCGTCTGTGCACTGATCATGGCAGAAGCCCATTTCTCTCCTGCAGAGTAGTCCTTAGCCAGAACATCATCTTCTTGGTCAAGGCATGGGGTGGGATTCTCAAGTCTGCCAGCCGTGTTTTTCTAGGCAGCGTGCCCTCACCGGCAGCGGGATTCTCCGTTCCTGTCACCTGCCAGCCAATGGGATTTCCCCTTGTGCCCACCTCATGCTTCCTCCGGGTTCGATCATGGCCCTGGGTCACTGTCCATGAGGAGTTTGCGCATTCTCCCCGTATCTTCATGGGTCTCATCCCCAACAACCCAAAGATGTGCAGGGTAGGTGAATTAGCCACGCTAAATTGCCCCTTAATTGAAAAAAAATGAATTGGGTACTATAAATTTATTAAATAAAAGTATCAACTGCCCTACGTATGGCAAAGTTTGTCAATTGAACATTGGACTTATCAGCCATCTCAGAACCCTTTGAATCGGAGAGGAGCTGGATGTGAGTGATTAGCACCTCAATGCTGGGCAAGTTGGCTTGGGAGAGGATGCTACTGTTGGACAGTCTTTCTTACCACTGGATTTGGAGGATCTTGAGAAGGCCCCGGGCAGCACAGTGGTTAACATTGCTCCCTCACGGCGCCGAGGTCCCAGGTTCGATCCCGGCTCTGGGACACTGTCCGTGTGGAGTTTGCACATTCTCCCCATGTTTGCGTGGGTTTCGCCCCCACAACACAAAGATGTGCAGGATAGGTGGATTGGTCACACTAAATTGCCCCTTAAATGGAAAAAATGAATTGGGTACACTAAATTTATTTTTAAAAAAGAGAAGGCCCCACTGGTGGTACTTCTCCAATGCTTTGAAGGACCTGCTGTAAGTTGTCCAAGTCTTTGAAGTATATAGGAGTGCGGAGATCACTGCTGCTTGGTAAACCATGACCTTCTCCTTCATCATGAGTATTTTTTCACTCTGATATTAAAAAGGACTTAAACAGTAAAAACAAAGAGCCATTAACATAGTCACAAAATTTTCTCTCATGAGCAGAGGACCAGGTTCGTCCTAGTTTGCAGGCTGGAAATAAATGTCACTTCTTCCATCAGTCTTGTTGATTAGCTGACACTAATTCATTTTTTTAATAATGTCCTTGATCCGTAAATCTCACCACTAATTTACTCTCTCCTTGATAATTTGTTTGTACTACGAACCACAGTCAATTTTCTCTGAGGAGAAATGGTCTGTCAATGAATCCCATCAATCTATCTTTATCTCACAATGTTTGCATTTCTATTTTTATTTTAAAATGACACAAAAGTGATGTTAGCTGAATGCAAACATTTGAAGGTTTCAAATTTTAAAACCGATAGAGAATTTTGACATCGCAACAAATAATCCCCACTAATTGTTTGTTGGAATGCACATTGGGAAATTGTGGACAGGCTCTCCGTTTGCAATGCAAACTCAGAAAATTGGCCTTTAAATCCACCCATATTTCACTGAACCATAATAATAATAATCTTTATTATTGTCACAAGTAGGCTTACATTAACACTGCAATGAAGCTACTGTGAAAATCCCCTAATCACCACATTCCAATGGATCTTCCCTAATGCTATGCATGGTTCGTCAAAGAATCTGTCACTTTATGCCCTGTAATGCACAGTATATTCAGAGGCCAATGCTTGAATAACTTAAATTCATTTTTATTATAGGAGTGCTAATCATACTTTCAGTCTGAACTTCTACAACTATGGGTGCATTTGTATTAAAACTCAAAATAATAGCTTTGAATACATTTAGATGTTTGTTTAACTAATTGCAGTTAATCTTATTTCTTTTTAAAAAATATATATTCATTAAAGTTTTTTAAACACAATTTTTCACCCTTACAAACAATAACCCTACCACTCGTAACAAAATAACAAGAAATCGCGCAGAGCAAGATATATTCATGTTGAAAACAATATGTTACATAGCTTTGTACACTGGCTCTCTCCCGCACGTGCCAGTTTCCCCGATCCTTCATGTTTTCTCCTGCTCATCCACCCTCCTAGGCAAGCCACATTTTCTGCCCAGTAGTAGCTCCCTAGGTTTGGCAGCGCCAACCCTCCTCGGTCCCTGCTGCGTTCGAGGAACCCTCTCCTTACCCTCGGGGTCCTATTTGCCCACACAAACCCCATAATGCTCCTGCCTACTCTCTTAAAAAGGCCTTAGTGATCACGATGGGAAGGCACTGAAACACAAACAGAAACCTCGGAAGGACCACCATTTTGACCGGCTGCACTCTACCCACCAGCGAGAGCGATAACATGTCCCATCTTTTGAAGTCCTCCTCCATTTGCTCCACCAACCCCGTCAGATTCAGTTTATGGAGGGCCCCCCAACTCCTGGCTATCTGGATCCCCAGGTACCGAAAGCTCCCCTCCGCCCTCCTCAGCGGTAGATCCCCTATCCCCCTTTCTTGGTCCCCTGCCTGTACTCTACTCAGTCAAAGGCCTTCTCCGCATCCATAGCTGCCACTATCTCCGCCTCTCCCTCCTCCGATGGCATCATTATCACGTTTAAGAGCCGCCGCACATTTGTGTTTAGTTGCCTGCCCTTTACAAATCCCGTCTGGTCCTCGTGGATCACCCCCGGGACACAAGTCCTCGATCCTCGTAGCCAGCATTTTTGCCAGCAACTTAGCATCCACATTGAGGAGCGAGATCGGCCTGTACGATCTACATTGCAGTGGGTCCTTGTCCCGCTTTAGGATCAAAGAAACCGTCGCCTCCGACATTATCGGGGGCAGGGTCCCCTCCTCTCTTGCCTCATTAAATGGTCCTCACTAGTAGCGGGGCCAACAGGTCTACGTACTTCCTGTAGAACTCCACCGGGAACCCGTCCGGTCCCGGGGCCTCCCCCGCCTGCATGCTCCCCAAACCCTTGCTCAGCTCCTCCAACCCAATTGGTGCCCCCAAACCAGCCACCTCTTGCTCCTCCACCCTCGGGAATCTCAGTTGGTCTAGAAATTCTCTCATCCCCTCTTCCCCCGCTGGGGGCTGGGATCTGTACAGCTCCTCATAGAAGGCCTTGAATACCTCGTTTATTTTCGTCGCACTCCGCAACCGTGGCTCCCTTTCCATCCCTGACTCCCCCTATTTCCCTCGCTGCCATCCTCTAATGGAGCTGGTGTGCCAGCATCCGACTCGCCTTTTCCCCGTACTCGTAGGTCGCCCCCTGCGCCTTACTCCACTGTGCCTCTGCGTTCCCTGTGGTCAACAGGTCAAACTCCGTCTGGAGACGTCGTCTTTCCCCAAGTAATCTCTCCTCAGGGGCCTCTGCGAATCTCCTGTCCACTCTTAAAATCTCCCCCACTAACCTCTCCCTTTCCATGCCCTCTGTCTTCTCCCTATGAGCCCTGATGGAGATTAGGTCTCCCCTGATCACTGCCTTCAACACCTCCCATACCACCCCCACCCGCGCCTCCCCGTTGTCGTTGGCCTCCAAGTACCTTTCGATACACCCCCTCACCTTCCCACACACCACCTCATCTGCCAGCAGTCCCACATCCAGCCGCCACAGCGGGCGTTGTTCCCTCTCCTCTCCCAGCTCCAGTTCCACCCAGTGCGGGGAATGATCAGAAATGGCTATGGCCGAATACTCCGTTCCCTCCACCCTCGGGATGAGCGCCCTGCCCAGGACAAAGAAATCTATCCGGGAGTAGGCCTTATGTACGTGGGAGAAAAAAGAAAATTCCCTGGCCTGCGGCCTAGCAAACCGCCATGGGTCCACTCCCCCCATCTGATCCATAAACACCCTGAGCACCCTAGCCGCCGACGGCCTCTTTCCAGTCCTTGATCTGGAGCGGTCCAGTGCTGGGTCCAACACCGTGTTGAAGTCCCCACCCATTATCAGGCCCCCTACCTCCAGGTCCGGAATGCGCCCCAACATGCGCTTCATGAATCCAGCATCATCCCAGTTCGGGGCGTATACATTTACCAACACCACCCACGTCCCCTGCAACCTACCGCTCACCATCACATATCGCCCTCCGTTATCCACTACGATAGTCTTAGCCTCAAATGACACCCGCTTCCCCACCAATATTGCCACCCCTCTATTCTTCGCGTCCAGCCCCGAATGGAATACCTGTCCTACCCATCCCTTTCTTAACCTGACCTGGTCCGCCACCTTCAGATGTGTCTCTTGGAGCATGACTACGTCTGCCTTCAGTCCCTTTAAGTGCGCGAACACTCGGGCCCTCTTCACCGGCCCGTTCAGGCCCCTCACGTTCCACGTTATCAGCTGGATTGGAGGGGCTCTCACCCCCCCCCCACTCCCCCCCGCCCCCCGCCAACGAGCCATCTCCTTTTCTAGGCCAGTCCAGTGTCCGCGCCGCCCTCACCCTCCAGTCCCCCAGACGGGAGATCCCCGCCCCAACCACCTCTTCTGTGTCCCATTCCCTTTCGGCCAGTGCAGCAGCAACCCTTCCCCCCCCCCCGTTCCACCCCTCCCCTCCCCCCGCTAGACTCCTGTCTAGCTTTTTTGCTCCCCCCATATCACTCCCGTAAGTCAGCTGACACCTGCTGACCCCGGCTTCCCCCGCCGTCCCATTGACCTCCCCGTGTGGGAGTGTCCCAATCCGTGTGCGTTCTTCCATTCCCCTTCCCGCCTTTCTTCCCTCGCACGGGAAAAACGGCGCACTTTCCGAAGCCTACCCCGCCCCCTCTGGCACAGCTCCTGTCGTGGCCTTGTCTCTCACCCCAAGCCCATATAACATTTCCTGCGCGTGGTTGACCCCCTATGTACAACAACCATCCCACATCAAACATCCCCCCCACCCTCACAAACCCTCAGTTTGAGTCCAACTTTTCGGTTTGTATGAAGGTCCACGCCTCTTCAGGCGTTTCAAAATAATAGTGTTGATCCTTGTGTGTGACCCACAGTCGCGCTGGCTGCAGAATTCCGAATCGCACTCCTTTCCGGTGCAACACCGCCTTGGCCCGGTTGAAACCTTCTCTCCTCTTTGCAATCTCCGTGCTCCAGTCCGGGTATATTCGGATTTCTGCATTGTCGCACTTGCTGCTCCGCTCCTTCTTGGCCCATTTCAGGACCCTCTCTCTGTCCGTGAACCGGTGAAATCTCACCACCATCGCCCATGGCGGCTCGTTTGCCTTGGGCCTCCTCGCCAGCACCCGGTGTGCCCCATCCAGCTCCAGCAGCCTCGAAGGGGCCTCCGCGCCCATCATCGCCCCGAGCATCGTGCTCGCGTATGCCCCGGCATCGGCCCCCTCCACTCCTTCAGGGAGACCCAGGATCCGCAGGTTCTTTCTCCTCGACCTGTTCTCCAAGTCTTCGAGTCTTCCCGCCCACCTCTTGTGCAGCGCCTCGTGCTCCTCCACTCTCACCGCCAGGCCCAAGATCTCGTCCTCAATTATTCTTTTCTGTACCTCCTGGTTTTTTAACTCGTGGGCCTTCTGGGTCATCCCTCGTCCTTCAATTGCCGACAACATAGGCGCCATCATCTCCTTCCGCAGCTCCTCGAAGCAGCGCTTGATGAACTCCTGCAGCTCCGGCCCACACTCCGCTTTGTCCCTGGCTGCCGCCATTTTGCTTTTCTTCTCTCGCTTCTCCCGCTGCTCCAGTGCCGCTTTTTTGGCCGTTTCACTTCTGGTCCGGTCCATAAAAGTTGAAGGGGGACCTCTCTCTTCCCTTCTCCACGGGTTGTCTTCAAAAAAAATTTCCGTTGGGGCTCCTCTAACAAGCCCGAAAGTCCGTGATAGCGGGAGCTGCCGAATCGTGCGGCTTAGCTCCGCATAGCCGCAACCGGAAGTTAGTCTTATTTCTTAACCTTTCTTTAAAGGCCAACGGTGCAGAGGCAGGTATGGGGAAACTGTTCCACGCAGGTGGTAAATGGTAAAACGTGTGTATAGCAAGAGTGGGACCTGGGTACACTGTGGTAAATTTGGTGGGGTGTGTCCAGATATAATTTATGTCATTATTCCATCATTTTGAAAAACGGAAAAAGTCTCCTTTAAAAAAAAAATATTTTGAGATATTTTTGGTATTATAGCAACACCAAAATAAACAATGTACATGAAACTATAAACATAGTGCAAAAGCCGTTATTAACCCCCTACTCTAAGCTAAACTAATCCCCCCCCTTCTGCTGACGATTAATTTTCCGCGAAGAAGTCGACGAACGGCTGCCACCTCCAGGCGAACCCTAACTGACCCTCTCAAGGCGAACTTGATTTTCTCCAAACAGAGAAAGCTAGCCATGCCCGATAGCCAGGTCTCCGACTTCGGGGGCTTTGAGTCCCTCCAAGCTAATAGTATCCGTCTCTGGGCTACCAGGGAAGCAAAGGCCAGAACGTCTGCCTCTTTCTCCTCCTGGATTCCCAGGTCTTTCGACATCCCAAAAATCACGACCTCTGGACTCAGCGCCACCCTTGTTTTTAACACCGTGGACATGACATCTGCAAACCCCTGCCAAAATCTCCTAAGCTTCGGACATGCCCAGAACACGTGGACATGGTTCGCTGGTCCTCCCACACATTTTGCACGCGTGTCTTCCAACCCAAAAAATCTGATCATCCGGGCCACTGTCATGTGAGCCCGGTGAACAACCTTGAATTGTATCAGGCTGATACTCAACGCATCAACGCTGATACTCAACGGGAGAGGGTGCATCCCTGTCTCGTCCCCCGGTGCAGTCTAAAATAGTCCGATGTTGTCCTATTCGTCTGTACACTTGCCACATGCGATCACTACCTCCACCTCCCTACCTTCCGGGGGCATCATGATCACATTTAACAGCCTTCTTACATTAGCCACCAACTGCCTACCTTTAACAAACCCCGTCTGGTACTCCCCAATAATGTCCGGAACACAATCCTCAATCATGGAGGACAAAATTTGGCCAGCAGTTTGGCATCCACATTCAATAGGGATATCAGTCTGTAGGACCCACACAACTCCGGGTTCTTGTCCCACTTCAGAATCAGTGAAATTGTGGCCTGTGACATCATCGGGGCAGCACCCCTCTTTCCCTTGCCTCATTGAGCATCGTCATCAACACCGGCCCCAATATCCCAGAGAACGATTTATAAAAATCCACTGGGTACCCATCCGGCCCTGGGGCTTTACCGACTGCATGGCCTTCAGTCCCTCCACTATCTCTTCCAACCCGATCGGGGCCCCCAGCCCTTCTACCAGCTCCCCGTCCACCTTTGGGAAATTCAGCCCCTCCAAGAAGTGCCTCATCCCCTCCAGCTCCGTAGGGTGTTCCGACCTACAGAGCCTACTGTAGAAATCCCTAAACGCCTTGTTCACCCCTGCTGAATCTCCCACCAGGTTCCCATCTCCGTCATTTACTTTCCCTATCTCCCTGGTTGTCTCCCTCTTTCTAAGCTGCTGTGCAAGCATTCTGCTGGCCTTCTCTCCATACTCATAGATCGCCCCCCTCGCCTTTTTCAGCTGCTCCACTGCCCTCCCTGTGGTTAACAAGCCAAACTCCGCCTGTAGCATCCGCCGTTCCCTTAAAAGCCCTGCCTCTTGGGTCTCCGCATACCTCCTATCAATCTGTAGTATTTCCTTTACCAGTCAGTCCGTCTCTGCCCTGTCCACCTTCTCCCTGTGGGCCCGTAACGAGATCAGCTCCCCTCTGACCACCGCCTTCAGTGCTTCCCAGACCACCGCTGCCGAAATTTCCCGTGTCGTTGACCTGCAGGTAGTTCTGAATACATTTCCTCAGCTGCTCGCACACCCCTTCGTCAGCCAAAAGTCCCACATCTAACCTCCAGTGCGGGAGCTGGTTACTGTCCTTACTAACCTGCAGGTCAACCCAGTGCGGTGCATGGTCTGAGATTGTGATCGCCGAATACCCCGTGTCCACCACCCCTGCCAGTAAGGCTCTGCTCAAAATAAAGAAATCAATCCGGGAATACACTTTATGCACGTGAGAGTAGAAGGAGAACTACTTCACCCTCGGCTGCCCAAATCTCCATGGATCCCCCCCCCCCCCGCATCTGCTCCATGAACCCTTTTAGTTCCTTTGCCATTGCTGGCACCCTGCCCATTTTCGAGCTTGACCGGTCCAAGGCAGGGTCAATACCTGTGTTGAAGTCCCCTCCCATGACCAACCTGTGCGAGTCCAGGTCCGGTATCTTTCCCAGCATCCACTTTATATAAACTCCACATCATCCCAATTTGGCGCATACACATTTAGTAATACCACCTGCACTCCCTCCAGTTTCCCACAGACCATAATGTACTGACCTCCCACGTCCGAGACTATTCTACCCGCCTCAAACACCATCCGCTTATTGATCAGGATCGCGGCCCCTCTAGTCTTTGAATCCAGTCCTGAGTGAAAGACCTGACTGACCCAGCCTTTCCTCAATCTAATCTGGTCAGTTACTCTCCTGCAATATTACCACGTCTGCCTTCAGTCCCCTAAGATGCGCGAACACACGTGCCCTCTTGACCGGCCCATTTAACCCTTGAAAATTCCAGGTGATCAGCCTAGTTGGGGACTCATTGCCCCCCCCCCCTTCCCCAATCAGCCATCCCCTTTATTGGGCCCACCTCCAGCCCATGCTCCGCGCCTCCACCGGCCCGCCCCTAGGCATCCTCCACCCCAAACCTCCTCTCTGTCCCTTAGCCCAAGCCCTCCCTCGTCAGCAGAACATTTACCTCCTCCCCCCCCCCCCAGTAACAACACCCTGTAACCCAACCCCTTTACTAAACCGAACATATGCACACACCCCACTGCGCTTCTGTGAGCTAGCCAGCCCAGCTAGCTTGGTGGCCCCCATCCCTGGCGCCGGATAGTCTCCCACCTATTGTTCTCTCCCCCCCCTCCCATACAAACATACTCCAACATCAAACAATCCCCACACAATTGCCCGATAGAAAAACACTCAGATCTAAACAAGCACACCTCCATCTCCCAACAGTGCAAATGAAAACCTTAACTCGCTCAGCTCTACTGCTGGTCCCAAATCAATGCAAAAGGCATTACAAGCAGCTTCCACAAAACAAAAAACGGGGCACTTTTTAAAAAAAGAACAGGAAAAAAAAGGCATGAACATTGCAGCAAAGTTCAAAAGTTCACAGTCCACCACCAGTCCTTTCCTTTTCGCGAAGTCCAGCGCGTCCTCAGGCGACTCAAAATAAAAGTGCTGTTCCTCGTGCGTGACCCAGAGATGGGCCGGATACAACAGTCCGAACTTCACCTTTTTCTTAAAAAGGATCGACCTAATCTGGTTGAAGCCTGCTCTTCTCCTGGCCACCTCCACACTCAGGTCTTGGTAAACCCGCAGGATACTGTTGTCCCACTTACAGCTCCGTGTCTGCTTGGCCCACTGTAGAATGCGCTCCTTATCCAAGTACCTGTGGAATCTCACCACCATTGCCCTCGCGAGTGGTCTCCCATTCGCGGCTTACTCGCGAGTGCTCTGTGAACCCTGTCCACCTCCAAGGGCCGGGAGAATGCGCCATCCCCCAGCAGCTTCTCAAACATGTCTGCGATGTATGCCCCAGCATCCGCTCCTTCGGACCCTTCTGGGAGCCCAAAGATTCTCAAGTTCTGCCTGCGGGACCTATTCTCTAGGTCCTCCACCTTCTCCGGGAGATTCTTCTGAGATTCTCTCAGCATCCCCACCTCCAACTCCACCGCAGTTTGATGTTCCTCCTGCTCAGCCAGCACCTACTCTACCTTCTGGATCGCCCGATCTTGGGCGTCCAATCCAAGCTCCAGCCGCTCAATTGATTCTTTTATCGGGTCCAAGCAGTCCCGTTTCTGCTTAGCAAAGCCTTCCTGAATAACTTGCATCAGCTGCTCCGTTGACCGCTGGGTTGACAAACCAGAGGTCCGGTCCTCCGCCATGCTGTCTCCCACTGCAGCTTCAGCCCAAGCCTTCTCTGTCTTTCTGTTTCTGCCTTTACGAGAACTTCTAGTCCTTCTCGCCATGCACCGATGTAGGAATATGGTACACAATTGCCTCTATCATCAGTTTTACAATTCAAGTCTGGTAGAAAATCGGGGGAAAAAGGTCCAAAAGTCCGACCCGGGCGAGAGCCACCAAATGTGCGACTTACTCCTTCATAGCCGCCACCGGAAGTCGAAAAGTCTCCTTTTGACATAGTGCCTTTCATGACATTGGGATTTCTCAAATCACCACACATCCAATGAAATCCCTTTTGAAGTGTAGTGATTATGGTGATATAGGAAACACTGCAGACAATGTACATGCGGCAAGCTTGCACAAAAAACAAATTGACCCAATAACCTGTTTTTTCAAAATGGTGTTGGTTCGGGGATGAAGTTGGCCAGGACATGTTCTTCTTCAAACAGTGCCAAGGAGGGTGATAAACTGCATTGAAATGTACCAGCCTATCAAATGTTTTTTCAGAGACACGGTGGTATGTGTGTCCCCTCCAAAGTCAATCCGTCTTACATTCTAGGGAAATTGGGAATTATTTTGGACAAAATTTAAACTTTTATTGCTGGGTGAGAAACCGGTACAATGAATTGATGTTGCCTGTTTTTTTTCCTTTATGGAGGCTTCAAAATACAGGAAGCTGCAGATAATAAATCCCAGATGGTCCCACAGCTCTTCGAGGTGCTGCTGCTTTGGGGCACTGTGTGTGTGGAGGGACCTCTCCTGGGACTCCCAAGCGCCATCAGAGAGCAGCAGAGATGTTGCTTTGATTTCTCAAGGTCCTGTAGGATTGAAGTGTACGAACACACCTTTGTAAGTTGCTGACAGCTTACCTCAAGTGTGTTGATGACTTCTTCCTACAAATTGGTACTGGGTCTACAAGTAGGCAGCTAGGAGTTCCACTCGGCTGCACTTGAGTGGATTTTATGAAATTTCAGGTCTAACACCTCTTTAATGCAAAACAGGTCACGACCTTCATCATTTTCCTGGCAGATAATATTCTATCCAAAAAAAATGATCATTACTTGTCTGAGTCATAGGCATTCTCTCCCAGTTCCTGACACTGACGAATGAGCAGATATGGTATGAGTAAATTAAACAATTTTAAAATTCACAACCTGATGCTCATGAAGACATTTACTGACTGCATTATAAAATTTACAGTTCACCCAGAGTTTAGAAATTAATCATATTTCCAGGAAAAATCTCGTCACTAAAAATAAATTGCAGCCCCTGTAGTTTAAAACTCCATCAGCATTACAAATTGGCCATGACCCAAGCAGTATGAACTATGCCAACATTTACATTGATTACTTTTATTTGAAATTAGTATTGTAGCTAACTGTAAAGCTGGCTGAGTTGCATTGGAATATTTGTCTCCAGGACAAATTAAACACCAATACTCAAAAACTGAGCCATTTTCTTCATTCTGCCAGCTCTGCAACAACACTCCTGTACCAAAAATCAACATGATCATTTTGTGGTCCAAGAATGCTATCAATAGAAATTACAGCATCAAAGGAAGGTGCTTAGCCCATCATATCTGTGGCAGCTAAAGCAATCCAAGCCTAATGGCATTGCCTTGCTCTCTCTCCCCATGACTCTGCATTATCCTGTTTCAAATATTTTCCAAAATTTTCTTTAAAGCAACAATGGGCTCATCCCTCAAGCCTGTGACAAAACGTTCCATGCTCACTAATCCCCCGTGTAAAGAAATTTATCCTAACTTCTTACTTCAGTGACAAGTTAAAATCGATTAATCCCCCCTCTTGGCACGGACTCCTAACCATAGGAAATAGTTGGACCCTATTTACTCTATCAAATCCCTTCATCATTTTAAAAAGCTCTGTTCAATCTCCTCTGTTTCTTCTCTGCTCCATCACAATGACCTTCTGTTTCAACAAGAACTCGGCAACCTAGAAGAACCACAGAAATCACTGTTTTCGCCTGCTCGCAATGTTTCCACCAACAGTCTACCACTCTCCCACCGAAGAAATGCCAGGGATCAGAGCAGTCTCCACAGATATCGACAGCCTATATATCTCAAGCCCTTCCATTACAACTATAGCTTCTCATCACCGCTATCATTCCAGGTTAGGGAATGATCTTAACAGTGTTACATTCGTTGGTCGTGGAGCCTCCATTATAGCCTCCATGGTCTTTGGGTAGACCCTTACTATCGATTACATGGCCTAGATATTGGACTGATCTTTGAAAGAAATCACACTTATCTTTTCCCACACGAAGACCATGCCATTTGAAAGTATTTCAATGTGGCTTCTAAGTTATGCAAGTGTTCTTGTTCATTGGTACCAGTAATTAATATATAGAATCATAGAATCCTTACAGTGTAGAAGGAGGCTATTCGGCCTATCAAGTCTGTACCGACTCTCTAAAAGAGCACCGTACCTAGGCCCACTCCCCCGCCCTATCCCTGTAACCCTGTAATTCCACTTAACCTTTGGACACTAGGGGCAATTTAGCATGGCCAATCCGCCTGATCTGCGCATCTTTGGACTGTGGGAGGAAACCGGAGCACCCGGAGGAAACCCACACAGACACGGGAGAATGTGCAAACTCCACACAGATATTCACCCAAGATCGGAATTGAACCCGGGTCCCTGACGCTGTGAGGCAGCAGTTTTTAAAAAATATATATTTTATTAAAGTTTTTCAATAACAATTTTTTCCCCTTACAGATCAAACAAAAGAGAAATTAAAAGTACAAGTAACATGATAACTACAATCTAACATTGAGTAACTAACTAACATGGTAAACTAATCAAATAACATAAAATGAAAATCCCCCCCCCCATCCCCCTCCCCCTCCCAGAACCCAAACATCTAACCCCCCCACCCCCCCCCCCCCCCCGCCTCCCCCTCCCCTGGGTTGCTGCTGCTGGTCATCTATCTTCCCTCTAACGTTCCGCTAGGTAGTCGAGGAACGGTTGTCACCGTCTGGTGAACCCTTGAGCCGATCCTCTCAGCGCAAACTTAATCTGCTCCAGTTTTATGAACCCCGCCATATCGTTTATCCAGGCCTCCAGTCCGGGGGGTTTCGCTTCCTTCCACATGAGTAAAATCCTACGCCGGGCTACTAGGGACGCAAAGGCCACCACAGCGGCCTCTTTCGCCTCCTGCACTCCCGACTCATCCGCTACTCCAAATAGAGCTAACCCCCAGCCTGGTTTGACCCGGACCTTCACCACTTTCGAGATCACTCCCGTCACTCCCTTCCAATACCCCTCCAGTGCCGGGCACAACCAAAACATATGTGTGTGGTTTGCCGGGCTTCCGCCGCACCTCCCACACTTGTCCTCCACTCCGAAGAACCTGCTCAACCTTGCTCCCGTTATGTGTGCTCTATGCAGCACCTTAAATTGGATCAGGCTAAGCCTGGCACACGAGGAAGAGGAATTTACCCTGCTTAGGGCATCAGCCCACAACCCTCCTCAATCTCCTCCCCGAGCTCTTCTTCCCATTTACCTTTCAGTTCGCCCACCAGCTCCTCCCCCACTTCTCTCATCTCCCGGTATATCTCTGACACCTTGCCCTCCCCGACGCACACCCCCGAAAGCACTCTATCCTGGATCCCCTGTGTCGGGAGCAGCGGAAATTCCCTCACCTGTTGTCTTGTGAACGCCCTCACCTGCATATACCTAAAGAAATTTCCCCGGGGCAGCTTATACTTTTCCTCCAGCGCTCCCAAACTCGCAAACGTCCCGTCTATAAATAAGTCTCCCACTCTCCTGATTCCCAACTGGTGCCAGCTCTGGAATCCTCCATCCAGCCTCCCTGGGGCAAACCTATGATTGTTCCTAATTGGGGACCCCACCAAAGCTCCCAACACACCTCTCTGTCGCCTCCATTGCCCCCAGATACTTAATGTTGCCGCCACCACTAGGTTCGTGGTAAATTTTTTTGGTGAGAGCGGTAGTGGCGCCGTCACCAGCGCTTCTAGACTCGTCCCTTTACAGGACTTCATCTCTAGTCTTTTCCACGCCGCTCCCTCTCCCTCTATCATCCATTTACGAATCATCGCCACATTGGCGGCCCAGTAGTAGTCGCCCAAATTCGGCAGCGCCAGTCCCCCTCTGTCTCTACGACGTTGTAAGAACCCCCTCCTTACCCTCGGGACCTTCCCTGCCCACACGAAGCTCGTGATGCTCCTGGCTATTTTTTTAAAAATGGCCTTAGTGATCAGTATAGGGAGACATTGGAACACAAATAGGAACCTCGGGAGGACCATCATCTTAATTGCCTGCACTCTGCCCGCCAGTGACAGCGGCTGCATGTCCCACCTCTTGAAGTCCTCTTCCATTTGTTCCACCAGTCGTGTCAGATTAAGTCTGTGTAAGGTTCCCCAGCTCCTGGCTATCTGAATCCCCAGGTATCGAAAGTTTCTTTCCACTCTCCTTAGCGGTAGGCCATCTATCCCTCTACTCTGGTCCCCAGGGTGTATCACAAAAAGTTCACTCTTTCCCATGTTAAGCCTATATCCCAAGAAATCTCCGAACTCCCTCAATAACTGCATGACCTCTGTCATCCCCCCCACTGGGTCCGCTACATACAGCAGTAGGTCATCCGCGTAGAGTGACACTCGGTGTTCCTCTCCCCCTCTAATCACCCCTCTCCATTTTCTGGAGTCTCTCAGCGCTATGGCCAGTGGTTCAATTGCCAACGCAAACAGTAATGGAGATAGCGGGCATCCCTGTCTTGTTCCCCTGTATAGTCGAAAATACTCCGACCTTTGCCGACGCGTGACCACTCTTGCCGTTGGGGCCCCATAGAGGAGTTTGACCCAGCTAACAAACCCGTCCCCGAACCCAAACCTCCTCAGCACCTCCCATAGATACTCCCACTCCACCCTATCAAATGCCTTGTCTGCATCCATTGCCGCCACTATCTCTGCCTCCCCCTCTACTGGGGGCATCATTATCACCCCTAATAGCCGTCGCACATTGACATTTAGTTGTCTCCCCTTTACGAATCCTTTCTGGTCTTCGTGCACCACCCCCGGGACACAATCCTCTATCCTCGTTGCCAGCACCTTTGCTAGCAACTTGGCGTCCACATTTAGCAGTGAGATAGGCCTATAGGACCCGCACTGCAGCGGATCTTTATCCCGCTTCAGAATTAGCGATATCGTCGCCTCCGACATTGTCGGGGGTAGGGTCCCCCCTTCTCTGGCCTCGTTAAAAGTCCTTACCAACAGCGGGGCCAGCAAGTCCACATATTTTCTATAAAATTCCACCGGGAACCCATCTGGTCCCGGGGCCTTCCCCGCCTGCATGTTCCCCAGCCCCTTGGTAACCTCGTCCACCCCAATTGGTGCCCCCAGGCCTTCCACCTCCTGCTCCTCCACCCTCGGGAACCGTAATTGGTCCAAAAACTGCCGCATCTCCTCTTTTCCCTCCGGGGGTTGGGACCTATAAAGTCTTTCGTAAAAGGTCTTAAACACCTCGTTTATCTTCCCTGCTCTCCGCACCGTAGCTCCCTTTTCATCTCTAATTCCCCCTATCTCCCTCGCCGCTGTCCTCTTTCGCAGCTGATGGGCCAACAGGCAACTAGCCTTTTCCCCATATTCGTATCTCATCCCCTGTGCCTTCCTCCACTGTGCCTCCGCCCTCCTAGTGGTCAGAAGGTCGAACTCCGTCTGGAGTCGTCGTCTCTCCCTGTATAGTCCTTCCTCCGGGGCCTCCGCGTATTCTTTATCTACCCTTAAAATCTCCCCCAGTAATCTTTCCCTTTCCTTGGCCTCTATTTTCCCTTTGTGGGCCCTAATGGAGATCAGCTCTCCTCTGACCACGGCCTTTAGTGCTTCCCATACTACTCCCACTCGGACCTCCCCGTCGTCATTGGCCTCCAGGTATCTCTCGATACATCCCCAGACCCTTCCACAGACTCCCTCGTCCGCCAGCCATCCCACATCTAATCACCAGAGTGCACGCTGCTCCCTCTCCTCTCCTAGTTCCAGGTCCACCCAATGTGGGGCATGATCTGAGACAGCTATGGCTGAATACTCAGTTTCTTCCACCCTCGAGATCAGCGACCTTCCCAAAACAAAAAAATTTATCCGGGAATACACCTTATGAACATGGGAGAAGAAGGAGAACTCTTTGGCCTTCGGCCTAACAAATCGCCATGGATCCACTCCCCCCATTTGGTCCATGAACCCCTTAAGCACCTTGGCCGCTGCCGGCCTTCTTCCGGTCCTAGATCTAGATCTATCTAACCCTGGGTCCAACACGGTGTTGAAGTCTCCCCCATTATCAGGTTTCCTACCTCCAGGTCCGGGATACGTCCCAGCATCTGCTTCATGAATCCCGCATCATCCCAATTCGGGGCATATACGTTAACCAACACGACCTCCGTTCCCTCCAGTCTGCCACTCACCATCACATATCTGCCTCCGCTATCTGCTACAATGCTCCTAGCTTCAAATGATACCCGTTTCTCCACCAGTATGGCCACCCCTCTGTTCTTTGCATCCAGCCCTGAGTGGAACACCTGTCCCACCCATCCTTTCCTTAACCTAACTTGGTCCGCCACCTTCAGGTGCGTCTCCTGAAGCATGGCCACGTCTGCCCTCAGACCTTTCAAATACGCGAACACTCGGGCCCTTTTAATCGGCCCATTTAGGCCTCTCACGTTCCACGTGATCAGCCGCACTGGGGGGCTACCTGCCCCCTTCCCGTGTCGACTAGCCATCACCCTCTCTAGGCCAGTCCCACGTCCCGGTTCCGCGCTCCCACCCGTTCCCCAGGTGGCACATTCCAGCCCCGACCACCCTTACTTTAACCAGTTCCTCTTTGACTTCTGCAGCAGCAAACCAGTTGTCCTCCCCCCCTCCCCCCCCCACCCCCGCTAGATCCCCATCTAGCGTGATTGCTCCCCCCATATTACTTCCGAAAGTCAGCTGACTTCAACTGACCCCGGCTTCTCCCGCTCAACCCTTGACCACCCCTGTGTGGGGAACTCCCATCTACCTTGCGCCTACCTTCCCGCCATCACCTTTCTGGTGCGGGAACAAGGACAGTAAGTCCCGTATTCTCTATAGTTGTACCGCCCCTTGTGGCGCAGCTCCCTCTACCGCCCCACTCCCATTCCCCATCCCCCGCCTATGTCTCTTCTTTCCCCCCCACCGGCGCCCACATTTCTTAGTGTGTCCCCCTTCCCAATTTACATCCCTATATACATCGGCAGTGTCATTTCCCCTCTAACATCAGTCCCTCAGTTCCGATCCAGTTTCTCGTTTTTAATAAAGGTCCATGCTTCTTCCGCCGTTTCGAAGTAGTGATGTCTCTCCTGGTACGTGACCCACAATCGTGCCGGCTGCAGCATCCCGAACTTCACCTTCTTCTTGTGTAGCACCTCCTTGGCTCGATTAAAACTCGCCCTCCTTCTCGCCACCTCCGCACTCCAATCCTGGTACACCCGTACCACCGCATTCTCCCATCTACTACTTCGTACCTTTTTGGCCCATCTCAGAACCACTTCTCGGTCATTGAAGCGATGAAATCGCACGATTGTCGCCCTAGGTGGTTCTCCCGCCTTTGGTCTCCTCGCAGGGACCCGATGAGCCCCTTCCACTTCCAAGGGGCCCGAGGGGGCCTCAGCTCCCATCAGCGAGCTTAGCATCGTGCTCACGTAAGTCCCGCAGTCCGCTCCTTCCACTCCCTCGGGGAGACCCAGGATCCGAAGGTTCTTTCTCCGTGCTCTGTTTTCTAGGGCTTCAATCCTTTCCATGCACTTTTTGTGGAGCGCCTCGTGTGTCTGCGTTTTGACCACCAGGCCCAGGATCTCATCTTCGTTGTCCGTCACCTTCTGCTCCACCACGTGGAGCTCCGTCTCCTGGGTCTTTTGTGCCTCCTTAAGCTCCTCAATTGCCTGTAGCATCGGGGTCAGCATCTCCTTCTTAAGCAGCTCCACACACAGTCTTAAAAATTCGTCTTGGTCGGGCCCCCATGTCGCCTGGGCTTTCTCCGCCGCCATCTTGCTCCTTTTTTCTCCTGTCCCTATCTTCGAGGATTCTTCGCGATCTGGCCGCCGCCACCGATATTTTTCTCTTTCGTTGCGGGGGGGGGGGGGGGGGGGGGGACTCCCTGTTGTCTCACCCCACATCGTGTTTCGTCCTGAAAAAATTCCCCGCTGGGGCTCTTAAAAGAGCCCGAAGGTCCGTTCGAGCTGGAGCCGCCGAAACGTGCGGCTTAGCTGGGGATCGCCGCAACCGGAAGTCGTGAGGCAGCAGTTTTAACCACTGTGCCACCATGCTGCCCATCATCAAGATAATACTGTACCCCCCCCCAATGGACTGCTGAAATAAAGCAGGTGCTGACATTATTCCAAAAAGATAACCTCTTATAATGGAAAAGGCCTTTATGTGTGACAATGGTGAGCAGGTGTTGAGATTCAGCTGCAACTTCATTCGACTGATGCGATTCACCTTCTACTGATTGTACATTCAACTTCAGTTCTTCATCAGAACCATGTGCTGTATTTCCATTGAAAACAAAGGTAACATTTGTTGCAGGTGAGCCTGCGATAGGTCGATCTTGCTGAACATCCGTCCTACTAAGCCAGCAAACAAATCTTCAACCAATGGTAGCGGGCATTAATCTGCGCATAGAACCGGATTGATGGTTGTTTTAAAATCTCTGCAGATGCAAATTGTTCCATCTTGCTTTATTACAGGCCCAAAGGGGTTGTCCAGTCACTGATAGTGGTGGGTTCTAAGTCTCCCGTATCCACAAGTCTCATTAATTCAGATTCTACCTGTGGATGTCTAGCGTAGGATACTGCTCTAGCCTGGAGCCACTTCTGCTGGCTATTTTGATTGATCACTTGCACTCCTTTCATGGACCCCCGTGTGTCCTCAGATACACTGCTGTATTTTTCTAGGATGGCCGATTAATACGTCTTTGAATTAACTAAGCTGTAGTTTCATTTGACCTTTATAAGTCAGAACCCCCGGGGGGGGGGGGGGGGTTCCTGGACCAATTAAGGTTCCCGAGAGTGGAAGAGGGGCAAGTGGAAGGCCTGGGGGCTCCGATTGGGATAGGGGAGCTGGTTACGGGGTTGGGGAGCATGCAGGCGGGCAAGGCCCTGGAGCCTGATCGGTTCCCGGTCGAATTTTACAGGAAGTTTGTGGATCTGCTGGGTCCGCTGCTGGTGACAACCTTCAACGAGGCGAGGAAGGGATTCTCCCCCCGACAATGTCTCGGGCACTGATCTCGCTGATCCTTAAGCGGGACAAGGGCCCGCTACAGTGTGGCTCGTATAGGCCGATCTCGCTCCTTAATGTAGATGCCAAGTTGCTGGCAAAGGTCCTAGACACAAGGATTGTGGATTGTGTCCCGGGAGTGATACACGAGGACCAGACGGGGTTCATGAAGGGCAGGCACTTAAATGCAAACATGCGGAGGCTCCTGAATGTGATTATGATGCCCTCGGAGGGTAGGGAGGCAGGAGTGGTGGCGGCAATGGATGCGGAGAAGGCCTTTGATCGGGTGGAGTGGGAGTACCTTTGGGAAGTGCTTGGTAGGTTTGGGTTTGGTGAGGGGTTCATAGGGTGGGTCAAATTGTTATACCAGGCCCCGGTGGCAAGCGTATCTACGAACCGGCGGAGATCAGAATATTTTAGGTTGTACCGTGGGGCGAGACAGGGGTGCCCCCTGTCCCCTCCCTTGTTTGCTTTGGCAATTGAGCCGCTGGCCATGGCGTTGAGGGAATCTAGAAACTGGAGGGGGTTGGTCCGGGGAGGAGAATTGGTCCGGGGAGGGGAGGAACATCGGGTCTCGTTGTCTGCTGATGACCTGCTTTTGTACATCGCAGATCCAGTGGAGGGGATGGTGGAGGTCATGCGGATCCTTAGGGAGTTTGGGGACTTCTCAGGCTACAAGCTTAACATGCGGAAGAGTGAGCTCTTTGTGGTGCATGCGAGGGGCCAGGAAAGGGGGCTGGAGGAGCTGCCGCTTAAGAGGGCGGAGAGGAGTTTCCGATATTTGGGTATTCAGGTGGCCAGGAGTTGGGGGGCCCTGCATAAGCTTAATTTGGCGCGGTTGGTAGACCAGATGGAGGAAGACTTTAGGAGATGGGACGTGTTGCCACTCTCCCTGACAGGCAGGGTGCAGTCCGTTAAGATGACAGTCCTCCCTAGGTTCCTGTTTGTGTTCCAGTGCCTGCCCATCCTCATCCCCAAGGCCTTTTTTAAGCGAGTAAGCAGGAGCATTATGGGGTTTGTAGGGGCAAGTAAGACCCCGAGGGTCAAGAGGTTGTTTCTGGAGCAGAGTCGGGACAGGGGTGGGCTGGCGCTACCGAACCTGTGTAGTTATTACTGGGCAGCCAATGTGGCAATGATTCGGAAGTGGGAAATGGAGGGAGAGGGGGTGGCGTGGATAAGATTAGAGGCGGCGCCTTGCGTGGGCACTAGCTTGGGAGTGCCGGTGACGGCACCTTTGCCGCTAGCTCCGATGCGGTACAGCATGAGCCTGGTGGTGGTGGTGACACTGAGGGTCTGGGGGCAGTGGAGATGGCACAGGGGTGAGTTGGGGGCCTCAATTTGGTCCCCAATACGGAATAATTATAGGTTTGCACCGGACAGGATAGATGGCGGATTCCTAAGCTGGCATCAGGCCGGGATTAAAAGGATGGGGGACCTATTTATCAACGGGGCTTTTGCTAGCCTGGGGGCGCTGGAGGAGAAATTTGGGTTACCCCCCGGAAACGCTTTTAGGTACATGCAGGTGAGGGCGTTTGTGAGAAGGCAGGTAAGGGATTTTCCGCTGCTTCCTGCACGGAGGATACAGGACAGTGTGACCTCGGGTGTATGGGTGGGAGAGGGCAAGGTCTCGGCGATCTATCAGGAGTTGCAGGAGGCGGAGGAAGCCTCGGTGGAGGAGCTGAAGGGCAAGTGGGAGAAGGAGCTGGATGAGGAACTGGATGAGGGCTTGTGGGCGGAGGCCCTGGGCAAGGGTAACTCCTCCGTGTCTTGCGCCAGACTTGGCCTGATCCAGTTCAAAGTGGTTCACAGGACACATATGACAGGGGCGAGGATGTGCAAGTTTTTTGGGGTGGAGGACAGATGCGTGAGGTGCTCGGGGAGCCCAGCAAATCACGCCCATATGTTCTGGGCATTCACAGTGCTAGAGGTGTTCTGGAGGGGCTTCGCAAAGGCTATGTCCAAAGTCTTGGACACTCGGGTAAAACCGAGCTGGCGGATAGCAATATTCGGGGTATCAGATGAGCCGGGAGTACAGGAGCCGAACGAGGTCGGAGTTCTGGCCTTTGCCTCCTTGATAGCCCAGAGGAGGATCCTACTAATGTGGAGGGATGCGAAATCCCCAAGCGTGGAAACTTGGATTAATGACATGGCTTGGTTCGTCAAGTTGGAGAGGATAAAGTTTGCCTTGCGAGGGTCTGTGCAAGGGTTCTCCAGGCGGTGGCAACCATTCCTAGACTTTCTCGCGGAACGTTAGGTGGAGGTCAAGAGCAGCAGCAACCCAGGGGGGAGAAGGGGGGTAGGGGTTTTTGGCTTGTTTGTATTATTGTAAGGGGCATTTGCCCCATTTTTGTTCTTAGTTTGTTAGATAGTTTAATGTTTAGTGGTTTAAGTTATTGGAGGGGATGGCGTAAGGTCCCCCCTTTTTATTTTTCTTCTGTATATTTTCTTTCCTTTTTGGAGTGTTTTGTAAAACTTTGTTGAAAACCTTGAATAAACATATTTTTTTTAAAAGCAAGGTGGAAAGGATTAGGGAGGGTAGTCTAGAGTTCAGGGCCTTTGAAATTGAAGGCACGATGACCAGTAGTAGAGCAATTAAAATCAGGGATGCTCAAGAGGCCAACATTGGAGGAGTGCACACATCTTGGAAGGTTGTACGGCTGGAGAAGATTGCAAAGAATGAGAGGGGCATGGCCATTGATAGAACTTGCAAATTTGAGGCTTTGTTTAACCATGAGCTAATGCAGATCAGAGAGTACAGGGAAATGGAGGAACTAAACTTGGTGCAACTAAGATCATGGGCAGCTGAGATTTGGATGATCTCAAGTTTAGACAGATGCAAACAGATAATGGTAACTGCTTTTTCCTGGACTTGTAGTGCATGTCACTTGGAAAGGTCAATTCTGCAGCTGCCAACACCCACAGCTGTCATACATCTGTATTTTAAGTTCTGCAACATTTGCACATGCAATTTTTCAAATACCATGAAAACTCAGCAGTGCTGAAACTGTTTTAAAAAAAGCTATTCAGCACCCAGTGGATGCATTGGGAATGTCAATCTTCTGTACAGATCATTAAATCTCAATCCTTCAACCATCCCTCCTTAACCACAGTCCCCAAAGAATTGGAACATAAGCTCAGCAAGTGAGATTGTCACCATTCTGCCAGTGATCAATGTGCAGACTAACAAGAATTGAATGTATACTGAGATGGTTAGGAATTGAACTCCATGCTTAAAAGTTCAGGGAAGAAAGTTTACTCGATGAACAATCACTGGATTACTCACTCCCCAACATAGTAGCAGAAATGATATATTCTGATTTGTAAATAAAGACCTGCTCCAGTCAAGTGATGTGAAAGTTCTGGCAGCAGATGAGAAACAATGTAACTTCCTCAGAGTGGCAATCGCCATCGGATTTATCTGCGGACTTACCAGCGCAAGGATTTCAAAGCCCCTGTGGGTGAAATCTACCCGTGGTTAAGTGTAGTCTCGTACACACGTAACAAAGTAGAAATTTAAGTTACGTGTCTCGGATGCGAAATGAAAGCTTTATTGTGTCTATTGATTATAATTGGGAGTTTGAAATCTTCTTGTGGTTACAAATCAAATGTTCTCAGTAAAGCCCCTGCCAGCATAAGACTTTAAGAGGTATAATTAAACTTAGTGGCTTACAAACAAATTAAACTTTCAAAATACAGTAATGGTTTCTTGCTCAAAGCAAACAGCTTGCCCAGACTAAGGAGTTAGAATAGAAATATGAAAATATGAAATAAGGATAGCGAGTAGTTAGATAAATGATATGGAGTGATTCCGGAATGTAAATGGCTGCCCGGACCTCTATCTTTAAGGAAAATGTTATCAGTCTGACCCCATCTGTTCCTACCCCTGTAATGTGCTGATTGGCTTGGATGAGTCTCAAATGTATTTGATTGGGTGGTTAGTTGTCAATCATCAATGTGCAACATAGATATGGATATGTTGCATCTTTGGGTGTTTTGTGTGTGTTGGAATGTAACTGACACTTTTTAATCAGACCTGGTTTTTGCTGCCTGCTGTACTATTCACATTTTGAACAATGGTAGATTCATGTTAACTATGGTGTTCATTTTGACCTTCAGTAGAAATTGTTGCATTTGCTTCTGGTTAGGCTGCAAATGTTTCAAATCCATGCTTTGCAGATTTCTCTGTAAGCTATGTGGGTTTTTTTTATTGTAATGGAATTGATTCAACTCTGTGGTTTAGGACATAAACCATTTTAAAATGGTTTTTAAACCGGGTTGTATTTAAAACAAAATGGCTAAATCAATGACCCTTTTATCTATCAGAAATAGCTGGTTTCCTTCACCCTGTCTTGCCCAACATTTCGCACTCAGGTTGGGTGAGACAGGAGCAGCAATATGCGCCCCTGGCTGCATCGGAGTCCAGTAACTGGGAAGCAGAGGTAAGAAACACAACTTTTTACAGCACTAGCTGCCAGAAAGAAGGTTTTTAAAGGGACAAATTAAAGGTAAGTGTGAGAGAGAACGGGGTGGGGGAGGGGGAAAACCAGAGGTGGTGATCAGACTGGAGAGGGGGTGATCAGTACTCAATTTGGGGGCAGGTGGACCAGCAGTCTGAGATGGGGGTTTCTGACCAGAGGATGGAAGGGTGGGAGCAAGTCCTGGCATAGGGTTGGGGGGAGGGGGATGGGCTGGGGGTGTCAGTACAGGAGATGGGGAGGGGTCAGACCAGAGCGGGAGTCTGTCGTGGAGGAGGGAGAGGAGGGGTGCCATACCGGGTCGCACAGGGAGTGGGGCGGGGAATGTAGTCCGGGCAGGGATGGGGGTGGTGTGGTGGTAGTTCCCCTGGGTGGGGGGTCGTATGTGCGTGGGGATGTCCCGCATAAGAGTCTGGAGTTAGAAGGGATTTTCTTCCTCTCTTTTCAGAGTAGCTATCATGGTAAAACTAGCAGAACCATCCAAAGTTAGTGATTCAAATCGATTCTGTCGGATGATTCCCAGCCCAATGCAACTGTCCAGAGGAAGTCAGCCAGGTAAACCCTTCCATGAGAACTTGCGAGAGTGATTCCCGAGGGCACCATTGGGAACCCCCTACATACGACGTTGGGTAAGGTATGGGCAGGGGAATATTTTATTCACCAATTTGCATGTTTTCAAGAGATTAGTAGGGTGTAACATGAGAAGTGATTAATCAACTGCCTGTTCTACCTTACCCCTGATATTCTTTTCCATTGACCTCAATGGTAAGAATGTCAGATCCCATTCCCAATGCTTGCTTTGTTTTCAATCACAGCGAGGTTGGCGGCATCCGAATAATCTGCACTGAAGGGAGAAGTCGGTGATTATTCATAAGTAAATATTGATATTTTGGCAGACAATTCTTCCAGATTTTCCAGAGCATGAGATACCCAGCAAATTAAGGGAGGAGGGAGCTGCCAGATCCAACATGAAGATGTTTTTGATGCTACTGCTTCTGAACCAGGAGAAACAAGTGTATTTCCCCTGCCAACAAATATTATGTCATGATCCTTGCCTCCAACCCATGATCTGTGGCAGTTCCCCCTCCTTTCCAGTTACCAGTTTGGCTCCTCCTTAACAACTTGCAATGTTTCTCCCCTGCTTTTCCTCTTGAAACTGGGCAGAGCCCCCACCCCCGCACCGTTCTAGCGTTGCGGCAGCGCATGCTGTTCCTTGGAAACTCCACACCACTTCCCAACACACAAACATATGCCTCTTCAAAACTTACCACTCCGACAGATGTACTCAGGAGCTTTGCTCCACAAACCCCCTCACCCCACTCACTCAGAAGCCCCTCTCTACAACCTCACTATCCTGCACACTAAGAAGCCCCTCTTCTCAAACATTCTCCCCAAACCCAATCAGCTGAGTCTCTTTTCCCCCCACCCAACACCAGGTGTGCTCAACCTTCCTACCCTTCTCTGGGTCTGCTGTCTAGACCCTCCCTGAATTTGCTTCCCCTGGGCTTGCCGAATTGAGTCAACTATCTCACCAGCACACCCTCACCCGTTAGCAGCTCCCCCTGACTCCTCCTGCCATTACTTAGCTGTGGCCTGGGGGGGGTTAGTTAAGTGCCTGGTTGGCGGGCCATCCTGAGAGTTGATGTTGCGGGGCTCTCACTGGCTCGCCGACATTAAATACCGCCCAAATGTCACTACTGCTGGGGTCTGTCTCTCGCGTTGCAGATGACGGATCTGGGCATGTTGCTGCGGAACATTTCATTCAGTTGGACTGTGTTGTACCATCTGTCCCTCATGCAAATGTTGCTGGAGAAAAACAGCTTTGACCACTAGTCCATCAGGTTATTACAGGTCTGCATTCAACATCCTAGAGGTTCAGCAGGGAAAAGAGATGGTGGATTCTGCCGCATAGATCTTCGAGCAGACGACCAAAATCATTTGGCAGAATGCCCCATCCCCAGAGTTTTGAAACATCCCCAAAACATAGGGAAGCCCTTCTCACCACCAACCAACCTATCAGATCCTTTCTGCATTCCCAGAGTGTCACCACCCCAATGTGCTGCCCTCGAAACAGCTGCGGATTAAACTGCTACCTACATCTTTCTGAAATATGCCTTTTCAAAAAAAAAAAGTATGGAAAGAGGTGTATTGGTTTTTGTCGAGAATCAACTGAATCAGCTCTATAACACAGGACTCAGTGCCCTACGGGGCTTTCCCAGGGACACACTGAGATAAGCATCAATTACTGCTAGAGACTTTCTTTGGTGCACATGAAACGCCCTTCAGTTCAAAGAGCTAGCAAAGACAGAGTGTTACAGACTGCAAAGGCTAAGTGGGGAAAGGCCACTGTCTAAGGCCCTCCCAATGTAATATACCAATGGGTCAGAAGACATGTAAATTCCCTTGGGATGTCGCCAGAGTGTTTTGATATTAAATGTAAACATATATTGTAAATATAACCTGCAATACCAAAAGACTGGTGAGGCACCTCACGTACTCGATTGAAAGTTATTGATCTGTATTGCACATTATCAAATATCAAATTTAACTGCTGTACAAATTTTGAATACAATCTATTTTGGGGGAAAAGGTAGCCTACATTAAAATGTGTCGTCATTTGGTGGTACAGAACTTGAATATTGCTGAAAAAGGAGAAATGTCAAAGCTTTTCACTTTGCATTCATCAGGACACGTGACAAGAATATTAATATAAGGGGATAACAATAATTTATACTGGGGTGAATTCTCCACCTCCCAACCGTGTGTTTCTCGGCAGCACGCCGTCACTGGCATCAGGATTCTCCTTTCCCGCCTCTGGTCAATGGGATTTCTCACCCCATGTCGCCGGGAAACCTGCAGGTAGGTGTACGCGTTTAGTGGAATGAAGAATCCCACCCATGGAGAGTTCACCCCGCTATGTGAGAAGAGAATGTGTGTACTGGAAACTACATATATTAATACACAGGGTCCCCTTCTTTGTAGACAGAAAGAACATGTAGACACACTGCACCTGTTTCAGCTACTCAAAAAAGTGACAGCTATTCACGGACTCATTCTTCGGGGCAATGCCTTGACCAATCAGGGTCATGTTGGTTTAAATTTCAAATAATTCTTGGCAGTTAACTGTCAATCACCATCACCTGGTGCATTCTCCATGGCTGCACCTCTACCAATCAGAGTCCACTTGTCAACCAATCAGAACTCGCTTCTCATACAATATAAATGTTTTAACCTTATATTGGCATTCTTGTGAAGTGTCCTGATGAGTGCAAGATGATTCGCCATGTCTCTTTTTTCATCAATGATTAACAGATGTTACAAACTTACTTCCCTTACATCTATGTCCTCTTCAATCATTACCTATGTAATGAATTACTGAGCTCCCTTTTCATTTTACTAAAACACAAAAAATACTTGCATTGATATTGTGCTTTTCACAGCCACAAGATGTCTCAAAGTGCCTTACAACCAATGAAGTACTTTTCCCGCGTAGTCATTGTCATACGAGTTGTATTAGTAACAATACCATAGAGGAGGAATTCCTGAAGTGTATACTGCATGGTTTTCTGACCAATACGTTGAGGAACCAACTGGAGACAGGCCATCCTAAACTGGGTATTGTGTAATGAGAAAAGAATAATTGTTAATCTAGTTGTGCGATGCTCCTTGGGGATGAGCGACCATAATATGGAAGAATTTTCCATCACGTGGAGAGTAACATAGTTGATTTTGAGACTGAATCTAAATAAAGGAAACTACGATGGAATGAAGCAAGGGTTTGCGGTGATGGATTGGGGGAAGGTTACTTAAAGGGATGATAGTGGAAGGGCAATGGCAAAAATTCAAAGAGTATATGGATGAACTGTAACAATTGTTCATTCCTGTCTGGTGCAAAAGTGAAACGGGAAAGGTGGTAAAACCATGGCTTACAAGGCAAATTAGAGATGGCATTAGATTTTCCAGAAGATACAACAGACCAGAGGATTGGGAGCAGTTTAGAATTCATCAAAAAGGACAAAGGGATTGATTAAGAAGAGGAAAATAAAATGAGAGTAAGCTAACGGGTAACATAAAATCTGATTGTAAAAGTTTCCATAAGTATGTGAAGAGAAAAAGATTGGTGAAGGCAAATGTCAGTTTCTTTAAAGTTAGAAACAGGAAAATTTATAATTGGAACAAAGAAATGGCTGACCAACTAAATACATACTTTTGTTCTGTCTTCACAAGAGAGGACACAAATAACATACCAGAAATGTTGGGATACACAGGGTTTAGTGAGAGGAATGAAATCAACATTATTAGGGAAATGGTGTTGGGTAAATTGGTGGGATTGAAGGTCAACAAATCCCTAGGACATACATCCCAGAGTACTTAAGGAAGTGGCCGTAGAAATAGTGGATGCATTGGGTGGTCATCTTCCAAGATTATATAGACTCTGGAACTGTTCCTGCAGATTGGAGGGTAGCTAATGTAACCTCACTATTTAAAAAGGCAGGTAGAGAGAAAACGGACTTATAGACCATTCAGCCTGATGTTGGTAGTGGGGAAAATGCTAGAATCCATTCTAAAAAAATTAATAGCAAAGCACTTGGAAAACAGTGGCAGGATTGTACAGAATCAGCATGGATTAACGAAAAGAAAACCATGCTTGACATACCTACTGGAATTCTTTAAGGATGTAACCAGTGGAGGTGATGAGAGGGAGCCAGTGGATGTGGTTTATTTGGACTTTCTATTTTTATTCTCCATTTTCACATTTTCTTCAGAATTTACACCCCACCAACAAACAGTAACGAGTACAATGTCAATCCCCTTATCAAGAACAACAATCCCATCCTCCCACCCCCCCAAACAACGACCCACCTGACAATTAAGCATCAAATAAAACTAACCCTCCCAAGGTGGAAAAAAAAAGGAAAAAAGAAAAAGGAATCAGGAATCGCCTATGGTCACCATTGACATATATAGTCCACCCTCCAGCCTCCCCGCCCCCCACCCCCGCTAAATTCACTGCCATCCAATCCCCGAAAGAGAATGACAATGAATTATAGACCCCCCCCCCACCCAGACTCCTCCCCTCCACTTCCTCTTGTAAACTCCTCCCCCCAACCTCAGTTCCTTCCCCCAACTTTTCATCCCGGCTAGACTCATCAAAACCTGTTCTACCAGGCTCCGATGGCCGCAAACCCTCCCCCCACCTCACTCCCGTTCACTGGCCGGCTTAAGCCCCTGCCCGGGTCTCCTCTTCCATTGCCCGGTCCCAGCAAAACCAACAAATCTCCTTCAGCACACAACCCCCGGATACACACCCAAGCCCAAAGAACCATCATTGCAATTGAAAGTCCCATCTCTTCCCTTGTCCAAATATAAACAGTGTCGACTCATTTAGTACATACACCAACACGCAGTGAAAAAAGAAAGTTACATGAGGCTACATCGGTACACGACCATTTCTCAATTCTGCCACAGTCATTCTGCCTTCGCAAACTCCTCCGCTGCTTCCACCGTCCCAAAATAAAAGTCCTTGGATTTGTAAGTCATCCTCAACTTAGCTTGATATATTATTTGCCGCACTGCACCTTACTGATGTACAGTGCCTTCTTCACCCGGCTGAAGGCAGCCTGCCTCCTCGCCAGCTCCACCGTAAAGTCCTGGTATATGCGTATACCAGCTCCAGCCCACTGCACCACCTGCTTCTGCTTTGCCCAGCACAGGACTTTCTCCTTCACGCTGTACCTACGGAAACACAGAGTTACTACTCTTGGCGGCTCACTCATCTTTGGTATAGGCCTCCATGACCGATGAGCCCGATCCAGTTCGTATCGAGAGGGATTGTCCCCCTCCCCCAATAGCTTCGCCAACATCGTGGCAAAATACTCCGTCGGCCTCGGGCCTTCCACCCCTTCGGGCAGACCCACGATCTTCAGATTCTGTTGCCGGGTTCTGTTTTCCAGGTCTTCCATTTTGGCTCGCAGACCCTTGCTGGTCTCTATCACCTTCCGCAACTGCTTCCCCATCGAGGTGAGTTGATCACTGTGCTGCGATAATGCCTCTTCCACTTGCTTCAGTGTCTCACCTTGCTCCTGCACCTCCGCCGCTGCGCTTGATACCGCCGCCCTCACCGGGGCAATCGCCTCCTCCACCAGCACTTTCAATACCGCCCCCATCTCCTTCCTCATCGTCTCCATGTGTTTTGTGAACTGTTTTTCAAGTTCCACAACCATCACCTTGGTCATTTCTTCTGCTGTGAGCGATGCGGCCTCCCTTGGTGCTCCAGCCGCCGCTTTCCTCACAGTTCCTGCACTGACTTTGTCACTCCCCGGTAGACTGCCGTTAATCCGCTTTTTCACGCCCGTTTTTCTCCCAAACCTGGACATTTCTCCACCCTGTGCCTTCTTACAGCCTTTTCAGCTTCCGTTGCCCCGGGACCGGGTGTTAAAACTACAAAATTCCTATTCCAAGCGGGAGCCCTCCCGTGTGCGACTGCCTCCTGCCCGCCGTCACCAAAGTCCATCGGTTTATTTGGACTTTCGGAAAGCTTTCGACAATGTCCCATGTAAAAGATTAGCATGTAGAATTAAAGCACATGAGATTACGAGTAGTGTATTGAGGTGGATAGAAAACTGGTTGGGAGACAGGGACAATGAGTAGGAATAAACAGGTCTTTTTCTGAATGGCAGGCCATGACTAATGGGGTATCGCAGGGATAAGTGCTGGGACCCCACATATTCACAATAAATATGATGTCTTAGATGAGGGAAATAAATGTAATATCTCCAAATTTGCAGAAGACTCAAAGCTGGGTGAGAGGGTGAGCTGTGAGGAGGATGCAGAGATGCTTTAGTGTAATTTGGACAAGCTGAGTGAGCATGGCAGATGCAGTATAATGTGGATAAATGTAAGGTTATCCACTTTGGTAACAAAAACAGGAAGGCAAATTATCTGAATGGCTACAAATTGAGAGGGGAATGTGCAATGAGACCTGGGTGTCCTTGTACATCAGTCGCTGAAGGTGAGCATGCATGTGGAGCAGGCAGTAAAGAAGGCAAATTGTTTGTTGGCCTTCATGGAGAGGGTATTTGAGTACAGGAGCATGGATGGCTTGCTACAATTATACATTGCCTTGACGAGACCACACCTGGAGTAGTGTGTGCAGTTTTGGCCTCCTCATCTGAGGAAGGACGTTCTTGCTCTCGAGGGAGTGCAGCAAAGGTTTACCAGACTGATTCCTGGGATGGCAGGACTGGCAAATGAGGAGAGGTTAAGTCATTTAGGATTATATTCGCTGGAGTTCAGAAGAATGAGGGAGAATCTCATAGAAACGTATAAAACTCTAACAGGACTAGACAGAGGAGATGCAGGAAGGATGTTCCTGATGGTGGGGGAGTCCAAAACCAGGGGTCAATGTCTGAGGATCCTGGGTAAACCATTTGGGACTGAGATGAGGAGAAATTTCTCCACCCGGAGAGCGGTAAGCCTTGGGAATTCGCTTGCACAGAAAGCAGTTGAAGCCAAAACATGTCGATTTCCGCGTGAGAACAGCTGGTGAGTCAGTTTCAGCGGGAGCATTGCGGAAGTGGTTGCTGGGAGGTAAGTCTGTCCTTTAAAAGCACTTGTCTTTGCAGGGGCAGGCCAGTCGATTTCGGCGTGAGAACAGCTGGTGAGTCAGTTTCAGCGGGAGCATTGCGGAAGTGGCTGCTGGGAGGTAAGTCAACCTTTAAAAGCACTTGTCTTTTCAGGGGCAGGCCAGTCGATTTCGGCGCGAGTGGAGCTGGCTGGTTAGTCAATTTCAGCAGGGGCTGAGAATTTTTCTTTTTTTTAAAATTAGTTTTTTAGGCGGGAACAGGAAGTCGACCCGCGGACGTCTGGGAAGACCCTCACCAATAAATTCTGGTGGAGAGGAAACCCGAGACACTACACATGTAGTGTCTCCCACCCGCCCTCCTCCTCTAACCTAATAATAAAACCCATTGGTCTGAGGTAAGTACCATATTTTATTATATTATTATTGTTTTTTAATAAAAATTTAATTTAGTTGTTAGTCAGATCTTGGTGGAAAGTAAGAGGAATGGCAGGGAAGGGAGTGCAATGTTCCTCCTGCAGGATGTTTGAGGTGAGGGATGCAGTTAGTGTCCCTGCTGATTTTACCTGCAGGAAGTGCTGCCATCTCCAGCTCCTCCAAGACCGAGTTAGGGAACTGGAGCTGGAGTTGGAAGAACTTCGGATCATTCGGGAGGCAGAAGGGGTCATAGATAGCAGCTTCAGGGAATTAGTTACACCAAAGATTGGAGATAGGTGGGTAACTGTAAGAGGGACTGGGAAAAAGCAGTCAGTGCAGGGATCCCCTGCGGTCGTTCCCCTGAGAAACAAGTATACCGCTTTGGATACTTGTGGGGGGGACGACTTACCAGGGGTAAGCCATGGGGTACGGGCCTCTGGCACGGAGTCTGTCCCTGTTGCTCAGAAGGGAAGGGGGAGAGGAGCAGAGCATTAGTAATTGGGGACTCTATAGTCAGGGGCACAGATAGGAGATTTTGTGGGAGCGTGAGAGACTCACGTTTGGTATGTTGCCTCCCAGGTGCAAGGGTACGTGATGTCTCGGATCGTGTTTTCCGGGTCCTTAGGGGGGAGGGGGAGCAGCCCCAAGTCGTGGTCCACATTGGCACTAACGACATAGGTAGGAAAGGGGACAAGGATGTCAGGCAGGCTTTCAGGGAGCTAGGATGGAAGCTCAGAACTAGAACAAACAGAGTTGTTATCTCTGGGTTGTTGCCCGTGCCACGTGATAGTGAGATGAGGAATAGGGAGAGAGAGCATTTAAACACGTGGCTACAGGGATGGTGCAGGCGGGAGGGATTCAGATTTCTGGATAACTGGGGCTCTTTCTGGGAAGGTGGGACCTCTACAGACAGGATGGTCTACATCTGAACCTGAGGGGCACAAATATCCTGGGGGGGAGATTTGTTAGTGCTCTTTGGGGGGGTTTAAACTAATGCAGCAGGGGCATGGGAACCTGGATTGTAGTTTTAGGGTAAGGGAGAATGAGAGTATAGAGGTCAGGAGCACAGATTTGACGTCGCTGGAGGGGGCCAGTGTTCAGGTAGGTGGTTTGAAGTGTGTCTACTTCAATGCCAGGAGTATACGAAACAAGGTAGGGGAACTGGCAGCATGGGTTGGTACCTGGGACTTCGATGTTGTGGCCATTTCGGAGACATGGATAGAGCAGGGACAGGAATGGATGTTGCAGGTTCCGGGGTTTAGGTGTTTTAGTAAGCTCAGAGAAGGAGGCAAAAGAGGGGGAGGTGTGGCGCTGCTAGTCAAGAGCAGTATTACGGTGGCGGAGAGGATGCTAGATGGGGACTCTTCTTCCGAGGTAGTATGGGCTGAAGTTAGAAACAGGAAAGGAGAGGTCACCCTGTTGGGAGTTTTTTATAGGCCTCCTAATAGTTCTAGGGATGTAGAGGAAAGGATGGCGAAGATGATTCTGGATATGAGCGAAAGTAACAGGGTAGTTATTATGGGAGACTTTAACTTTCCAAATATTGACTGGAAAAGATATAGTTCGAGTACAATAGATGGGTCGTTTTTTGTACAGTGTGTGCAGGAGGGTTTCCTGAAACAATATGTTGACAGGCCAACAAGAGGCGAGGCCACGTTGGATTTGGTTTTGGGTAATGAACCAGGCCAGGTGTTGGATTTGGAGGTAGGAGAGCACTTTGGGGACAGTGACCACAATTCGGTGACGTTTACGTTAATGATGGAAAGGGATAAGTATACACCGCAGGGCAAGAGTTATAGCTGGGGGAAGGGCAATTATGATGCCATTAGACGTGACTTGGGGGGGATAAGGTGGAGAAGTAGGCTGCAAGTGTTGGGCACACTGGATAAGTGGGGCTTGTTCAAGGATCAGCTACTGCATGTTCTTGATAAGTATGTACCGGTCAGACACGGAGGAAGGCGTCGAGCGAGGGAACCGTGGTTTACCAAGGAAGTGGAATCTCTTGTTTAGAGGAAGAAGGAGGCCTATGTGAAGATGAAGTGTGAAGTTTCGGTTGGGGCGATGGATAGTTACAAGGTAGCGAGGAAGGATCTAAAGAGAGAGCTAAGACGAGCAAGGAGGGGACATGAGAAGTATTTGGCAGGAAGGATCAAGGAAAACCCAAAAGCTTTCTATAGGCATGTCAGGAATAAGCGAATGACTAGGGAAAGAGTAGGACCAGTCAAGGACAGGGATGGGAAATTGTGTGTGGAGTCTGAAGAGATAGGCGAGATACTAAATGAATATTTTTCGTCAGTATTCACTCAGGAAAAAGATAATGTTGTGGAGGAGAATGCTGAGCTCCAGGCTAATAGAATAGATGGCATTGAGGTACGTAGGGAAGAGGTGTTGGCAATTCTGGACAGGCTGAAAATAGATAAGTCCCCGGGACCTGATGGGATTTATCCTAGGATTCTCTGGGAGGCTAGGGAAGAGATTGCTGGACCTTTGGCTTTTGATTTTTATGTCATCATTGGCTACAGTAATAGTGCCAGAGGACTGGTAGGACAGCAAACGTGGTCCCTTTGTTCAAAAAGGGGAGCAGAGACAACCCCGCCAACTATAGACCGGTGAGCCTCACGTCTGTAGTGGTTAAAGTCTTGGAGGGGATTATAAGAGACAAGATTTATAATCATCTAGATAGGAATAATATGATCAGGGATAGTCAGCATGGCTTTGTGAAGGGTAGGTCATGCCTCACAAACCTTATTGAGTTCTTTGAGAAGGTGACTGAACAGGTAGACGAGGGTAGAGCAGTTGATGTGGTGTATATGGATTTCAGCAAAGCGTTTGATAAGGTTCCCCACGGTAGGCTATTGCAAAAAATACGGAGGCTGGGGATTGAGGGTGATTTAGAGATGTGGATCAGAAATTGGCTAGCTGAAAGAAGACAGAGGGTGGTGGTTGATGGGAAATGTTCAGAATGGAGTACAGTCACAAGTGGAGTACCACAAGGATCTGTTCTGGGGCCGTTGCTGTTTGTCATTTTTATCAATGACCTAGAGGAAGGCGCAGAAGGGTGGGTGAGTAAATTTGCAGACGATACTAAAGTCGGTGGTGTTGCCGATAGTGTGGAAGGATGTAGCAGGTTACAGAGGGATATAGATAAGCTGCAGAGCTGGGCTGAGAGGTGGCAAATGGAGTTTAATGTAGAGAAGTGTGAGGTGATTCACTTTGGAAGGAATAACAGGAATGCGGAATATTTGGTTAATGGTAAAGTTCTTGGAAGTGTGGATGAGCAGAGGGATCTAGGTGTCCATGTACATAGATCCCTGAAAGTTGCCACCCAGGTTGATAGGGTTGTGAAGAAGGCCTATGGAGTCGGGAGGTCCTGTTGCAGCTGTACAGAACTCTGGTACGGCCGCATTTGGAGTATTGCGTACAGTTCTGGTCACCGCATTATAGGAAGGACGTGGAGGCTTTGGAGCGGGTGCAGAGGAGATTTACCAGGATGTTGCCTGGTATGGAGGGAAAATCTTATGAGGAAAGGCTGATGGACGTGAGGTTGTTTTCGTTGGAGAGAAGAAGGTTAAGAGGAGACTTAATAGAGGCATACAAAATGATCAGAGGGTTAGATAGGGTGAGAGCCTTCTCCCGTGGATGGAAATGGCTAGCACGAGGGGACATAGCCTTAAACTGAGGGGTAATAGATATAGGACAGAGGTCAGAGGTAGGTTCTTTCCGCAAAGAGTCGTGAGGCCGTGGAATGCCCTACCTGCTACAGTAGTGAACTCGCCAACATTGAGGGCATTTAAAAGTTTATTGGATAAACATATGGATGATAATGGCATAGTGTAGGTTAGATGGCTTTTGTTTCGGTGCAACATCGTGGGCTGAAGGGCCTGTACTGCGCTGTATTGTTCTATGTTCTATGTTCTATGTATGCTTTCAAGAAGGAGTTAGATATAGCTCTTGGAGCTAAAGGAATCAAAGGATATGGGGGGAAAGCGGGATTGGCTATTGAGTTGGATGATCAGCCATGATGAATGGTGGAGTAGGCTCAAAGGGCTAAATGACCCACTCCTATTTTTCTATACTGTAATGTGGGAAACGGATAAACCAAATGTTTTGAAAAACAAAACTGATGTCACTAAGCAGGCACTCATCTGAACAAAGCCAAATTTGGAATCTTTGTGAGCAGTCCCAAAATACACTACTCAGCTTTAAACTTTGAATCACCACTTACACGTGTCTATTACTGTTTGAAGAACAAATTGCTTCAAAAGGACAGAGGGTAAAGATAGTTGTTAATTGTTCATTTGTTTCGCACTCAAATCCAGACAAGATAATTACTTTTTACTCTTGAAACTAATGTAGAAGGTGTTTCATTTGAAGTGTTCAGACTGTTTGATTCAGTGCTAATGCAGATTTTTATCCACTCACATTTAATTGAGGATGCCACCTTTCACGCTATCATAAACTAGACGTGATAATTAATCTCAATTGTGCAGCGACTCCTCAATGACAGTGCCATTCAGCTCATACTTTGCATCTTTATGGAAATCAGGGATAAACATCTAAATCGGATTATTTTAACACAGCAATTACTTCACCACACATTGCACACAGAAGTCCATGGTGGTAATAATAACAATGAGATAAGCAGAAGAGATGCTGGTCTCTGATTGGCTGACAGCTCTTGCTAGGTGACATGTTTGCCCCCAGCGTCTTGATTCTAGGGGAAGGCCCACTGTTAGCCTCGTCACTGATTGGCGTACTGTTCAGCAGGCCTCCTGGAGAGGAACCGGAGGTCTCCTGCTTGCTCTCCAGCTGGCAGGTGAGACTCCCAGCTCAACAAGATTCCACCCATGGTTGCACCGGGAACCAATGTAATTTATCCAGCACATGGACGCTCATGACTTGGTGTGAGGGGGATTCGGGCACAACAGATGAAACACGATCCAACTGATATTACTCCTTTATTAAATCCAGGCAGGTTTCATTGGGACAGTATTACTGTAGAATAGCTTCTTGAAGGAGCTCTGTGATTGAAAAGCACAGAATGAAAATTCAATTTCTAAATGAAATCATTTTTCAATAATGCCTCAAGGGATATAGAAATGACATATTTGTTTCCACAGGAGCTGGAACAATAGAAAAATAACTATGAGAATAACTTTAAAATTATATTTTCCTCAGATACCTTAATTTTACTGTTTTGTGCAAATATAATTACTACTGGAAGCGTACATTATAATCCACTGTAATTACTGATGTGTAAAATTATACAGTATTAGTGCAAAAATGTATTGACACAAAGATTGGACTTTCAGATTAATGAAACAAAATATTAGGGTGAAAATGCATATATTTACAGCTCTGTAATAGATACCTAAATCGGTGGCACCAATGGCAGGAAATTTGGATAGGTAGCACCCATTGCAGGACATTATAGGTGCTGTTTGGTGTCCAAATGACATTGGTAGTCATTCCCAATTTTTAGGACAAGTCATTATGGGTGCCATATTTTTGAGGGGATTAGTGATGTCAGTGAATGGCTGCTAGAAGTGTGCAGAACAGGCAGATGATCATGTCAATTAGCATATAATGCTTATTTGACACCAGCAGTGCCATTTTGAAGCTCAATGCTCCAGCCAATGTTTCCTCTTAACCCCATACAACAGAACACTAGCTAAAGGGCAGGAAGGATATCCCTTCAATGCTATTTAAAGGAATCACCAACTATCTACAAATTAGTAGCCGGTTACAACCATTTTACAACTGTTTGGTGCTTTCTACTGTTGTTTAAAGTTGTTAAAAAGTCTACAGAAGGTAGTGTGGCACACTCAAGGAGTCTTTCTCTAACTTTAAGGCTTCAACATAAACCAGTGGCTCCCACACTTGAAAGTTCCAATGGGAATTCCTCTTGGAATGACTTGGAGATCACACAGATCAGGACAAACTGCTGGAAGAGGAGGGGAGAGGGACTCTCAGGATATTCAGGGAACAATTCTACCACCTGAACCTTACTGAAGAAGTGTATGTGATATCTATGCTTCAGCTCGGACATCCTCACTGAATACTGCCACCTGCTAAATTTCCAACTGCAGCCTCAAAGCACAGCTAGGACCCCAGTTCCAGCGGCTGTGATGGCCACCGTGTCCATGAATTTTTAGGCATCTGGCTTCAACCAGGCTGGAGCTGAAGATATTTGCAACATTTCACATTTCCTTGTAAAGTAAAGGTGGTTAGTGGACAACAAGAACTACCTGATGATCGCATGGTTGATGGATGACTCCAGTGCACATCCCATGCACACATGCGCAATATGCCCAGAATGAAAGCCATGTTGCCAGGTGAAATGTGATTGAGCAGAACATTGGGATGCTGAAACAACAGTTCCGCTGCCTGAATTACTTTGGAGGAGCCCTGCTGGATTCGGCAGAGCAGGCATCAAGATGCATGATGATCTGCAATACAATCTCGCCATCATGAGGGGATAGCCCCCTACCACCAGCTGTACTGTGAGCAGCTGAGAAGTAGGAGCATAAGGAGCAGGTGGAGGAAGAGGAGAGAGAAGAAGAAAGGAAGAAACCTACACAGCTCCTTTCTGGGTAGGCTGCACATGAAGAACTCATTCACGCGCGACACCAGAAACTGCAACCACCATTCACCAAACCTTTCCTCTGTCAATGACCATCAGAGTCCACTTGGTCACAATGCTAAAATAAACATTTAGAACCAAATTTATAAACTTAATCATTCCATATTGCATACAAAAACAATTAATGGGCCTTGCGCATTCCCTTTGTGCCTTTGCCTATCCTAGTGCTCCTCTTGAGTGCTAATCCAGTGACTGAAGCATAGCTGGTGGAAGGCTAAAGATGGCCTTGGAGGACAACTTGAGCAGAATGGGAGATGAGAAAGGCCAATTGCAGACTGTGCCATCTCGATATGGGCTGGCTAGGGAACTGGTGGAGTAGCAGTGGCAAGGCGACAAATGCTGTCTTCCAGAGAGTGAACAACAGGTTCATGCTCCATTGAGCCACTAAATTTGAGTGGGATGGAGTCACTTCAATTGTAGTAATCTGTTGGAGGATAGATTGCTGAACTGCTCTGACACACGACAAACTCTGATGCACGCTGTAATTCACAGCTATCCTGACAGCGGTCTGAACTTGTGTGGCAGCAAGCTAACCATGCATGGGTTTAATCTGAACTCCCACCGCAGCACGTTGAGCTTCCTGCGGAAGTTGTATGTGCTGCAATGGAAATTGAGGTATCGGCCATCAGACCCTAAGTCATTCTTCAGTCCACAAGTGGAGATGGCTACCACTTCTACATTGGAAAGGATAGGCTCTCGACATCTCCAGAAAGCTCTGCACTAAACTGGTGCTGGACTGCCCCAAGCTCCTGGACATAGAGCATGTATTTTGCTGCAGCCTTCTTCGATACAAGGCCCCATCAAAATGCTCATCGGAGTCCTTTCAGCAGAACTCATGTGTGCCCTCGCCCTCTGGTGAGCTGGAACCTGTGCTTTCTTAGATCCCTGCCCTAGCTGCAGACCATTCATGCTCAATGTCTTACCATGAGCTAATAATGTCTCTAAGCTAGCTTCTAAATTATACATAGTTGCCCATAACATCAGATCTCCGGGAAGTCATATTGGGGGGGAGGAGGTCCCAAAAATGCATCTCCCTAGATGCCCCCATGTAAGAACAACACAGCAATTGCCCGGGAAGTTCAAACTTCTGATGGACAGTTATCCTGCACTGGGAACCATCTGATACTCAGATTTAAATTGCTGTCTTTGGATGGTTCTGACTGTCTTACAGGCAGATTTACCCAGAATAAGCCATAAGTTAAATAACTTCTGACTTCAAGGTAACTATAGTGTGGCCCCCTCCGAAGCATGGGGTATCCTGGCTGCCAACCCAACCCCATTGGCTCCCCTACTACCTGATTACCCTACCACACAATCCTCAACCACTCCCCACCCCGACGAACTTCGCGACCCCTGGACTAACCACCATCCACCCAGAGTACTGGACTCCCAAACTCCCACCTGACCGCCCTCCTGACCCCTCAACTATCACCCACCCTGTAAAGCCACTATGCCAACCCACGCCTATATTCTCCCTGTGGCCCTTTATAGTTCCTATTCCACTTTAGTGCCAACTCATTCCAACCCACTCACCCCCCACCTACCACCCTTAGCCCTTACTCCCTTCATGTCAAATCCCCTAGTGTCCATGGGCAAACCTCATGAGCCATGCTGACATAAAATAAACTGAATATTGATGATATCACAATTAAAAAATGACTTAGGATTTTTGGCCATTTTCACTATTTTGCCACAACGGAGAGCTCAGATAAGAGAAGCAGGAGTAGGCCAGTCCAGATGCTGCTTCCATAGGACTCCCAGCATCTTCTCCAGCCACCATGCATGTGTCCTTTAAGTAATACGGGCTAATGTTAAGCAGCACAGGTTAATTTTAACTGGCTCTAGTTGCTCACATTTTGGTCTCCTTCTAAGACATGCAGTTAAGTGACTGTTTGCTTAGCGCTGTATAAACACTGAAATCATGTGAAACAGCAGGCAGCATAGAGTTTGCATGCCGTTTACTTTGTGGCTGTGGTCACATAGCCCCTTTTAAGGGATGGGCTCGACTTACCACGTGACTGGTGGGAGTGCGCAGACCTCGGCAAATAGGGCATCTTCGGGGCCGAAGTGACCAGACCTGTTATACTGTATTCTGTGCCTCTTACATATCTGCCTTTGCCTTTCATCAATAAACTCCTTTGTTAACTACTGGAAGTCACAGCGTATATCTTGAGCCACACGTTGGTGATGAGGTATATGGTTCGATTGCAGCCTGCAGAAGGTTGTGATTTGAGGTGGTTGGGGGGAAAGGAGCATTTGAAAAAGGAAAGAAGCACCAATCAGAATTGAGAGCCATTAAAACGTGAGTGAGAATGCCCGTCTTCAGTAAACTAGACCCGTTTGACCAAGGGGCTGAAGATTGGAGTCAGTACATCAAACGACCTTTCCGGTGCTTTCCTAACTAGTTCATGGTCCTTTTCACATTCCTAACTAGTGGTCCTTTTAGGTGGTGGTAATGCTTTGGGGAGCCAGCAAGTGAGCTACTTACCGCAGAATACCCAGACCCTGAAATGCTCTGGTAGCCACGGCATCCAATTAGCTTTCTGGTCAATAGTAATCTCCAGCATATTGATAATGTGGAATTGAATAATTATAATGCCATTGAATATCAAGAGATGATGGTTAGATTCTCTCTTGTTGAAGATGGTCATTATATGGCACTTGTGTGGCACCAATTTATTTATCAGTTATCAGCCTAAACCTGAATGTTGTCCACAACCTGCTGCATATGGACATAGGCTCTTTCAGTATTTGGAGACTTGTGAATGGTATTAACATTGTGCAACCATCAGTGAACATCCCCACATCTGACCTCATGATGGAGGGATGGTCATTGGTGAAGCAGCTGAAGATGGTTAGGATACTATCCTGGTGTACTTTGCTGCAGCATCCTGGGACTGAGATAAACGGCCTCCAAAAACCACAACCATCTTCCTTTGTGCTAGATATGATTCCAACCAGCACAGACATTTCCCCCGATCCCCACTGACTTCAAAATCTACTCAGGCTGCTTAGTGCCTTGATGTTAAGGGGCAGCAGCGCCTTGATGTTAAGGGGCAATCACTTTCATTTCACCTCTGCAATTCAGGTCTATATTTTGTCTATATTCTTACCCAGTTTGTAATGAGGTCTGGAGCCAAGCGCCAGTAGTGCAACCAAACTGAGCACTGGTTGAGCAGGTTACTGATGAGTAAAGAGTCACTTGATAACACGGTTGACAACACCTTCCATCACTTTGTTGACGGTTGAAAGTAGTTTGATGTGGTGCTAACTGGCCAGGTTGGATTTGTCCTGTTTTTGTGAGAACTTTCCAGGAAACATTCCACTTTATTGGGTTGATGACTGTTTTGTAGCTGCACAGGAAAAGTTTGGATATGGGTGCGACTAATTCAGGAGAGCAAGTCTTCAGTAATACTGCGAGGATGTTATCAAGGCCCATAGCCTTTGATTCTTCCAGTGCATTCAGACATTTTTTGATCTCACAAGGAACAAATTGAAGTGGCTGAAGACTCATGTCTGTGACGGTGGGAATGTCAGGAGGAGGCTGAGATGGATCATCTACTTGGCACTTATAGCTAGAGGTGGTTGTGAATTCTTTTTTTTAATAAACAATTTTAATGAGGTATTTTTTGGCATTGTAAACAGTAGAATTACAGAACGAGAAAACAAAAGGGCTGTAGAGTAAACAAAGTACATAGTGCAATTGCCGTAGCCCGCCCTACCCAGATCTGCCTAATTGATCCCCTACACTACATTCCCTCCCCGCCCCCCCCCCCGATTAATTCTCCGTAAAGATGTCAGTGAACGGTTGTCACCTCCGGGCGAACCCGAACAACGACCCTCTCAAGGCGAACTTGATTTTCTCTAAGCCCACGAAACTTGCCATGTCTGACAGCCAGGCTCCCGACTTCGGGGGCTTTGAGTCCCTTCAAGCTAGAAGTATCCGTCTCCGGGCTACCGGGGAAGCAAAGGCCAAGACGTCGGCCACTTTTTCTGGACTTCCGGGGCCTCTGAAACCCCAAAAATCGCCACCTCTGTACTCATTGCCATACCTTGTGTTCAGTACTCTAGACATGACGTCCTCGAACCCCTGCCAGTATCTCCTAAGTTTTGGACAAGCCCAAAACACGTGGACATGGTCTGCCGGTCCTTCAGACACTTTACACACCTGTCCTCTACGCCGAAGATTCTGTTTATCCGGGACACTCATGTGGGCCCGGTGGACGACCTTAAATTGAATCAGGCCAAGCCTGGCAGAAGTTGCAGTCCCATTAACCCTGCTCAGCGCGTCCGCCCACAGGCCTTCCTCAATCTCCCCTCCCAACTCCTCCTCCCATTTATGCCTCAGCTCCTCGGTCTGCGTCTCCTCCGCCCCCATGAGCTCCTTGTAAATATCCGAGACACTTCCCTTCCCCACCCATCCTCTAGACACTACCCTATCTTGGATCCCCCTTAGTGGCAAGAGTGGAAAAGATGGCACCTGCCTACGCAAAAACACCCGCACCTGAATATACCGGAATTCATTCCCCCTCGTCAACCCAAACTTGGCCTCCAGCGCCCTCAAGCTAGGGAAGCTCCCTTCCAAAAACAAATCTCCCAACCGTTCAATCCCCGCCCTCCACCATACCCTAAACTCCCCCGTCCAACCTCCCCAGTGCAAACCGATGGTTGTCACATATCGGGGACCAGACCGATGCTCCCGTTGCTCCCACGTGCCTCCTCCACCGTCCCCAGATCCGAAGGGCCGCCACCACTACAGGACTGGTGGAGAAGCGCGCCGGCGGGAACGGCAGAGGCGCCGTCACCAATGCCCCCAGACTGGTACCCCTACATGAGGCTGCCTAAAATCATTCCCAAGACGATCCCCCCCCCCACCCCAAAACCACCACCCACTTCCTTATCATGGCTATGTTAGCCACTCAATAATAGTTGCTGAAATTCGGCAGTGCAAGCCCGCCTTCCCCCCTGGTTCTGCTCGAGCATCACCCTCTTCACTCACGGGGACTTGCCCGCCCATACAAAGCCCAAAATGATCTTGCTTAGCCTCTTAAAAAAGGAACGTGGAATGAAGGTGGGGAGACACTGGAACATGAATAAGAACCTCGGAAGGGCCGTCATTTTAACTGTCTGTACTCTCCCAGCTAACGACAGCGGGAGCGCATCCCACCTCCGGGACTCGCCTCGCATTTGATCTACCAGCCGGGACAGGTTCAGCTTGTGCAGTCGACCCCAATCCCGCGCCACTTGTATTCCTGAAACTGTCCCCAACTAACCGGAATGGCAGCTCCCTCAGCCGGTCCCCTTGGCCCCTCTCCTGAACTACAAACATTTCACTTTTTGTCATATTCAATTTGTACCCCGAAAACCGGCCGAATACCCCCAGGGTCGCCATGATTCCGTCCATCCCCACCATCGGGTCCGAAACGTACAAGAGCAGGTCATCTGCATACAATGAAACTCTATGCTCCTCCCCACCCCCCCCCCCCCCCCCCCCCCCCAACCAGCCCCTTCCAACCCTCGGAAGCCCTCAGAGCAATTGCCTGCGGCTCTATAGCCAGTGCAAACAGCAGTGGGGAGAGGGGGCACCCCTGTCTCGTCCCGCGGTGCAGTCTAAAATAGTCGGAAGTCGTCCTGTTTGTCTTCACACCGAAACTCCGCCTGCAGCCTCCTCCGTTCCCTCAAGAGCTCCGCACTCGGGTCCCCGCATACCTCCTGTCAATCTGCAGGATCTCCGCTAACAGCCGGTCCGTTTCTGCCCTGTCCGTCTTGTCTCTGTGAGCCCGGATTGCAATCAGCTCCCTCTCACCAATCACGCTTCTGAGACGGCCTGATATTCACCAACCACTGGCTTGAGCACGTCCCACATCACCGTTGCTGAGACTTCCCCCGTATCGTTGACCAGCAGGTAGTTTTGTATACACTTCCTCACCCTCTAGCACACCCCTTCGACCATCAGCAGTCCCACATCCAGCCTCCACTGCGGGCGCTGGAAGCTCTCTTCACTCACCTGTAGCCCGACCCAATGCGGGACAAGGTCGGAAATGGTGATTGCAGAATACTGCGCATCCACCACCCCTGTCAGTAGATTCCTACTCAGTATAAAAAAAATAGATCCTGGAATAGACCCTATGGACGTGCGAGAAAAAGGAGAACTCCTTCCCTGTCGGCCTGCCAAACCTCCACGGGTCGACCCCCCCATCTGCTCCATGAACTCCCTCAGCTCTTTTCCCATTGCTGACACTGCCCGTTTTTGGGCACAACCGGTCCAGGCCTGGATCAATATCTGTATTGAAGTCCCCTCCCATAACCAGCTTGTGGGAATCCAGGTTGGGTATCTTCCCCAGCACCCTCTTTATGAAACCCGCATCATCCCAGTTTGGCGCATATATGTTGACCAGGACCACCTTCCTCCCTTCCAGCTTACCGCTAACCATAACATAGCGACCTCCCCCGTCCGAAACAATGCTCCCCACCTGAAGCTGCACCCGCTTGTTCACCAGACCCCCGTGGTCTTAGTATCTAGCCCTGAGTGGAATACCCGGCTAACCCAGCTCTTCCTCAACCTAATCTGGTCCGCTACCTTCACGTGCATCTCCTGCAACATTATCACGTCCGCCTTTAGAGCCCTAAGATGCGTGAACACCTTTGCCCTCTTCACCGGCCCATTTAGCCCTCTCACGTACCACGTGATCAGCCTAGTTGGCGGGCACCGTGCCCCACCCACCTTGCCGGTCAGCCATCCCCTTTCCTGGGCCTGCCCCCAGCCCCTGCCCCGCGCCTCTGTGGCCCCGCCTCCTGGCCACACACATCCCCGGCCTCTTCTCCGCTTTTAAAATCAAATCAGTCCCTCATCAGCCGAACAACCCCGCCTCCCCCCCCCAGCAACAACACTCTGTAACCTAACCCCATCCCTAATCTGATTGTATACACCCCCCCCCCCCTCCCACAGTGCTCACCCAGCTAGCCTGGTGACCCACGGCTCCGGCGCCAGCATGTCTCCCACCTATTGTTGCCTACCTGCCCGCCCATCGAAACCATCGGCCTCATCAACCCAGCCCCAGCAACCGCCCACTTTAAGAAACAGACGCCAACCAGAGTCAGCGTAAAGAAAAACAAAGCCAAACTTTCGCCATAATACAGATCAAAGTAATACTACTCAAAATAATACAAAGTCAAAAATCCCCACCACCATCCCCCTCACAACACAAAACCCACCGAAATCCAATAATTTTTTTAAACTACTTTCCCCTTCTTAAACAAAACACAGTTATCGAAGAGAAAAAGCCAAGAACGAAAACGTACGAACGAATAAATCAGTGCAAACAGCATTTAAAACGAACAGGAAAAACAGTTTCTCAAACTTAGAGCAGAATGTTCACAAGTTGGCACCAGTCCTTTCCTCCTGGCGAACACCACAGCGTCCTCGGGCGACTCAAAGTAATGATGTTGGTCCTCATGCGTAACCCAAAGTCTCGCCGGATACAACAGTCCGAACTTAACCTGCTTCTTGAACAGGATTGACTTGACTTGATTAAAGCCTGCCCTCCTCTTGGCCACCTCCACGCTTAAATCTTGGTACAACCCGCAAAATGCTGTTGTCCCACTTACAGCTCCGCGTGCGCTTGGCCCACTGGAGAACGCGCTCCTTATCCAGATGTACCCATCTGGGATGGCCACGTCCCGATTACAAAATGGACACTTGCAGAGAATGCAGGGAAAATTGGACAATGCTAAGAAACAAGCAGGCCCAAGCTCTGTCTGGTGATTAGAACCTTAAGCTCTCAGACAGGACAGAAACTGCCAAGCAATCTACATATTAATGAGCCATCTCCGGGGACAAAAGGGAAACATTTAGATACACAATGTTAAGGCAGACACCCCGGCGCCAGAAGAGGCTAAGACAAAGCAGACCAACGGTCACTAGGACACGCCCAGCGATCAGGGAACCACCCCTCTATTGGAGGAAGATCGATACGACTGATTGGGAAAGACCCAATTAATTGAGGCCAAGTTCAAGGCCCGCCCAAAAGCATGCAAAGCCCTTTTTAGTACAAAAGATATTCCCCAAGGGAGAATCTTCCTCCTTTGGCTTTGGCTCTCACCGAAGAGAGAGACCTGCCTAGCAGCTGCACCAGACCAAGTAAGTTCCAAATCAATGCATGCTACGAGATAGACGCTCCTAGTTGCTACCCTGTAAACAGCTCAACCCAACAGCCTCAGAACCGAGCAACGGCCATTGTTCCTCTGACTGAGTGGGCGCCCGAAGCTAAGTATAGGCTTTAGTAATGGTGGTAGTTTAGTTTGTAGAGTTTATGCATGAGTAGATTTGACAGTGTGTAAATAAATGAGCATTGCTTTTGAACTTACTAACTGGTTTATCGAGTCATTGATCAGTATTCAATTCTGAACCTTGTGGCGGTGTCGAAAGATACCTGGCGACTCTTAAGCAAACGTAATTATACAGAGCCAAATTAAGAGCCAACCAAAAAGAGCATCACAGGTACCTGTGGAACCTGACCACCATCGCCCGAGGGGGGGTCTCCCTGTCGTGGCTTCCTCGCCAGCGCTCTGTACGCCCGATCCACTTCCAACGGTCGGGGGAAAGCCCCATCTCCCAGCAGCTTCTGGTACTTGTTCGCCACAAACTCCCCGGCATCCACCCCCTCCGGGAGGCCAACAATCCTTAGGTTCTGCCTACGGGACCTGTTCTCCAAATCCTCTATCTGTTCCAGCAGCCTTTTTTGCTGGTCCCTCAGCACCCCACCTCCATCTCCACCACCGTCTGGTGTTCCTCCTGTTCAGCTAGCACCTTCTCCAGTTTCTGGATCGTCCGGTCCTGGGCATCTAACCTCCGCTCCATCCTCTCCACTGTTTCCTTAATCGGGTCCAGACATTCCCGTTTCTGTCTGGCGAAGCCTTCCCGGATAACCTGCATCAGCTCCTCCGTTGATGGTTGGGCCGAAGCCCCAGGGGTCTGGACACCGGCCGTCTTGTCCGCTGCTGCAGCCAACACCCAGCTCGAGCCTGTCTTTTTGTTTCTTCCCTTTCGATCCCTTCGGGCTCTCTGTTCCAAACCAATATATACACCAGACACTTGTCCACTGCTTCTTCAAGTCCAGCGCTTAAAAACGCAAAAAAAGTCGTGGGGAAAGGTCCGAATGTCTAGCCAGAGCGGGAGCCACCAAATGTGCGACCTACTCCTTCATAGTCACCACCGGAAGTCCCGTGGTTGTGAATTCTTCAGACTTATCTTTTGTAATGGACATGCTGGGCTCCAAATCACTGAGGGTGGGATTTTCATAGAGCCTCCCCATCTTCCAGTGAACTATATTGGAGCAATTTTAACTCCATCTGCTTGCAGTAAACTGAGCACAAGGGCAACTAAAATCAATTGGATGACCAACGTTCCATATGAATCCTGTCACCTTTACCTGCTGGTGGGAAAGACATCTATCTGAAACTAGCAGAGTCCTTGTTAAATATGCATCTACTGGTCCAAAGGAGTCATTGCACATTAACTGCATTCACACGGTGCGAGTGAGGAAACACGTTGTGACCTTCCCACCAGCTGAGGACAATGGGTAGAGGATGCGGGACCAGCAGAGGCCCATTTAATGCAACAAAGTTTTACTTTGCCTGTGAGGGACAAGGGACGTAGGTGTGTTTCCATGAGCCCACAAGGAAAGTGGAGGTCTCTGCTGCTCTGAACTTCAGCCAAACTGCAAAGACAAAGGTCCATGGAGAACAAAAAATATGGGAAAAGCTGGAAGTTTGTCAAAATCTTCTGTTTCCTCTAGTTATCAATAATCAAACAGTATTAGCAAAGGGCAGGCCTGAGAGCATTTCAGTCATATAGTCAGCAAGTCTAAATCTTCTATACAATGCAATAATGATCAACATCAGTTTGGGATTAAGAGCTTTCATTTGGTTAATAATAGTGCCCAGTAACTGGTAGTAGTGAAATAAGGTAGATGCCACAATTTTTGAATTGCTGTGGTTTGCAGCCATCCTGTTTGAGGTTGTCTGCCATTCATAAATAAAGACAATAACATGGATAATCATATAATCAGCTGACACTAGTGGATCAGATAAAGGCAGTAACATGGCAGGATTAAGAAAATATTATCCTGTCTTAAGAGGCATTAAAAGTGTTTCTGAAACACCTTATTACCAAGAAAAGAATAATGGATATTAAGTTATGTCTTACAGTATCATTGCAGCCTATCACATGATATTGAATGTGAAAATGTAATGTTATAAAGGTCTTAGTACCCCGTTTCTTGGATGAGAATGTTATAATAGAATCTATTACTCATTCTTCAAAGTCAAATTTGGCTTGAAAAGTTAAAATGATTTAATAAGCTGAATTGACCAACACAATTCAAATTGCCAATTAATTTAGAGTAACTAATTCATTTTTTCCAATTAAGGGGCAATTTAGCGTGGCCAATCCACCTAGCCTACACATCTTTTGGGTTGTGGGGGCGAAACCCACGCAAACACAGGGCGAATGTGCAAACTCCACACGGCAGTGACCCAGAGCCAAGGTCGAACCTGGGACCTCGGCGCCGTGAGGCAGCAGAGCTAACCCTCTGCGCCACCATGCTGCCCTATGGCCATGTTTAAAAGGTGAAAAACATTAGAATTACTCAGTAATTCAAGTGAATTGACTTTCAATTCAAAGACCACTGTAACTATATAGAAATGCTAGACCAAGAAAATGCCAACCATAGAGCAACTAGCCATATTGGAACTGCACCGATTGAAAGGTTGAATTGCTATTCTGAATTTTGACAAAGCTAGCTTAAGGTTGTGGTGATGGTGAGAATTTGGCAGATTTGTCAATGCAGCACAATAAGTAGGTTTGAAAGCATTCACAACAGAGTGAAAAAAGGCATGATAAAGAAAACTCAAGATCGCTGATAAAATAATCTCAGTACCCAGATAGTACCAATAAATTGTGTTGGTCTATTTAATGTACGACAGTAAACAACTCATGTGGGCTCTTTGATTGTACCGCAGGATTGTTGCACGCTTATATTTGTATGCTATGATTGATCTGACATTTATCAACATCTCTTTTATTCTTTTTACAAACTGTTTTACCAAAACAGTTATTTAAAGACACAGCAAACACTAAAATCAAGATAAGATATCCTGCTGTCACGCCTTAAAACTGAGACAAAGGAACAGCGCATAATTAAATGTCAATACTAATGAATGCTCTCACCGATAATAGCATGTTTTCAGTTTCCTAAGGTGTCACTTTCTAGATTTACATTTCACACCCAATTGTTCTCAGTCAGATGGATGTTGTTCTTGGAAGGAATTCCACTGCCTACATAATAAGTAGTTGCAGTGCTGTGTAATTCAGTATACTTTGAAGAATAGTTGAATTTGACACTTTTACTGTTGGTTTCAATATGAACTCTTCAAACACTGGATCATTTGCCATTTGCAGCTAATATCCCCATTATGGTCAGTGCTGACAGAAATGACAGGCTAGATTTTGGTTACACCTCTATAATGTAAAGAGGTGCTGCTTTTGGAAATGGGCTCCCCTGAAAGCAGCAACACACAGTGGTAAAAATAAATATTGCACTCATTCACCAAGATTCCCTATACAGCAATCCCTGATCAGTGCAAAGGGAGACTAGTGAGTTTCACTCGGATGAAAAGAAACAAACTAATAATTTGATAAGATAGCTTGCCAGCTCATGATTTGCTGTCTATTAAGATGAGGTCGGTGGAAAATCATCACCTTCTGATTGCAGAAGGGGAAAATCCTGGATCCATTTCAGCAACTATAAAATGGATATATATACTCTTATACTTGGAAAAAGCTGCCTGTTCACCGTTTTGATGCAGAATGGTACATTGAAGAATGGGAAACAAAGGAAGGGAAACCTGGCGGGGAGACATGCACTCAGTTAAATTATCTTTTAAATGTTCTGTTCATTCATTGCAATGGTGCATAAATTAAATGAATTCTGTTCCCCAAGTGCGTTCCTCTGCACCAGGTTTTCCCTCATTCATTTCATCCAAACAGGAAAAGCTAAAATCTATCTTACTACAGCAGGATACCCTTCACTCCCCACTCCACAAACAACAGGGTAGGAACCTGATCTTAGGTCCCACCTACTTTTCTAATTCTGTTTTTCACTTTCTCCACAGAACAATTTCAGGCCCAATAAATTGTTAAATATGAAATTTACAATTTATTTTCAGAATGAAAATGGATTATTGTATGTGTTAGAAACATAATGCTATAAAAACCAAAACTTCCGGTGTGTGTTTACAGAAGTACATCAGTAACTTGAGATATAAATGGTGAAAATGTTGTTAAAATACTGAGATTTCAGGGATTAAATCTCCAATTGTGCAATATTAAAGAGCTTCATCCGACCCTATCAACACTACTTTCTGTTCCAGTCCTGATAAAAGTCTCCAATGAAATTAAGTTGGTTCCTTCTGATTTATAATGATCAGAATTTTTATCATCAACTGCTTTCTAATTTCCTTTCTTTGGTTTAAATTTTGAAACTGTTTTCATGAAATTTAATGGTCACGGACTTAACAATGTTTATTAATCCAAAACTAGAATGGGCTGGTTGATGATAGAGAGGAAGGGATCAAGATCATTAAGGAGAGGGACAAGGGAGAAGAAAGACTGAAGTGTTCTAACACCAATGATTGAGAAGGCATTCCTTGCAGCATCCAAAGTTATTATGAAAGGCTCTACAAAGATAGAGTGGCGAATGTTAGTTCATGGTCACAATTCACCATGGCTTTTACCCGCAATTATACCAACAGTGAGAGGTACAAAAAAGTGGATAGTTGGAGCTCAGGTCACTCACGTGTATGCCCAGTCACATTGTAAGAGGCAATAATGGAGAACAGTTCTTTGAGATCTGGAACCTCTATGTGGCAGCTCCTCTTGGTTCAAGAGCTTGTATGGCAAAAGAAGTGTGAAACTCAAGAAACATAGGCCCCTGAGAACCAACAGAACAATGTCTGTACATTCCGAAGTACAAAGCTTTATTGGATATAGATGACAACTCTTAAAAAAACAAACCTTCTTCATCCATTCTCTCATTCTTTGTTGGACACTGTAAATGCCAACTTAATGTATGAGTATGTTGAGAGAATTTTTTTTTACCTTATGAGCTCTCAAGCTGCCAGGGCTGGTCGGCGAGGAGCTGGATGATTTTGTAGATTTGGGTGTTGATAGTTGACTGCTTGGAGTTCCATTCACTGTGCACCGGAAAGTAAAATTTAAATATCATGAAAATCTGAACAGAAGTACCAGAACACAATGAGCATGGTAGAAAGCAAATACTTTTTTTTTTTTTTAAACATAGTGAGAAATTTCACATTGCCAAATAGTGAAGGAAAAACAGGGCCTTTTATTTTACATAGGCCAACATTTCTATTTGACATGCCAATCCCCAAAATTTAATAATGGGCCAACCAGGTTTTGTAGCTAAAATCGAGTCTGAAGAAGTCATACAGACTCGTAACATTAACTCTGTTTCTCTCTCCACAGATACTGTCAGATCTGCTGGGTTTATCCAGCATTTTCTGTTTTTATTTTATATTATAAGCAGCTCTATTTGTATATTTCATAAACCTTAAGGGTGAAATTGGTCTTTCCTAGTATCACCAATTGGCTCATTGCAAATTGATAGCCCATTTTCCATTGCCCAATTTACTTTGCAGTAATACCAAAAGATAAGACAATTTGATTTGGCCTAAAGCAGTCTGCAATTTGCTACGAGCCTACTGATGAAGACCACTGAGTTTCTGGAATAATTTATTTTACGTTTACTTCACTTAATAAGGCAGTGACCATTTTGTGCATTGGCTTTGAAGTTGCCTTAGTTATCTTTCCCATTTCCACAACTTATTCTGTGTTCGTTACAAAGAAAATGGAATTTTTTTCGCAGTGTAAAGGAGAATTTCTGAAATTAGAGTCACTGCCTAGGGTGACAGTTAGGTGACTGGAGAACCAAAACTTAATTTGCTTCTCCTTGTCCCCGAGCAAAACTATGAGAGGTCAACGGTGATAACACATAACACAAACAGAATTTTGCAACATCAGAGATGAACAAGTCTCTGCCCAGTTTTCCATGAACCAAATGTAAGTGGCATACCAAGGTGTTTTCCATCAGTAATATGAACTGTGAGATTAAGGGATCAGTTAACATTCTTAGTAGGTCGACAGTGTATTCCACTCATCAACCTTTCCAGGTATAAAGATCAAAACTGAAATTTAAAATTACAAACTAGAAGTTTGCACCACAGGGATTATATTAAAGAAAGCAGTGATTTCAAGCAGAATATAAACGAAACCTAAATAAACAACAGATAATAAACTTTGGAAAAAACTTCACAGTTGCCAATAACTCAGTTATCATTGTCTCATGTGACTAGCAGGTTGATAGAAGGCACGCAGGATGGACCTTGATCTTTCCCCATCTAACAAGTCTTGCATTCCTATGAGAACAATAATGAATGCTCATCAGATTCTTCCTCCTTTTTTGTGGGAAGTGTGTCGATTCTACTTGGCATTTCCTCATCTGTCTCATTACAATAATGTGGCATCCTGGTGGTTTCAGTGAATCAAAGATTGGGTTTTACATTTATCACAACCTAAAGAGGTCCCTGAGCACAGAGCTGTCAATCAGCCAGTTTCACAGGCACAATGGACTACAGGTAAATTAGGAACTGGAGTAGAAAATTGAGCCCCTTGGGCCTGCTCCACCATTCAATTAGATTGTGGCTGACCTGCACTTCATCTCTGCTTTACTGCCTTTACTTGATGTTCATTTAATTCCTCATCTAACAAAATTCCATTGAACTCAGATTTCATAGCTCCATTTGACCTAGAATCTACAGGGAGAGCACCAAATTTCTACTACTACCCTTTCCGTGAATAAGTGCTTCCTTATTTCTCTCCTGAATGGCTGAGCTGTAATTTTAAGACTGTGTTCCCTTGTTCTTAGTTCCCCCGTGAGAGAAAGTTCCCCACCAGAGAAAATATCAGCTGAAATGTAGGAGCTACAAGTTCAGAGAACCCTGGATGCCTCGGAATATTCAGGACTGGATAGTATTAGGATCCCAGACCAGACCCCAACAGTGGCTATGATACTGGACAGAAACCCCAATATTTTATTTTTTAATTTTCTAAGACTGTGAGGATTTCACAAAAAAATAGGGATATGGTATATTAAAACAAACTTTATTACTAACACAGTATTAAAATATCTTTAACACTACACCAGAAAATATCTCGCAATTACCCCTTAAACAATGCTAATCAATACAGTGAATACAGTAACCCTTAACTTCTATCTTTATTCTCACTCAAACAATTTTTTAAAACATCTGCGCTCTCAATACACTGTTAAATACAGTTAGCAGCCAGGAATACCCGCTTTACAGAGATGCCTAGATACTCTACTTTGAGAAAGAGAGATCTTTAACACTGTTTTAGAGAAAATACCTGAATCCTGCCAGAACCATGCAGAAACTCTGGCTGTATTTCTTCAGAAGGTGCTTCAGCTTGTTTTAGCTCACCTTCTAATCACACTTCTTTCAACTGCCTGTAACAAAATTGCTAATCTAGCTACAGACATATCTTTTAACTGAACTGAGATGTTTGACTTATTCTTACATCTCCAGCTAACACTCAACTAACACTGCTTTTCTGCAAAATGCTTCATAACGTGGCTCCTTCCAGTAATTACAGCATTTTACCAAGCTGAAATCTAATTAACTCCACAGGTAATACCCTTAATCCAAACAACATCCCAATAGCCCAAGTTTTTACGATGGTCAAATTGCACAACTGGCTCCCAAAATCTTTCCACCCAGGATTCTTTAAAAATACTACTAACCCAGGCTTTTAATCCTTTCTGCACCAAATACCTATAATGCAATATATTTGAAATTCCTACATTCATCACTGTGGGAAGGAAAAAATAGGCTTTTAACAGGTACAAAGGGAGCAAATCTAGAGGGACCCTTGTGGAGTTTAGAAAGTGCAGGGGGAAACTCAAAAAAACAATTAGGGGGGCAAAGAGGGGACATGAAAAAGCACTGGTGGGTAAGATCAGGGGAAACCCCAAGTTCATCCATAAGTATATCAGGGGGAAACTCAAAAAAACAATTAGGGGGGCAAAGAGGGGACATGAAAAAGCACTGGTGGGTAAGATCAGGGGAAACCCCAAGTTCATCCATAAGTATATCAAGAGGAAGAGGATAATGAGGAAAGAGTAGGACCCATTATGGACCAAGGGGGCAATCTGTGTGTCGAGCCAAATGACATTGGTAGGGTGTTAAACAAGTACTTCACATTTGTCTTCACTGTTGAGAAAGAGGATGCATGTACTGAATTCAGACAGAGGGACTGCGAGGTCCTTGAACAGTTTGACATAAGGAGCGAGCAAGTCCTGGAAGTGTTAACGGGTTTAAAAGTGGACAAGTCCCCAGGTCCAGATGGGTTGCATGCCAGGCTGCTGTGGGAGATGCAAGAGGAAATTACAGGGATTCTGACCCAAATTTTGAATTCCTCTTTGGCCACAGGGGAGGTGCCAGAGGATAGTTAATGTGGTCCCACTTTTCAAGAAGGGTGGTAGAAATAAGCCAGGGAACTACAGGCCAGTGAGTCCCACATCAGTGGTAGGGAAACTATTGAAGATAATTCTGAAGGAGAGAATTAATCTCCACTTGGAGAGGCAAGGTTTGGTCAGGGACAGTCAGCATAGCTTTGTCAGAGGAAGGTCATGTCTAACAAATTTGATTGAGTTTTTTGAGAAGGTTACCAGGTGTGTAGGGCAATTTATGTAGTTTGTCTGGTTTTCAGCAAAGTCTTTTGATAAAGTCCCACATAGGAGACTGATAAACAATGTAAAATCACATAGGATCCAGGGTAACGTGGCAAGTTGGCTGCAAAATTGGCAGTGATAGGAGTCAGAAGTAGAAGGCGGTTTCTGTGACTCTGTCAGTGTAATAGGTGAAACATTGGATGAATATTAACGAGGGGCTGAATACCCGACCTGCCAAATACTGCCCCCCGCCCCCCCCCCCCCCCCCACTCTCGGCCAACCCCCACCAGTCTCCCCAACCCTTGCGGAAGGCCCTCCAGCCAGCAGCACGGCTCCTGGCTGACTGTGGCAGCATTGGACACAGTCCGCAGCCGCCACACGGCCGCTGAGACCATACATCCCCAGTGCGGTCGCGTACTTGGCCCATTGGGGGCAGAGGATCGGGGGAGGGCCTTTAGGTGACGTGCCAACACCGTTCCAACGGTGTGCGGCCGCGACATGATAATGCTATTTCAGAGGGGGCGGAGGATAGAAAACGGGCGTCAAATTGGCGCCGTCCCCGATTTGGGCGTCGGAAGGGATTCTCCGTCTGATCACCGATTACGATATCGGCATCTGCCAATGGTGAATCCCACCCCATTTGCTTCCAAGACAGTGAATCAACAATCTTTTTTCCCAAGGACAATCCCACAGTGGAACAAGCTATCAAAGGAAATAGTCATAGCCCCATCACTGGAAATCTTTGATTCATCGCTAGATTATTTAATTATCTGAATTATCAGCTGGAATACTGAGTTCAGTTCTCATCACCGCACTGCAAGAAGGATGTGATTGCACCAGAAAGGGTACAGAGGAGATTCACAAAGAAGTGGCCTGGGATGGAACATTCAAGCTATCAAAAGAAGTTGGATCAGTTCGGGTTGTTTTCTTTGGAACAGATAAGGCTGAGGGGGGACCTGATTGAGGTGTACACGATTATGAGGGCATGGAAAAGATAGATTAAAAGCAGTTATTCCCCTTAATTAAAGAGTGAATAATAAGGGGGCATAATTTTAAGGTGAAAGGCAGGAGGTTTAGAGAGGATTTGAGGAAACATTTTTTTCACCCAGAGAGTGGTGAGAACATAGAACATAGAACATAGAAAATACAGCACAGAACAGGCCCTTCAGCCCACGATGTTGTGCCGAACCTTTGTCCTAGATTAATCATAGATTATCATTGAATTTACAGTGCAGAAGGAGGCCATTCGGCCCCCTGAGCCTGCACTGGAGCCTGGAAAGAGCACCCCACCCAAACCCAACACCTCCACCCAACACCAAGGGCAATTTTGGACATTAAGGGCAAATTATCATTGGCCAATTCACCTAACCACATCTTTGGACTGTGGGAGGAAACCGGAGCACCCGGAGGAAACCCACGCAGACACGGGGAGGACGTGCAGACTCCGCACAGACAGTGACCCAAGCCGGAATCGAACCTGGGATCCTGGAGCTGTGAAGCATTGTGCTATCCACAATGCTACTGTGCTGCCCTTAAGAACAAATAAATCTACACTATATCATTTTACCGTAATCCATGTACCTATCCAATAGCTGCTTGAAGGTCCCTAATGTTTCCGACTCAACTACTTCCACAGGCAGTGCATTCCATGCCCCCACTACTCTCTGGGTAAAGAACCTACCTCTGATATCCCTCCTATATCTTCCACCTAAAGAGAATCTGGAATGCACCGTCTGGGAGGGTAGTTAGAATCGTAGAATTTACAGTGCAGAAGGAGGCCATTGAGCCGATTGGGTCTGCACCAGCCCTTGGAAAGAGCACCCTACTTAAGCCCACGCTTCCACCCTATCTCCTTAACCCAGTAACCCCACCTAACCTTTTGGACACTGAGGGGCAATTTAGCATGGCCAATCCACCAAACCCAGAGAAAACCCACGCTCACACGGGGAGGAAGTGAAAACTCCACACAGTCACCTGAGGCCGGAATTGAGCCCGGGTCTCTGGAGCTGTGAGGCAGCAGTGATAACGCTGTGCCATCGTGCCACCCGCACTGAGGCCGGAAACCTCACAATCTTTGAAAGGTACTTGGATGAGCACTTTCAATGCCATAACATTCAAGGCTATGAGCCAACGGCTGGCAAGTGGGATTAGTGTAGATTAATTTTTGTTGGTGCAGACTTAATGGGCTCAAAGTTATCTTCTGGCCGTGTTCCCCACAGGGGCATGTAAAATGGGGTGGATGCCATCGCACCACCTTCCCGTGCACCCCAGAGTTCACCCCCATGATAAAGGGGGTGGGTGGCGGCTGTCTACCCCTGCCATATTATTCTGCACAATATCTCTGTTTTTATCCTATCAAATCCTTTTAATTTTAAACACCTCCATCAGATTGTTCCTTAATCCTCTGTATTTTTATGTAACCTGTTTTTGTAATTTACAATAACTTATATTTATATAATGTATTGAATATCCTATGGGCTTCACAAGAGCATTATAAAAGAAAATATGACACGCAAGGAGATATTGGGGTCAGATAATCAAAATTCTGGTCACAGAGGTTAAGAAGTTTCTTAAAGGATGAAAGCGCGTCGAGAGGTGGAGTAAACTAAGGGCCTTCACGACTGACGGTTTGGCCACCACAGGTAGAGAAATTTAATTCGGGCAACAGTCCTGAATTAGAGGAGTGCAGACCTAATGCAGGAAATTATAGAGCCAGGTAGCGGTGGGCCATGGCGTGATTTGAATTCAACATAATCATTGCTTGACCGTGAGCTGATGTAGGTCAGTGAGCACAGAGTGATAGGTGAACGTGACTCAGTGAGAGTTAAGACACAGGCGAGTATTGGAGGATCTCACGTTTAGGATGGATAGAAGATGGGAGACCAGCCAGGAGAGTAATGAAATAGTCAAGGTTAAAAGTAACAAAGGCATGAATAAGATTTTCAGTAGCAGAGACAGGGGAAGTCCAGAGATGTAATGGAAGTGGAAGTAGGTGGTGTTGGTGATGGTACGAATACGGGACCAGAAGCTCATCTCAGGGTCAACTATGACACCAAGATTTCAAACAGACTGGTTTAGCCTCAAACTGTTTCCAGGGAGAGGGACATAATTGGAAGTGGGGGAATGGGGTTGGGAGCAGCGACTAAAAACAATGGGCGGAATTCTCCGTTGCCCGACGCCGAAATCGTGTTCGGTGATCGGGTAGGGAATGGGCTCTGACACCCAAATTGGGGCCAGCGCCAGTTTGACGCTGGTCAGCCATGCTCCACCCCCTCCGAAATGGCATCATCATGTCACGGCCCGTTGCAACGGTGTTGGCACATCATCAGTCGGCACTCCCACAATGCTCCGCCCCCAAAGGGCCAAGTTCCCGGTGGCTCGGGACACATGTGGTCTCAGCCATGCGTGAACCCGGTGTGGCAGCTGTGGATTGTGGGAGGTGCCATGTTGCACGGTGCAACCGCTGCAGGCCTGGGCCCACCCATTTTCTGTGCGGGAGGTGGGAGTTTCACCCAGTTCTAGCCCCTCATCGGTCCCGGAATTGAAAGATATGGTGGTGAGTTGCAGTTAGTTGTTGTCAGTGTACAAGTAAAAGCTAGCACTGCATTTTTAGATGATGTCACTGATGGGAAATAAAAGGGACCATGGACACTGGAGGCAACAGTGCGGAAGAAAGACGAGCAGCCATTGCTACTGATAGTGACTGCTACGATTAGTTGGATAACATTGGACCAGATGCGAGCAGTCCCATCTAGCTGGATGGCATGGAATGAGGATGCTGTGGTCAACTATGTCAAAGGCAGTAAACGGATTGGGATGGATGAAGAGGGATAGGTTACCTTTGTCACAGTGACATAGGATGTAATTTGTCACTTTGATAAGAGTCGTTCTGGTGCTGTGGGAGGGGTAAAACCTGATTGGAGGGACTCAAACATGGAGTTCTGGGAAAGACAGGAATAGATTTAGGAGGTGGCAACACATTTAAGGACTTTGGAAAGGAAAGGACTGTGGAGGGTGCTGGGTCAAAGGTTGAGTTTTTGATGAGAGATGATGACAGCAAATTTAAAAGGGGGATGGTGGAACAAGACCAGAAATGAGAGAACCGTTAACAATAACAATTAACATGGGACCAGGAGCAGAAGTTGGGCAGTCAGCAGTTTAGAACATAGAGCATACAAAGCAGAAAGAGGCCATTTGGCCCATCGAGTCTACACCAACGCACTTAAGCCCTCACTTTCACCTTATCCCCGTAACCCAATAACCCCTCCTAGCCTTTTGGTCACTAAGGGCAATTTATCATGGCCAATCCACCTAACCTGCACGTCATTGGACTGTGGGAGGAAACCGGAACACCTGGAGGAAAGCCACGCAGACACGGGGAGAACGTACAGACTCCGCACAGTTTAGTGGGAATGCATTCAAGGGAGCAGGAGGTGGATCACATGGACAAAATGAATTCAGAAAGGGCACGAGGGGAGGTAGGAAAGAAACTAGGGAAAGATGCAAGTTCAGGGCTAGGATGGAGGAAGAGAAATATTGGCCCTGTGGGCTAGTAGAAAGGAGGGATGCAGCAGAGGCAGTTGTTAATATGGTTGGAGTTAGTATCTGTTACTGATTTTTCTCAAATCCTTTAACTTAAGATTAAATGTTGCTGAAACATTTGGTAAAAATTAGTCCAAAGTTTCCCACAATGTTAAACATCTGCTTTTTAAAGTGAGCAGTTAAAAGGTGAATAAAGATGTTGGGTCTTACTCAAAGAAATCAATGGAAAACTCTAAAAGGTAATCAGCTGGGATTTCCACAGGGGTTCGCCGACATCATGCAGTAACTTTGAGGGAAGCCCCAGAGAGTTCACAGAAATGGCTGTTCTTGCTGTTTCTCCGGGATTTCTGCTAATCCTCTTCCTAAATTACAGCAGGAATGTGAGGAATCCATGCAGTAATTATATCCTGAAACCTTAAAGGGAAAAAGTGTAGAGTATCATTTTAACCTGCTGACTAATGCCAAGAATATTTTCAAATGGGTCTTCTTGACCAGATTTGAGTAAAGAAACAAACTGAATGAAAAAGATTAAAAGGACCACTTTTAACTCCTGGTTCACGTTGTGCGGTGGAAACATTTTCCACACTTCACGACAGTCTAGCAACCAAGTCACTGGATCAGGCGAACACTAATATAATTGGGAGGACGTTTGATTGCTCCAGCCACAGTGTGAGCCAGAACAATAACAGGGAATTCTAGTTTCTTCAGTTTACTACAAATATACAACATTTTAGCGATTTTAATGACTGCCTTGCTTTGCCTTGTTACATTCTAATTTGTTTAGTAACTGTGGTGTTCCTGGAATATATAAATAAATGAGCTATAATATCATAATGAGGAACAGCAATAACAGATAACCAGCCACAGTCATAAATAAACTTAAATGGGCTTAATGGTTCTGAAAAGGCAAAAGTTGGGAATGCTGGCAATAAGTCTTTTTGCTGTGGCATTTACACTCTGTGATTATCAATGCAGAGTGGATCATCACATTGCTATGTGATTCATCAATTGCGACATCCACACTGAAGTGGCAGGTCCAAGAATGCTGCAATACCTACAGGTGGGAGGTGGATTCCTCATGTGCATATGTAACATAGTTAATTTAATATTATCCAAAATCCAGAAACTGAATTATTCCCACCCACTGGAATTTTAAGGCAAAGATCTTCTGTTTCCCATCGTCTCATGTCCCATGGGGTGTACAGCTCATCATTCTTCTAAAATATATTACTTTTCAGCTAGCTTCCTGTGATTCATCCTCCTGCTTTATTCCTTTTCTGTGCTGAGCATACATTTAGCACAGTAGTTCAACACTACAACCAAAATGAAGAACTCAGCAATGGAAAATAGAAAGCAAAGCCTCAATTTTACACTCGGGTGCGCACAAAATTTGCAAGGCCGGAAGAGCTCGCTCCTGGCCAAGGCCATGTTGTTAATGCAATATTACGCTGGGTGGCTAATTAAGGCCCGCCCAATGTGAACCGTGTCAGTCAGTTGGGTTCGCACAGCGTGGGGATTTAAAAGAAGACCGTCACAGAACCGGTGGGGAAGTCTCAAATCATCTTATGCTAACAAAGCATGAAAATGATGCACTGGAACTGGAGTGCCACTGGCCAACTCAGTTTGCCCCTCTGGTCGTGGTGAGGCAGGGGTCTCAGATGAAGGTAAGAGTGCAGGTCACAGATGCATGTGCCACAGGTACTGGATACACTGGGATTGTTTTACCTGGAGGGAAAGGCTGAGGGGGGATCTGATTGAGGTGCATAACATTATGAGGGACATAGAGAGGGTGGATAGGAAGGTACTTTTCCCGTTAGTGGAGGGATCAATAACCAGGGGGCATAGGTTTAAGGTAATGGGAAGGAGATTTAGAGAGGATATAAGGAAAACCATTTCACCCACAGGGTGTTTGAAATCTGGAACTCACTGTGTGAAAGAGTGGTAGAGGCAGGAATCCTCACAACCTTTAAATACGTAGATAACCACTTGAAGTGCCATTGCATGCAAGGCTACGGACCAAGTGCTGGAAATTGGAATTAAAATAGTTATGTGCCTGATGGTCAGCACAGACGTGATGGGCAGAAGGACCTCTTTCAGTGCTGTAAAACTCAATGAATCTATGACTAAGAAGGGATAGCTCCCTGAAGGCTGCCAAGAGCTGTGCGGGAGGCAGAGGGAGCTGCCCAGATGGATTCCAATAACTGTCCTTATTCTGCAGTCATGGCCTCAGCCCTGGAAGGTGGGTGGGCAGGTTGGGTGGGTACTCTGCCACCTGGTTCTCTGATGAGCACCTGGGAGTCCTGGTGGGGGTCAGTGCCAAGTGCAATTTCTCATGCCCAGGAACGGCAAGAGAAGGCTGCTCCACCTGCCTAAAAAGGCCTCGGCAGAGGAGATCACCCGGGTTAGTGTGTCAGGAGAAGGCAAGTCACAATGTAGCAGAGCACCACAGAATTGGTGGGGGAGTCCCAAATCTGCTTGTGTTAACAAAGCATGAAAATGATGCACTGGAATCGGAGCGCCACTGGCCAACTTGTTGCTCTGGTCGTGGTGAGGCAGGCACCTCGAATGCAGGTATAGTGCAGGTCACAGATGCATGTGCCACAGGTACTGGAAACATTATGGGTTTCTGTCATCTGAAAGTGGGCTGTTGTAGCCAGAGTGCCCATTGAAGTTCCAAGGCACATGGCACCATGCAGCAGGTCTCTATTATCTCCTCAGCCTGTTTAGCATGCATAGATACTTTGATGATTGAATTTACTGATAGTTTTCCTTCCATCCACAGGAGCAGCCTGCTATCGTGAGGGTCTCCTATTAAGCTCCCGGGAAGATATTGTTCCTGCACCGGCATCATACCCTTTCTCGGAACCAAGCACCAGCACAGACAACCATAAGTCATCGGCTCTGCAAATTGTGCAATGGGGTGATGGGCACATCACACTCATGTGAGGAAGTGGCAGAGGCAGAGAGGTCCCAGGGCGTCGACAGTGGGAGCACCGCTGGAGAGCAAGCCCATACCGAGCCAGAGGTGGCAGATGAGTCTCTGGAAATGCCCATCAGGTGGCAGATGCTTGAAGTCCAGGAGATCCATGTGGGTCTGCGTGCTTCTGTCATTGAGCAGTCCATGCAGAACATGAGAACTGTGCTGACCCTGTTCACCAAGCGCATGGTCTCCTCCATTGAGAGAATCGCACATCTCGGGGAGAGGCTGCTTCAGGGACACCCTCAGGGGTTCCAGGAGTTGCATTCGGGCCTGCAAGCCAGCACATTGGCTGTGACCTCTGTCTGTTGTCTCCGCAGGCTCCTCTCAGGCTGCTCCGGACAAGAGCAGCAGTCCTCTGCCAGTGGCGGCTCCATCTGATGATGCTGCAACATCTGAGGAGTGCCCATCATAGGGCTGGATGCTCCTTCCCAGTGAAAGCCAACTCAGGCACAGGTGGCTAGAGGATACTTGCCAAAGTCACCACGGCAGCAAGTCAGCAGGCTGTCTCCAATGTCACTGCCAGCAGTGGGGATAGGAGGACACGAAGACTCAGCACCTTAAGCACACCAGGGTGTGTCACGGGTGACATTATCGGTCTTGATATCTTTGAATTCTCTGTTGGGTTCAGCACATTTGTATGCTGTTCTTATGTTAAGTCACATAAACATGTTCCTCAATTCGATAGGCTGAGTTGGCTGCATGCTTTGTACATTGGCCAGATGTTACACAGGCTTGTAAACTGTGGACTTTGTGTGGCACAGGATTTCTGGGCTATATAGAACATAGGACAGTACAGTATAGGGCCTTCGGCCCACAATGTTGTGCCGACCATTTATCCTAATGTAAGATCAACCTAGCCTACACCCGTTCAATTTACTGCTGTCCATGTGCCTGTCCAAGAGTTGCTTAAATGTCCCTCATGACTCTGACTCCACCACCTCTGCTGGCAGTGCATTCCACACATCCACCACTCTCGGTGCAAAGAACCTACCCCTGACATTTCCCCGATACCTTCCTCCAATCACCTTTAAATTATGTTGCCTCATGACAGCCCTATCTGCCCTGGGGAAAAAGTCTCTGGCTATCCACTCTATCCATGCCTCTCATCACCTTGTACACCTCTATGAAGTCACCTCTCTTCCTTCTTCGCTCCAGTGAGAAAAGCCCTAGCTCCCTCAACCTTTCTGCAGAAGACATGCCTTCCAGTCCAGGCAGCATCCTGGTACATCTCCTCTGCATCCTCTCCAAAGCATCCATATCCTTCCTATAATGAGGCAACCAGAACTGGACACAATATTTTGTGTGGGCTAACCAGGGTTTTAAAAAACTGCAACAAAACCTCGCGGATATTAAACTCAATCCCCCTGTTAATGAAAGCCAGCATACCATACGCCTTCTTAACAACCCTATCAACCTGGGTGGCAACTTTGAGGGATCTATGTACGTGGACCCCAAGATCCCTCTGTTCCTCCACATTTCCAAAAATCCTGCCTTTAACCCTGTATTCAGCATTCAAATTCGACCTTCCAAAATGAATCACTTCACATTTATCAAGGTTGAACTCCATCTGCCACTTCTCAACCCAGCTCTGCATCCTGTCAATGTCCTGTTGTAAACTGAAACAGCCCTCGACACTATCTACAACTCCACCAACCGTCATGTCATCGGCAAACTTACGAACCAACCCTTCTACTTCCTCATCCAAGTCATTTATAAAAACCACAAAGAGCAGAGGTCCAGAACAGATCCCTGCAGGACACCACTAGTCACCGACCTCCAGGCGGAATACTTTCCATCCACTACCACTCACTGTCTTCTTTCGACCAGCCAATTCTGTATCCAGACAGCCAATTTTCCCTGTATCCCATGCCCCCTAACTTTCTGAATGAGCTTACCATGGGGAACCTTATCAAATGCCTTACTGAAATCCATATACACCACATCCACCGCCCGACCTTCATCAATGTGTCTCGTCACATCCTCAAAAAATTCAATGAGGCTTGTGAGGCATGACCTGCCCCTCACAAAGCCATGCTGACTATCTTTAATCAAACTATGTTTTTCTAAATAATCATAAATCCTATCTCTCAGAATCCTTTCCAATATTTTGCTCACCACAGACATAAGACGGACTGGTCTGTAATTCCCAGGGATTTCCCTATTCCCTTTCTTGAACAGGGGAACAACATTCACCTCCGTCCAATCATCCGGTATTACTCCAGTGGAGAGTGCGGATGCAAAGATCATCACCAACGGCGCAGCAATCTCCTCCCTCAGTAACCTTGGGTATATCCCGTCAGGCCCAGCGGACTTATCTATCCTGATGCTTTTCAAAATTTCCAGCACATCCTCCTTCTTAATATCAAGCTGTACAAGTCTATTAACCTGGTTCACACTGTTCTCCTGAGCAACAAAGTCCCTCTTTTTAGTGAATACTGAAGCAAAATATTTATTTAGGGCTTTCCCCATCTCCTCAGACTCTAGACACAAGTTCCCTCCACTATCCCTGATCGGCCCTACTCTCACTCGGATCATCCTCTTATTTCTCACATAAGTGTAGAACGCCTTGGGGTTGGGCTCTTAAGTTTTATTACAAATTTTAGATGTTGGATCTTTTCTTTGTTCAACTGGTTTTTAAAAAAATCTCTGTCGGGCAATTGTGTTGGGATTGTTTTTCGTTTGAATATGTATGTATGAGCGCCGGGGTGGGGGGGGGAGAGGAAGGGACAATAGGTGGGAGAATGTCTGGCACCAGGGGCGAGGGCCACCAAGCTAGGTGGGCTGGATAGCTTACGGAAGCGTAGTGGGGGGTGAGCAGATGTTAGGCTTATCAAAGGGGTTGATTTATTTTGTGCTGTTACAAAGGGGGGATGGGACTTCCGGGTGCGGCGATGACCAGCTAAGTCGCACGTTTCGGCAGCTCCCGGTGGAACGGACTTTTGGGCTCTTAATAAGAGCCCCAACGGCAATTTTAACGGCTAAAAGCACTGTGCGGTAAACCAGAAGGGAATCCCCCCTGGACACGGATGGAAAAAGGAGAGGAAAGTGGCCGGATTGCGGTGGATCCTTTAGAGCAGCGGCAAGGAAGGCAAGCAAAAACCAAGATGGCGTCGGAAGGTGGCAGTTTAATATGGGGCCCTGAACAACACGAGTTCTTGAAGCGCTGCGTGGAAGAACTTAAAAAGGAGATGAAGAAGGAGCTGTTGGCCCCGATATTACAGGCGATTGAAGGGCTAAAGGATGAGCAAAAGACCCAGGAGCAGGAGCTTCGGGTCGTGAAGGCAAAGGCTGCCGAGAACGAGGACGATATACAGGGCCTGGTGGTGAAGACGGAGATGCACGAGGCACACCATAAAAGGTGTGTGGAAAGGCTGGAGGTGCTGGAGAATAATGCGAGGAGGAAGAATTTAAGGATTCTTGGTCTTCCCGAGGGTGCAGAGGGGGCGGACGCCGGGGCATATGTGAGCACGATGCGGCACTCGTTAATGGGATCGGAGGCCTCGACGGGTCCGTTGGAGGTGGAGGGAGCCTATCGAGTTATGGCGCGAAGACCGAGGGCTGGAGAAATTCCCCGAGCCATAGTGGTGAGATTTCTCCGATATAAGGACAGAGAGATGGTCCTCAGATGGGCAAAGAAAACTCGGAGCAGTAGGTGGGAGAACGCGGTGATCCGCGTATATCAAGATTGGAGTGCGGAGGTGGCGAGAAGGAGGGCGAGCTTTAATCGGGCCAAGGCGGTGCTTCATAAAAGGAAGGTCAAATTTGGAATGCTGCAGCCGGCAAGACTGTGGGTCACACATCAAGGGAAACACCACTACTTTGAAACGGCGGATGAGGCATGGACATTTATTGTCGAAGAGAAATTGGAATAAGTGGGTTATAAAAAAAGAACGTTTGAGACAAAGTGGTGGGGCGAATATGGGGGGCGAAGAGGGGGGAAAAAGGGGGGAAGAGATGATTTTTAAGTTGTTAATCCTGCGACCCGGTAACTTTTCTCTCTTCCCCTTGTTGTGGGGAAGGGAGGGAGGGAGGTGGAGGTGCTGGGGGCGTCGGCCATTGGGGGCGGGGCCAAAAGGGTAGCGCGGGCTTTGTTCCCGCGCTATGATAATTATGGCGGGAACGGGGAAGCAGGAAGGAGGGGGCGTCGCACAGTGCGAGCCGAGGTCACGGGGGGATGCCGAGGTCGGCCAGAGTTTGCTGACTTCTGGGAGCAACATGGGGGGTGCAATTACGCTAGTGGGGGATCTAGCGGGGGTGGGGGGGGGGTGGGGGGGTGGGGGTTAACTGGGTTGCTGCTGCTGGGGAGAAGGGGGAGCTGGTATGGGGTGGGGTGGGCGGGGCGGGGGGGCGCCACCTGGGGGGGATACAGCTACGTGGGAACCGGGTGAGGAGCTGGATAAAAAAAAGGGGATGGCTAGTCGACAAGGGGCAGGGGGTAAAGAGCCCCCCAACCCGGCTGATCACGTGGAATGTGAGAGGGCTGAACGGGCCGATAAAGAGGGCACGGGTACTCGCACACCTAAAGAAACTTAAGGCAGATGTGGTTATGCTACAGGAGACGCATTTGAAACTGATAGACCAGGTCAGACTACGCAAAGGATGGGTGGGGCAGGTGTTTCATTCGGGGCTAGATGCGAAAAACAGGGGGGTGGCTATACTAGTGGGGAAGCGGGTAATGTTTGAGGCAAAGACCATAGTGGCGGATAGTGGGGGCAGATACGTGATGGTGAGTGGCAAATTACAGGGGGAGGCGGTGGTCTTAGTGAACGTATATGCCCCGAACTGGGATGATGCCAACTTTATGAGGCGCATGCTAGGACGTATCCCGGACCTAGAGGCGGGGAAGCTGGTAATGGGTGGAGATTTTAACACGGTGCTGGAACCAGGGCTGGACAGAACGAGGTCCAGGACCGGAAGGAGGCCGGCTGCAGCTAGGGTGCTCAAGGGCTTTATGGAGCAGATGGGAGGAGTAGACCCCTGGAGATTTAGTAGACCTAGGAGTAAGGAGTTTTCGTTTTTCTCCTATGTCCACAAAGTTTATTCACGGATAGACTTTTTTGTTTTGGGAAGGGCGCTGATCCCGAAGGTGACGGGGACGGAGTATACGGCTATAGCTATTTCGGATCACGCTCCACATTGGGTGGACTTGGAGATAGGGGAGGAAAAAGAACAGCGTCCACCCTGGAGAATGGACATGGGACTATTGGCGGACGAGGGGGTGTGCTTAAGGGTGAGGGGGTGTATTGAAAGGTACTTGGAACTCAATGATAATGGGGAGGTCCAGATGGGAGTGGTCTGGGAGGCGCTGAAGGCAGTGGTTAGAGGGGAGCTGATATCAATCAGGGCACATAAAGGAAAGCAGGAGGGTAGGGAACGGGAGCGGTTGCTGAAAGAACTTCTGAGGGTGGACAGGCAATATGCGGAGGCACCGGAGGAGGGACTGTACAGGGAAAGGCAAAGGCTACATGTAGAATTTGATTTGCTGACTACGGGTAATGCAGAGGCACAGTGGAGGAAGGCACAGGGTGTACAGTACGAATATGGGGAGAAGGCGAGCAGGTTGCTGGCCCACCAACTGAGGAAAAGGGGAGCAGCGAGGGAGATAGGGGGAGTGAGAGATGAGGAGGGAGAGATGGAGCGGGGAGCGGAGAGAGTGAATGGAGTGTTCAAGGCATTCTATGAAAGATTATATGAAGCTCAGCCCCCGGATGGGAAGGAGAGAATGATGTGTTTTCTGGACCAGCTGGAATTTCCTAAGGTGGAGGAGCAGGAGAGGGTGGGACTGGGAGCACAGATTGAAACGGAGGAAGTAGTGAAAGGAATTAGGAGCATGCAGGCGGGGAAGGCCCCGGGACTAGACGGATTCCCAGTTGAATTTTATAGGAAATATGTGGATTTGCTGGCCCCGCTACTGATGAGAACCTTTAATGAGGCGAGGGAAAGGGGGCAGCTGCCCCCGACTATGTCAGAGGCAACGATATCGCTCCTCCTAAAGAAGGAAAAAGACCCGCTGCAATGCGGGTCCTATAGGCCTATTTCCCTCCTGAACGTGGACGCTAAGATTCTGGCCAAAGTAATGGCAATGAGGATAGAGGATTGTGTCCCGGGGGTGGTCCATGAGGACCACTGGGTTTGTGAAGGGGAGACAGCTGAATACGAATATACGGAGGCTGCTAGGGGTAATGATGATGCCCCCACCAGAGGGGGAAGCGGAGATAGTGGTGGCGATGGATGCCGAGAAAGCATTTGATAGAGTGGAGTGGGATTATTTGTGGGAGGTGCTGAGGAGATTCGGCTTTGGAGATGGGTATATTAGATGGGTACAGCTGCTGTATAGGGCCCCGATGGCGAGCGTAGTCACGAATGGACGGGGGTCTGAATATTTTCGGCTCCATAGAGGGACGAGGCAGGGATGTCCTCTGTCCCCATTATTGTTTGCACTGGCGATTGAACCCCTGGCAATAGCATTGAGGGGTTCCAGGAAGTGGAGGGGAGTACTCAGGGGAGGAGAAGAACACTGGGTATCTCTGTATGCGGACGATTTGTTGTTATATGTGGCGGACCCAGCGGAGGGGATGCCAGAGATAATGCGGATACTTGGGGAGTTTGGAGTTTTTTCAGGGTATAAATTGAACATGGGGAAAAGTGAGTTGTTTGTGGTGCATCCAGGGGAGCAGAGCAGAGAAATAGAGGACTTACCGTTGAGGAAGGTAACAAGGGACTTTCGGTACTTGGGGATCCAGATAGCCAAGAATTGGGGTACATTGCATAGGCTAAATTTAACGCGGTTGGTGGAGCAGATGGAGGAGGACTTTAAGAGATGGGACATGGTGTCCCTGTCACTGGCAGGGAGGGTGCAGGCGGTTAAAATGGTGGTCCTCCCGAGGTTCCTTTTTGTGTTTCAGTGCCCCCCGGTGGTGGTCACGAAGGCTTTTTTTTAAAAAGAATTGAGAAGAGTATTATGAGTTTTGTGTGGGCCGGGAAGACCCCGAGAGTGAGGAGGGGATTTTTCCAGCCTAGTAGGGATAGGGGGGGCTGGCACTACCGAGCCTAAGTGAGTACTACTGAGCCGCCAATATCTCAATGGTGTGTAAGTGAATGGGAGAAGAGGAGGGAGCGGCGTGGAAGAGATTGGAGAGGGCGTCCTGCAGGGGGACTAGCCTACAAGCTATGGTGGCGGCGCCGTTGCCGTTCTCACCGAAGAAATACACCACAAGCCCGGTGGTGGTGGCTACACTGAAAATTTGGGGGCAGTGGAGACGGCATAGGGGAAAGACGGGAGCCTCGGTGCGGTCCCCGATAAGAAATAACCATAGGTTTGTTCTGGGGAGAATGGATGGGGGATTTGGAGCATGGCAAAGAGCAGGGGTAACACAATTGAGAGATCTGTTCGTAGATGGGACGTTTGCGAGTCTGGGAGCGCTGACGGAAAAATATGGGTTGCCCCAAGGGAATGCATTTCGGTATATGCAACTGAGGGCTTTTGCGAGGCAACAGGTGAGGGAATTCCCGCAGCTCCCGACGCAGGAGGTGCAGGACAGAGTGATCTCAGAGACATGGGTGGGGGACGGTAAGGTGTCAGACATATATAGGGAAATGAGGGACGAGGGGGAGATCATGGTAGATGAGCTGAAAGGGAAATGGGAAGAAGAGCTGGGGGAGGAGATTGAGGAGGGGCTGTGGGCCGGTGCCCTAAGTAGGGTAAACTCATCGTCCTCGTGTGCCAGGCTAAGCCTGATACAATTTAAGGTGTTACACAGGGCGCATATGACTGGAGCACGGCTCAGTAAATGTTTTGGAGTAGAGGATAGGTGTGCGAGATGCTCGAGAAGCCCAGCGAATCATACCCACATGTTCTGGTCATGCCCGGCACTACAGGGGTTTTGGGTGGGGGTGGCAAAGGTGCTTTCGAAGGTGGTGGGGGTCCAGGTCGAACCAAGCTGGGGGCTGGCTATATTTGGGGTTGCAGAAGAGCCGGGAGTGCAGGAGGTGAAAGAGGCTGATGATTTGGCCTTTGCGTCCCTAGTAGCCCGGCGCAGGATATTGTTAACGTGGAAGGAAGCCAAGCCCCCGGGTGTGGAGACCTGGATAAATGACATGGTAGGATTTATAAAGTTGGAACGGATTAAGTTCGTTCTAAGGGGGTCGGCTCAAGGGTTCGCCAGGCGGTGGCAACCGTTCGTCGAATACCTCACAGAAAGATAGAGGGAATGGAAAAGAAGACAGCAGCAGCAACCGGGGGGGGGGGGGGGGGGGGGTGAGGAATCAGAAGGACTCTCAGGGATGTTATTGTATATGCATAGGTATTTGGTATATGTAATTGTATATTGGATTGTATTTTTGGAGAGTATTTATTGTGGACAAGGCAGTTGCCATTTAGTTTTGTTTTTGTTCATATATTATTTATTTATTTGTTTAAAACTGGCCATTGTTATTTATATTGTTTTATTGATGTATAAAGGAAACATTATGTACTGTTATGTTTGGCCAAAAAATCTTGAATAAAATATATCTTAAAAAAAATCAAAGGGGGGATGGGGGGAAAATGTTCTGCTGTCGAGGGAGGGACTTTTGCTGAGGGACAGAGAGGAGGTCGGGGCTGGAGGCTGCCTGGGGGCGGGCTGGTGGAGGCGTGGGGCACGGGCTGGCGACTGGCCCAAGAGAGGGGATGGCTGATCGGCGAAGGGGGGGGGTTGATGAGCCCCCCCAATTAAACTGATCACCTGGAATGTAAGAGGGCTCAATGGGCCGGTCAAGAGGGCACGCGTGTTCCCGCATTTGAGAGGACTGAAGGCGGACTGGTAATGCTGCGGGAGACGCACCTGAGAGTAGCTGACCAGATTAGATTAAGGAAAGGTTGGGTCGGACAGGTTTTTCACTCGGGACTGGACTTGAAGACTAGAGGGGTCGCGATCCTGATCAACAAGAGGGTGGTGTTTGAGGCGGGAAGAATAGTTTTGGATGTGGGAGGTTGGTATATTATGGTCAGTGGGAAATTGTAAGAGGGTGCAGGTGGTACTAGTAAATGTGTTTGCGCCAAATTGGGACGATGTGGAGTTTATAAAGAGGATGCTGGGGATGATACTGGACCTGGATTCGCATAAGCAGGTCATGGGAGTGGACTTCAACACAGTTATTGACCCTGGTTTAGACCGGTCAAGCTCAAAAACGGGCAGGGTGCCAGCAATGGCTAAGGAGCTAAAAGGGTTCATGGAGCAGATGGGGGGGGGGGGGGGGGGGGGGGGGGGGGGGGGGGGGGGGGGTGGACCCGTGGAGATTTGGGCAGCCGAGGGTGAAGGAGTTCTCCTTCAACTCACACGTGCATAAAGTGTACTTCCAGATCGATTTCTTCATTCTGAGCAGGGACAGGGTTCGTGGACACGGGGGGTACTCAGCGATCACAATCTCAGACCATGCTCTGCACTGGGTTGACCTACAGGTTAGTAAAGACAGTAATCAGCACCGCACTGGAGGTTAGACGTGGGACTTTTAGCAGACGAAGAGGTGTGTGGGCGGTTGAGGAAATGTATTCAGACCTGGAGTTCAATGACGCGGGGAAAATTCGGCAGTGGTGGTCTGGGAGGCATTGAAGGCGGTGGTTAGAGGGGAGCTAATCTCGATATGGGCCCACAGGGAGAAGGTAGACAGGGCAGAGGCGGACCGATTGGTAAAGGAAATACTACAGGTCGACAGGAGGTATGCGGAGACCCCAGAGGCAGGGTTTTTAAGGGAACGGCGGAGGCTACAGGCGGATTCGGATTGTTAACCACAGGGAGGGTGGTGGAGCAGCTGAGAAAGGCGAGGGGGGCGATTTATGAGCATGAAGAGAAGGCCACAGAATGCTTGCCCAGCAGCTTAGAAAGAGGGAGGCAGCCAGGGAGATAGGGAAAGTAAAGGATGGAGACGGAAACCTGGTTGGAGACTCAGCAGGGGTGAATAAGGCGTTTAAGGAGTTTTATAGTAGGCTGTACGGGTCGGAACCCCAACTGGGCCGGAGGGGATGAGGCACTTCCTAAGGGGGCTGAATTTCCCGAAGGTGGATAGGAAGCTAGTAGATGAGCTGTGGGCCCCGATCGGTATTGAAGAGATAGCGGAGGGGCTGATGTCCATGCAGTCGGGTAAAGCCCCGGGGCCGGATGGGTACCCAGTGGAGTTCTATAAAACGTTCTCTGGGATATTGGGGCCGGTGTTGATGACGATGTTCAATGAGGCAAGGGAGAGAGGGGTGCTTCCCCCGACGATGTCACAGGCCACGATCTCCCTGATCCTGAAGCAGGACAAGGATCCAGAGCTGTTTGGGGCCTACAGGCCGACATCCCTATTGAATGTGGATGCCAAACTGCTGGCCAAAATTGTGTCCTCTAGGATTGAAGATGGTGTTCCGGACGTGATTGGGGAGGACCAGACGGGGTTTGTTAAGGGTAGGCAGTTGGTGGCCAATGTAAGAAGGTTGCTAAATGTGATCATGATGCCCCCAGAAGGTAGGGAGGTGGAGGTAGTGGTCGCAATGGACGCAGAGAAGGCTTTTGATCGAGTAGAATGGGAATATCTGTGGGAGGTACTGGGACGGTTCGGATTTGTTGGGGCTTTATTGACTGGGTCAGGTTGCTGTATCAGGCTCCTGTGGCCAGCGTACAGACAAATAGGATGACATTGGACTAATTTAGGCCACATTGGGGGATGAGACAGGGATGCCCCCTCTCCCCACTGTTGTTCGCGTTAGCTACAGAGCCGTTGGCAGGACTCAGCTGATGAACTTTTAAAAAATAAATTTAGAGTAGCCAATTTTTTTTTCCCAATTAAGGGTAAATTTAGCATGGCCAATCTACCTACACTGCACATTTTTGGGTTTGTGAGGGCAAGACCCACGCAGACAAGGAGAGAATGTGAAAACTTCACACGGACAGTGACCCGGGGCCAGAATCGAACCTGGGTCCTCAGCGCTGTGAGGCAACAGTGCTAGCCACTGGGCCACAATGCCGCCCACGTCAGCTGATGAACTTATAACAAAATAATAAAATATTTGTTAAACATGGAAAGAACATTACACTACCCCTTCACCCCAATTATACCTTTTACAGATATATACAGATTCATAAGGATAACACAAGTTACAAAATCTATTTTATACTCCAATGTTCAGAGGATGTACACAGTCCAGGTAAACCAACAGAAGGCCTGTGGTCAGGCACCTCACACTCTGAAACGAAGTGACCGATGCCAACCTAACAAATCCTACAGATTTCTTAGCAATTCCCCCCAACATCTATCACTGGTTCAGTGATCCAACTGGTCTCACTGGAACTTTGTCTTTCAGATAAGGGTTTATAATCTCTACTCTCGAAGAACACACTATGGAGTATTCTCCCCAAATTACACTTTCTCTTGGAGGTCTTCACCAAGGATCCACCTATAGGGTTTCAACCTCTCCTTCCGATGCTCCTCTCCCCAAGAGCGCCACATGCATTCAAGCTTTGCCTTACAAGCAATCTCTCAGATACGCAGTCTTGCCAGCAGAAGTCACTGCTTCTCAGGCCCATAGTCAGGAGTTCAGGCCTTTGGCTCTGTCCTTGGATCTCAGGCTTCTCGTAAGCCTTTATCTATTTCCTGCAGCTTTGTCTTTTAACATGGAGTCTTGTTCTGCTCCTCACTCTTAAATTCACTGAACAGAATCTGTTCCAGATTCCTGTTCCTGCACTTAAGTGTCTTCCTTTAGAACATGCTATCTGCAGTTCCCACTCCCAATAGACTGCTAGCAACTTGGTATCTCCCTTGAGATCCAGAACTCACGCAACATTCAGTTACGTTAAGTTTAGAGCAACTTATCTTGACTTATTTTTCTCAGCAATTAGTTAGAGAGAGATTTAAATTGTTTCCTGATCCTCAGAGCATAATTATCAAGTGAACGACAATATGTATTTTTTCCCTCTGTTGTCCGTTTGCTCGGCAACCACAGTTTTCCTACTTTAAAAAGCCTCATTAGAATGCATGCAACTTTTAAAGTGAAACAAAGCCTCCAGTTTACTTAACACACAACTCAAGAAATAGAAATTAAGCTTAAACTAAAACTTTAAGCTTTAGCTTATAACCAACACACACAAACACAAATATAACTACCGACGTATGGGCGGACAAGAAGCAGATGAAATTCAATGTGGAGAAATATGAAGTGATTCATTTTGGTAGGAAGAAAATGGAGAGAAAATATAAAATAAAGGGGGTGTAGAAGGAGAGGGACCTGGGTATATATATGCATACGTAATTTTGTGACAGGACAGTATCCTCAGCTTTATTAACACCACGATAGAGTACAAGAGCAAAGAGGTTATATTGAACTTGTATAAGACACTAGGAGCTGCATTATTGCATAACGTTCTGGGTGCTGCACTTTAGGAAATATTTGAACCTTTTCTTGTGGTTGCACACCAACTGAGTATTGAAACAAAATTGAGAAATGCTCCTGGTTAGTCAGTGGGTGCTCAAATTGCCATGCATGTGCAGTCATTGGCACCTTGCAAATCCTGGTGCACACTCCTTCTGCTATTCGCACAACAGAGAAAGTTTACATATATTCCAGTCTGGCAATAATCCACTTGTTATATGCATATATTTGCAAACAAGTGCAAGATCTTCACTATCTCTGCTAGCACCCTGGAAGGAATGAGAGGGTAGTTCTCACTTTCAGTCACTGGTAATGTTTGCCCATTAGGTCCAGTAGGAGACAGGTCTTTAAAGTGGCTGCAGGGATCTAAAACACCTGACATGACAATCTCAGTTTTTGGAAATAATGCTCCTCTGATAGGATTAAGAAGCTGAGCTGTGTTCTGTACGTTCTGCGAAGTGGATATCGTTCCCTTCCTTGCTGGCCACCTGCATTTCCCCCAACAGCATGTCCTCACTGTTGATAATGCTAATTGTCCAATATATGGAGTCCAATCAAAGGCAGCCATGGTGTCACCCACCGTGTGAACACATCCAAACTGTTCAATTAAGTCCCTCGCAACAAGTAATCTCATCAAACTGTTTCCCAGATGGAACTCAGAAAGCAGCTGTGAGCATTGAACCGTTGGTGTAAATCAACACCTTGGTTGTACAGTTCACAAGCAATGTATTTACAGCTCTGACTCGAAGCAAACCTTGCCTTCAGTCCAGAAGCAGAATTTAATCTGATCCTTCTGTTTTCCTCAGTTGGTTCAATTCAACAAAGTTTCAAGTATCAAAATCCAATACATTCAGATTCAAAACATTTGAATTGTCCTTATATGGCTCTCATCATCTTAAATTTGACGACTCAAACTCCATTCATCAAAGTTAATTCTGACAAGATTGGAAAATAACAAATATAATGGTTTCAAGAACATGCAGACCCATCAGATTTCATTCCTTTGAAATGCAAGTTGCTCATGCAGGTTAAGGATCTAAATGAGATCAAGACCTCATTCTTAGAAATAAATGCAGTTTCCTCGGCAGGATTTTCCTTCCCATTGGACAATTACTATGCATTTGACCAAGTGCCACATCAGTGTACAGGACATTAATGAGACCACATCTGGAGTAGTGTGTGCAGAATTGGTCACCTTATTTAAGGAAGGATGTAAATGCGCTGGAAGCAGTTCAGAGAAGGTGTACCTGGAATGGGTGGGTTGTCTCATGAGGAAAAGCTGGACAGACTAGATTGGTAATGTGCTGTAAGTAAGAGGAGTAAGAGGCGACTTGATTTAAACAAACTCTGGAGGGGTCTTGACAGGGTGGATATAGGAAGGAGGATTCCTCTTGTGGGAAATTCTAGAAATAATTAAAATAGAGATGAGGCAGTTTTCTCTGTCAGAAGGTTGAGAGTCTTTGGAACCTATTCCTGAAAAGGTGGTGAAAGCAGAGTCTTTGAATATTTTAAAAAACAGATGTGGATAGATTCTTGGGGGTTAGACTGGATGCAGATTTAAAGTTACTACCAGATCAGCCATGATCCAATTAAATGGTGGAGGAGGCTCAAGGGGCTGAATGGCATACTCCTGTTCCTTATTTGCATGTTCCTATGTTATTGTCTTACATCTTTGATATCCTCTTTTGGTTTGGAAGGGAGTCTGCCATGTGATACTTTATCAAAAGTAATTTGTCAATATGTGTTGTCACCTTCTTAAAATAAGCAAGACCTACCCTTTTAAAGTCATGTTCGTGGTCATTACTTTTCTTATTTTCATACAAGGGTTCCACTATTGAACCAATTTTTGATTTCATTCGTTTTCCAACTATTTGAAGTCAGGCCAATGGGTTGGGAGTTGACGGTATTACTCGGTTACTCTTTACTCTCTGAAATCATCCTGGAATAGTTGGTGGTTTTGGAAGAAAGGGAGTGAGGCTCAGTATTGCTTAATTTGGTTCAACCACAACTGGCACTAGCAATGGATGGCCAAAACAGTTGTACGCCAGGTCTACTTAAGCCTTAAGAAAGAGGCCATATCATGGGGATCACTTTTGACTACCCTCTTGCTGTTTTAATCTATTTGCAGTAATGTTTTGACATTATAGGCTGAAATTTTAAGGCTCTGGAGGAGGGCAGGAGGTGATGGGCCCAAAATCTTTGGCCTGGTCCAGCCTCCGGACTATTTTCCAGGAGCCTGGCTTGGGGCAGGAAGCCTACCTGTTCGCAAGTGGCACTTGAGTCAATTAAGGGGTCTATTGAGGCCCTTTCCATACACAAACTGGAATTTTACAATTGGAATGTTGTGGCCAAAACGCAGCTCACAAACGGAGGTTGTATCTGAAACAATGGACTGGGAGGCTATACTCCATTCCACTATTTAACAATTCACCCTCATAGCCAACTCACAGATGGCCACAAGCCACACTGTAGAGAGGTTCTCTCTCCAACAGGACAATGTAGCAGCTTGAGTGCTGAGGTGCTCTCTCGCCCTCTTACCAGACTGCAGCTTCTACAGGGCTGGGGGGCGGCTTCATATCGGATCGCGTTATATATTCTGGTCCTCATAAGTTAGAAATAATCACACTTTAGATTTCATCAAGTGTATTTCTTACATCTCTCCTGTGATTGGTAGACTGATACACTGATGAAGTCATGCCTAACATAAAGTAAGATGATTGTGGTTATTGGAGGTCAATTATCTCAGTTCCATGACATTACTGCCGGAGTTCCTTGGGGTGATGTCCTCGGCCTAACCATCTTCAGCTCCTTTATCAATGATCTTTCTTCCATCATAAGGTCAAAAGTGTGACTGTTCGCCAATTATTGCACAATGTATAGCACCATTTACGACTTCTCAGATACTAAACAGTCCGTGTCTAAATGCAGCAAGACCTGGACACTATCCAAGGTTAGGCTGACAAAGAACAAACAAAGAACAAAGAAAAGTACAGCACAGGAACAGGCCCTCCGGCCCTCCAAGCCCGTGCTGACCATGCTGCCCAACTAAACTACAATCTTCTACACTTCCTGGGTCCGTATCCCTCTATTCCCATCCTATTCTTGTATTTGTCAAGATGCCCCTTAAATGTAGCAAGTAATATTTGTGCTAGACAAGTGGCAGGCAATGACCATCTCCAACAAGAGAGAATCTAAACATTGCCCCATGACATTCAATGACATTACCATCGCTGAAATCTCGCACCATCAACATGTTGGGGGCTACCATGGACCAGAAACTGAACTGCACTAGTCATATAAATACTGTAGCTACAAGAGCAGGTCAGAGGCTAGGAATCCTATGGCAAGTAACTCACTTTCTGATTCCTCTTGTCCACCATCTACAAGGCACAAATGTGATGGAATATTCTCCACTTGCCTGGATAGGTGCAGTACCAACAACACCCAAGAAGCTTCACACCATCCAGGACAAAGCAGCCCATTTGATTGGCATCCCATCCACAAATATTCACTCCCCCCACCACCGATGCACAGGCAGCAGTGTGTATCATCTACAAAATGCACTGCAGGAACTCAGTAAGACTCCGCCAACAGCACCTTCCAAACCCACGACCTCTACCATTTAGAAGGTCAAAGGCAGCAGACACATGTGAACACCTCCACCTGGAAGTTCCCCTCCAAGCGATATGCCATCCTGACTTGGAAATATATCACCATTCCTTCACTGTCACTGGGTCAAAATCTTGGAACACCCACCCTAACAGCACCATGGATGTGTCTACATCACATGAACTGCGAACACTCAAGAAGACAGCTCACCACCACCTTTTCAAGGGCAATTAGGGATGGGCAATAAATGGTGGCCGAGCCAGCGACACCCATATACCGTAAATTAATAAAAACAAAAGTTTAAATAATCAAGCCAGTATGCATCACTCCGGAATCTTGTGCTTCTTATGGAATAATTTATGGATCAAATCAGTTGTAATTAACTATTTACTCATACAAATGTCTAGTTAATTTAACACGTATCAGACCATATCTCACCATCTCTTTCTTAAATGAAAGGAATTTTAATAAGATTCAAAGTGAAGATTGATTTTGTCAAGGCAAACCTGATTATTTAAGAGCTAAAAGGCTGGACTTTCTAGCCCCCTACAGCATGTTTTCTGGCAGCGGAGGGCAGCTGGCCATTGACCGCAGGTACTCACATATATGCAGCTGCATTCAAATTTCAGGGAACAATGGAGTGACATTGTTGATTAGATTTTACATGAGTATTGCTGATCACAAAGCATGGCTGCACAGTCCTGGTGTCTGGAGTTGCTGTGTCCGTGTATAGGGCAGGATTTCTATTTTAAAAGGTCCCGTCACAAAATGCAGCCAATTGCTAGTCATCAATGAATCATGTTGTAAAATTTGTATGACCAATTTGGCTCTCCTCTTCAGTCAGTCTAGAAGCAGCTAGCTCTGCTTCCTCAGGCGCCTGACGAAGCAACAACCTTTTCTACCCCCACAAAAGCTGGGTCCCTGGTACAGCTATTGCAACCATTTCAAAACTGTGTTAATCGGGATGAGACACTCAAAATTCACTGGAGTCGGCAGCAGAGAAATCAAGTGGTGCTAAGCCCATCGTGCCAACTTCCTGCTAAAGTTTTATATCTTAATAGAACGTTCTTTTTATATTCAAAATTAAAACACAATATTGCTGCAAGCCTTCCCTTGGTCTTCAGTACAAGAAGGATGGAGTATAAAAGTAAGGAAGTCTTGTTACATGCGTACAGAGCTTTAATTGATGCGCACTTAAGGGCTTCATTGTGCTGTTGCTGGTGTTAACAGTGATGGGGTGGAGGGGGTCGCATGCATGAAATACGACAAGTAAATACTTATGCCTCCAAGATAAGGTCCTTCGTCCGAAGGCACTAAGTGCCTGATCGAGGGACCCAACACGAGGAACGGAGAGCTGCTGAGAACCACCCTCCGCCCTCGCTGCCATCCCTCCTCCCCCGGTAGTCCCCAGCACCCCGGATCACTCCTTTGTAGCCTGCGATGATTCTCGGCCTCAGGTGGATCTAGTCCAGTCAGCAGACAACAGCCCACTTGGTGGTGAATCATTGTTATTTGGAAGATGCAGATGGATGGAATCAGTTGGGCCATGGCGTGAGGGACATAGCACAAGGCCTTCGGTTTTCCACAGCGCCCTGCTTTCTTCTACATTGACTTCAATGGAGTTTAAATAATTATTAATTTTCTTCCTTTCCTCTCGCAGTACTGCCCAAAAACAATTTCACCCTCAGAATGTTTCAAGTAGCAAATGGGATTTACACCAAAAAAGAAAGCTTTGCTGGCATTTCTGACATTGGTAATTATAGTGGCAACAAGTTTCAAGTTGCTAACGTCGAGTTGATGAAGGCATCAACACCAACACTACATGGACATGTACCCCATCTCCTTTCAGGATTGAGTTAGCTGTTGGAAGGGGAAACTCCAGCTCCTTGTGAATATTATTGTTGTTCAGACAAACCTGCCTCGAGGATCATAACAAAGTGTGAGATGGGATTGTATGAAAAGAGGAGCTCACCTGGGGATTTGACCGGAGAATAAGCTGTGTAGTAACCTCCTCTTTTAACTGTACTCATTCAGTTAACACACAAGCAGAAGGAAAAAACATTAAGGAGAGATGTTACCACACAATCATAAATAGAACAGTGTATCAAATTCAAAACACGAGGGTTAAAAACAAAGGAAAAATTAGTACAATTAAGGACAACATTTAGCTGAGTAACAAAGACTAATATAAGGAGATGAAGACATATCAGAGATCACAAATATACAATGACAACACAGGGCATAATCCATAGTGTTTCTAGGTGTGGGAGACTATTTTCTGAAATACAGTCAAGTAATCTGGAGAAACAGATCTGAAGATGACTTGTTTAATAGTGGCTGCAAACCAACCATGTGGAAATAAGGCATTGTGTTTCTATTCATAGATTCAGAGTGTTATTTACATTAAACACACCATGGTTCTGCTACATGGATAAGTTCAAACATGCAGGTGCCTTTTTTTTATTGGTGCATTAGGAAAGAATATATTTGCAGCTGGCTTATAAACAGTGGGAGTAATTGTAACTTTGGGCAATAGTCTAAAATGGCAATATCAAATTGGTTACCCATTCCATAAACCGATCGATTTTCTTTTGCAACTGAAAGTGCAGCTAATTCAATATCAGCCATTTTATACCACTGACTAAAGTTAAAATTACCCCTAAGGCGTTGCTTGTTGGGAAAGGAAACTGTGTGTGCATCTGAGAAACGTGAGGCAAAAGAACCCTAAAGTGTTACCATTTCTACAATTCCAAGGGTTAAATATCTAACAAAGTTACCAGTTCACAATAAGCATTAGTCCATAACTTCCTCAATCCCCAGCATCACATTTAAAGGGTACCCCAATGATGTGCTGGGGGATCCCTCGAGTACGATCCCATGCAAGGGTTTACCCGGCAATTGCCCAGAAGTGTTAACTTCCTCTAGACAATTGCACTGGGCTGGGAACCATCCGACAGAAGTGATTTAAATTGTTAACCTTGCATGGTTCTGCCAGTTTTATCCAAATAGTTACTCTGAAAGTTGCGGTGGTGACCCAGCCTTGCAGGGTGCAGCCTGCACACACACATGACCCGCCAGGGGACCTACCATACCAATCCCTCCCCCCCCCTCCCCCGGCCACCGTAAAATGGGGGCTGTTCCTTTTTTCCCTGCGCCCCAGTTACTCCGCGCCAATGCAGCCGAGAGCAGGCTTCACTGCTCTTGTCTCACCCAGCCTGAGTGACGAAGGTTGGGTGAGATAGGGGCTGTAGAATTTCAGCAAGAGTAAGTCAGTCGAGAGGGGCAATCCAACAGAGATTGCCACTCTGACGAAGTTCGGAGTCATTATTCACTTCCTTGATTCTGTAGTAATCGGACAATCTTTCTGCCAATCAGCTGACGATACAATACACGTATTGAGAATAGTTCTATTGAGAAACGTTCAAAAGCCTTTCAAGTGATGTAAACATCGAGGGAAGTGTAAAGGTCAGAAATGGTGGCACAAAAATGAACACAAGATAATACACTAGGAACAGAAGGGTATTTTTTGTGCACAGAGGCAAGCTATCTTTCTGCCTGCTCATTCACATACAATTTCCCCATGGGTCAGTTAAAAGTAGTCAGACTTGTTAAAAGTAGTCGGGCTTGTTAAAAGTAGTCCTTCGCTTTTTTTGGATGTTTTTATTGCACTGCCATTTAAAAAAGTTGTACCTGATGCAGGAGACCTGCTTCGGCGAGATGGCCCAGGACTTTTTGATCCGGAATGTCGTGAGGTACTACCAGAACGCGAGTAGGATGATTTCATCACACGACACTCTGAAAAGAAAGAAGAAGCCCTATTATTTTTATCCTTTGCATTTCAGACTTTATTAATAATGGATTTCATATCTTTATTGATTGTAAAATAGGTATTATCTATATTACAATGCATTTCTATATTTGTCTTTGACAGTGGTATTTTTAAACATGGACATTGAGTATGACGGGAAAAGTTCCAGTTTTAGCTGTACAAGGAAAGAATACAGTAAAACTTTGATGAGTCGACTCTTGGGATCCACCTCCAAATTTGTGTTGAGTGGAGCTTCATGATAGCCAAGGACGCCCTGTTCCCACAGGAATGGAGCTCTATGTAATCCAATATGCCTACAAACACAGTCTATGCCAAAAATAACACATTCAAAGTCTTTATTCAATTTGTTCACACCTTACAATGGCCTGACCTTCGGGGGCTGTGCATTAAAAGAGGTTGGAGGTCACCCAGGCAGTTTTGTTAGACTCATACTGCTTGAAAAGTACATTCATGAAGCAATGTAGTTTCTTGGACTTGTCTATCACAAGAAGCAGAAGCTTTTCGTTGCCATCTATGCCGGTGCAGACTGCAGCAATGACACATTTTGTCCTCTGCTTTCCACCATTACATGCTTTACATTTCAGCATCGAAAAGCGGTCTGGCAAAAGATGGTAAAGCTGGATTTATCCAGTTACACCTGGATAAAAATGTTTCATGGTACATACTGTTCAAAACGTGATCAAGACCATTTTGGAGCTAACCATCTGTCATATTTGCTGCCATAACCGCAGCACCGTCACCACTTATCACACAGATAACAATGCTGTGCCGTGTCTTGAATCAGTCCAGCCATCTGTTGCTGCAGTTGATGCAAATTGATAAACTGTGTCAGGTCTCAAGGGGTATATCTCCAGTTAATGATAAAAGGGGGAACATGGCTCGCTGGAATTGTGCTTCACCACAAAGCCTCCCAACTCATCATGTCACTCCTACTCCACCACTGACCAGCAGAATAGGGCCACCATATTTTGATCCATTGCATCTTTTCTTCAGGCCTTTCTTTGCTCCTTGAGCTTCTTTTCATTTTTTTGTTTGAAACTGTGTTGTTGGAGCGAGGGATTGCATTTGGTATCATTTCTGCGATGACGGTCATTCTGAGCCAGTTGACATATCGCTCCCTTGGAGGTTTTCTTTCTTTGTTCATCCGGGTGATCAGGGTGCAATTTCTAATCCTGACCTGGTCTGATGGTTTGGAGGAGGTTCCCTGGTTGTACCGGGGAGGTGGGAATCGACAGTCCCTCCCAGGGTGCCCAATTGTCGGGTGGCTTGATGGTTGTTATTCTTCTCGGGTTGGGGTTACCTCCAGTTGGGGCGGAGGTAACTATCCTCTTTTTAGTATCTCTTCCTCAATGCTGGCTGCTCGGCATGCGCCAGGAAAATATGGACCTGGTTTGAGACTTGATCCCTTATTATCCTGTGGATTAGTTCTAGTAGTTTGAGCTTTTTCTTCCTTTTTTGGGAGGCTGTGAAGGTTTGAACATAATCCAAACATGTTGCTGCCAGTTCTCTCTGAATAATAGTGTGGAATGATTTTGGTTCTGCGCTAGGCCTTAGTTTGGGGTTGAGTTGCATTACGTGGTACATATGTAACCCCCCTTAGAACTGGAGAACTGGAGTTTGAGCATATTTTTTTTGCTTTTGTAAGGGCAGGTATGAAGAATCCATGCTTGCTCCTACATGGATGCTGATGGGTCTGGTATCTGAAGAGAAGAGGCTGTGGTGTTTTGTTGGTGCCGCTAGAGATGAGGGAGATGTTTGTTGGTGCGCACCCGAACATGACGTGGAAAAAGTATCCTGATTTCTCATAGCAATTGTGGGCTGATGCAGCATGGGAGGGTGTGCACCATTTTACCATGTTTCTCATGGCCTCATGTTTTTCCCTCGGTCTCTGGTGGAGCTGTATAGGTACCTACTTATGTCTAATGATTGTATCAAGCCAGTTATGATGTTGCTATCCTGTCTCTCTCTCTATACTCATGCATACTGAGCTGTTTTTTGTTCCTTGCTTATGGCGATGTATTATTTTATAATTTTGTTGCGTCATTCTCTAAAATGTAAAACGTTAATATACATTAAAAAAGGAAACATTACCTCAAAGTAAATCTCAGGAAAAACATATTTAGGCAAAAATTCAGTAAGTTGCTTTTCAAATCAAATAATGTGCATTCCTGTGTTATTATGACTTATCCTAATGTTTCAGGATAAATTTACCAGATTAAACAGAGTGGTTCTGTTCTTCTTGGAGTTCAGAAACATGAGGGATGATATGGTTGAAACATAGGGCATGATTTACCAGCTGCATCCTGCCAGAATCGGAAAGGGAAGCCAACAATAGATTAATTCCCGATGGTCAATACATCTTGCGGGATCTAACGAGATCTTGTGAGAGGTCGCAATCTGGATCCCACCCACAATGGGCAGGAACCAGACTCGCACAATTAAAAGAGCTTAAAAGCTCACTTGCCATATTGCTGCCGGATCAAATGGCCACCCGACATCTATTGGCTTCGCTGAGGAGACCCCCTGCCGTTTGCCGATCAGCACTTCTCCCCACAAATGGGGAGCAGGCAGAATGTCACTTAGGGGGGGGTCTCTCCAGGGATTGAATGCCCCCAGGTGGTCAGTCTCTGGCTAGGCTGGCACCCGGGCAGTGCCACCCTGGGCACTGCCCTGGCACTGCTAGGGTGCCCATGTGGTACTGACAAGCTGGCAGGGGCACTGCCAGGGTGCCAAGCCAGGGATCGGGCCTGGGGGTACCCTGTCGGTATGTGGTGGTGTGCAGGGGAGCTTGAGGACCCCCTAACAGTGAGTTGGGGAGATCTGAGGGTTGCTTTAGCGGGTCAAGAGATCCGGGCGTCATCATTGGAGCTCCTCAGTGCAGGATATGTGCTAAGTGCGGCCTCGGTGGGGTGTTCACCACTGGGGCCCTAAAATAAGAGTGTCGTTAGATAGTGCCCAGTTAGATAGTGACTTTTTTGTTAGTTAAATCGCACCCATATAAAATTCTTACGGGGTTAATGTTGGGAGGATGTTTCCACTCATGGGAGAGTGTAGGACCAGAGGGCACAGTCACAGAATAAGGGGGTGGTCATTTATGATGGGGTTGAGGAAGAATTTATTTTCTCAAAGATTGGTGAATCTTTGGAATTCTTTACCCTAGTAAACAGTGGAGGTCGGGTCCTTGAACATTTTCAAGGCTGAGATTGATAGGTTTTTAATCAGTAGTGGCATTAAAGGTTATGGAGAGAAGGCAGGAAAGTGGACTGAGTCAGTGTGAGATCAGCCATGATCTTATTAAATGGCAGAGCAGGTTCAAAGGGCTGAATGGCCTACTCTGTTCCTATTTCTCATGGTCTAAGTGGAGTGCTGGGATGAAACTTGAATCCACAACAACTTTCGGACTCTGAAAGCAAGACTGCTACCAACTCAAGCACAGCTGACATGTTAGCACAAAGATCATCAGTGCTATTTACCGGGTTTAATAAATATGTAGAAAAAAAATCTGATATGTGACATTAGATCAACAAAGGCAAAAAAATATTAAAGCTTATTAAATGTTATTACTTTTTCTGATATCAGGATAAATTTGTCTTCATATTCTATCAGCTTTTCTGTTCTTTATAATTTATCATTATATAGCTATTACAGCAGTCTAGGCAAAATGATTCACAGTATTGAAATCTCAATATGAGTATGAACTTCTTAATTCGTCTAATGGGATTCTTTTGACACTCAAATAAATTTAGGCCACGAATAGAAACGTACTATCATTCTTTTAGCCAAGAAATGCAGAAGAGCTAAATAGGAAAACCCCTGAAATCAGGCGATTTACAAGTGTCCATTGATCGTAATATGGCCAGGACATCAACTCATGGCGCCTGCTCATTTGAATGAATGCGACGTGCAGTCTGCACTTACCACTCTGTTAATTGGCCCCATGCAATAGCAGGCAGCCCATCACCAGTTAGAGGTAGCCTGCATCTCTCAAACCAGAGGCACAATGGGGCTAGAGCAGGTGCTGGCTATTGTGTAGGAAGTCAATCTGACCTAGAAAACAATGAAGAATGGCACAACATGCGAGACAGTGGGCTGCAAGGATACCAATACTGCACTAGAGACCTTGGTGAAAGAGGTGGGAAGTAGGAGAGATGTCCTGTAACCACAAGAGGCCAGGAAACACTTGAGGCTTAAGGTCAAAAGGTTGTGGGAGCAAACAGCTGTGGCAGTCAATGGAAGGAGTCAAGCCCCGTGAACCTGGATGTGTCAAGAAATTAAATTACCTCACGAGCTTAATGAATGCACCTTTAAATGCTATATCCTGCCAACTGTACCAGCCTAACGTACTGCTCAAATTACCACACCCCATCATTCACCTATTAATAATCTTTATCAAGCATGTCTCATAACTAATATTCACATACTTTACCTTACTCTCACAAAATTACCATTGCCGCAAATCTCACATCCAACATCTCACAGCTTGCATATACTGTCAACTATTCAAGCGTGATAGCCACAACATCCAAACAATTTCATGACACACTCACTGACACACTTCCTTATCTTTTGCAGAAGAATGTGCCACACAACTGGAGGCAACAGATCAGGCTCACAGGGCGACAGATGCACCAGCATGTCCTAACCCCACATGGTGGAGACGACATTGTCCATTACTGGGACAGTCATTGCTGAGATCGTGAGCAACAGCTTGGCTCAAAACCACTGAACGTGACCGTATCCTCACACCTAATCCGTCTTCCCGCTCCCTCCTCTTCCCACTTCCAAGCTGTGGAGAGTATGAGCAGTCACCTCTTACCCTCCCTTCTCCTCATGATAACCTTTCTCAGTGCCCAGATACCCAAGTGCAACCTGGTCAACCAAGGGTGAAAGATCTAGAAGACAGTGATGATGAAGAACTCTTGCAGCCATCACACAATACTGACACTACATGTGATTTAAAGAATAGCACAGGTAGGATCTGTACATGATGAGACACCAGATATGAGTGGCCTTTAGCCTGGGCAGGAGCCAAAGATAATGTATTGCCAACTTGACAGAGGGCGACGTTGCCCAGGGGATCCACTACAGATGACTCAGAAGAGGACGTCAACAGGGAAGTGGTTTATAAAAGTAGGTTGATTGTTTTTTTAAATATTTTTTATTCTCCTCCTTTTTCACATTTTCTCCCAAATTTACACCCAACATTAAATAATAATCATTAACGAATGTAATGTCAATCCCCATATCAATAACAACAATCCCATCCTCCCACCAAACCCCAGATATTAGCCCGCATGTTAACATAAACAAATGACAAAAAGGAATCAGGAATCACCCACACTCACCATTAACACATACAGTCCCCCTCCCCCCAACCCTCCCAGCCCCCAAACCCCCTAATGTTCGATGCGATCCAATTCTCGAAAGTGCATAATGAATAACGCCCATGAATTGTAGAACCCCTCCATCCTTCCCCTCAGTTCAAATTTGACCTTTTCAAGTGTCAAGAATTCCAGCAAGTAGGTTGATTGTTATGCACAATGAAATGCTTGGTGCAGTGGGAATCCTATCAGAAAGCCAATGGTTAATTTCTTTTTTTTTAATAAAAATAATTTTTATTAAAGGTTTTCATAAAATATCAATAACAAAATGAGAAAGAAAAAAGAACCCAACAGGGTTAAGTACAAAATGCAATCTAAAAAAGCAACCCCCAAACCTCTCCCCCCACCCCGCTACATAAATAATAAATTAACATTAGCACCCCGACCTAACACAACAGGTGTATACACCCCCTCAGACCCTCCAGTGTAAATAACAGAAACAAAAATAAAGTAACCCCCCCCCCCCCCCCCCCCCGCCCCGAGCTGCTGCTGCCATTGACCAATGTCGATCGTTCTGCCAGAAAGTCTAAGAACGGTTGCCACCGCCTAAAGAACCTTGTACCAACCCTCGCAAGGCGAATTTCACCCTCTCCAATTTAATGAACCCTGCCATATCGCTGATCCAGAATTCCATGCTTGGGGCCTCGCATCTTTCCACTGAAGGAGAATCCTTCGCCAAGCTACCAGGGACACAAAGGACAGAATTTCGGCCTCTTTCGCCTCCTGCACTCCTGGCTCCTCTGCCACCCCAAATATTGCGAGCCCCCAGCCCGGTCTTACCCTGGATCCGACAACCCTCGACACCGTCCGTGCTACGCCCCTCCAAAATTCCTCCAGCGCTGGGCATGCCCAGAACATATGGGTGTGATTTGCTGGGCTCCCTGAGCACCTAACACACCTGTCCTCACCCCCAAAGAACCGGCTCATCCTTGTCCCGGTCATGTGTGCCCTGTGCAGCACCTTAAACTGTATGAGGCTGAGCCTCGCGCACGAAGAGGAAGAGTTCACCCTCCCTAGGGCATCTGCCCACGTCCCCTCTTTGATCACCTCTCCCAACTCCTCCTCCCACTTACCTTTCAACTCCACCACCGAGGCCTCCTCCTCCTCCTGCATCACCTGGTACGTTTCCGAGATCACCCTCCCAGAGAGCACCCTGTCCTGTACTGTGTATGGCAGTAGCTGCGGGAATTCCACCACCTGCCGTCTGGCAAACGCCCTTACCTGTAAGTACCTGAAGGTGTTCCCCAGGGGGAGCCCGTACTTTTCCTCCAGCTCACCCAAGCTCGCGAACTTCCCGTCCACATACTGGTCCATCAACTTTCGTATCCCTGCACTGTGCCACCCCGAAAACCCTCCACCTGTTCTTCCTGGGGCGACCCGGTGGTACCCCCGTAATGGGGTCCACGCTGAGGCCCCAACTTCCCCCTATGCCGCCTCCACTGCCCCCAAATTTTGAGGGCTGCCACCACCACCGGGCTCGTGGTATACCTCTTTGGAGGGAGCGGCAGTGGCGCCGTTGCCAGCGCCCCCAGACTCGTGCCCACACAGGACGCCGTCTCCAGCCTCTTCCATGCAGCCCCCTCCCCCATCATCACCCATTTGCGCACCATCGTCGCATTGGTGGCCCAGTAGTACCCACAGAGGTTGGGCAGCGCCAGCCCCCCCCCCCCCTATCTCTACTCCGCTCCAGGAACACCCTTCTCACCCTCGGAGTCCCTCGCGCCCACACAAACCCCATTATACTCCTGTTAACCCGCCTGAAAAAAGCCTTCGGGATAAACACGGGGAGGCACTGGAACAGGAACAAAAACCTTGGGAGCACCGTCATTTTGATTGACTGCACCCTACCCGCCAAGGACAGCGGCAACGCGTCCCACCTCTTGAACTCCTCCTCCATTTGCTCCGCCAGCCTTGTAAAGTTTAGCCTATCAGGGTCCCCCAGCTCCTGGCCACCTGGACCCCCAAATATCTGAAGCTCCTCTCCGCCCTTTTTAGTGGGAGCTCACCAATCCCCCTCTCCTGGTCCCCTAGCTGAACTACGAACAGCTCGCTCTTCCCCATATTGAGCTTGTACCCCGAAAAGTCCCCGAATTCCCTAAGGATCCTCATTACCTCTGGCATTCCTCCCACCAGGTCTGCCACATACAGCAGCAGGTCGTCCGCATAAAGCGATACCCTATGATCCTCCCCACCCCGCACCAACCCCCTCCAGTTCCTCGACTCTCTCAGTGCCATAGCCAGGGGTTCAATCGCCAGTGCGAAGAGCAGGGGGGACAGGGGACACCCCTGTCTCGTCCCTCTGTGCAACCGAAAGTACTCGGACCTCCTCCTATTTGTGGCCACACTCGCCATCGGCACCTCATACAACAGCCTAACCCTCCTGACAAACCCCTCCCCAAACCTCTTCAGCACCTCCCACAGGTACCCCCACTCTACCCTATCGAAGGCTCACCTCCTCGTCCGCCAACAGTCCCACCTCCAAGCGCCACAACGGGTGCTGGTCCCTCTCCTCCCCCATCTCCAAGTCCACCCAATGCGGGGCGTGGTCCGAAATGGCTATTGCCGAATACTCGGTATCCTCTACTCTCGCTATCAGCGCCCTACTCAAAATGAAAAAGTCGATTCGAGAATAAGCCTTATGGACATGTGAGAAGAATGAAAATTCCCTAGCCCCCGGCCTTGCAAATCTCCAAGGGTCCACCCCTCCCATCTGGTCCATAAACCCCCTCAACACTCTAGCCGCCGCCGGCTTCCTACCCGTCCTAGACCTGGAGCGATCCAGTGCCGGATCCGACACCGTGTTAAAGTCTCCCCCCATTATCAGGCCCCCCACTTCCAAGTCTGGGATCCGACCTAACATACGCCGCATAAAACCCGCATCGTCCCAGTTCGAAGCATACACATTGACCAGTACCACCCTCTCTCCCTGCAACTTACCACTTACCATTATGTACCTACCGCCATTATCTGCCACAATGCTCGACGCCTCGAACGACAACTTCTTTCCCACCAAGATCGCCACCCCTCGATTTTTGGCATCTAGCCCCGAGTGAAACACCTGACCGACCCACCCTTTCCTCAGTCTTACCTGGTCTGCCACCTTCAGGTGTGTCTCCTGGAGCATTACCACATCCGCCTTGAGCCCCTTCAGGTGCGCGAACACGCGAGCCCGCTTAACCGGCCCATTCAGTCCCCTTATATTCCAGGTTATCAGCCGGATCAGGGGGCTACCCGCCCCCCTCCCCTGCTGACTAGCCATGACCCCTCCTCGGCCAGCCACGCGCCCACACCCGGCCCGTTCCCCACAGCGGCATACCCCCGTCTTGCCAACCCCCCCCCCCCTCGCTCCAGCTCCTCCTTGACCTTAGCAGCAGCAACTCGATTCCCCCCCACCCACCCCGGCTTGGACCCATCCTAGCTGGTTTACTCCCTCCATTGCACTTCCACAAGCCAGCTGACTCCTGCTGTCCCCGGCCACTCCCGCCTCCCCTTCGACTCCTCCCATTGTGTGGCACACCCTCCTCTCCCGCTCCCCATCCACAGGCTCTCCCCCTCCGTTCGAAGCGCGGGAAACAATCCTTGCTTCCCCGCCCCGGTCCCGCCCCCCCCCCCCCAGTCTTCGGCGCGGGAAAAAAGCCCACGCTCTCCACCTACCAGGCCCCGGCACCAACCAAAACAGTGCCCAACCCGCCCCATCCACCCTCCCCAATCCGAAAGAGAAAAACACCGAGAAAAAGAAACCCAAAACAATGCAAAGGCCCCCCCCCCGAACAAAAAATAGGCATAACATATCCACCGCAGTCCCCAATCGCCCATCCCGACCCTCAGTCTGTGTCCAGCTTCTCGGCCTGAACAAAGGCCCACGCCTCCTCCGGAGACTCAAAATAATGATGCCGGTCCTTGTATGTAAACCACAGTCGCGCTGGCTGCAACATGCCAAACTTCACCCCCTTCCTGTGCAGCACCGCCTTCGCTCGATTGTACCCGGCCCTCCTCTTCACCACCTCCGCACTCCAGTCCTGGTATATCCGAACCTCCGCGTTCTCCCACCTGCTGCTCCTCTCCTTCTTGGCCCACCTGAGCACACACTCCCGATCGACGAACCGATGGAACCGCACAAGCACCGCCCGCGGAGGCTCGTTAGCCTTGGGCCTCCTCGCCAACACTCTATGGGCCTCTTCCAGCTCCAGGGGCCCCTGGAAGGACCCCGCTCCCATCAGCGAGTTCAACATGGTGACCACATAGGCCCCCACATCCGGCCCCTCCAGCCCCTCCGGGAGGCTCAGAATCCGCAGATTCTTCCGCCTCGACCGATTCCCCATCTCCTCAAACCGCTCCTGCCATTTCTTGTGGAGCGCCTCGTGCGCCTCCACCTTTACCACCAGGCCTAAGATCTCGTTCTCATTGTCAGAGATCTTTTGTCGAACCTCTCGGATCGCCACCCCCTGGGCCGTCTGCGTCTCCAGCAGCTCATCAATAGGAGCCTTCATCGGCTCTAGCAGGTCCGTTTTAATCTCTCGGAGGCAGCGCTGGATACCCTCCTGTTGCTCCTCCGCCCACTGCCTCCACGCTGCCTGGTCTCCACCCACCGCCATTTTGTCCTTCTTCCCTCCCTTCTTCGGGTCCACCACCACCTTTATTGTTGCCCCGCTCCTAGTTAAAGCCATATACTGATGGGGAACTATTATTAACTCCTTCCCACACCGGGAAACATCGGAAAAGTACCCTTGGGGGCCCTGAAAAGAGCCCAAAGGTCCGTTTTTGTGGGAGCCGCCGAATGTGCGACTTAGCTCCGCATAGCCGCAACCGGAAGTCTCGAGAGGGAATCCTTTTGGCAGTGTTCGCTTCACCAATCTGCCCCAAAAAGTTTATGGAAACTCCTGAAAAAGGTCTGAGAGTCCGTTCCAGACGGAGGCTGCCGAATGCGTGACCTACTCCTCCATGGTCGCCACCAGAAGCCTCGGCCCCGCTTCTTCAATGGCCTTGGTAGATCTTTTCACTGTTGTTCCCTCTGCTGCTAGAATTCACCTTTAATAAAGGCCCTCAAGTCAGCTTGCAGCCTTTAAGCTTGCCCTTCCCCCGCCTGCATGCTGGCTTTTGTCTCAGCCAAATCTTTTACTGTTTCTGCCGGGTCTGGTAACCAAGAGACATACCATTCCTGGGGGACACTGTCGGGGGAATGTTGCAGTCTTCTTCCCACACGGGAAATATCGAACAATTGCCGTTGGGGGCCCTGTAAAGAGCCCAAAAGTCCGTTCCAAGCGGGAGCTACCGAACATGCGACCTAGCTCTGCATAGCCGCACCCGGAAGTCGCCAATGGTTAATTTCAATGAGCATGGGCAAATGCTGCATCAGTTTGGCACAGGGCCTTGTGCAGTGCTCTGAGTCTAGCCTTCCCAGCATGGAATCGGTGGCCAACTCCATTTGCACACTTGTGAGCCCAGCCATGTTGCATCCTCTGATGGCAAAAGTTGCTGCTTCCATTGCAGCATAAATAGAAGCCACCAAACATCTGAATGTTGCAGTGGAAGCTCAGACCGCTGCAATGCAAGGTCAGCTTGCTGCCATCATGGCTGTGGAATACAGTGTAGAAAGGGGTTCAATGAAGTCCAGCATCAATCCTGCAACGGATTACCAGGATTGTCAAGGCACCACCCCAAATGAGTTGCAGTGACTTCATTGAAGACAAACCTGTTCTCTCAGGAGGACAGCTTCTTCCTCCCACTTTGCCACTCCACGAGTGCTCTTGCACTCTTGCTCTTGCCTGTTCGACAGCCAGCCCACTGCTGCCCCCCTGCTGAGATACTACAATCTGAAGCTGAACCATCGAGGTGCAGAGCTGTTTGGGTTCATACTGCGAGGCTATCCTTAGACTCTTCAACTGAAAGTCAGCAGCCTTCCACCAGCCATTTTGCAGTCATTAGGCAGTATTAGGATAGACAAAGGCACATAGAAGGCAGGAAAGTGATGATAGTTTACTTTTGTACACAATGTGGCCTTAGTTCATTTCTAAATTTGGTTTGGATTTCTTACTTCGTGATGACCTTTATTTTTACATTGTGACTATATGGACAATGGTTGGTGACAGAGGAAAGTGGGACTGTTGGTGAATGGGAATTGAGGCTGTGGTTACTGATATTGCACTTTGGTGAGTTCTGGCCTGGCAGAAAGAGGCTGTCTCGGTTGCCGCCTCTCTTTCTTTTCCTCATCTTCATGCTACTGTTCCTCAGCAGTTTGTCCTAAAGCAGGGTGCAAGATCTGTTCCCTCATGATGATGATATTGTGCAGTGTGCAGCAGACCATCAAGAATCCTGATACCCATTCTGCCAAGTATTGCAGGGCTCCTCCAGAGCAGAAAACCTCACCCATTACTTTAGCACCCCAACGATCTCTGCTATTACATTTCAGGTGGCAGCATGGCTTCCATTCTACACATATTGCACACATGTGCATGGGTTGTGCACTTGAATCATTAGCCATGTGGTCTGCGGATAACCCCAGTCTCCCAGGAGCCATTCTCGGTTTTCCTGTGGTGATTCAACCGGCCCAGCAGATTTCTGCAGAATGGGGTCATCATGATTGCAGTCAGGACACCACACATTGGTCTGCATGACTCGCTGCTTATGACAGCACTCCCGCTGGATGTTGAAAGAGCAAAACTCTTTCTATTCTGGTGCAGGGAAGGGCTAATGTGTGGTGTCCACAAAGTGATGTCTGCGTAGTCAAAGGTATCAGGGAAGCCTGAAATCTTAGCAAAAGAGTAATCTCTCTTCACCTGCTTGTGTCTGGTAAGAGAGGATTAAATGTAGTTAGCTCTCATTGAGTGGAGGTGTCTCAGTGGCCTCCCTTACACAACAGTGGGGTGGCAAACAGCAGAGATGCTGCAAATATTTCCCGTACCAACCTGGAAGAAGGTATTCACCTAAAAATTAATTGTAAAATCACTGGCAATGCAGCCCTCGCCATACTTTGTAATTGTAGTTGTAGCTGCAGCAGGTAGCAGATTCCAGTGAAGACCTCTTTACTGAAGCACAGAGTTTTGCATACTTTGGGCGAGATTTTCCGACGAGCCAGCAGAGGCTGCCCACTAGCAAGATCTACCAGTCTCACCGTTGTCAACTGATTGCCCGTTGATAGCACTCTCGTCGCCAGGAAACCCGTGCGCCAGCGTGGGACCGGAATTTCCCACTGGCATGAATTTCATAGAATTGACAGTGCAAAAGAAGGCCATTCGGCCCATCGAGTCTGTACCAGTCCTTGGAAAGAGCACCTTACCTAAGCCCCCACCTCCACTCTATCCCCGTAACCCAGTAACCCCACCTAAGCATTTTGGACACAAAGGGCAATTTAGCAAGCCAACCCGCCTAAACTGCACATCTTTGTACTGTCGGAGGAAACCGAGCACCCGGAAGAAACTCATGCAGACACGGAGAGAAAGTGCAAACTCCGCACAGACAGTGACCCAAGCCGGGAATCGAACCTGGGCGCTGGAGCTGTGAAGCAACAGTGCTGTGAAGCAACTGTGCTAACCACTATGCTACCATGCCACCGTAACAGACGGTAAATCCTGCCCAATTCTTGTTGAATCTCAGGTTGTTCTCTAGACACATTGGGTGGCTATGGTCCCTTGCTGAGAACTCATTTCTCCCTCCTCCCGCTGCTAAAGCTTGTCCTCCTCGGCATGGTCTATGTTCATTCTCCAAATCATGCTGTATCCCATGGGGAATATCTACTGGTCCACTCATGTTTGGGGGGAACTGGTTTAGCACCGGCCACACTGTTACAAGTAGACTTTTATTACTCCAGAAACTTGTAGAATTGTAGCAGCAGCCCAAATAAATCAACCAGCAACTAACTTGAAGTGGTTTTGATGTCTCTAAATAGTGCAACGGACCACCCTTTCTGCTGCTCAATGCGTGTTTCACTGTGTGAAGTTAAGAGAGGGCATTGGTTGGAAAACTGAGCTTCAAATAGCATTGCTGGTGCAAAATCAGTTTTGAATACTGATTGATGCCATGATTTTCAGCTCTGCATACTCTAGTAGACGTTGACTGCATGCACACTGATGCCCCCATCAAAATGGCATCTGGTGTGATTCACCTCACAAAATTTGCACGTACATCATGAATGCTTTTTGGAGTTCTTAGGGCACTTGTAGCACCCACAAAATGGGTGTTAAGGAGCGCAGTTTCTTGCTCTGATAAACGGTCACAAAATACCCAGTGTATGCCAAAAATAGTTACCAGCCAGATTGTTAAAAGAGGCAGTTTATTTCAGAGATCATATAAAATGAAGGCGGTTACAATAAAACAGATTTAAATCGCATCAGAGCAGAGCAACTTTGAAATAACTACAAAGGAAAACATTAGAGTCCCAATTTTAACCTCCAGCAAAGATGGGCGCAATTCTCCCATCGGGACACTAAGTCCCGACGCCGGAGTGAAAACCGGCGTGTAACACTCCGGCGTCGGAGGCCGCTCCCAGCCCCCTATTCTCCCGCCCCCGGGGGGCTAGGAGCGGCGGCGCGTCATTTACGCGCACCGGGCCTTGGCGCCGCGTAAAAGCGGCACCGCTTAAATGACGCGGCCGGCGGCGCGTAAATGACATCATCCGCGCATGTGCGGTTGCTGTCCTCCCCGCGGCCGCCCCGCAAGAAGATGTCGGATGGATCTTGCCGGGCGGTGGAGGAAAGGAGGTCCTCCTTCAGAGAGGCTGGCCCGCCGATCGGTGGGCACCGATCGTGGGCCAGACCACTTTTGAGGTCCTGCTCCCGGTGCAGGAACCCACCTCCCCCCCCCCCCTCACAGGCCGCCCCCCCCAGCATTCCCACGCTGTTCACGCCGGCAGCGACCAGGTGTGGACGGCGCCGGCGGGAACCTGTGTTGGGCAGGCCGCTCGGCTCATCCAGACTGGGAAATTGCTGCTCGCCCGTTACAAACGGCAAGCGGCGATTCTCCCAGCAGCCAGCCATGATTCTCGCCGCGCCGGTTTGGGGGGGGTGGGAGAATCACGTGCGGGTGACGGGGCGGCGTGGCGGGACTCGCGCGGTGACTGGGCGATTCTCCCACCCGGCGTGGTTTGGGGGGGGGGGGGGGGGGGGGTGAATTCCACCCAATGTTTTTATGATCTGTCCTCACTTGCCATCATTTAAACCCACTGATTCTAACACACTTGTCACTGGTGCCTCATCAATATTTAAATATTGGGAGATCTGATTACATCATTCAGACTCAAAAATCATTTCAAATGAAAACAGAAAATATTGTAAATACTCAGCAAATCAGGCAGCATCTGTGAAAGAAACAGAGTTAATGAGGGAATGTTACAGTCCCCCCCCCCCCAACTTCCCCTTGCTCTGTGTGCATCAGAGGCATCCCCTAAGATTGCACCCCCCATCTGTGCCTCATTATCTGGCCTCCAAAATCCATGTCCCGCTCCCCTCTCACTCTCTAGGATTCCCAATCCCCCCCTGCTCAAGAAACCTCAGACCCACCATATTCGGCATGCCTGACATTTGTTCGTGGCCCACCTTACAGTCCCAGCAGCATTCGCTACTGTGAGTTATGATGCTGCAGGGACTGCAAAGCTATTGGCCAAACTGAATTGGCTGGCAGCTCTCAAGGGCAGGACTTCTTTTCACTGAGAGATGGAAGTCCACTCTGAGCTAGTTAAGGCCACCCTCAGTGGGTTATTGTTGTGGTGAAGCTTTACTTAAAGTTGATCTTCCTTCTGGCAGAAGGAAGAGGTGGTCGCTGATGAGCAATACACACCCCTGTAAAATTCAGCTCAATGTTGCAGGTCGATATAGACTGTTCTGATTAAAGGTCATTGACCTGAAGCATTAATTGTGTTTCTCTCCAGCACAGATGCTGCGGACCTGTTGAGTATTTCCAGCATTTTCTGTTCCGCCCAGGGTTTCCCTCCACATCTCTTGCTTGTGTTCACCTCCAGATCACCCCCCTCCGAGGCCATTCCCATGGTTCTCTGACAGTGGAAGCCGCTTCCTGCTGCCAGAACTGAGACTCCAACCTGAGGGCCTTACCATTCCCAATAGGTTCTAGTGATGTTCTGCTACGCCGGATGATAATGTAGCCTGGAATTAAAATGGCTCAGGCCACCTTCATAAGGCCATAAAGACATAGGAGCAGAATTAGGCCACTCGGCCCATCGAGTCTGCTCCGCCATTCAATCATGGCTGATATTTTTCTCATCCCCATTCTCCTGCCTTCTCCCCATAACCCCTGATCCCCTTATTAATCAAGAACCTAACTATCTCTGACTTAAAGACACTCAGTGATTTGGCCTCCACAGCTGGCAAAGATTTCCACAGATTCACCACCTTCTGGTTGAAAAAATTCCAGATTGTGCCCTCTAGTTCTAGTTTTTCGTACTGGTGGAAACATCCTCTCCACGTCCACTCTATCCAGGCCTCGCATTATCCTGTAAGTTTCAAAAAGATCTCCCCTCATCCTTCTGAACGTCAACAAGTACAGACCCAGATCCTCATCTGTTCCTCATATAACATCTTTATGCCAGCCCATAAAATCAGACTTAAGATTTTGGTGGGTGTCATTTTAACTGTTGTTGAACCACTTGTTTGAAATTAGAGAATACCAATTGGAAAATCCGATGTGATAAGAGTTCTAGCTGGGGCACTGGATAAAGGTCTTGACAAGGAACCCTGGCCATCTTATCCTCTCTATCAAGCAGCATAGAGGCAGCAACCCTGCTGCCAACATCAAGATTAGCTGACTCAGCAGAGACCAGTTATTTATTGTGGGGCCTGCTTCAAACAATTTAAGACAAGTGCTGTGGTCTAAATAAACTCTTTGAACAGATATGAACTGAGGCTGAAAGATGTAAAGGGATTCATTTGAATATGTTTTAACAGCAAGACTTTGAAGAATTTAAGAGTTAATAAATGTAATTTGGTTTGAATGCAACTAACAATTTTGTATGGAACAATTCACACAGGTTATCTGAACTTCGAATAAAACAATCAATATGACTTCCGGTGACGGCGGGCGGGAGGCAGTCGTACACTGGAGGGCTCCCGCTCGGGAATAGAAATTTCTGGATTTTAACGCCGGGTCCCAGGGGCAACGGAGGCTGAAAAAGCTGTAAGAAGGCACAGGGAGGAGAAATGTCCAAGCTTGGGAAAAAAACGGCCGTGAAAAAGGGGGTGAATGAAAGTCCGCCGGTGAGTGGAAAAGTCAGCGCAGGAACTGTAAGGAAAGCGGAGGCTGGAGCACCAGGGGAGGCCGCATCGCTCACAGCAGAAGAAATGACCAAAGTGATGGTTGTGGAACTTGAAAAACAGTTCACAAAGCACATGGAAACGATGAAGAAAGAGATGGGGGCGGTATTGAAAGTGCTGGTGGAGGAGGCAATTGCCCCGGTGAGGGCGGCGGTATCAAGCGCAGCGGCGGAGGTGCGGGAGCAAGGTGAGACATTGGAGGAAATGGAAGAGGTATTATCGCAGCACAGTGATCAACTCACCTCGATGGGGAAGGACATGCGGAAGATGACAGAGACCAACAAGGGTCTGCGAGCCAATATGGAAGACCTGGAAACCAGAACCAGGCGGCAGAATCTGAAGATCGTGGGTCTGCCCGAAGGGGTGGAAGGCCCAAGGCTGACAGAGTATTTTGCCATGATGTTGGTGGAGCTATTGGGGGAGGGGGACGATCCGTCTCAATACGAACTGGATTGGGCTCATCGGTCGTGGAGGCCTATACCAAAGGTGAGTGAGCCGCCAAGAGTAGTAACTGTGTGTTTCCGTAGCTACAGCGTGAAGGAGAAGGTCCTGTGCTGGGCAAAGCAGAAGCGGGTGATGCAGTGGGCTGGAGCTGGTATATGCATATACCAGGGCTTTACGGTGGAGCTGGCGAGGAGGTGGGCTGCCTTCAACCAAGTGAAGAAGGCACTGTACATCAGTAAGGTGCAGTGCGGCATAGTGTATCCAGCTAAGTTGAGGGTGACCTACAAATCCAAGGACTTTTATTTTAGGACGGCAGAAGCGGCGGAGGAGTTTGCGAAGGCAGAAGGACTGTGGCATAATTGAGAAATGGTCATGTACCGATGTAGCCTCATGTAACTGTATTTTTTCACTGCGTGTTGGTGTATGTACTAAATGAGTCGACGCTGTATATTTGGACAAGGGAAGAGTTGGGACTTTCATTTGCAATGATGGTTCTTTGAGGCTTGGGTGTGTATGTTGGGGTTGTGTGCTAAAGGGGATTTCTTGGTTTTCCTAGGACCGGGCAAGGGGGAAGGAGACCTGGGCGGGGGCCTCCACGCTGGACGGTTTAAGCCGGCCAGTGAACGGGAGTGAGGTGGGGGGAGGGGCTGCGGCCATCGGAGTCTGAAGAACAGGTTTCGGTGAGTTTCGCCGGGATGAAATTCTGGGGGAAGGAACAGAGGTTGGGGGGGGAGGAGTTTACAAGAGGAAGTGGAGGGGAGGAGTTTGGGAGGGGGGGGTGGTGTCTACAATTCATGGGTGCCATTCACGGTACTCTTTTGGGGATTGGATGGCATTGAATATTAGGGGGTGTTGGGGGAGTGGACTATATATGTCAACCGTGACCAGGGGCGATTCCGGATTCCTTTTTCTTTTTTCCTCCTTGGGAGGTTTAGTTTTATTTGATGCTTATATTGTCATGCAGGCCGTTGTTTGGGGGGGTAGTGGGAAGATGGGATAGTTGTTGTTGGTAGGGGGATTGACATTGTATTCGTTACCGTTTACTGTTTGTTGGTGGGGTGTAAATTCTGAAGAAAATGTGAAAATGGAGAATAAAAATACTTGAAAAAAACAAAACAAAAAACAATCAGTATAATTATGCAGCCAAAGAAAATCACGTCACTTGGAGAAGAGAGAGATTCAGCGTGAATCATACACAGGTGTCTTGTTATGCTCTTCGCGTAGCATAAGCGGCTTCCTTGACGTGCACTCTGACAAAGGAAGGTTCAGACGTGGAGATAACTTCAACACGTTTATTGAACTATTTACAATTCTCCTACTCGGGTTCGCCTCTACTGTTAATCCTTCTATAGCTACTCAGACTGACTAACCAGTCTGCTGCAATCCAGGTGGTGGGTGTGATGTTGAATCAATCCTGTGTACACACTGAGTGTCTCCACTGGAAAGAGGAAGATCATGTGTGCAGTGTCCTTATATATGGGTTTGAGTAATGCCCCCCTGTGGTAGTGTCACCTCTGTGTGTATCGTGAATGCCCATTGGGCGTGTCCTATCTTACTGACCTATTGGATGAATGTCTGTGTGTCATGTCTCTGGTGCTCCCTCTAGTGTCTATCTAGTCTATGTGTATTTACATTAACCCTTTGTGTATCTACAGTGATGCATATCACCACAGAAGGAGCCACAGATTCTTACCACTACTGTCCAGCAAAAAGTCATCCTGGGCGTAGCGATACTTTTCCGGACCACATGCAACAAAGACATCATCGTCCCCAAAGAAATCCTGCAGGCAAATGATCTGAAAGAGAAAACATTCAACAGTAATCATCTGTTGGACAAATTGCATAAATAACAGTGCCTCAATACAAAAAATAGGATAATGTTAACTATAAGAGCCAGGATTGCTCAAAGGAAATGCAATTCAAAGGACAAAAGGAGCTACTCATCTTGATTCTTCACCAATCAACACTGGAAGCAGCAAAGGAGGCCATGGTGATAAAAGTCTCCCAGCTGAAGCCATTTTATTGTTCTTTTAATCACGCAGATCTTTACTCAATAGGTTTTTCAAATGATCAGTTATGACAATCTCTTACATCTACAGGGCGGTAAGGTGGCACAGTGGTTAGCACTGCTGCCTCCCAGCGCCAGGGACCCGGGTTCAATTCCCACCTTGGGTGTGTGGAGTTTGCAGATTCTTCCCGTGTCTGCATGGGTTTCCTCCGGGTGCTCCAGTTTCCTCCCACAGTCCAAAGATGTGCAGGTTAGGTGGATTGGCCATGCTAAATTGCCCCTTAGTGTCCAAAGGTTATGTGGGGTTGGGGGGGTGGGCCGAGGTAGGGCGTTCTTTCAGAGGGTTGGTGCAGATAGGCCGAATGGCCTCCTTCTGTCCAGTAGATATTCAATGATTATATACATGGCACCCTCAATATGGTCATATGTTCAATTTTGTCTCTCAAAGAGGCAGACAGGGGTATTTGGGACCCATTTTGGATGATGAGGGTTGGAGTGAGGCCCTTCGCTGGGTGAACTCCACATTCTTGTGCGCAAGGCTTGGTTTGATCCAATTTAAGGATCAAACTTGACAAAGGGCGCACCTGACAAAGTCCAAAATGAGTCGCTTTTTTTAAAGGGATGGACGACAGGCGCGAGCGCTGTTCAGGGGGTTCCGGCTAACCACGCACACATGTTCTGGTCTTGTCCCAAGCGTATGGATTTTTGGGTCTCATTCTTTCGCACCATGTCAGCGATTCTGAAGATTGAGCTGAAGCCCTATCCTTTGGGGTGTCACACTCGCCAGAGTTGCAGACGGGCACAAGAGCAGGGTACAATCCATGGGCAGGATTGTACAGAAGATAAGGATCTGGAAACAACTTTTTTATAATAATCTTTATTGTCACAAGTAGGCTTACATTAACACTGCAATGAAGTTACTGTGAAAGCCCCCAGTCGCCACATTCCGGCGTCTATTCGGGTACACAGTGGGAGAATTCAGAATGTCCAAATGACCTAACAGCACATCTTTCGGGACTTGTGGGAGGAAACCGGAGCACCCGGAGGAAACCCTCGCAGACTCCGCACAGACAGTGACCCAAGCTGGGAATTGAACCTGGGACCCTGGCGCTGTGAAGCAACAGTGCTAACAATTTGATAGAGGATTGGAGTGGAGATCGGCAATGATTAACATTGATTGGTAAACAAGACTTTGTATAGTGAAAATACTGGAAATGATTTTAGATTAGTTGGGGCTTGTTGCAGAGAGACAAGCAGTTGCTATTGAAGTGGTGCATTCTCATCTGACACGATTACTATTTAGTAGGTTCGAATATGTGTCCATTCTGTCACCACTGGATCAGGCAATACACCCACATTTTATGATCAGTTTTGCTGTTCAATACACCAATCAACAGTAGACACACTGGGGGAGAGAAATTGGAGCAGGCCCAATAACAGACACCGGAATCGTGGTGCACGATTAACTTACATCTGTTCATTACAATGTAGGCAGCAAACACACATCATGTTGCTGCCCAAAATGACAAGGACATGCAGTCCAGCACTAAACACACTGCTGACTGGCTGCATACTCAGGGCAGGGCCCAAATTCATGTGAGATTAAAGACAGTCTGAAGAGAGGTGCAGGCCTGCTGCAGCTAGTGCTAGAAGTGGTTGGCGAAGAATCATAGAATCCCTACAGTGCAGTAGGAGGCCATTCAGCCCTTTGAGTCTGTATTGACTCTCCAAAAGAACACGCTACCTAGGCCCATGCCACCACCCAACCTTTATGGGGCATTTAGCATGGCCAATCCATCTAACCTGCACATCTTTCAGCAAGGCCAGCAGAGCGAGTTCAATTCCTGTACTGGCTGAGGTTATTCATGAAGGCCCTGCCTTCTCAACCTTGCCCCTCGTCTGAGGTTTCGTGATCCTCAGGTTAAATCGCCACCAGTCAGCTTTCATCCTCAAACGAAAAGTAGTCTATGCTCATCTGGGACTATGGTGACCTTACTGTTACCTTTTACCTTACATCTTTAGACTGTGGGAAGAAACCGGAGTACCTGGAGTAATCTCACGCAGACACGGGGAGAAAGTGCAATCTTCACACAGTCACCCAAGATCAGAATGGAACCCGGTCCCTGGTGGCCACTTTGCCACCTGAGTCTATGAAGAGTCCTTTGAGCAGAAAGAATTTGGCTTAGGTTAAGGCAAGGGCAATGCTCCTGGAAGATGCAGGGTGGATAAAGCCTCCTGTCAGGAGCCCTTTTCCCCTCCTCTCCCTCTGCAAACAACATGGTCTCTTCTGTGCTCCCTCTGCGCCACTTACCCCACAAGGAGGATGGTCAGTCCAGTACCCCTAACTTCAGCACCTATAACTGGGTGCAAACGATCTGACCAGAACCCTTGCAGTCACAACCCTCCACATTACCCTCGGCTCCCTCATAAATCAAAAATCTATCTAACTCAGTCTTCAATATATTCAATGACCCCATCTCCACTGTTCTCTAGCATAGTGAATTCCAAAGACTAACAACACTCTGAGAGAAGACATTCCTGTTGATCTCAACCTTAATTGGGAGACCTCTTACTTTTAAACTGTTCACCCTAGTTCTAGATTCCCCACAAGGGGAAACATCCTCTCAGCATCCACTCTGTAAGATGATTCAATAATATCACCCCTGATTCTCCTAAACTCCAGTGAGAATATTCCAACCTGCTCAACCTTTCCTCATCAGGTAACTCCTTCAATCCAGGAAGCAGCCTAAGGAGCATTCTCTGAACTGCTTTCAATGAACTGCTTTCAATGGAGGTGTATTCCTCCGTACATACAGAGACCAAAACTGTAGATGGTACTCTTAAGTGTGGTCTCACCAATGCCCTATACAGTTAGCAAGACTTCTCTACTTTTATACTCTATCCCATCTGCAATAAAGGCCAACATTCAATTCACTTCCTAATACTTACTGTATCTGCATGCTAACCTTTTATGATTTGTGTACAAGGACACCTAGATACCTCTGTATTGAAGGATTCTGCAGTCTCTCTCCATCTCAATAGCATACATCTTTTCTATTCTTCCTACCAAAGTGAAGAAGGTCACATTTTCCCACATAATACTCTCATTTGGCAATTTTATGCCCACTCATTTAACCTATCTATATTCCTTGGGAGACACTTTGTATCCTCCTCACAACTTGCTTTCCTATCTAACTTCCTATTAAGGACAAAACCACATTTTCCACTTGTCAGCTGACCAAATAGTGTCTATTTTCCCAAGCAGAATCTTGTTGAAAGCTCAGCTGGTAAAGGGAGATTGGAATGAGCCAATTACCCTCTGGTAGACTTGCTAATCTTAAACCTGAGCCTAAGCAACCTGATTCACTGGTCGAAGGAAAGACTTGTTAAAGGTGAAAGCCATCCTTCCTACTAAACTCCAGATAACCTTGAAAGTCAGTGTCTAAAACTCGTCAGACTGGAGAAGCAGCAGAAGCATATTGATGCTGTGTGATTTTAAACTCCAAACCAGCTCTACAGGCATTAGGTGGTCCTCTGCTTTTGCCAAATTAGCCGACCATCTTGGGTCAGGATAGGTGGAGTTCAGAAAATGCAATCTTAGTGACACAAAACAAAATGTCCTGTATGCAGATGGTGGGCATTAACTGAATAAAGAAACAGACTGAAGTTATGGTTGTGGATATGCATGCTTGTGATGTGTGTCTCTATAAATAAAAGGAATGTAAAGATTAGGCTACCATAACCATTAGGTTGCCCGTTAGCTTTGGGTTAGGCACCCTGATAAATACACTCCTAATTCTTGAGGGAAATGGTGACTTAAATATTTTTCAGAAAAATAAGGCTAAGGATTTGAGAGCCCTGTTTTTCCCAATGGGGATTCGTGATTTTCGACCTGCCCACACCTTTCAGATCAAGGTCAGCAACAACCTGGTGAAACTGATTCATCCAAATGATTTCAGTGAGGCTCCCAGACTGTTCCTCTCTCCGAAACACTGCCTTTGCACTCAGCAGAGGGAGTCAGGCAGCGTTGTTTGCAAACCACATGGTACAGCCAACAATTTCTTCGTAAAGGCAGGCTGCACTCTTCTTAAAGAGAAAAGCTGTACTGAAGAAAATTCCTGCAATTTAAAACATCAGAAAATTGAATACCAGGGCAGACAGAGAGGGTTCCAAAGTGAGGGATGAAACATTGGAGGCATTAGCACGGAGGGTGGACAGAAGGAGAGAAAGAGGCCTCAAGAACACCCTTAGAAGGGAGAGGGAGGGGGTGATCAAAGAGATCAATTCTTCAAGTCTGGACATGGGGAAATATTTGCAGTGTTCCAATCTGTTGGACCTTTCTGGGATCCAGGATATTTTGGAAGATTATAGCAAATGCTTCCACTATCTCCGCAGCCACTTTGTTTATGACTCTAAGATGCAGGTCATCGGGTCCAGGGGATTTGTCAGCCTACTACTTTTTCTCCAGTGATTGTGAATATTTTAAGCTCCACCCTCCCTTTTCTTACAGTCGTTCTGGGAAAGAATTACAGGAAGCAGGGGAATGGAGAAAATAGATTATGAAAACTAAAGACAGGCTACTTCAAATATCCTTTGACCTGTGTGTTTGTGCAAGCATTCTTTACACCTAGACTTATCCACATGTCAAGCTGCCATTCCTAGCTATGCTAGTCGTAAGAGGAACCTTCTTTATTTTGTTATTTACATCATGCCTTCAGGGGTTCCATCAATCTCCCTCCGAAGTTGTGACAGAAGATCGGGAGAGTGCCATGGAAATTATAATCTTCGATATCTTTTGAATTTTGATTTGAATTTTGATCAAACTATAAATTAATCAGGATTTTCTAACACATTTTTAGTGAAACATTTCCCAAATGCATATTGAAAAATGCACATAATGGACCAGCATTTGCTGAAATAAATAATAGCATGACCAACAAACACCGCTATGGGCAAATCAGCCAGCAATGTGTGGCAAGGAAAACATGCTCTGTGAATTGTGAAGCCATGAGTTGCTGGCAATGTGTGTCGCTCTGTTGTTAGTTTTACACAAATGGCACCTTGTCCTTGAACGCCCTTTGATTTTCATGAAATTGCTGCATTTGCACAGTAATTGGCTATTAAACTCAACACAAGGTAATAATCATTAAATACGGACTTCCGGTGGCGGCGATGAGTGAATGAGCTGCACATTCGGTGGCTCTCACTCCGGCGGGATTTGAGGACCTGGTTCCCCGGTTTTGCGGGACTGTGGAGCGCTGGAAAGACGGCCAGGGAGGTGCTGAGGAACGGGCAGAGATGCATGGAACCGCGGGGAGAGCAGAAAGCAGCGAAAACGGGAGAGGAAAGGACAAAGGCAAGGTGCAGGGGAAGCTGACCCGGGAGCAAAGATGGTGGACCTACGGACCTCGGACCCGGCGATCCAGCAGGCGCTGGAAAACATGCTGCAGGTGATAAAAAGCAGTTTTGAATCGTTGAAGCGGGATAACTTGGACCCACTTCAGAAGGCAGTGGATCAGCTGAACCAGAGACTGGATGCCCAGGACGAAAACGTTAAGGAGCTGGGAGAGGCGGTGGAGGAGCAGGCAGACGCACAGACGATTGCTGCGCTAGAAGTCGATGGGTTGAAGGAGAGACAGAGAAGACTGCTGGACAAAGTAGAGGAGCTGGAAAATAGAGCCCGCAGACAAAATCTGAGGATCATCGGCCTCCCAGAGGGGGCTGAGGGAGCAGATGCCAAAGCGTTTGCGGCTGACCTGTTGATACAGCTGATGGGGGCTGACACCTTTCCGCGACTGCCGGAGCTGGAGGGGGCACACAGAGTACAGGCGAGACAAGTGCGTCCGGGGTCCTCCCCCCCCCCCCCCCCCCGTGCGATGGTGATTAGGTTCCACAGGTTTTGTGGAGCAGGAGCGGGTGCTGCAGTGGGCAAAAGCGCTAAGAGCAGCACGTGGAATAACAGGGTTCTTCGCATTTATCAGGACCTACGCCAGGAGGTGGCCAGGCATCGAGCAGCCTTTAAACAAGTTAAAGAGGTGTTACTTAAAAAGCACATGAAGTTTGATCTGCTCTTGCTCGTCTTTGGGTCACGCATCAGGCCAACACCACTACTTCACCGAGCCCGAAGAAGCGATGGACTTCGCGAGGGATCAGGGGCTGGTCCCGAAAAAAGGACTCACGGACACAAGCTAGGGTCTGAGAGTTATCGCTTGGGGGGGGGATGCCTACTGTGCCTGGACTGATGGTCAACTGTTTACTGCTTTAAAGGTGCCATGTGATGTATTTTTGGGCCGCTTTTGCCTACGGGGGTTGCAGGGGGGAGGGGATCCCTCTCTCGTATGCTCTTTTTTTTTTCTTTTCTCTTTTTTCTGCTGTTGTTGGTACCTTTCATCGTGTTCTCTGGGTGTGCTGGAGCCTTCATTGTAACATAAAGGTGGCCGGTAAGCAATGGGGATTAAAGATGTTGGTTGGGGTTTTTATGTTTGTTTCAGGTGGGTGATATACGGGTACTGTGTTACTGTGTTGTTATTTTATTAATGCTCAGAAAGGGACGTGGGTTAACACTTATCTGTGTACACAGCAGGAACGGTATTGTACCTGGAGCAGCCTCACGGTGCTGTTTGATGTTTCCATCTTGTTTGATCTTTCCCATTTTAGTGAGGCTGCTCCAGTGGGTCAGAGTGGGGGATGGTGAGTTGATGAGTGGGGAGATGAGGTCGGGAAATAATGGGAGTGAGACAAGGGGGCGCCGGAGGGATGAGTCACCGGGCTAGCAGATTGGCTCGTCAGGTGGGGTGTGTGAATACAGCCAGTAGATGGCAGGGGTGGGGCTATCGGGAGATGTTGCTAGGGGGGGGGGGGGGGGAAAGAGTTATTCTGCTGACGTGGGAGGGGTCTGAAGTAGGTAATGGCGAAGAGGTCTAGGGTGGAGGCGGCCAAGAGGCAAGCCAAGATCAGCGCGGCGTATGGGCCGGGGGCGGGCCCAAGAAAGGTTATGGCTGACCGGGGGGGGGGGGGGGGGGGGGCAACCAGGCTGATCACCTGGAATGTCAGGGGACTAAATGGGCCAGTTAAAAGGGCATGTGTGTTCGCGCATTTGCGGGCTCTAAAGGCGGACGTAATTATGTTGCAGGAGACACATCTGAAAGTGTCTGACCAGACTAGGCTAAGGAGGGGCTGGATCAGCCAGGTCTTCCACTCGGACTTGGATTCTAAGTCCAGGGGGGGTAGCAATTATGATCAATAAGCGGGTTCAATTTGAGGCGGAGGGCGTAGTCGCAGACGGCGGGGGACGATTCCTTGCGGTAAGGGGCAAGCTGGAGGGGAGAAGTGGTGCTGGTGAACATATATGCGAAGAACTGGGACGATGTTGACTTTATCAAAAGAGTGCTGGGGAAGATCCCGGACCTAGACTCACATAAGTTGATAATGGGGGGGGGGGGGGGGGACTTTAATACGGTCCTTGACCCGGGGCTAGACCGGTCATGTCACAGAACGGGTAGGCTCCCAGCAATGGCAAGGGAGCTGAAAGGGTTCATGGAGCAAATGGGGGAGTGGACCCATGGAGAGCCAGACAGCCAACAGGAAGGGGCTATTTGTTCTACTCGCATGTTCATAAAGTATACTCTAGGAATGATTTCTTTATCTTGAGCAGGGACTGTGTAGGGGAGGTAAGGAATACGGAATACTCAGCAATCACTATTTCGGACCATGGTCCATCACTATTTCGGACCATGCCCCACATTGGGTGGACCTGCAGGTCGGTGGGGCGAATTACCAACGCCTGCAATGGAGGTTAGACGTAGGACTGTTGTCGGAGGAGGGGATATGTGAGAGACTGCGGAAGTGTATGCAAAATTACTTGCAAGTGAACGATATGGGGGAGGTTTCAGCAGCGACCCTGTGGGAGGCGCTGAAGGCAGTAGTGAGGGGGGAGCTGATCTCAATTCGGGCTCACAGGGATAGGGCGGACAGAGCTGAAATGGATAGAATGGTTAAGGAGATTCACCGGATAGACGAAGAGCATGCGGGGTCCCCGGGGGAGAACCTACTCAGGGAAAGACGGAGACTGCAGGCGGAACTGGGGGTGTTATCCACGTGTAGGGCCATGGAACAACTTAGGGAGGCAAGGGGAGTGGTGTATGAGCATTGGGAGAAGGCCAGCAGATTGCTAGCGCAGCAACTCAGGAAGAGGGAGGCGGCCAGGGAAATAAGTAGAGTGGTGGACGGGAAGGGGAGCAGAGTGGAGGACCCGGCAGGGCTGAATAAGGTACTTTGGGACTTTTATAGTAAGCTTTACACTTCAGAACCCCCGGAGGAGCCGGAGGAAATGAACCGGTTCCTGGACAGACTAACCTTCCCAAAAATAGGCGGGGGACTAGTGGACGGGCTGGGGGCCCCGATTAGAGCAGAGGAGGTACTGAGGGGCCTAAAGGCCATGCAGTCGGGGAAAGCCCTGGGACCGGATGGATACCCAGTAGAGTTTTACAAAAACTCTCAGAGGTAGTGGGACCGGTCCTGACTAGGGTTTTTAATGAGGCGAGGGACAGAGGGACCCTGCCTCCGACGATGTCGCTAGCCACCATCTCGCTGATATTAAAGCGGGACAAGGACCTGGAATCCTACGGGTCATACAGGCAATCTCCCTGATCAATGTGGACGCCAAGGTCCTGGCGTTTAGAATTGAGGACTGCGTACTGGAGGTGATTGGGGATGACCAAACAGGGCTGACAGCCAACTTGAGAAGTTCGCTTAACGTGATTATGATGCCCCCGACGAGCAAGGAGGTGGAGGTAGTGGTGGCAATGGACGCTGAGAAGGCCTTCGACCGGGTGGAGTGGGACTATTTGTGGGAGGTACTCGGATGGTTTGGGTTCGGGGAGGGACTGGTTAATTGGGTTAAACTATTGTACCAGGCCCCAAAAGCTAGCGTAAGGACGAACAGGATCTCAGATTACTTCAGACTACATCACAGAACCAGACAGGGATGCCCACTCTCCCCATTGCTGTTCGCGCTGGCCATAGAACCGTTGGTGATTGCGCTGAGAGCTGCAAAGGGGTGGAAGGGAATGACATGGGGGGGGGGGGGGGTTTGGAGCACAGGGTCTCTCTTTATGTGGATGACCTGCTTCTGTACGTGTCGGACCCACTGGCCAGGATGGAAAATATACTGGAAACATTGAGGAAGTTTGTCCGGTTCTCAGGGTACAAATTAAATATGGCCAAGAGTGAGATGTTTGTGGTGCAGGCAAGGGGCCAGGAGAATAGGCTGAAGGAGCTGCCATTTAGGCTGGTTGGGGAAACTTTCCGATACTTGGGGATACAGGTGGCACGAGACTGGGCAGGTTACACAAGTTAAATTTGACTAGGGTGGTGGAACAAATGAAGAGGGAGTTTCGGAGATTGGATGCACTCCCGCTGTCACTTGCGGGGAGGGTGCAGATGGTAAAGGTGACAATCCTCCCTAGATTCCTGTTCCTCTTCCAGTGCCTCCCAATCTTTATCCCACGGTCCTTCTTCAAAAGGACCGGCAAAATCATCATGAGCTTTGCCTGGGCGAGAAAATCCCCGTGGGTGAGGAAGGCGATGCTTGAAAGGAGCCGCAGCGAGGGGGGACTGGCATTGCCGAATCTGATCAGCTACTACTGGACGGCTAACACAGCCAAGATAAGGAAGTGGATGGTGAGTATGGGGTCTATCTGGGAGCGGGTGGAGGCGGTTTCGTGCAGGGGCACCAGTTTGGCAGCCCTGGTCACGGCTCCCCTACTGCTTGCACCGGCCAGGTACTCCACCAGCCCGGTAGTGGGGGCGGCCCTGCGGATTTGGGGCCAGTGGAGAAGGCATGCAGGGGAGGTGGGTGCGTCGGTCTGGGCTCCGGTTTGTGATAACCAGCGATTCGCCCCCGGGAACATGGATGGAGGGTTTCGAACATGGCGACAGGCGGGAGTGAGGAGGGTGGGCGATATGTTCCTGGAGGGGAACTTTGCGAGTTTGAGGGAGTGGGAGAAGAAAGCTGGGCTGGAAAGGGGCAATGACTTTAGGTACTTACAGGTGCGGAACCTTGTACGCAGACAGGTCCCATCCTTCCCATGCCTCCCGCCAATAGGGATCCAGGACAGAATAGTCTCTAGAGGAGAAGGAGGAGAGGGTAGAGTCTCAGATATTTACAAGGTCCTCATGAAGGGAGAAGAGTCCCAGACGGAGGAACTGAAACTCAAATGGGAGGAGGAGCTCGGCGGGGAGATGGAGGACGGGGTATATGGGCGGAAGCCCTGAGTAGGGTAAATACAACCGCAACATGTGCCAGGCTCAGCCTGATTCAGTCTAAGGTCGTTCACCGGGCCCACATGACGGTGGCTCGGATGAGCAAATTCTTTGGGGTAGAGGACAAATGCGCTAGATGCGCAGGAGGACCAGCGAACCACGTTCACATGTTTTGGGCATGCCCTAAGCTTAGGGGGTACTGGGAGGGATTTGCGGGGGTTATGTCCCGGGTGCTGAAAACAAGGATGGTCATGAGTCCAGAGGTGGCAATTTTCAGGGTTTCGGAAGACACGGGAGTCTAGGGGGAGAAAGAGGCCGAGGTTCTGGCCTTTGCTTCCCTGATAGCCCGGCGTCGGATACTGCTGGCATGGTGGGACACAAAACCCCCGAAGACCGAACTATGGCTTTCGGACATGTCAGGTTTTCTGGGTATGGAAAAAAATCAAGTTCACCTTGAGGGGATCTGTATTGGGGATAGCCCGAAGATGGCAACCATTCATCGACTTCTTCGCAGGAGAGTGAACGTCAGCAGGCAGGGGGGGGGGGAGAAGAGAGATTAGAGGAGAGTAGGAGGGATAAATAGGCGGGTAGTGTCTATGAGAGAGGAGCGGGTATGTGCATTATGGTTTGGTTGAAGTGTTGGTTTTTCGTTGATGTTTGCATATTTCTGTAATCTGTAACTGTTTACAATGCCAGAAAATACCTCAATAAAATTGTTTGTTAAAAAAAAAATCATTAAATACCTCCAGTCAAACTCTCTGGCCCAGAAAATGTAGTCTCATTCACTCAAATAGTAAATTATTGAAGATTTTCAAAATGCCATACTTAATTTTTTTTTTAAAAAGTCGCACAATTCCTTTCTGATCCCCTCTGCGCCCCCCCCCTCCCCCCCCCCCCCCCCCCCCCCGGCTCTCTCTTTATCCTTGCTCTGTATATTTTCTCGCTCTTTAAGTCTCTATGGTTAAGTAGATATGCCGTTGATTCTATTGTTCGCTAGATGCCCTGTTGCTTTCTCCCTGCCATTATCAACTAGTTCTTCCGGCAAGATATTTTTGAATTGAACTGAAGATTTCAGGAAAATTTCTACCTATTTGCCCCAGCAAATTAGGCTCATTATTTTTTTTCAAGCAAAATCTGGGCTTATGTTGCTATCCATTCTTTAGGGAAGGCGAGGATAGTTTTCTGCAGCAGGATCTTTTTTCCTCATTTCCTCTAAATTACATTCACAGCAGCAGTCTGTCAGGAGCCTCCAGGCAACTAATCTCATTTCAATATCATTAACACACAGCTGCAATCTATTCCCTATTTGAGAATGGCAGAAGCACACTCTGATTGGTTAATAAAACTCCTGCCTGTCATTGAGCCAGAGGCCAATAAAAATGCTACACCAGCTGGAAACAATTTGCACAAAACAGGAAACCTGTTTTCTTGCAGTTGCAAGTGATAAAACTGAGTAATATAACAATTCTGGCTGTAATCACCCCTATAAACAAACTTTGCAGGCCTGAATTTTATAATAATCGGTTCCAGACTGGAGATTAGACGAGTTTTCTAATAGCCTCTGCTGAGGAGAACAATTAGAAACTCCTCCCCAGCTAAATTAGAGGCCAAGCCCCAGGCGAAGCTGGCTGGGGGATTGCAAGTCCTACCTTTGTAACTGAGGAGTTTATACTAATTCCGGCAGAAAATGCCGCAAGATCAAACTTCAAGCGGTTTATGAATTCTACCTGAATTCTCTAATTCAGCTATAATTTTACATACCACAACCTTCTATTTCTATAACAACAGCCTGGATTTATAGAGAACCTTTAACATAGGAAACCATCATTTTGCACTTCGCAGAGCCAGAATCAACAAACTTAGACCCCGAACTAAACATGATGATATTGAGAGGAACGATCACAAACTTTATCTAAGAGGTGGATTTTAATAAAAGATCTTAATGGAGAAACAGAGTCGTTTGGACAAGGAATAGCCACAACTTACATTCAATGTAATAAAACATCTTAAGGTACTTCAAGGGGGTGGCATGGTAGCACAGTGGTTAGCACTGTTGCTTCACAGCTTCATGGTCCCAGGTTCCATTCCAGGCTTGGGTCACTGTCTGTGCAGAGTCTGCACGTTCTCCCCATGTCTGCATTGGTTTCCTCCGGGTGCTCCGGTTTCCTCCCACAGTCCAAAGATGTGCAGGTTAGGTGGATTGCCTGTTCTAAATTGCCCTTAGTGTCCAAAAAGGTTAGATGGGGTTACTGGGTTACCAACCCCCTCACAAAATATTCAAACTTCATTGACGTGCTCAAGAAGCCAGAAAAAGAGGAGGGCTGAAATCTAGCAGGGTTGCGGGTTTGGAGGAGGGTACTGAGATAGGGACGGGTGAGGCCATGGAGGGATTTGAAAATGAGGAAGAGAATTTTCAAATGAGGATACTGCTTGACCGGATGCCAATGTCGGCCAGTGAGCATACAGGTTATAATAGAAGGGGACCCGGTGCAAGTTAAGACATGAGTAGCAAAGTTTTGGATGGCCTCAAGTTTATGTAGTGTAGAATGTGGGCCAACTGTGAGGAGTACATTGGAATAGTCAAAGTTAGAGATAAAAAGGGCATGATTGAGGGTTTCAGCAGCAGCTGAGCCAAGTCAGGGGCGAAGTTGGGCGATGTTATGGAATTGGAAATAGGCAGCCTCAATAATGGTGCAAATATGTGGTCAGAAGCTCATCGCAGGGTCAAATGCAACACTAAAATGGCAAACAGACTGGTTTAGTCTCAAACTGTAGCCACGGAAAACATAGGAACATAAGATTAGGAGCTGGAGTAGGCCATTCAGCCTCCTGAACCTGCTCCGCCATACAACTAGATCATAGCTGATCTACTTCAAAGTCATTTTCCTGCACGATCCCCATAGGAGTCCAACAAGTATACTCAGCAGGATCCAGACAAAAAACTCAAATTAATCGTCCAGTTATTTAACAAAACTAGGTAATTGAACGCATTCAAAAAGAAAAACTGTTAAGGCTTTTGACGTGAAATCACGCTGTGCATAATTACTACACAAGCACATTATTGTATTTGCATAAGTTCATTATTTAATGAACCAATTTAAAACACGTCAATGTTTAATTTAAAAGAGCAGGCACAGAAGCTTCTTTCTTTGCGCTGCAATTGCACAGTGTAGTTTTGCTTTATTGAACTCAAGTGCATAAGACTACAGCCAACTTACATTAAAACAGACTGACAATTAATGGGAAGTGATCTTGCAAAGTCTGATTCAAAAAAGGAGTTGTCAAGTAAAGGATAGGGATAACGGCCCATTTGACCCCACTCAAAATTCATTCATTTACACAGAGTTAAAATAGGACTCTAACAAAAGGCCATTTCCGAGCTTCGGGGCCAGGCAGTTGAAGGCTGATGGTGAAGGCAAATGGTGAAGTGATCTCAGGGGTGGGCAATGTCAGAGTCAGAGGAGCACAGAGATCTTGGATGGTTTGAGAGCTGGATGGGGTTACAGAGATAGGGAGCAATGAGGCCGGGGAGGGATGTGTAAACAAGGATGAGAATTTTAAAATCAAGGTGTTGCTGCACTGGAAGCCAAAGTAGCTCTGCAAACATATTGTGCTGGGTGAACGGGATTTTGTGTCAGTCAGAATACGAGTTTATGGAGGGTGGAAAATGGGAGAGCATTAGACTAGTCACGTTTAGAGTTAACAAAAGCAAGAATGAGGGTTTCAGCAGCAGATGAACTGAGGCAGAAGTGGAAACGTGCAATGTCACAGAGGTAAAAGTAGGCAGTCTAGGTAATGGAGATGATATGGAGTCAGGGGCTCAGTTCATGCTTAATTAGGATACCGAGGTTGAGCATGATCTGAATCTTGGTTGAGCATGATCTGCATCGGCCTCAAACAGTGCAGGGAGAAGAACTAAATTGTATAATGTGTTTCCAATTCTAAACTTGCCCCTATACATATTGCCATATATTGGGTGGCAGTTTTGTCATACTATTCTATTAACTACGTATAGTATTTATTGTGAGATGTTTTACATTAGAAGTTATTTGTTTTTCCATTGTTCATTTCAACAGTGTTGTATCCTGTCATTAATTTTACCAAAATGAGACATATTAAAGGATATTAACACGTGAAGTTCTTTATGCAGAGCTAGATTAAATATTCTAATGTATCAAAAGTATCAAATATAGTTTCTCTCCTGCTGCATTGTAATTAATTCCTACTTTATATAAAGCAAGGTCATATGGCACAGTAGCCAGAAGCTCTGGGTTCAAGTCTCACCGTCATCATAATGCAGCTAAACAGATTGATTATCAACCTGCAAATCCTTCCAACATACACCTGACAGCTGCAGTAACAGCGGGTGAGATTCATGCTCTTGACATGTGGTCTATTAATTTATATATTTTTATGATTTCTGTTCATTTCTGATGTGGTTATGTTTCAATTCATTTCAACGATGTTTTCTGGAACTGAATTTCCATCTTGTTGAGTGAAAGTAACAAACTCCAAGAAAATGGGGTCACTCTGCAGGAAGTTTAAATCAGCTGTTATTCATGAGCTTGTGAAAACAGAGTCATGGGATCAAACTCTGAATGTAGAAAACATGAATGTTTGGCATGTATACATAAGAACATAAGAACTAGGAGCAGGAGTAGGCCATCTGGCCCCTCGAGCCTGCTCCACCATTCAATGAGATCATGGCTGATCTTTTGTGGACTCAGCTCCACTTTCCGGCCCGAACACCATAACCCTTAATCCCTTTATTCTTCAAAAAACGATCTATCTTTATCTTAAAAACATTTAATGAAGGAGCCTCTACTGCTTCACTGGGCAAGGAATTCCATAGATTCACAACCCTTTGGGTGAAGAAGTTCCTCCTAAACTCAGTCTTAAATCTACTTCCCCTTATTTTGAGGCTATGCCCCCTAGTTCTGCTTTCACCCACCAGTGGAAACAACCTGCCCGCATCTATCCTATCTATTCCCTTCATAATCTTGTATGTTTCTGTAAGATCCCCCCTCATCCTTCTAAATTCCAACGAGTACAGTCCCAGTCTATTCAACCTCTCCTCGTAATCCAACCCCTTCAGCTCTGGGATTAACCTAGTGAATCTCCTCTGAAGCTCCTCTGCACACCCTCCAGTGCCAGTACGTCCTTTCTCAAGTAAGGAGACCAAAACTGAACACAATACTCCAGGTGTGGCCTCACTAACACCTTATACAATTGCAGCATAACCTCCCTAGTCTTAAACTCCATCCCTCTAACAATGAAGGACAAAATTCCATTTGCCTTCTTCATCACCTGTTGCACCTGTAAACCAAATTTTTGTGACTCATGCACTAGCACACCCAGGTCTCTCTGCACAGCCGCATGTTTTAATATTTTATCATTTAAATAATAATCCCTTTTGCTGTTATTCCTACCAAAATGGATAATCTCACATTTGTCAACATTGTATTCCATCTGCCAGACCCTAGCCCATTCACTTAACCTATCCAAATCCCTCTGCAGACTTCCAGTATCCTCTGCACTTTTTGCTTTACCACTTATCTTAGTGTCGTCTGCAAACTTGGACACATTGCCCTTGGTCCCCAACTCCAAATCATCTATGTAAATTGTGAACAGTTGTGGGCCCAACACTGATCCCTGAGGGACACCACTAGCTACTGATTACCAACCAGAGAAACACCCATTAATCCCCACTCTTTGGTTTCTATTAATTAACCAATCCTCTATCCATGCGACTACTTTCCCCTTAATGCCATGCATCTTTATCTTATGCAGCAACCTTTTGTGTGGCACCTTGTCAAAGGCTTTCTGGAAATCCAGATATACCACATCCATTGGCTCCCCGTTATCTACCGCACTGTTAACGTCCTCAAAAAATTCCACTAAATTAGTTAGGCACGACCTGCCCTTTATGAACCCATGCTGCGTCTGCCCAATGGGACAATTTCCATCCAGATGCCTCGCTATTTCTTCCTTGATGATAGATTCCAGCATCTTCCCTACTACCGAAGTTAAGCTCACTGGCCTATAATTACCCACTTTCTGCCTACCTCCTTTTTTAAACAGTGGTGTCACGTTTTCTCATTTCCAATCCGCCGGAACCACCCCAGAGTCTAGTGAATTTTGGTAAATTATCACTAGTGCATTTGCAATTTCCCTAGCCATCTCTTTTAGCACTCTGGGATGCATTCCATCAGGTCCAGGAGACTTGTCTACCTTTAGCCCCATTAGCTTGCCCATCACTACCTCCTTGGTGATAACAATCCTCTCAAGGTCCTCACCTGTCATAGCCTCATTTCCATCAGTCACTGGCATGTTATTTGTGTCTTCCACTGTGAAGACCGACCCAAAAAACCTGTTCAGTTCCTTAGCCATTTCCTCATCTCCATTATTAAATCCCTCTTCTCATCCTCTAAAGGACCAATATTTACCTTAGCCGCGCTTTTTTGGTTTATATATTTGTAGAAACTTTTACTATCTGTTTTTATATTCTGAGCAAGTTTACTCTCATAATCTAGCTTACTTTTCTTTATAGCTTTTTTAGTAGCTTTCCGTTGCCCCCTAAAGATTTCCCAGTTCTCTAGTCTCCCACTAATCTTTGCTACTTTGTATGTTTTTTCCTTCAATTTGATACGGTCCCTTATTTCCTTAGATATCCACGGTCGATTTTCCCTCTTTTTACCGTCCTTCCTTTTTGTTGGTATAACTCTATAAAAGGCCAGGCAATCAAATAGTAAAGGCTACAGGTACACAGATACAGTGGAGAGAAAGGGCATGCCATATCTATATCTTTTCAGTTGACATAAAATAGTTCTGGGACTCTAGTTAACTATAAGGCTTCTGATTTTTTATTCTTTCACCGATGTGCATTAGACCATAATTTATTGCCGATTCCTAAATTCCCTGGAGAAAGTGGTGGTAAGCCTGACACTTTCATACATGTGGGTTGTTGAAGTTGTGTGCAATGTCGCTTTCAGAACTGAGTCATGTGACATTCGTGATGTCATTGGCTACTTTGTGGGCTATTGAGGAGTCTAGTGTCAAACCTTGTACAGTGAAGACCTATTCAATACATCTCTGTTGATCTTATGCATCACATATGCTTCACCAACTATTTATTTTGTACTGTTGGTCTAAAAATACAACAGTTTACAAAAAAAAAACTGGCGTCAAGAATCCATTAACAGGCTGCCGCCCAGAAGAAGTCTATCCAACCACAGGCGTGTCATTGCAAAAAGGGCACATTCACAGGCTGATTGCTGGACAGCCAATGTAAAACTTGTGCCACACAGCAAGAGCTTGCTGGAGTAAAGTAACTTACCCAGAGGAGAACAAGTAAAGGAAGATACAGAACTCATTCAAAGGAAAAAACAGAACAAATTCAACGAAGAAAATTCACAATGTGCAAGAAAATAACAACAATCACAATGAAACTAAAGCAATTTATTCTGATGAAGAATTGAACATGCTCTCAGTCCAGGGTGATTCACACCATTTTTGGGTAGTACCAAGACTGAATGGACAACCTATTAAAATGGAGGTTGATATTGGAGCTGGTGTCTTCCTAATTCCTGAGACCATGTATAAACAAAACATTAACCACCTTCCTTTGAAACCAGCAGATGTGAGCTTGAGGGCCTATACTGAAGAGATAGGTTACAAGGAAGTTTTCCAGCTCTCTTTGGCCACTCTTGGCTGGAAATTATTAAGTTGAATTGGAGCACTGTCAACAGATTAGTTGATTCAAAGTCAGACTTAAAGACCAGAAAAAATATATATACAACAGTGTCTTTGAGGACACACTGGTACCCATGAAAGGTGTACAAGTGTCCTTGAAGATTAAGGAAAATAGCCAGCTGAAATGTCTCAAGGCAGTATACCCTATTCCATACATCCAAAAGTCAAAGCGGAATTACTGAGACTTGTGGAAACAGGAGGCATAGAACCCTACTAGTAACTGGGCACCTGTCATGAAACAGGATGGTGAAGTTCAGATCTGCAATGATTTTAATCCGGTCCTATGTGCGGATTAATGCCCACTACCATTGATTGAAAATTTGTTCGCAGGCCTAGCAGGAGGACAGAAGTTCAGCAAGATAGACCTATCGCAGGCCTACCTGCGAATGAATGCGCAGCTGAATCTCAACACGTGCTCACCATCATCACCTCACAAAGGCCTATTCTGCTACAATAAATTGCCTTTTGGAATAACATCAGCAACAGCCTTATTTCAAACCTCAATGGACCAGATCATTCGTGGCTTACAAGGAGTACAGTGTTACCTAGATGATATATTGATCACTGGCATCAAGAACACTTGCAATTCTTAGAAGCTACCCTGAATCATCTTCAGATGCATGGTCTTCATGTCAGGAAAGATAAATGTGATTTCTTTCAGATATCCATACAATATCCAGGACATGTAATTGACAGTAAGGGTCTGCATAAAGCACCTAAAAAAATAGAAGCTATTATGGACGCTCCATAACCAATGAATGTCACTCAACTTGGGTCATTCTTAGGGTTAATCAACTACTATTGAAAATTTGTCCAGAATCTGTCAACCCAATTGAAACTCTTACATACCTTGTTGTACCCAAAACAGGACTGGCAATGTACATCTGAGTGAGAAAAAGCTCATCAATCAGCAAAAGAAACACAGAGAAGTCAGAAGTGTTGGTATATTTCAACCCAAGTTACCATTGCAACTTGTCTTTGATGCTTCACCATAGGGTGTTGGAGTGATGGTGTCACACATACTATCTTCGGGGGAAGAAAGGTCAATAGCTTTTGCATTTTGCATGTTAACAAGTGCTGAATCTAACGACGCTCAGTTGGAGAAGGAGGCACTGAGTATTATATCTGGTGCTTGGAAATTTCACCAATAACTGTAAAGTTATCACTTCACACTGTTGACAGACTACAGGCCCTTAACAGCTATTTTTGGCCACACAAAGGTATCCCCTTTGTTGGCTGCAAGTAGACTCCAACGATGGTCATTAATCCTATTGATCCTACGAGATCAAATACTATCAATATGAAAATCATGCCAATGCTGATGCAGAATCACTCTTACCTTTTCCGCCTGGTCAAATACCACCTAGTCATGATAATATTTTTTACTGTTCACAGATTGTGAATGTTACCGTGACTGCAGTTCGAGTCTAAAAACATACAAGAAATGATCCTGTAATGGGAAAGCTACTGGAAATGGTGTCAGAGAGCTGGATAGCAAGAAAATATTCTGAATTAAAACCATACATTTCCAGGAGATTAAAATTGACAGCATAGGGCAGATGTGGGGAATGAGGGTAAGTATTCCACCAAATTTACAACAAAAAGTTTTGGAGCACTTACACAAAGGATACCCGGGTGTAGTGCAAATGAAGGAACTAACACAAAATTACTTTTGGTGGCCAGGAATTGATGCACACATAGAAGAAAAAACAGGACTGTGCCAGTCATGTGCACAGGTAAGGAACGCACCAGTGTCCTCATTGATTTAATTTGATTTGATTTATCGTCACATGCATCCATCAGAGTGGCCTAAAATGCCATGGCAACGTCTACATGTTGACTTTTCTGGTCCATTAGAAGGGCACATGTCATGGTCATTGTAGACACACACTCAAAGTGACCTGAGATGGTCTTAATGAAGTGAACCACTTCAGAACAAACCATTGATAAACCCCACAAGATCTTTGCAAGATTTGGTAAACCAGAGCATATTGTGAGCGACAATGGGCCACACTATACAGCCCAAGAGTTTGAAGACTTCTTAAAGATGTGTGGTGTTCAACATATTAAGTCAGCACCAGACCACCCGTCCATGAATGGTTTAGCCAAAAGGTCTGTCCAGCCCTATAGCAAGTACTGGAAAATTTTAAGGACCAAGTACTTAATCGACGTGTGAACAAGCTTTTAGCAACATATTGAAAGACAAAGTTCACCAGCTTTGCTATTGTGAAAAGGAAGCTGAGGACAATCTTTGAATAACTTTTACCAGATGAGGCATCTGACCGTACAGTGAAGACCTATTCAATAAACCTGTTGATTTTGCATTAAACATGCGTGCTTCTGTTGTGCTGTTAGTCTGAAGATACAACAGACACCACCACCTTTGGGGAAGGGTACACTTGTTTATTGTTGGATTTTCCTCTGCATGCATTCTACTTGTGCTCTCTCTTGAATGCTGCCTTGTTTTTTCTCTTCCATTTCACTGGAATTTGTTGAATATTGCATTAAATTAGGAGCTGCAGGTACTCGGGGTTGGACTGTTATCTTTAAGGTGGGAATTGGGAGTCAGGAATTTTTCCGACTCTACGTTCCTCCCTCTATTCCAACAGTGCCCGCCAACTGTATTTACATCCGGAGGTGGCAGGCACAGACTGCAAGCTCAGAAGTGAGATTCACGGCAACAGAGACAGCAAATGCCAAAGCAAGAACGTTAAAATATCCGCCTCTATCTGCTAGGACATTGACCCAATGATGATCATGGTTGTTAGGCCTCTCGCCCTCATCCTTCACCACCATGCCCTCTTCCTGCCACCCAGTTCCTTTCCAAATCCCACCCACCAAAAATTCTCCATACTTTCTTCCCACTCTGGCCGCCTATTCAGTCTACTTCTGTTGCTACAGTTGCCAGACAGTTTCATAATGAATGCTTGGCTGACCTCCAGAATGGCTAATCAGCTCATCCCAGTCAGAGGTCATTTACAGCTCTGCAAAGGCAACAGCTTGTATTCTTTGATTGACAGTTCATGAGATTGGAATGATGTTATCTTTCTTTGAAGTGTGATTTTAATGCCCATGTATTTATATGGACAAGATTCAGAGATACTAAGTGGATTAAAGGTTTCTTTAAATAGGCTTTCGGAGGTTGTTTGATTGGGTTTTATACAAACTTAAGAGGGGCAATTTTTTTTCAAAGGGAATAATGAGTGCCTGATTGAAATGTTAAAAAAAAGATGTGCCAATGTCATTATATGGCTCATTGGTTATTGTACATAGTAAATGTTGGAAGAGTGCTTCAAAGACTCAATAGATGTCAAAGACATTAAATCACAGTTCCCCTTACATACATTCATATCTGATTATCCGTACTGTAGAATGCAGACAAGGACTTTGTCCACTGGTAAATTAAGGGTCCCTTACCTTATAAAAACAGTGGCCTATGATCAATCACTGCATTGAAAACACACTTAAAGCCACAAGAAAGCCTCTAACACATAATAAATACCTAAAAATATATAGTCATAAACCATCTAAACATCTTTTATACTCACCTGTCAGGAAGTTCCCAACTCCAGACTAGGGTTTTCCCCTGATTCACGGCTCCTCTGAGCAGCCATGAAGCACATAGTCTACAAATGCCTGGCTGACTGCATCAAAATTGTTGGGGATTTGAAATGCACACACGCACAATGGAGTTGGCAAGGCTGGGGGTGCTGTGTGCAGGCACGTTATCTGACAACAGCACAAAATTCTGGAAACAGTAGCAGGAATCCCGCAATCATAGAATTTACAGTGCAGAAGGAGGCTATTCTGCCCATCGAATCTGCACTGGCCCTTGGAAAGATCATTCTACCTAAGCCCACACCTTCACACTAAGTCAGTAACCCCACTTAACCTTTTTTTTGGACACTAAGGACTATTTAGCATGGCCAATCCACCTAACCTGCACATCTTTGGACTGTGGTAGGAAACCGGAGCACCCAGAGGAAACCCACGCAGACACGGGGAGAACGTGCAGACTCCGCACAGACAGTGACCCAAGCCGGGAATCGAACCTGGAACCCTGGAGCTGTGAAGCAACTGTGCTAACCGCTGTGCTGCCGTGCCGCCCATCGGTTCCTGCCCATCCTTTTTGAAGCCTGTCTGCCTCTGTTCTCACATGGACGGAGGCCTCAGTACTGACGCTCGGCATTGATGGCATAAATGACAGTTCAATCTTTTAAAAAATCTTGTTTGCTGACAGCATTTGACTGGATTTAGGCGTTTTGGTAAAGCGGAGCTGCCGCTTCCTTTGGTCTAATGAAAAGACTGGTAATTAGAGAATATTCCCAAGTTCACTACTGACCAGACAGTAAAGGAGGCTGTGGGGGAAATGTTGGAAACATATTGGAATATTCCCTGGTTTATTCAGATTTAATGAGAATTCTTGATTGCTGTTGCTTAAGATGTTCTCCTTTGTGCTGCTCTACTCCTATCTTTCAAGATTCTGATTATTACTTTTATAATGGATATTTTGGGAGGAATTCAAGATTATTTTATGTTTTGAAAGCAGTCATTTTCTTAAGATGATCTTAATTTCCTTTCACCAGTTTCACAGGCTGACTCATCCAGTCTCTGCAAAATTGATTATTTTTATTCAGTATGCACTGATCCCCAATTAAATCTGAAATTCAACTTGACGAATAAAGTGCCATTAAAATGTGAAATATTTTAACCTAAAATGTTAATACTCCAAGGAAACAAAATAAGTGACTGCTGTAGAGTAATGAGTTAATAGTTATGTTAATGAGATTAAAATTATACTAATGAAGTAATGCTGATATCAGAGGTCCAATGACCAGGAGGCTCCAAAGGCGCTACGTGCAAAATAGTCTGTTTCCTGGATACCAGGTGCTTACCCCAAGTTCTTTGTAAATGGTTCATAATAAATTGTCCAATGTTAACTATACCAACCATCTCTGGTTTGTCATCAGCAAAGCCTCAAAGCTGCATGGTAAGACAAGATAACATGGGCGGAGGGGGATTTTCTGCTAACTATTTTTGGCAGGCAGGATCGGGAACAAAATTCCTGGGCGCGATTCTCTGGAGAAATTTTCATGTGTGGTAGCGAGCGGGAATTGCCGCGAGCTTCCGGTGCTTAGCCCAGCGAAGTCGGCACCGGGAAGCGCAATTCAATGTTAATTGGTCCACATAATGAGGCCCCACGGACTTCGCGCCACAAGTGAAGGCTCGCCAACTGATTCACCGGGACCGCACTCACCAGCCCCACACTAATAATATCGAACAGCACTTGGCTGCACTTGCTCAGCCAATCCCAGCCAGCTTGGCGCCGAGACTGGCCTCCAGATTCGGGGTCGCTGAACTAGGGAGGCTCCTAGACGCAGTGGAGGCCAGGAGGGATGTTCCCCAAGAATCCAGGAGAGTCAGCCAGAAGGCAGCCAGTGCTTCCTGGGATGAGGTGGCGGCAGCTGTGAGCTTGGGGAGTGTGCGCAGGCGGATTGGTCTCCAGTGCAGGAAAAAGGTCAATGACCTACACCGGGCAGTAGGAGTGAGTAGACATCAATACCCCCCCACCCCCCTAAAATTAGCATCCACCCCCCAACTCTCCATGCGCCCTCCAACCCTCCCTTCACAGCCCTCCTCCCACCACTGTGAACCACGCGTGTGGCTAACGATGCCCCCTTTGTGTCTCCTCAGGAAAAGCTCCATCATAATCATCAGGAGAGGACCTAGATGATGGAGGGTTGCCGGACTTAAAAGAATCATCACCTCCTTCAAGGAGCGTACCCTGGAGGTGACTGAGGTGGCCGAGGACAGACTGATCACCCACGTAGCTTAAACAATTGGACAATCATCCTAGATGTAGGTGAACCTGACACATCAGAAATCACAAAAAGAATTAGTAGACCACATGCCGAGAGCTCCAGGCTGATTAAATCGATTGAACATCCTTGAGACCGACACAGGCTTAAATTGGGATCCCATGTGAGATTATTTTGTGTATCTATCAGGAAGCTTGAGGTACTGATGTGGTTAAGAACCAGGAAAGCCATTTAATGTAATAATGGTGAGTAGGATTTAAATTTGAGTCCACTAGATAAAAATCCACTGTTGTGGTAAAAGAATGCTCTCACATTAGTACTTCAACTATTTTAAAAGAAGAAAAGGTTGTTATTTTGTGCTGTATTCATTCTCTTTGTGTAAGTGGTGTGTTACAGCTCACTCGGAGTCTGCGTTGCTGTGGCAACATACACTTTTACATGCGTGTTGTAGTCTGGACCTTGGATAGTGATGCTACAGGCTCCAACATTCTCCCCATTAAAAGGCTAACCTATGAAATCCAAACATCCACTCTGTTTTCTGCAGTATCCATGCCACAGCCTTGTCCTGGACCTATCAGTTGACAGCAGACTCAAGGTTAAGGGTGGGAGTTTCGGGCCCTTCTAATCAATAGGTTCTTCAAATCCCGCCAAAGGTGGGCCCTCTGGCGGGTTCCCTGGCAGTGTGATGGGCAAGCCAGACAAGACACCATAGCCACTGGTGGGACCGCTCCTGATCGCGTCGGGCGGGTTTTACGTCGATGTGAACAGGCGACATGATTGTCCCACCCCCGGTTAGTTATGGGGCATGGTTTCTGACGCTCAATGTTGGGAACATCATTTGAATGCATAACGTTATCAGGGCTCTACCCCTGAATCCCTCCCCCCTCCCCCCCCCCACTCTGGCCAGAAAAAACATCCACATCAGTGTGAGGGCAGAATGGTGTAAAACCCGACTGGTCTCAAAAGGCATGCACCTGGCAGGCAAACCTCCCAGGGGAACTCAGGTGCGTGCATTGCTCAGTGGTGAAAGGATCATGCCCAGGCACTGCCCCCAGGCAGTGCCAAGGGGGGTTCCAGGGTGAATTCCTCAGCGCGGAGGCAGTCTTTAATAATTGGGCCCTGATCCTTGAGGGACTAAGTTGTTGGCAGGGTGGGTGAATTAGAGGCCACCCCACTAGTGAAGAAACCATGGGACCTACACCTTGCTGTTTCTTTTTCTACATGTGGCACTGGACAGCAGAGAAAGACACATTGCTGTCGGAGGCTGCTTGTCAGTCTGTGCTAATTCTGGGAAAATTCAGCCCAATGTTTATCTTGTATACATGTATATAATTTGTACATTTTGTATCATATTGTATTGGGCATTAAAGTGTTTCAAATATTAAGTTTGTATGCCGGTAGGGGTATGTAGGTAACTGGAAGCTCTGAAAGTGGGTACACAAGTGAAGTTTGGGAATCTCTGCTGTAATACTTAGTGCAGAGGAAATATGGGTTGTGTCTGCATGTAATTGCAGTCTCTGGCCAACAAGTGTCACTCTGAAGCATCAGAAAGCTCCAAGTCTCCATCATGTCAGCCACAAGCTCTTTTGGTGTAGGTAGAAAAAACGAGGCAAGGAGGAACTTACTTGTACATGTTTAATTCCCCATTCCTCTATCCTAAAGCACTGCCTGTTCTCATGGCCTCTGTTTCCTCATGGCATTTGTTTCCAGCTTCCACCTTTTCAGAATACTATCGCTCTACTCCTGCTGGGTTTGGAATCCAAACGCCTCCATTCCAATTACCCTGCTGTAAATATTTTGGAGCCGATGCTGCTGAAACATATCTGTCAGCCTATTCAGTGTCCAGCAATAATTCAGAGTCCCCCACCTTCAAAGGCCCTGGCTGTTTCAGTCAGCAGGCACTTTGACCCTGTTATGTATCAGAGGAACACCGTTGGCTGGTGTAATGTCACGTGTAATGCAATGATATGATCGGCGTGTTTCATGGGCTATTGTGGAGTTCACCAATGTACTCCATTTGAGCAGCATCTTGTAAATAAACCCCTTGCACTAAATTGTATGAACTCAACGTGTGCTACCTCTGATACTTTCACTTTGCAACTGTACAGCAGAGAACAACAACAGGCTTCAACAAAGAAGAGAACAGGTCCCATTACTCTGACCGGCTTCTCTGCCTCAAACTATTAATATCGTTTGTAGCATTCAGATTCCAGTCATTTTCCCTCCACTGTTGAACTGCATTTTCTTCTTTTCCTCATGCCCTCACTCAAATTAGAGTAATTCCTGGCCTAGTGATATGCTGTTCCTTTCTCATGCTGAGCCCTGGTATAGTAAAGCCAGACTGTGTACGCCAAATGCTGTGATATCGTGAAAGCCTCGCCACTTTATCGCAGATCCAATGGTCTTGCCGAGCAAACGGTACGTACTATTAAGTCATGAATCATAAAAGTGCATGGAAGCAAAATAAGATCTCCGTGTTGCTATGTTTCATTTACCCGCAAAACGTTTAAACATAAGCTTACCATCACTGGCGGAAATCATGTTCGGAAGGCAGGTTAGGACAACCTTGCCAAGCCATCACCTGTCCTATGTCTCAGAAGAAACTTCTCGAAATGCAAGGGAGAAAAAAGACGCTGTATGATTGACATGCCTAGTCTCCCGCAGGACAAAAGGTTTGAGTCGCACATCCAACCCAGGGAACTTGGTAACTCGCAGTAGTATCCAAAGTGTGCAATCAGAATAGATCCTATGAAATCATTAAACTGAATGTAGCGACATTGAGAAGGAACAGGCGCCAGCTAAGGGAATTATGCACTGTACAACACCTAGCAGTCCAATTGTGTCTAGAACACATCCAAAGGTGGACTCAAAGAGTGAAATTGTGGAAAGCTACCATATAAACAATCAGTACTCCGCAAATACACAAGATGCCATTAACCTACAAGTCAAGAATACTCAATACTGATGTGTCTGGATCTCAGGAAGGTCATACCATTATGATATCTGCAGTTAAACCACCTATATGTTATACAGACTCTTAAATTGCATATTGTTATGGGCCAGGGATTAGAGAACCCCAAAGTGTATCATGGAGTTCACCAAATGGAAAAGTATTTTTTAAAGCAAAACAATGTTTATTCTATGAACTCAAGTTAACCTTTTTAAAACATACAGTGAACATATTAACAACCATTAATTCAAATGCAACCCCCAAAGACTACAACACTAAGTAAACCTTTAAGTTTCCTTTTTAACATCCATACGACTTACAAACAAAATCTTTATCAGAAGCACATTAGGTTAAAGTCACGACTGAAAACATTTATAATTCTGAATTCACCAAATGATCAAGAGATAGACTTTTAATGGCAGAGAGAACAGCAGTACACCTGCTTGGTTTGGCTTCAGCTCCAACACTGAAAACTAAACTAAAAAACACCCTGCAACCTGCTCAAAAACGAAAGTAAAAAGCTGACAGACAGCCCAGCTCCACCCACTCACTGACAACACTGCAGTAGTAAACACCCATTTCTTAAAGGTACTCTCACTACAGATATTTATATACACACCCATTTATAAACATCCAATTCTTAAAGGTACTCTCACATGACACCTCCCCTTCAAGAAAAAAAAACAACAACTTCAAGATGGTTTCATTTTTCACTATCCTTTAAGAAATGCACACAGTAAATATACTTTCTGGTTTCAAACAAACCCACACGCAAACAGGTATAATAATCTAGTCCATTTTTTTTTTTTTTCCTTCCTCCAACTGAAATTGCTTCTGTTCATCACTTTCGTGACAAAGCATCAGCTATCACGTTTTCTGGTCCTGCCACATGTACTATTTTTAAATGAAATGGCTGCAACAATAAACTCCAGCGAAACAGCCGTGCATTGTTATTCCGGAATCGCTCCAAAAACGTCAACGGATTATGATCAGTATATATAACGATATCAGATGGATTGCTGGTCACATAAATGTGAAAATGTTGCAAAGCCAGCACCAAACTCAAAATCTCCTTTTCAATCGTGGAATACTTTTTCTGGTGAGAATTCAATTTCTTTGAAAAATAATCAATAGGTCGCTCTAGCCCTTCGTCATCGTCGTCTTGTAGAAGCACCGCACCTACACCCACATCACTCGCATCAACCCCCACTTTAAATGGTTTTGTATAATTTTGGATGGCTAACACAGGAGCAATGTTTAACACAGCCTTCAGGCCGTCCAATGCCTATTGACACTCCGCTGTCCACTGGAATTTGTTACGCTTCTTGAGCAAGTCCGCCAGTGGAGCGACCACACTGCTAAAATTGGGTACAAATTTCCGGTAAAATTCACTCAGACCAAGAAATCGCATTATTTCCTGTTGTGTCGAACAGGTATCAGAAACTCCCCAATCACTTTTGTTTTCACATCCCGTGGGACCATTCGACCTTGTCCGATTGTATGGCCAAGGTAAGTGACTTGGGCTTTTCCAAATTCACTTTTGGGTAGGTTGACCACCAAACCCGCCTCCTGAAGTCGATCAAATAACTCCATCAGATGTTTCAAATGTTCTGTACATGTCTGGCTGAAAATTACCAGATCGTCGATGTATACCGCACAATTGGGTAATCCTGAAACAACTATGTTAGTTAACCGTTGAAATGTGGCTGGGGTGTTTTTCATGCCAAATGGCATAACTTTGAATTGGTATATACCATCTGGAGTCACAAAAGCTGAAATCTCCTTTGCCCTTTCGGATAAACGTACCTGCCAGTAACCTTTAAGTAAATCCAGTTTGGAAATAAAAGCTGATTGTCCCACTTTCTCAATGCAATCCTCCAAACGTGGGACAGGATAAGAGTCCGTTCTTATAACTGCATTAATCTTTCTATAGTCCACACACAACCATTGGGTACCGTCTGGTTTAGGTACCATCACGATGGGTGAGCTCCATTGGCTGCAACCCACTTCAATTATGCCATTTTTAAGCATACTCACAGGGGGCGATTCTCCAAAATGGAGACTAAGTGTTCGCGCCGTCGTGAACTCCATCGCGTTTCACGACGGCGCAAAACAGGCACGGGGACGACTGATTCTGTCCCCCACAGGGGGCCAGCACGGCGCTGGAGCGGTTCATGCCACTCCAGCCTCCCTTCACGGCTCCAAATGGGCGCCGCGCCAACCCACGCATGCGCAGTTGGGCAGCGCCAACCTGCACTTCCGCGGGGGACTTCGTCAGCGCGCCGCCCCTACGCAACATGGTGTAGGGGTTCAGGGGCCAGCCGCACAACAAAATAGGCCTGGGGGTGAAAAGACCGGCCTGCCAATCGGTCGCGGGCCAGATCCCATCAGGGTCCCCCCCCCCCCCCCTCCGGTGAAGGAGTGCTTTTCCCCGCCCCACAGGCCACCCCCCCGACCCTTCGCGCAGAGTTCCTGCCGGAGCGACCAGGGGTGAACAGCGCCGGTAGGACTCTGCTTCTTCCACACGGCCACTCAGGCCATCCGGGCTGGAGAATCGGCGGCCCCGCCGATTCCAGTGGCCCGCGGCCGGCGCCGCGTCAAATCCGCTGGCGCAAATGGCGCCGATTCTCCGCACCTCGGAGAATCGCGCGCCGGGGCGTCGTGGCGCGGTTGCGGTGATTCTCCGGCCCGGCGCGGGGCTCGAAGAATCGCGCCCTCAATCTCTTTGTTAACCTGTGCAAATTTTAAAAGGTTAAGTCTATTTGGATGTTGTTTGATTGGTACAGCATTTCCCACATCTACATCATGTATAGCCATTTTAGTACTTCCCAATTTATCTCTACAAACTTGCCCACTTGATATCCATAACTCTTTCAGGTCAGTTCATTTTTCCTTTGGAAGGTAACTCAACAATTTATCCCAATTTTTAAGAACATCCTCATTTTCCAATGTAATTTGTGGTATGTCAAATTCACAGTCATCTGGATTTGGTTCGTCACTTTGAGTTAGAATCATTAAAACCTTTTTCTCTCCTTCCCTTACAAAGTACCTTTTAAGCATATTCACATGACTTCTATCTGGTGTTTTTAACCACATAATTCACCTCACTTCATTTCCTTTCTATCCTATAAGGTTCACAAAACCTAGCTTTTAAAGGTTCACCTACCACTGGTAACAATACTAAAACTTTATCTCCATTGGCAAAACTACGAACTTTGGATTTCTTGTCCGTTTCATCATATTTTGTGCAACTTTTAAATGCTGTCGAGCCAATTCACCTGCTCTTTTTAATCGTTCCCTGAAATTTGCCACGTAATCCAATAATGTAATTTCCGATTTCTCACTCACCAATTTATCCTTAAATCAATTTAAGTGGTCCTCTTAACTCATGACCAAAAATTAGTTCAAAAGGACTAAATTTGGTTGACTCATTAGGAGTATCTCTAATTGCAAACAGTACGAATGGGATTCCTTTATCCCAATCCTCTGGGTAGTCGTGACAATAAGCCCTCAACATTGTCTTGAATGTCTGATACCACCTTTCTAACACTCCCTGCAATTCTGGATGGTACGCACTTGATTTAAATTGTTTTATTCCTAAGCTATCCATAGCTTCTTTGAATAACCTGGAGGTAAAATTCGATCCTTGATCCGATTGTATTTCTGTGGGTAGTCCATATCTAGTAAAGAGTTTAAGTAACTTCTCCACAATCTTTTTAGCTGTAATATTACGTACTGGAATGGCCTCTGGAAACCTAGTAGACACATCCATTATAGCCAAAAGATCTTGATTCCCACTTTTCGTTTTAGGAAGTGGTTCTACGCAATCAATTAGGACCCTTGTAAAAGGTTCCTCAAATGCTGGAATGAGAATTAAGGGTGCTGGTTTTATCACTGCTTGAGGTTTCCCTATCACTTGACATGTGTGACATGATCAACAAAATTTAACTACATCTTTATGTAGTCCAGGCCAATAAAAATGTTTCTGGATTTTAGCTTGAGTTTTCCTTATTCCCAAATGACCACCCACTGGTACCTCATGTGCAGCTCACAACACCTCCTTTCTATACCCTACCGGCAATACTACTTGATGAACGTCTGCCCACTTTTCATCCGCCTGCATATGTAAAGGTCTCCATTTTCTCATCAAGACATCGCTGTTACGGTAATCACACTCTGGTAAACATGCAGATTCCTCTTCCGTGTATGCTTTCTGATACATCCGTTATATTTCTACATTTTTGTTGTAACTCCGCCAATTTTCCTGAACTAAAAATATCCGCCTCATCCTCCACCTGTTCTTGTTCTTTTTCAACCATCTGATCAAAAATCGTTTCTGATAAGTGCACTTCAGCTTCATCTTCACTCTTTGATTTCTCCTCTTGTCTTAACCTGTGACTTTGCGACCTTGTTACTGCACAATATGGAAAAATCCCAGGATATTCATCCTTCAACACTTCAGTTGTCTGATTTTCCACTGGCTTATCCACCACAGTAGGCATCACTCCCACTTGCGATCCAGCTATATCATTACCCAAGATAAACTGTATTCCTGGACAAGATAGTTTCTCTATTAGTCCGACTATCACTTCACCACTCTTCACTGGACTTTCCAATCTTACCTTATATAATTGAACACTACTCCTCTCACCCTGAATTCCACATATTTACCACCTTTTCTGGCAACATTCTTCCCAAACTACATAACTCCTCATCTCTTACCATTAAAGATTGACTAGCTCCCGTTTCTCTTAAAATTGTGACTTCTTTACCTGCTCCTCCTGATACACGAGTAAACTTTACCCACACAAGTAAATTCTTTAAAGACATCTGGCACCTTCTCATTAATCACCTCTTGATCAGGCTGTACAATCTTTTGCACCTCCTTCACTTCACTTGGGCTTTCCTTTACCACTTTAACAAACCCCACTGTCTTATCCTGTTTTACCACATCAGCCATCCCAGTGCTTTTCTTCAACCTCCAACACTGTGACTTTACATGGCCTAGTTTATTACAGTGAAAACATTTGAAACTTTTCATGTCTCTTCAACCCTCCTGGATTTCTTTTTTAATCTGAGGTACACTCTCCTTATTATCTCCCATCAAATCACCTTTACCTTTACCACTTGAGTATTTCTCACGTCCCCAGTTTCTATCCCTCACAGGCTGAAACTGATGTCGGAAACCAAACTAATTTAAAATCATCTGCCATTTCTGCTGCTAATCTCGCAGTTTTAACCCTCTGTTCTTCCACATGAGTTCTCACTACATCAGTAATTGAATTTTTAAACTCCTCCAAAAGTATAATTTCGCTTCAGAGCTTCATACATTGGGTCTATTTTCAAAGTCCTTAGCCACCTATCAAAATTACTCTGTTTGATCCTTTCAAACTCCATGTGTGTTTGATCAATTCTTTCCTTAAATTTTTAAACCTTTGTTTGTAGGCTTCAGGCACTAGTTCATCTGCACCTAAGATGGATTTTTTCACCTCCTCATACATCCCAGTTACCTCCTCCGGTAGTGATGCAAACACTTCACTAGCCCTACCTATCAGCTTTGTTTGAATCAGTAATACCCACATGTCCTGTGGCAATTTCATTTGTTTAGCTACCTTCTCAAATGAAATAAAAAAGGCTTCTACCTCCTTCTCGTCAAACCTCGGCAATGTTTGGACATATTTAAATAGATTCCCACCATGCCTTCAACTATGACGCTCTTTCTCACTATTCTTATCACTATCATCCAACTGTACGTTTCCCTTTACGTCTGCCAATTTTAACTGACTGTCATGTTTCATGGCGATTTTCTGAAGTTCAAATGCTTTCTCTTTTTCCCTGGTATCTCCCTTTCCCTTTCTTTTGTTCTGCTCGGGCTATTTTTTCTTTTCTCCTTTCTTCTCTCTCCTTTTCTTTTTCCTCTCTCTCTCCTTCGCTTTCTCTTTCCGCTCTATCTCTTTCTCTTTCTTTTTCCTCTCTTTCGTATTCAAGCTGTTTTAATTCTTTCTCATGTTCCATTTGTTTAATTTGTAACTGAATTTTTGCCATTTCCAATGAGTCAAACTGTATTTCAGGCAACTATAAATGCTTAGCCACCGCCATAATTTCCTCACCTTTTCGCATTTTGTCAGGTAATGTTAACTGCAATGTTTTTTGCCAAATCTAACAGTCTGCTTTTAGTCTCTGTCCGTAAGGTACTGTGTGTGACCGTCTCCACCCCCAAAAATTTCTGAGCCTCTGAAAGAGCCGTTGTCCACAACACACTGCCTACTTAAACTGAAATACCACGCCTGATAAGCAACCACAATATGCTCACCCACTCACTGTCTTTAGGTTCACTAAGCCAATCCAATAGAAAGACTTTTATCCCGGACAAGCCCCCAATTTGTTATGGGCCAGGGATTAGAGAACCCCAAAGTATATCATGGAGTTCACCTGACCCACAACATTTAATAGATTGTGGTATGGGGAGCACACGGCCCACTCTACAGGTGTAGTACAGCAGAAATGGAAAAGGATTTTTTAAAGCAAAACAATGTTTATTCTATGAACTCAGGTTAACCTTTTTAAAACATAGTGAACATTTTAGCAACCATTAATTCAAATACAACACCCAAAGACTACAACACTAAGTAAACCTTTAAGCTTTCCTTTTTAACATCCAGACGACTTAAAAACAAAACCTTTTATCCAAAGCACATCAGGTTAAAGTCACTACTGAAAACATTTATAAGTCTGAATTCACCAAATGATCAAGAGATAGTCTTTTGATGGCAGAGAGAACAGCAGTATACCTGCTTGGTCTGGCTTCAGCTCCAACACTGAAAACGAAACTAAAACACACCCTGCAGCCTGCTCAAAAACAAAAGTAAAAAGTGGACAGACAGCCCAGCTCCGCCCACTCTGACATCACTGCAGTAGTAAACACCCATTTCTTAAAGGTACTCTCACTACAGATATTTATATACACACCCATTTGTAAACACCCATTTCTTAAAGATACTCTCACATAACAATATTTTCACTTTTCATGCATATAATATTATCTTACAACAAAAAGAGAATGTTGTGATATTGCTTTAAGAGAGAATACGCTAATAAGTAGTCAGGATGTAAACCATGTGACCAGCAGACATTGTTCAGTGGAGCTTTCAGTCAAGCTAGCAGCATAAAAGCACTTGTCTTTGCAGGGGCAGGCCAGTCGATTTCGGCGGGAGAACAGCTGGTGAGTCAGTTTCAGCGGGAGCAGTGCGGAAGTGGCTGCTGGGAGGTAAGTCTGTCCTTTAAAAGCACTTGTCTTTGCAGGGGCAGGCCAGTCGATTTTGGCGGGAGAACAGCTGGTGAGTCAGTTTCAGCGGGAGCAGTGCGGAAGTGGCTGCTGGGAGGCAAGTCTGTCCTTTAAAAGCACTTGTCTTTGCAGGGGCAGGCCAGTCGATTTCGTCGGGAGAACAGCTGGTGAGTCAGTTTCAGCGGGAGCAGTGCGGAAGTGGCTGCTGGGAGGTAAGTCTGTCCTTGTCCTGTCCACTTGTCTTTGCAGGGGCAGGCCAGTCGATTTCGGCGGGAGTGGAGCTGGCTGGTTAGTCAATTTCAGCAGGAGCTGAGAATTTTTTTTTTTTAAATTAGTGTTTTAGGCGGGAACAGGAAGTCGACCCGCGGACGTCTGGGACGACCCTCACCAATAAATTCTGGTGGAGAGGAAACCCGAGACACTACACGTGTAGTGTCTCCCACCCACCCTCCTCCTCTAACCTAATAATAAAACCCATTGGTCTGAGGTAAGTACCATATTTTATTATATTATTATTTTTTATAAAAAATTTAATTTAGTTGTTAGCCAGATCTTGGTAGAAAGTTGGAGGAATGGCAGGGAAGGGAGTGCAATGTTCCTCCTGCAGGATGTTTGAGGTGAGGGATGCAGTTAGTGTCCCTGCTGATTTTACCTGCAGGAAGTGCTGCCATCTCCAGCTCCTCCAAGACCGAGTTAGGGAACTGGAGCTGGAGTTGGAAGAACTTCGGATCATTCGGGAGGCAGAAGGGGTCATAGATAGCAGCTTCAGGGAATTAGTTACACCAAAGATTGGAGATAGGTGGGTAACTGTAAGAGGGACTGGGAAAAAGCAGTCAGTGCAGGGATCCCCTGCGGTCGTTCCCCTGAGAAACAAGTATACCGCTTTGGATACTTGTGGGGGGGGGGGGACTTACCAGGGGTAAGCCATGGGGTACGGGCCTCTGGCACGGAGTCTGTCCCTGTTGCTCAGAAGGGAAGGGGGGAGAGGAGCAGAGCATTAGTAATTGGGGACTCTATAGTCAGGGGCACAGTAGGAGATTTTGTGGGAGCGAGAGAGACTCACGTTTGGTATGTTGCCTCCCAGGTGCAAGGGTACGTGATGTCTCGGATCGTGTTTTCCGGGTCCTTAGGGGAGAGGGGGAGCAGCCCCAAGTCATGGTCCACATTGGCACTAACGACATAGGTAGGAAAGGGGACTAGGATGTCAGGCAGGCTTTCAGGGAGCTAGGATGGAAGCTCAGAACTAGAACAAACAGAGTTGTTATCTCTGGGTTGTTGCCCGTGCCACGTGATAGTGAGATGAGGAATAGGGAGAGAGAGCATTTAAACACGTGGCTACAGGGATGGTGCAGGCGGGAGGGATTCAGATTTCTGGATAACTGGGGCTCTTTCTGGGGAAGGTGGGACCTCTACAGACAGGATGGTCTACATCTGAACCTGAGGGGCACAAATATCCTGGGGGGGGAGATTTGTTAGTGCTCTTTGGGGGGGTTTAAACTAATGCAGCAGGGGCATGGGAACCTGGATTGTAGTTTTAGGGTAAGGGAGAATGAGAGTATAGAGGTCAGGAGCACAGATTTGACGTCGCAGGAGGGGGCCAGTGTTCAGGTAGGTGGTTTGAAGTGTGTCTACTTCAATGCCAGGAGTATACGAAACAAGGTAGGGGAACTGGCAGCATGGGTTGGTACCTGGGACTTCGATGTTGTGGCCATTTCGGAGACATGGATAGAGCAGGGACAGGAATGGATGTTGCAGGTTTCGGGGTTTAGGTGTTTTAGTAAGCTCAGAGAAGGAGGCAAAAGAGGGGGAGGTGTGGCGCTGCTAGTCAAGAGCAGTATTACGGTGGCGGAGAGGATGCTAGATGGGGACTCGTCTTCCGAGGTAGTATGGGCTGAAGTTAGAAACAGGAAATGAGAGGTCACCCTGTTGGGAGTTTTTTATAGGCCTCCTAATAGTTCTAGGGATGGAGAGGAAAGGATGGCGAAGATGATTCTGGATAAGAGCGAAAGTAACAGGGTAGTTATTATGGGAGACTTTAACTTTCCAAATATTGACTGGAAAAGATATAGTTCGAGTACAATAGATGGGTCGTTTTTTGTACAGTGTGTGCAGGAGGGTTTCCTGAAACAATATGTTGACAGGCCAACAAGAGGCGAGGCCACGTTGGATTTGGTTTTGGGTAATGAACCAGGCCAGGTGTTGGATTTGGAGGTAGGAGAGCACTTTGGGGACAGTGACCACAATTCGGTGACGTTTACGTTAATGATGGAAAAGGATAAGTATACACCGCAGGGCAAGAGTTATAGCTGGGGGAAGGGCAATTATGATGCCATTAGAAGTGACTTGGGGGGGATAAGGTGGAGAAGTAGGCTGCAAGTGTTGGGCACACTGGATAAGTGGGGCTTGTTCAAGGATCAGCTACTGCGTGTTCTTGATAAGTATGTACCGGTCAGGCAGGGAGGAAGGCGTCGAGCGAGGGAACCGTGGTTTACCAAGGAAGTGGAATCTCTTGTTAAGAGGAAGAAGGAGACCTATGTGAAGATGAGGTGTGAAGTTTCAGTTGGGGCGATGGATAGTTACAAGGTAGCGAGGAAGGATCTAAAGAGAGAGCTAAGACGAGCAAGGAGGGGACATGAGAAGTATTTGGCAGGAAAGATCAAGGAAAACCCAAAGGCTTTCTGTAGGTATGTCAGGAATAAGCGAATGACTAGGGAAAGAGTAGGACCAGTCAAGGACAGGGATGGGAAATTGTGTGTGGAGTCTGAAGAGATAGGAGAGATACTAAATGAATATTTTTCGTCAGTATTCACTCAGGAAAAAGATAATGTTGTGGAGGAGAATGCTGAGCCCCAGGCTAATAGAATAGATGGCATTGAGGTACGTAGGGAAGAGGTGTTGGCAATTCTGGACAGGCTTAAAATAGATAAGTCCCCGGGACCTGATGGGATTTATCCTAGGATTCTCTGGGAGGCCAGGGAAGAGATTGCTGGACCTTTGGCTTTGATTTTTATGTCATCATTGGCTACAGGAATAGTGCCAGAGGACTGGAGGACAGCAAATGTGGTCCCTTTGTTCAAAAAGGGGAGCAGAGACAACCCCGGCAACTATAGACCGGTGAGCCTCACGTCTGTAGTGGGTAAAGTCTTGGAGGGGATTATAAGAGACAAGATTTATAATCATCTAGATAGGAATAATATGATCAGGGATAGTCAGCATGGCTTTGTGAAGGGTAGGTCATGCCTCACAAACCTTATTGAGTTCTTTGAGAAGGTGACTGAACAGGTAGATGAGGGTAGAGCAGTTGATGTGGTGTATATGGATTTCAGCAAAGCATTTGATAAGGTTCCCCACGGTAGGCGATTGCAGAAAATACGGAGGCTGGGGATTGAGGGTGATTTAGATATGTGGATCAGAAATTGGCTAGCTGAAAGAAGACAGAGGGTGGTGGTTGATGGGAAATGTTCAGAATGGAGTACAGTCACAAGTGGAGTACCACAAGGTATAAACTGCATTTAAAAGTTCTGGGGCCGTTGCTGTTTGTCATTTTTATCAATGACCTAGAGGAAGGCGCAGAAGGGTGGGTGAGTAAATTTGCAAACGATACTAAAGTCGGTGGTGTTGTCGATAGTGTGGAAGGATGTAGCAGGTTACAGAGGGATATAGATAAGCTGCAGAGCTGGGCTGAGAGGTGGCAAATGGAGTTTAATGTAGAGAAGTGTGAGGTGATTCACTTTGGAAGGAATAACAGGAATGCGGAATATTTGGCTAATGGTAAAGTTCTTGAAAGTGTGGATGAGCAGAGGGATCTAGGTGTCCATGTACATAGATCCCTGAAAGTTGCCACCCAGGTTGATAGGGTTGTGAAGAAGGCCTATGGAGTGTTGGCCTTTATTGGTAGAGGGATTGAGTTCCGGAGTCGGGAGGTCATGTTGCAGCTGTACAGAACTCTGGTACGGCCGCATTTGGAGTATTGCGTACAGTTCTGGTCACCGCATTATAGGAAGGACGTGGAGGCTTTGGAGCGGGTGCAGAGGAGATTTACCAGGATGTTGCCTGGTATGGAGGGAAAATCTTATGAGGAAAGGCTGATGGACTTGAGGTTGTTTTCGTTGGAGAGAAGAAGGTTAAGAGGAGACTTAATAGAGGCATACAAAATGATCAGGGGGTTGGATAGGGTGGACAGTGAGAGCCTTCTCCCGCGGATGGAAATGGCTGGCAAGAGGGGACATAACTTTAAACTGAGGGGTAATAGATATAGGACAGAGGTCAGAGGTAGGTTCTTTACGCAAAGAGTAGTGAGGCCGTGGAATGCCCTACCTGCTACAGTAGTGAACTCGCCAACATTGAGGGCATTTAAAAGTTTATTGGATAAACATATGGATGATAATGGCATAGTGTAGGTTAGATGGCTTTTGTTTTGGTGCAACATCGTGGGCCGAAGGGCCTGTACTGCGCTGTATTGTTCTATGTTCTATATAGTGTGAAGGAATTGCAGCTGTACTTACATGTTAACAATAGTTGTTGAATCTTGATAATAAATCTGTCTGCTGAGTAATCCTGTATTACTTCAAATAAACTGAACCTATGTTTAGTTTACCAGTTCTGTGTCAGATTTGTAAGTTTGTATTAAATAAACATAGAAATAATAATACTAATCTTTTATTGTCACAAGTATGAAGTTACTGTGAAAAGCCCGTAGTCACCACATTTTGGCGCCTGTTCGAGTAGGCAGGTACGGGAATTGAACCTCGCTGCTGGCCTTGTTCTGCATCACAAACCAGCTGTCAGCCCACTGAGCTAAACCAGATCTGAAACACCAAGTATCACCTTCCTGCCCCTCTCACCTTACTCTGGACAACATTCTGCTTCTAAATGCACGCTCTCCACCCACCCACTCACCCCCAACTTCACAGCTTAGACCTGGATCTCAGAACTGCGTGAAAGGTTTTGTGTGCCGAGAAGCTACACGCAAAGGAAAACTGACTAGATACATGTTGTTTATGTGGATCCCTGTCATGTTCAGCAATACTTTTAAATGAAAAGCAATACGATTCTCATGGTCACAGGTATTCCTTGAATCTCACCCAAGCTACCTTTTGGAGCACAAATGTCACTATTTAGCAATCTTCAGTAGAATACCACGCTACAACCTGGGAATATTTACACTGCTCTGTTCACATTCACTATACTGTCTCTTGTGGTGAAAGAAAACAATTTTTTCTTCCTGTTCTGCTTCAAATTTGCAGGTATCTAACTAGAAAAATCAATTAACTTGTAATGAGAGCTGAGCGGCATGGTGGAACTGTGGTTAGCACTGCTGCTTCACAGCACTGAGGTCCCAGGTTCGATCCCGGCCCCAGGTCACTGTCCGTGTGGAGTTTGCACACTGGCCCCATGTTTGCGTGGGTCTCACCCCCACAACCCAAAGATGTGCAGGATAGGTGAATTGGCCACGCTAAATTGCCCCTTAATTGAAAAGAAAAGAATTGGGTACTTCAAATTTACTTTTTTAAACTTGTAATGAGAGCTGCGTGCAATAGTGGCTGAGGTTGGAAAACCTTTTATACAGAAGCATTACATTCGCCACGTTGCCGATTTCCAGTTTTGTCAATGGCCGGTATTGTGACGTCCAGATGGCTAATTTGTAATCTTGGATTAAAAGTAAACAACGTAAAGCTTTGTTCCACCATGTTCCACTGCTTACAAATGCCCATAATGTTTTTTTAACCACCAAACACTACGGAGCTGAATAGGGGTTGCTATAGAGATATATAGTGCAAAGTTGTTGCATAATCCATTATTTTGTGACACCGCAATCTCATTTTCAAAAGATCCTATTGTCGTTGAATCAAAGTTGCTTCTGCTTTTCATGTCTCAGCAAGCCACTTATTACAAGTTATTGTTTTCTCAGATATTATAAATCAAATCACAGAGGGTGATGAATGCCTGGTATTAAACCAACAAGACTAGGATTCAACTGAGGAATTATGGTCACAATCATAAACCGCACTAACAAAGCGCAACGTCATTTATAACCAAGATTTAAACCGCAAAATTGTAATGTGGCTTTGAGCTCACCATCTGTGTCTACAGTGTTGTACAATATGGTATTGATTGTTTTATTGTATTGTATATTTCAGCTGCATTCGTGCCTCTTTCTGACACTGCATATTGTGCCTTTCATGTGGGATGCCATTCACAAATTACTATTAATGTAGTTCCACATCAACAAAATTATTCGGGGTGAGGAAGATCTGAATATGAAAGAAAACAGAAAAGTATCAAAGCAGACAGTGAGAATGAAACAACTGAGATGGTGCAGTGAAGCAGTAAGGGGGTGAAATAAGATTGCAGGCAGATTTTCTCAGTATGACTTGTCCTCAGGCATCCAGTTTAGCATCTAGTTCTGACCTAGGGGTGAAGTTGGGCAATATTACTGGGGGGAAATAGGCAGTGTTGGAATCAGAGGTCAGAAGATCATCTCAGGATCAAATGTGACACAAAGTGTCCACGCACAGTGGCTTCATCTCAGACCGTTGCCAAGGAGGGACTGAATTGATAGATAGGAAGAGTGGGGACTTCAGTCTTTCCATTACCTGACACTGAAATAGTCAGTCTCATTCAGACTGTTGATGCAGGAGGGATCCTCTCTTGAGAGTGGAGTAAAGAGATATGCTCTGGATCTGCTTCTCCAATACGTGACTGGGACTGACTGATGCTAACACTGAACGGAAACTTTTTAAATTCACTAGTCTTGGCACCCACCACTAAATATAAACTCTGAGGCATGACAAGAATTGATCTGAACATAGAACATACAGTGCAGAAGGAGGCCATTCGGCCCATCGAGTCTGCACCGACCCACTTAAGCCCTCACTTCCACCCTATCCCCATAACCCAATAAGCCCTCCTAACCTTTTTGGTCACTAAGGGCAATTTAGCATGGCCAGTCCACCTAACCTGCACATCTTTGGAGGAAACCGGAACACCCGGAGGAAACCCACGCAGACACGGGGAGAACGTGCAGACTCCACACAGACAGTGACCCAGCGGGGAATCGAACCAGGGACCCTGGCGCTGTGAAGCCACAATGCTATCCACTATGTTACCGTGCTGCCCTTTTGTTCCCTATATGATGGACTTGGGTCAATCTCTACCATCTTGGCCCAAAGAATTGATCTTTGCAGCTGCCACACAGGCAAAAAGGTGCATATTGTTCCAAAAAATGGAGAATCCAGGGGGGAACATAAAAATAATAAGTATTTAATCACGTTGTTAGATTAAAACATATTGAAAACTTACAGTATCTCATAATAGTTTGAAAAAATATAATAAATGTTTTTTTAAGTACCCAATTCATTTTTTTCCAATTAAGAGGCAATTTACCGTGGCCAATCCACCTACCCTGCACATCTTCGGGTAATGGGGGCAAGACACATTCAGACATGGGGAGAATGTCCAAACTCCACATGGACAGTGACCCGGATCCAGGATTGAACACGGGTTCTTGGCGTCATGAGGCAGTAGTGCTAAACACTGCAACGCTGTGCCGCCCTATTTAACAAAATTATGACAGGGAAACGAAGAGAGAGACTAGGGCAAGGGGCAAGAATTAACAGAAATAAAGGGCAGGATTGTTGGTCCTCGATGGGGTTGAGCAAGGGTAGGAGCGAGGATAAAGATTTGCACTGCTGGCTCTCATGTCAGTTTGCTGGGACCATCCCATCCCCAGACCAATCTACTGATGGCAGAACAAGGGGAGGAACAGCACCATCTGCCTACAAGCAGCGGATAGCCAATAAACATAAAATAAAAGGCAGTGGCTCACTGGAATTTTCCATTTCCTTGATATTTCAGTAAGCTCATGGAAGGTCTTAAAAGAGGAGGGGGGGGCATTGTTAGTCAAGGACAGTATTACGGTGGCAGAAAGGACGTTTGATGAGGACTCATCTACTGAGGTAGTATGGGCTGAGGTTAGAAACAGGAAAGGAGAGGTTACCCTGTTGGGGGTGTTCTATAGGCCTCCGAAAAGTTGCAGAGATGTAGAGGAAAGGATTGCAAAGATGATTCTGGATCGGAGCGAAAGCAACGGGGTAGTTGTTATGGGGGACTTTAACTTTCCAAATATTGACTGGAAACGCTATAGTTAGAGTACTTTAGATGGGTCCATTTTTGTCCAATGTGTGCAGGAGGGTTTCCTGACACAGTATGTAGATAGGCCAACGAGAGACAAGGCCATATTGGATTTGGTACTGGGTAATGAACCAGGACAGGTGTTAGATTTGTAGGTAGGTGAGCACTTTGGTGATAGTGACCACAATTCATTTACGTTTACTTTAGTGATGGAAAGGGATATGTATATACCGCAGGGCAAGGATTATATCTGGGGGAAAGGCAATTATGATGCGATGAGGCAAGACTTAGGATGCATCGTATGGAGAGAAAACTGCAGGGGATGGGCACAATGGAAATTTGGAGCTTGTTCAAGGAACAGCTACTGCATGTCCTTGATAAATATGTACCTGTCAGGCACGGAGGAAGTGGTCGAGCGAGGGAACCGTGGTTTACTAAAGCAGCCAAAACGCTTGTCAAGAGGAAGAAGGAGGCTTATGTAAAGATGAGACATGAAGGTTCAGTTAAGGCGCTCGAGAGTTACAAGTTAGCTAGGAAGGACCTAAAGAGAGAGCTAAGAAGAGCCAGGAGGGGACATGAGAAGTCTTTGGCAGGTAGGGTCAAGGATAACCCTAAAGCTTTCTATAGATATGTCAGGAATAAAAGAATGATAAGGGTAAGAGTAGGGCCAGTCAAGGAGAGTAGTGGGAAGTTGTGCGTGGAGTCCGAGGAGATAGGAGAAGTGCTAAATGAATATTTTTCATCAGTATTCACACAGGAAAAGGACAACGTTGTCGAGGAGAACACTGAGATACAGGCTACTAGACTAGAAGGGCTTGAGGTTCATAAGGAGGAGGTGTTAGCAATTCTGGAAAGTGTGAAAATAGATAAGTCCCCTGGGCCGGATGGGATTTATCCTAGGATTCTCTGGGAAGCTAGGGAGGAGATTGCTGAGCCTTTGGCTTTGATCTTTAAGTCATCTTTGTCTACAGGAATAGTGCCAGAAGACTGGAGGATAGCAAATGTTGTCCCCTTGTTCAAGAAAGGGAGTAGAGACAACCCCGGTAACTATAGACCAGTGAGCCTTACTTCTGTTGTGGGCAAGGTCTTGGAAAGGTTTATAAGAGATAGGATGTATAATCATCTGGAAAGGAATAATTTGATTAGAGATAGTCAACACGGTTTTGTGAAGGGTAGGTCATGCCTCACAAACCTTATTGGGTTCTTTGAGAAGGTGACCAAACAGGTGGATGATTGTAAAGCAGTTGACGTGGTGTATATGGATTTCCGTAAAGCGTGTGATAAGGTTCCCACGGTAGGCTATTGCAGAAAATACGGAGGCATGGGATTCAGGGTGATTTAGCAGTTTGGATCAGAAATAGCTAGAAGAAGACAAAGGGTGGTGGTTGATGGGAAATGTTCAGACTGGAGTCCAGTTACGTGTCGTGTACCACAAGGATCGGTTTTGGGGCCACTGCTGTTTGTCATTTTTGTAAATGACCTGGACGAGGGCGTAGAAGGATGGGTGAGTAAATTTGCAGATGACACTAAAGTCGGTGGAGTTGTGGACAGTGCGGAAGGATGTTACAAGTTACAGAGGGACAGGTGGTAAAATCCTCCTTACCTGCCTGGCTACAGCTGCAGCACAGGTCATCCTGTGGAGGGGTATACCATCCACAATGATGGTCTGGCTGCTGATTATTTTGTTATTTAGAAGTTTGAGAGAGGGAAATTATGACTAAAAACCTCTCATTCATGAAACCCAGTCAAAGATTTTAAATCCTCTCAAGTATTCAATGTGTTATGAAACGTTTATTCAGTAACCACATCAAAGACAGCTAATATTTTAATAGCATATTCAAACTATCAAAATGTGAACTCCGTCCCCCTGCTGAGATAGTGGGTGGCATCTTGGCAATATTTTTTCAAAGGGTCGATCTCAGCGAGAAAACTGGAGAGAATTGCAGCGGCAAGGAAAGTTTTGGTTATTCTGCCTCTTTAAGAAAAGTTATTTTTTCCATGAGTTTCACGCAGCTCCTGTGGCGGTCTGTCGCTGTCCGGTTCACTCGCCCTGCTACAACCTAATTGCTGCAATCAGTGGGACACACGGTTTAAATACCTCCTCAGCATTCCCCAACATTTGTTCCAAGTTCAATAGAGGGAATGGCTGCCAGAAAGACTGCACTGCGCTTCACCGAGGGAGCGCTCAGCAAACCTCTGGAGGGGGTCGAGCAGGTGGGTAACCCTCAGCCCTTGATCGGGCAGACGTCCTACCAGCAAAGTGGTCAACCCTGTCTGGGAGGCCGTGATTGTGAGTGCCAGCTCACTCCACAAGAGGTTGGGCTGCAGTGCCGCTAGAAGATGAATGATCTTCTTTGTGCATCCAGGGTAAGTCTTCGCTCTCTCATGTCCCACAACACCCCTTAGCACACGCCTCACACCTCCACGGTGATCTTACCTCTACCAACCTCATGGGGTCCCAGCACTTGTCACACGGCCACCCCTCCCCATAGTCCACCCAGCAGCTCCTCTGCCCTTCAAATCCCCACTCCCACTCCCATCCCATGTATGCCAGACTTCATTACCATCTGACCTGGCACAACCCCTGCCTACACTCTCCCCATCTGTATCATTACCCGACAAACCCGAGCACAACGATCATGAGCGGGCACAGCCAGCTGGAGTGATGCCCGAGCTCAAGACCTTCACCCCATTTGCTGTAGCTACAAAGGCAGAGTCATGAGTATCAGGAATGGATGTCAGCATCACTTCTTGGACTGGAAGGCCGACTGGAGGAGTCCCATCACCTTCTGTTCGAGGAGATGGTGCCATCACTCCAACGCAATGAGGTCAACACTGCGAGGATGGCATACACAGTGCAGACCTTGGTGCAGGACATTGACTCCTTAGCCAAGAATTCATACTCACCTCAGCTGTAATAAGAGCCCTTGAAAATGTCAACACTGAATTCTATTGAAACTGACGGATGGCTTTTTATAGCATACACCAGGTGGCCTGTTAAATAAAGCAGTCCAGTAGCTGGTGTTTAATTTTAACAGTAACTGATAGCTTCAGCCTGTCTCTTTGTTGTTTTTCTTTTTATAATTTTTTCAATTAAGGGGCAATTTAGCTTGACCAAGCCACCTACTCTGCACATCTTTAGATTCTGGGATTGAGACCCACGCAGACACGGGAGAATGTGCCAACTCCACACGGACAGTGACCCGGGGTTTGGGATCGAACCCAGGTCCTCAGCACCATGAGGCAGTAGTGCTTAAAGGGTTTGGGATTTAAATAATTTCAGAAAATGGCGCTTACCAAGATGGCGCCGGAGCGAGGGGACTCTCTGCGAGCTTTCACAAACAGATCCACTTTTTACTTAACTTATACTCGTTCTCCCTATTATGTATTTTCTTTTATTCCCTTTTCTTTTCATGTACTTAATGATCTGTTGAGCTGCTCGCAGAAAAATACTTTTCACTGTACCTCGGTACACGTGACAATAAACAAATCCAATCCAATTAAGCAGTTTCAAGGGTATTTCTGTATATTCCATAAATGTGTACTCCCACACTGCAGGTTAAGGCCCTTGTAACAGTAAAAATAAGTTCAGTTTAAACTCAGCACTTATTTCAGATGGCCTTGCTGAGTTCTGTTTCCCCCCCGCTGTGATTTGCAATCAACCCCCTTTCTCTTGATGGCAAAAATGGGATCTGTTGGAAATGGCAGTGTGACTTCTGCATCCAGGTCCCATCAGTCATCATTATTAGTTTCCTGAGTCAGTTCTCCTCCATGAAAATCCAACCGTAAGAGCTCCTGAAACCTTACAAATACTATACGGGGGTATACTCAACCCCATCATCACTTCGAAGGGCAGGCACATTTTGCAATCTAAAGTCACACAGCATAGAAATGATATCCTTGCTGAACCCTACATACTAATGAATAGCAATGCTCTTTTTATAGCACCAAAAGATGCAAATACCCTACAATTGGTGCAGTTGTGCACCAGGAATCTGTTAACAGCAACTCCAATTTTGGAGTCATTCTAATCAGAGTTGTGCAAGAGGGCAGAACTGGAGGAGCGCAGATATCCCGGGGGGGGGGGGGGGGGGGTTGTGAGATTGGAGATTAAAGAGATAGGAAGGGATGACGTGATTTGAAAAAGAGTGTGCGAATTTTAAAATAGAGGTGCTGCAATGAGAACAGCAGTGATGGCATGAGTTAGGTAGAACCATACAGGAGGAAGTCAAGTTGTGTTGCGAAGGGAAAAGGAGGATGCGAGTGGAGAGCAATACAAATAAGTGATCAGAAATGTCCTTAACCATGATTGATACAATGGGAGAAGAGAGACCACATGAGATGACAAGATTGAAGGGGCGGTCATGAATCTGGGCAGTGGAAATTATATGCAGAAGATTAACAGAGGATGAGAGAGTCCTGTTGTGAACTCCGAGAAGAGACGGCAATCTGAGCTAGCCTTTTATTTAGATTTTCGGTTGACACTACAACATACACAAATGTCAGGGCTAACAATATTACTATATTATTAAGTTTGGCTTAAGGGAAGAACTTAAAGACAATGTAAAATCAAATTTAAAAAGTAGTCACCAGTTGAGATGGAGGTTGAAATCACCTCCGTGGAGACAAGTTGCTTGTGCAGATGTTGAAGGAGAAAAGCATAATTCTGTGTATATACAATACCTACTATTAAGTGTCACATGACAGGGATAACTGAACTATTATATCAACGTATTATCTGTACTTGAAATACATTTCAAGTAGGTTATAAACATCTTGCTTTGTGATTATATAGGAATTCTATCATCAGCTTTGACTATGATACCTTCTGGGGTTTATTTCTCTTTTTAATCTGATATATACAATTTGTTTTCAATCAGAAAGTACAATTTTTCTGGCTCTTTAGTGTCCACATGTTGGTGCGTCAACATGCGTGCTTGCGCGATTGCACCCACTGACCAACTGAACCCTACTTCTCCGAACTCAGTCACGTAATCCTTTATCTACCTCCCTCCCTCCCGGTCTTTAAAAGACTCTTCAAAATCTATTTTACTGACCTTCGTTTTATTCCTTTCTCCTACTAATACGTGTCCTTTTTTGTCTCTGCAAAGTGCCAAAAGAATGTTAAAGGTGCTATGCAGAAGTAATCAAATGTAAAATCTCTGCAATTGTGTACAACCCTGAAGTACCACTGATTGCAGGGACTCTCTAACTTGTCTTCTGTTCCTCTGTAGAGGCAGCAGTTATAGTGCAATATTTGATTGATGACACTTGGCAGCCCTGAATGAAATAAGTACTGCAAGTGATGGGAACCATGGCACCAGATATAAGGCTAGCCTTGTTTCACCAGAAAGAAAGATCTGGGAATCTCATCAGAATGTATGGGCTAGAGAAACTTCAAAGTGGTCCAATTCTCTGGTAAGTTAACAGAGGAAAAGGACAGAGACGACACTGTTATTGGAGACTGCTATGTGTAAGGAGGGCAACACCAATATTTACAGTCAGTGGGGAGCCTCACCCTACAGACACCATTATTGGGAAATGATTAAATGGCACTTGCAATATTCTTTCCATTATAAAGGAACATTTGAGGCTAGCATGCTGATAATTTTCTGGTATCTGCAGTCGGTAGGGAAGGGGAGCTCTGGTGGTGGCATAAAGTAGGAAATTCGACCCTTAAAGGAAATGAAAATCTGATGTGATAGTCACATGGTGATAGTTAACTTGCATACATCTTGCTAGAGCCCCAGTTTGTATCGGGTAAGTATTTGTTGTCCAGATCCTACCAAGAAATCAGCAGTTCTTTTACTGCCTACAGAACTTGCTAAATTGCCATTCAGAGACTGCCTATCACACAACACATGGCAAATGTAGAAACTCAAGGGATTTCTCACAGGAAATTGTGCCACAAGGCACTAGTTCTGCAGTTAAATGTGATAGTCAAAGATTAGCAGCAACAATGGCAAAGGCAAACAATTCATTTACAGGAAGGCACCTAAGTCCTTGAAATGGGTTGCAAGCCAGATTAAATTCAGTTGTAAAATTAAAGTAACGTCCAGAGCAGAGTTTCACATTACAGAAGCACATATTGGGAATTCAAGCTCGGCAGTCATTAAACCCATCTTATACCATGAATTTGAATGTTTGTAAAATTCTGTGCTGCCAGTTGATCTATTTGTCCATTTTCTGATTTATTCTCCCGACACATGAAGCTACCCTATTATAGATTTTTATTTTCTGAACCTTGGGGCTTGAAATTTCCATGTGTAAAAAGAGTTCATTCATGGTTTAACTTAATCATGTCGACATATCTCCATAGAGAGAAGAGAATAGACTGCGTAGTGGATTGATCACCAGACCTGAAACCTGGGTACAAAAACAACCAAGACTTATGGAATGTAAACGTTCCCAGTCTGACGGTTAGGAAAGTGTTATATCCAATCATTTGGGAAGTCTCAGTTGGTGGCCAGGGCCTCGGGTACAAAACAGGAACTAAACTGGCATTAATCTTATTCAGGAAAGCCACAGGATGCTTGTTGTAGGAAATGGAAAAAGGTCGCAAAAAGAAGTACTATTCTGAGGTGAAGGTTGATGCACACTGCTGGCACTGTGCATTTGACCATGCAACATGACCATTGGAATGTTCATGGCCTGCAGCTTAAATAAATGGAGAGTGAAGCGGCTTTTACTTTTGTCCCAGCAATGTGCCTTTGTCCATTTTCCACAATGAAGGCTACACCTACAGCTAAAAAGATGCAAAAAAATCAACCTTAATACAAGGTATAGAATGGTCAATTGTATACAATTGTTTGCATTCAAATTCCATCTCATATTTCTGGTTTGTCTCCTCTCCATTGTAATCGGATTCATTCTCATTGCAGGTTATGGCAGAGAAAACTGAATATGGTATAAAATGGCACCTCTTAAATATTTTTATCCTGAGTGTCTATTGACACGGCCGTGTCAGCTAATAAGTTGGAAGCAAAGCAAGACTTAGGGCAGGACTACAGAAAAAAAAGATTGCATGAAAATATTTATTTATTCAGAAAACAGTAAAGCAAACAAAGCCCATTTTAACGGAAGTCACTACCAATTGCAGCTAGAAACAGAACGCTTCCATGTCCAGAGCTGCAGCAACGTCTCCTGATGAAACACCTCCTATTGAAAAAATAATAATTTACAGGGTGTCGCTGTTAGACCAGAATTTATTGCCCATCCCTAGTTTCCCTTGAGAAAGTGGTGGTGAGTTGCCTTCTTGAACCACTGCAGTCCCTGAGCTGTAGCTACATCAACAGTGCTGTGAAGGAAGGCATTCCAGGATTTTGACCCAGCGACAGTGAAGGAACAGCGATATATTTCCAAGTCAGGATGGTGAGTGACTTGAGAGGGGTATCTCCAGGTTGTAGGGCTCCCAGGTATTGGCCGTTCTTGTCCTTCTTGATGGTAGTAGTCGTGGGTTTGGAAGGTGCTGCCAAAGGAAACTTGGTGAGTTCCAGCGGTTATCTTGATGATGGTACACACGGCTGCTGCTGCTTGTCGGTGGTAGAGGAATTGAGTGTTTGAGGAAGAGGTAGAAATCAAGCATGCTGCTTTTTCCTGGATGGTGTCGAACATCTTGAATATTGTTGGAGCTGCACCCATCTTACAAAATGGAGTGAATGGAGGATAGTCCTGTAATAAAAATTATGGGCCAGATTTTCATGGAATAGGAGGGAAGGTTGAGTTGGAAAACTCCCCAACTCAGCAGACCTGTCTCCTTTGAAAAGAGCCCTGTCCACAATATTTTCAATGCAGGGAGGCAGGGGTAACATGGTATCAGGCCTGCCGCCTCCCAAGGCACACCAAAGGCTTCAACAGAAGTGGATGGATGGTGAGGCCAGCAATTTTGAATGCCTGTCTCCATTTACTGGAACATCAGTCCACTTGTCAGGCCTTCAAATCCTCAACCCACTTATCTCCATCCACCCCCCACCCCCCCACCCATTTCACATAACCCCATGCTCTCTCATACTCCATTCTCCTCACTTTCACCATGCCTCCTCCTCACTTTCATCATGCTTCCTCCAAGTCTTCTTATACCCTCTATGCCCCTTCCATGTCACACATGTATCCTCCAAAGCCACTCACCCAGTAGCCACTATGGGCTTATCTCAGGAACTAGGTATATGGAATGGATTTATAACAATTTAAGAGAGTTTTCACTCAAATACACTTTGTGGTGAAAAAAACTGATTCAATGGAGCATTTCAAAAAAAGCTCAATCCCCTCAAGTGGTTAACCTGTTGCAAAAACAAATATCTATTCAGTAACCACATCAAAGACAAATTTATTTTATAATACGTCTTAACACTTTTTATCTGTCTACAGATATCACGTCTGATATACATCATAAAGTCTCATCAGGTCATTGCTATGTACGGCCCCCACTCAGCTAAGGAATCAGTACACCTCCATGGTGAACACCACTTGGAGGAAGCACTGGGGGTGGCAAAGGCACAGAATATGCTCTGGGTGTGTCCATCACCCAATGTCCATCAGCAAGAGTGGCTCGGTAGGACTACTATATTGCTGCCTGGGTCCTAAAGGACATAGCCGTTAGACCGGGTCAGTGGCAGGTGGCGAAGGAACCGAACCAACAAGAAGGAAAGACATACTTGACCTCATCCTCACCTGCCACAGATGCCACTGTCCATGACAGTATTGGTAAGAGTGACCACCGCAGAGTCCTTGGGGAGACAAGTCCTGACTTCACATGGAGGATAATCTCCATCATGCTGTGTGGCACTACCACTGTGCTAAATGGGATAGATTTCAAACAGATATAGCAACTCAAGACTGGACACCCATGAGGCCATCAGCAGCAACAGAATTGTACTCAACCACAATCTGTAATCTCATGGCCCAGCATATCCCCAACTCTCCCATTACCACCAAGGGTGTCACAAACCACTGCTGATGTTATCTCAAGGGGCTCCCAATTGGAACACCGGTTCATGGGTTGTATAGTTTATTTTTTGGAATGCTGAGAGGAGTCAAGTGAAACCCCAGTGAGAATAAGCAGCCTAGTTGTCATCACTATTACTTTGAATAATTAAAGAAAAGACGAAAAGACATGAACAGGACTAAACTACGCTAATCAATTAAGTATATGAATTACTAAATACACAGTTTATGTAGAACGTACCCCTTCTTCTGAAATGTAGCTACAATCCCTGAACTTCTTAAGGCTTCCCCTTTCCCCAAACATCCAAAGTAAATAAATCTACACGTCAAGTCCAACTTTTAATTACCACATAATACAGGGTTGATGATCAAGTCTGGGAAATGTTTTTTCCTGGTACAGTGAAGATATTTAAACTCCCTTTGCAAAGTTTTCTGCACTGCCTTGGCTCCAATATGTAGAGACTGTTAGATATAAAACTGGTCCCCTCAGTTGATAGATGTAAAATTAGCCTTCAGGGTGCTGGCAATTATACCATTGTTCCCCTTTGATTCTGTATTCTGTGTATTTGGCTGTCTGCCCCCCTCGCATTCCTTGGTTCTACAAATTAACAGATATATATACACCTCACTGAACTCCCAATTGTCCAGGTATCTGTTTCTACTAATAGGCAATTTCTACCTGATTCTATCTGTGATGTCTGCTAAAGTTATTGGGAAAGACGCATCTCATCTGCCCGTTTGAATATTTACTGCTGTCTCTCGGCAGATTTCTACCTGTTGCTAGGCAGGTTGCGTCCTATTATGTCTTGTTAAATTTGTGTTACTGTATTACTAGGCAAATCCATGACACCAGGGGATCAACCCTGGTTCAATAAGTGTGCAGTAGAGCATGCCAGGAGCAGCATCAGACATACCAAAATTGAAGTGTCAACCTGGTGAAGCTACAACACAGGACTGCGTGCGTGCCGAACAGCATAAGCAGCAAATGACACAGTTAAGCAATCCCACAGCCAATGGGTCAAATCTAAGCTCTACATTCTGCCACATCCGGCTGTGAATGGCGCTGAACAATTAAACAACTCGTTGGAAGAGGAGGCTCCACAAATATCCCCTCGATGCTGGAGGATCCCAGACCATCAGTGCAAAAGATGTAAAGCAATGGCATCAACCTTCAGTCAGAAGTGCAGAGTGGATGATCCATTTTGGACTCATCTGGAGGTCCCCAGCATCACAGAAGCCAGTGTTCAGTAAATTCAATTCACTCCACATGATATCAAGAAACGGTTGAAGGCACTGGAAACTGCAAAGGCTATGTGCTCAGACAAAATTCCAGCAATAGTATTAATGACTTGTACTCCAAAACTTACAGTTCCTCTAGTCAAGCTGTTCCAGTACAGTAACAACATTGGAATCTACTCGGCAATGTGGAAAATTGCCCGTACATGTTCTGTAGACAAGAAACAGGACAAATCTGACCCAGCCAATTACCGCCCCATCAGTCTGTTTTTGATCATCAGCAATGTGATGGAAGGGGTCTCAGCACTATCAATCGGCACTTGCTTAGCAATAAACTGCTCACTGATGCTCCGTTTGGGTTCTGCCAGGGCCACTCAGATCCTGACCTCATTGCAGCATTGGTTCAAACATAGATAAAAGAGCTGAACTCCAGAGGTGAGATGAGAGTGACTGCCGTTGACATCAAGACAGCATTTGACAGTGTATGGCATCAAGGCGCCCTAGCTAAACTGGAGTGAATGGGAATCAGGGGAAAACTCTCCAATGGTTGGAGTCATATCTCACACAAAGGAAGATGGTTGTGGTGTTGGAGGTCACTCATCTCAATTCCAGGACATCACTGAAGGAGTTCCTCAGGATAGAGTCCTAGGCCCAACCATCTTCAGCTGCTGCATCAATGACCTCACTTCCAACACAAGATCAGAAGTGTGGATGCTCACTGATGATTGTACAATATTCAGCAGCATTCACAAATCCTCAGATACTGAAGCAGGGTCCATCTTCAAGTGCAGCAAGACCTGGACAAGATCCAGGCTTGTGCTGACAAGTGGCAAGTATCATGTGTACCACACAAGACAATGACAATCTCCATCAAGAGAGAATCAAACCATGGCCACTTGACATGCCTTGGCATTACCATCACTGATGTACCCCACCATTAACATCCTGGACCATTAACAATTGAACTAGACCAGCCATATAAATACTGTGGCTACAAGTGCAGGTCAGAGGTTAGGAATTATGCCGAGGAATGACTTACCTCATGACTCCTCAAAGCATGTCTACCATCTACAAGGCACAAGAAAGGAGCGTGATGCAATACTCCTGGATGAGTGCAGCCAAATGCAGAGGCAGTTTTCAAAATTCCGGTTCGACAAGTACGTTTGAATGGAAGAATCTGCATGGAGTTGCGAATCTAATCACAGGCCATTGCTTCCCATATTTGGTGCTCATTGGCTCATTTGCCAATAGTGGTGAGTTCGGGGCCTGTGGAGCCGAGGATCAGGGAGCCAAGAAGCAAGATCTGGGGAGCCAAGGGCTGAGAAGCGGAGGAGTGTGGGGGCGCAAAGAGTGCAAAACGGGGGTGAAAGAGCACGAGAGGGGGGTGAAAGAGTGCGAGAGGGAGGTGGGGGTCTGCAAGAGGGAGGTGAGAGTGTGCAAGATGGGGTGAGACAGTGCGAGAGGGGGGGGTGAGAGTGCGAGGGCAGAATGTGTCCGTAAGTCTGGATCACCCCCAGTATCAGGCTTCTCACTCGCCCTCAGCTACACACACCATCATGTACTCTCATTCATTCTCAGTGGCTGAGGGTGACTGAGTGAGCACCATGAGCCTGGGAGTGAGCCAGAAACAAACACATTCACCCTTTTGACACTCTGATGCTCATCTTTATCGGTCATTCTTCTTTTCACACCAGTTTTTAAAATTTATATTTAATATTGTGTCAACTTTATCTTTTGAAATTTTCCCACAAGCTCCTTGAGTGAGAAAAAAATTGAAATGATCTAGAAGGACAAAGGCAGCAGACATATGGGAACACTACCATCTGGAAGTTCCCCTCCAAGTCAACTATGATCCTGACTTGGAAATTTAACGTGTTCCTTTACTGTCACTGTGTCAAAATCCTGGAACTCCCTCCCCAACAGCACTGTGGGTGTATATGTACTGCAGTAGATCAAGAAGGCTGCCCACCACCACCTTCTCAAGGGCAATTCAGGATGGGCAACAAATGCTGGCTCAGTCAGTGACCCTCACGTCCAAAGAATGTCATTTTTTAAAAAGTGCTTATGTCGCCTTTGTAACTCAGCCAAGCATTCATAATGACCCCACTGCCAAAACTAACCCTTCCAAAATGTAAGCAATGAAGTCTATTGTAACTACAAACGAAAATGGCTGTTTTTCCTAAAGTACACTAAATAACTTGTCAATCAATGCAGCCCAGTATCTGGATTATCTGCGTTTGCATTTATCGCCAAGGGAAAACTGCAGACCAGTTTTTGTTTTCAAATTTAAAGAACTGCTGACATTTAAATCACTTCAGATCATGACAGTAGATTTCCAAAACATTGGAAATTTCTTCAGATTTGAATGCATAACAACATTTTTCCCAATGCATCTCAACACATGAGCAATGCTGATCAATGTAATGGCCAACTTACCTTTGCAGAACAGAACCTATAATCAATCACTACAGTAAAAACACTTTCAGGACAATGCAGTATTCAATTATTGAAAGGAGTCCTCTCTGAATACCCGAGGCTGGATTCTCCGCCGTGCGACATTTCAGTTTTGCCCCGCCGGTGGGATGCTCCGTTACGCCGGCAGGTCAATGGGGTTTCCCATTGTGGGGCAGCCCCACGCCGTCGGGAAACCCCCGGGCTGCCGGCAAAACGAAGAATCCTGCCGGCGGAGAATCCAGCCCCATATATGTGTCAAAAATCAACTCACTTACACCAATGCCGTCGCCAGGCATCATTGATAGCGAATTATCAGATCATTCCCATTCTAACCCAGATAAGTGGTGTCACTTTATGCAGTAATTTGTATAACCTGTTTGTGAGATTTATTGGAGGAGATACTGTCTGGTATAAAGTATGTCACTTCATAGGCATTATTAGTATGCAATTGCATTTTGATTACAAAGAAAGTGAAAAACCAAAGCTTCTTGCTTTGTCCTGAAATCAATCAAATTACATGATGGGCTTTGTATTGGGTGGAAGTTCAGCAAGTAATTATGAAAAGCACAATTAGTTTTTTTACACGCCAAATTTCAACTTCAAATGATTGAGAGAACACACTAGGCATATTCCTGGCCACATACTCCCAGTTCATGGTTTTTTTCTTATATAAATGCATCGCATCTTATTTGGAAAGTCTCCTGGATACCCACGGGCCATTATGAATCCATTTGTTTAAAAATCATGATAGCCAGAGTTAGTACTGCCAGTAGAGTTAGTAAAATTTCTCATCTTTCAAATCTTTGTGCCCAAGAGAGAGAGGGAGTCAAAAGTACGACAAAATCTGTTGCTACTCCTTACTGTTAATGAACACGTTCCTACATCACCTTGTCTGAGTGTCATTTCTATTGCTGCCCAAATTCTAAGAAGCCAAATGCAATAACAAAGGTTTCAGTTTAACCACTGGAGAATGCTAAATTACCAAATGGTGTGGATGTTAGTCCAGACTCTGGTTTGATACAGTAAAGGTGTTTTCCTTGACTTATTCAAAGAGTGCACATCACTAAACACTAACATATGGGCGGAGGCCACTTTAAAAACCAACGAGCAATATGGAGAATCAGAAGGCTGTTCCATGCAGGAAACAGCACAAATATGTAAATGGAGATGCAACGTCAGTTTTACAACCCTGACCGCAATATTTCAGATACAAATGGGGGAGTGTGTTCTCGGTTATTCAGATCAGACACTCGCCCTGTTTCAGATGGAATGCGAGCCCCTCCCCACCCCGGCCACTGTTCAGCATAGTTCCATATTGATTTGTTTCTTTCTGGCTTCATCTCCTTTTTTTGATTTCACACATGGCTAGAATTATGTTCCATGTCCTCTGTAAATGCTACATTGCAATTAGTCAGTGGAAAACATGAACAGCAGCTTCCATTTTCCCTGGGGAAGTGGGAGTGTTCGCTGCTTATTATCTCTCCGTGATACCATGACTGTGACTAGGGAGCCATTAACAGATGTGTGTTAATCAAAAATCCAGTGCTCCCCAGAAGGCAGCAACCTTCATACAGGCTGCATCTTGGGAAACTTGTGTGCAAACAGACTGTTATTTTTCAGTCCAGTACTATTACTGGGCACGATTTTAGATCCGCGTTGCGCTTGAGGGGGAGCGCAACATGGCCGGTAGATTGTGCAAGAGGCCAAAATCGAGAACCACGCCGGGTGCTCATCAGTCTGCGATTTAAGCGGCCCGCACTTGTTGACGAAATCAGGATCCCACTATGGCTTGGCAACAAACCAATAATCATCACTTAAAAGTCAATTTCCATACAATTAATGGGAATGACTCCCTATCTAACAGCCTCCTGCGATCTTACTGCCACGCCAGAAAGTGGTCACGTGGGCGCCAATTAGTACACCTTTTTAAAAATGTGAAGCTGGCAGAATGGCAGTAAGCCTGGGGACACTGCTGCCCAGTGTTCGTGGGCGGGGGGGGGGGGGGGGGGGGGGTGGCGCACCCGGTGTGGGGGTTCACCCCGGGATAAGAGGGTGGGTCTGTGCACCGGGGGGGAAATCGATGGGGGAAGCCACCGCTAGTTGTCAGACTCTCACCTTCTCCATTCCTTACAGGTATTACACGGGATGGATTATATGTTGGACACCATGAAGGCTGCCCTTGCGGTGCTGCTGGCAGGCCAGGGGGCCTGATACCGGAGAAGGCTGCGGCAGCAGCGTCAGCAGAGACTCAAGGCGACAGCCCATGTGCAGGGCTCTGCCCCACACCCTATGATCCGGCTACCCATCAGGCCATTGAGGGACCGAGAGGGGGATGCCAGCGAACGCCGAACGAGTACAGGCGTCGCTAGACACCGACGATGGCCCAACGTGTACAGGCATTGCTGCTCTTTGGAACAGATGATGAACAGTATATGCTGCAGGAAGCTCCACCCCAGCAAGGGGACGGTGCGGCACGTACGCCAATTCCTAGCGGTCTTGTCACCACATGGAGGACGAGGAGGATACCCGCTCCCGGTGACCGTCAAGGTCACCGCGGCCCTGAACGTCTTTGCCTCAGGATCATTCCAGAGCTTGAGTAGGGACTTTTGTAGCATAACCCAACCAACAGGCCACAAGTGTATTCGTGAGGTCATGGATGCCCTGTTTTCCCAGGCAGCAACCTATATAAATTTGGAACAGCCCAGCAAGATGCCTGGGCACCAGGCTTCTTCGCCATAGATGGGATACCCCAGGTCCAGGAGTAATAGATGGCACGCATGTCGCCTTGCGCACACCGGGCTGTCAGGGAGTATCTTACATTAACAGGAAGGGGCTCCACTCCCTGAACCTCCAGCTCGTGTGCGCCCACCACATGAAGATCACACTCGTGTGCGCATGCTTCCCAGGGAGTATGCACGACAGCTGCACCCTGGAGCAGTAGGACATCCCCAGCCTTTTCAAAGACTACCCCAGGATGGCCGGTTGGCTCTTGGGGGATAAGGCGTACCCACTGAGGACCTGGCTAATGATACTAGTATGGAGGCCACTGACCGATGTGGAGACCCGACACAATGAGGCCCATATGGTCACCTGGGCCGTCATTGGGCGGTGCATCGGGCTGCTCAAAATGCACTTCCAATGCCTCGACTAATCTGGTGGTGCACTGCAGTACACCTCCCAGAGGGTCGCCCACTTCCGAGGTGCGTCAGTGTCATAGAATCATACAAGAATAGAACAAAATCATACACTCACTATAGTGCAGAAGGAGGCTATTCGGCCCATCGAGTCTGTACCTACCCTCTGAAAGAGTCCCCATCCTATCCCCATATTCCAGTAACCTCTCCTAACCTTTTGGACACTAGGGATCACTAGAATGGCCAATCCACCTAACCTGCACATCTTTGCACTGTGGGAGGAAACCGGGGCATCCGGAGCATGCAGACATGGGGAGAATGTGCAAACTCCACACAGACAGTCAACCAAGGTTGGAATTGACCCCAGATCTTTGGCGCTGTGAGACAGCAATGTTATCCATTTTGCCACTGTGCAAGAGCGGTGGAACTTGGGAGAGCTGGTGGTTGCCGTTGCCACTCCATTGGGTGGCTCCAGGTAGGCACCCAGTGCTCCCTCTTCCTGGTCAGTGTCCATAGGGTCCTGCGGGCCACCTTGGGCCTGAGGGGCAGCTGGATTGAGCCCCAGCTGCCCCTGCATCATCTGGCTTTGCCAGCCTCGACGGCTCCCTAATGTCTGCAGCATGGTGTTGACGCCCTCACTGATGCTCCTCCGTGGCTGGGACATGCTCTGGAGTGCACCGGCAATGACCATCTGAGACTGGGACATGTTGTCGAGGGGCTCAGCCATGACCTTCACTGACTGAGCCATGCCTTGGACACCTCCACTCATGTTGCTAGAATCATCCACCAGGCTCTCCACTGCGCTCACTACCCGAACAGCATTGGCATCGGTGCTGTGCACTGTTGGTGCTATCTCCTGTGCCCGTAGCCTCTGGGACTTCTCCAATCAGCTATGGACCCACTGGAGTGTCCCTGACACCCCCCTTTGAATATCACGGCCACACCATATCAACTGCATCAGCTCCAGGTAAACCTGGTCCAGAAGCTCAGCATCTGGCTGGAACCCAGTGTGTCCTGGGGTCCAGCAGAGCTCCAACTGATGTCCCTCCCTGGGCATTCCTGCCTCCGCCTGATGTGCATCAGCAACTCTGTGGTGCTCACCAGAATGTGCCCCAGAAGCCTGACCACTACAGTCGCCAGTGCCAACCCACCCATGAGGCCTGGTGGAGGTCGTCTATTTTGTTACGGCACTGGGTGACAATCATCCTCGTGTCACTCCCTGAGCTGACGGCTGTTGCCATTTCCCAGGCAACACTAGCTGCCCTGTGACTGAACCTCCGAGCCCCGCAGGGGAACAGGGCATCCCGTCTGGACTCGAGCGTGTTCAACATTCTGGCCAGGTCGGCATCCCCGAATCATGGGGCTGGTTTCCTCAGTGGCACGGCTGTGAGTTGTAATTTTATGTGCTGCTCTCCCTTGTTAGCAGGGAGCTGGCGGGCGTGGTTCTAGAGAATCAGCCGGTGGGACCATCATTTGCGGCGTGAAACCCATGGAGTCTCGATAAGTGGACCAATTAACATTTGATGCCGGTGACAGTCTCGCCGGTGGAGTGTCGGGACGTTCGCAGCAGTTCCTGCTCACTACCACACTTAAGAAACTTTTCCATTAAATCGTGCCCATTATGCCTCTTTGTGGAACTACTCCTAATACATCGGAGCTGTAGGATAATGTGGGAAATTCCACTTTCACTAGGGCCAGGGTTATTGAGATGGCGGGGTTCACCTCAGAGTTGGTGGTGAACACATCCCCGCCGATACATTCCATTTATGCTGACCGGAGGCGGGACTTCCACACCTTGATCGGGGAGAGGAACTGCCTCAGAAAAGCAGGGTTATTTTTTGGGCTCCCCACCCCATTGAACTCCTCATACCAGCCTGAAAATTGAGGCTGGGTCGGGTTTTTTTCTCTTCAAATGGTCAATAATTTGCCCCTTTACAGGCAACAATTGGAGCAAGGGTGCGCGGGGCTAGCCTTAGGCCTCGTGGAAAATTGTGGCGAGGTCATTGAAGGAAGGGGCCTAGTGTGAAGGCAATCTGACAAATTTTACAACCACCAGCTCACCCCCCATCTACACACATGCCGATAGGGGAACGTACAGCTTTGTATTATCAACTGTTGTTAGGAGATCAAATTTTCTTTTAAAAATTGTTCTATTTTCCATGTGATCTAAGCCAAAATTATTATATCTCCTTTAAGAACTTGACAAAGGAAAGGTTTTCCAGATGTTCTCCAGTTCATTCTCGTTGTTCTGCCTTAGCTGTAGACGGAGCTGTTTGTCAAACTACACTGCACACATGCTTGGCTTTAAATCAAAAAACAGACTAAAAGAATTTGAAATAAATCTGGATTTCATTTCTTACGAATGCCTTAATTTCCCAACGTTCCATTTCAAATGACAAAGCTGTCAGTATTCACAGTATTGGAGGTGCAATCATTATGTACTTCTTCACTTTATCATAGGCATTTTAGGGAGAATTGCACGAGTTTTGTATGCACACGCTTATACTTTTTATGTGATATAATGTAACATTAAATAGATGTAATATGAGATTGGGGTGATTTTGTTCTGGCTAATACATGTCCGCATTATTTATTGTAAGCACAGCTGGAAGATCAGCCGGGATGTTCCGGGCAGCAGGAATGATAGTTCGATTGCTGCTGCATTCATGGTGCTCCGTACTTTTTTCCGGACCCAAGCCGGCTTTCCCAGAATTATGCATCGCAGCTTACTTTGGGAGTGGAGTTGGATCGCAGTAGGGTCAGGGGAAGTCAGTAACTGCCATATGATAAGTTTAAATGTTACTGAATGGATGTGAATATGTGAGTGGATGAAAGAGTGAATGGACAGATGGATAGGGTGGTAAGATGAATAGGTGGGTGAGTGAGTATGTGGGTGAGTGGATAGTCAGATTGGGGGGGGTAGTTGGGTTGGGTCAGCAGGGGTGGTCAGGTATAGTTGGGAGTGGTAGCCGTGTTGGGTACGGGTCAGGCGGGTTAGTTGGATGGTTGGGATTTAGTCATGGGGAAAGCTGTCAGTGGCTGGTAGGAATTGGGGGGGGGGGGGGGGGGGGGGTCAGTTCAAGAGTAACCCGGGAGATAGACTCGGGATTTTCTGTCCAACATTTTCTAGGTAAGTACCACAGAACTGTCCCCAGTCTCTGGACACGATCACCGGACTCGCAGAATATTTTGGCGGTAAAAACAGGAGCAAAGCTGTCAGCAGCGCGCCCAACCCAGACCCCTATCATGACCTTGCCCCACCTGCACCCAACCAGCCTCTGGGTCACGGCACCACCCTGGAACCTATTCTACGTTGGCCACCCCGTAATAAAAAAGTGAATTAAGCAGCGCAAGGCCCCTGAACTGTCTGTTCCTCTGTAACACTGTCGTACAAATTCTGAGTCTTGGTCTGTCCCAATAAATTGTTTACCCTCCCAAAAAAGGAATTAGGGAGGAAGACAGGAGGACATTGAAAAAAAAAACCAGAAACTGCAGCAGAATATTCATTTTGATAGACTATTCTGCCCGCCAAGGACTAAAGCAAGTTCTCCCAACTTTGCAGATCCGACTTGACCTTACTCATCAGACGTGTGTAATTCAATTTATGGAGCTGTGCCCAGTCCCGGGCAACTCGGACACCCAAATACCTGAAACTTGATCTGGCAAGACGAAAGGGAAACTCTCCTGAGTTGGCCCCCCTCCCCGTGGTGTCCACCGGAAAATACTCACTCTTACCCAGATTCAACTTTTATCCTGAAACAGCCAAAGCTCTTCAGAAGCTCCATAATATCCCCCTTTGTGGGGACTGGGTCCGTCACATAAAGCAGCAGCAAGTTGACAGCGTCCAGGGACACACTATGCTTCCCCACCCATCCCTAATTATCCCTTCCATTTTACAAATGAGAATTTAAAATGCGGCCATTTATCCAGTTTGAGTTATCGACAGTCATTAAAGTTTTGTTACTAACATGCATCTGTTATGGCACACCAGCCATTAAAACACAAGTGTAATAAATATTGTATATTGTAAGAGAAATTTCTTCCAAGTTACTGAGTGCAGTCCATCCTTCGCAAAACATGTTCCCCTTTTCAATTCTATATAAGGCTTAAAAAACAACTTTGTTTAAATGGAAGAAAATGTTCACTTCCTTCCAGCTGTACAAGAGAGGGAAAGCAGACACCATGATCGTTATTTCTTTTATGTGTGCTACATCATATTACCATGCCAACTAAACTTTGTTATTTATGACAATGGAGGCCCAGGCAGGACAAATTCAAACTGGCCCATGACAGCCCCAGCAACCACCTCTTGATCCTCAGTCATGATGGAAGCTTGACAACGCTGTCAAGTGGCACTTACTCAGAAACAACTTGCTCACTGATGCTCAGTTTGGATTCCACCAGGGCCACTCACTTTTGTCCTCATTGCAGACTTGGTCCAAACATGGAGTAGGGAGATGGAGTCAAGAGGAGAGGTGAGACTGCTCTTCACCAAATGTGGTATTAAGGAACTCTAGCAAAATTGTAGTCAATGAGAATCAGAGGGAATACTCTCTGATTTGATTTTGATTTGATTTGATTTATTGTTACATGTAATCGAAATACAGTGAAAAATGTTTTTCTGTGGCCGAGGGAACGTACACAGTAGACAAAAAGAATAATCAACAGAGAACATTGACAAATGGCACATCGATAAACAGTGATTGGTTACAGTGCGGAACAAGGGGCCAAACAAAGCAAATACATGAGCAAGAGCAGCATAGGGCGTCGTGAATAGTGTTCTTACAGGGAACTGATCAGTCCGAGGGGGAGTCGTTGAGGAGTCTTGTAGCTGTGGGGAAGAAGCTGTTCCTATGTCTGGATGTGCGGGTCTTCAGACTTCTGTACCTTCTGCCTGATGGAAGGGTCTGGAAGAAGGAAATGCATGGGTGGGAGGGGTCTCTGATAAAGCTGTCTGCCTTCCTGAGGCAGCGGGAGGTGTATACAGGAGTCATACATAACGCAAAGATGGTTGTGGTGTTTGGAGGTCAATCATCTCTGTTCCAAGACATCACTGCAGGAGTTCCTCAGGATAGTGTCCTTGAATCAACCATCTTCAGCTACGTCATCAATGATCTCCCTTCCATCATAGTTCAGAAGTGGGGATATTTACTGATGATTGCACAATCTTCAGTACCATTTGTGTCTCCTCAGGTACTGAAACAGTTCACATTGGCATCTACCCGGCAATATGGAAAATTGCCAAGGTTGTGTCCTGTACACGAGAGGCTAAATCCAACCCATCCAATTACCATTTGTTCAGTCTACTCTTCTACTCTTCATCTTCAGCAAAGTGATGGAAGGAGTCATCAACAGTGCTATCAAGTGGCACTGACTCAGCAATAACCCGCTCACTGATGCTCCGTTTGGGTTCTGCCAGGTCATTCAGTTCCTGATCTCATTACAGCCTTGGTTCAAACATGGACAAAAGGGCTGAATGCCAGAGGTGAGGTGAGAGCGACTGCCGTTGGCATCAAGGCAGCATTTGACCGGGTATGGCATCAAGGAGCCCTAGCTAAACAGGAGTCAATGGGAATCAGGGGGAAACTCTCCGCTGGTTGGAGTTTTTACCTGGTACAAAGGAAGATGGTTATGGTGGTTGGAGGTCAATCATCTCACCTCCAGGACATCACTGCAGGAGTTCCTCAACGTAATCCAGCCATCTTCAGCTGCGTCATCAATAATCTCCCTTCCATAATAAGATCAGAAGTGGGGATGTTTGTGGATGACTGAACAATGTTCAGCACCATTCGCAACTCCTCAGATAATGAAGCAGTCCATGTCCAAATGCAGCAAGACCTGGACAATATCCAGGCTTGGGCTGACAAGTGGAAAGTTACATTCGTGCCACACAAGTGCCAGGCAATGACCATCTCCTACAAGAGAGGATCTAACCATCGCCCCTTGACATTCAATGGCATTACCATCACTGAATCCCCCACAATCAACATTTTGGGGGCTAGCATTGATCAGAAACTGAACTGGACTAGCTATATTAATACTGTGGCTACCAGGGTAGGTCAGAGGCTAGAAATCCTATGGCAAGTAACTCACCTCCTGACCCTCCAAAGGTCCACCATCGACAAGGCACAAGTCAGGAGTGTATTGAACTACTCTCTACTTGCCTGGAGGAGGGCAGCTCCAACAACACTCAAGAAGCTCAACACCATCCACGACAAAGCAGCCCACTTGATTGCTCCTCCTTCTACAAACATTCAAACCATCCACCAACGACGTACAGTGGCAGCTGTGTGTACCGTCTACACGATGCACTGCAGTAACTCACAAAGGTTCCTTCGACAGCACCTTCCAAATCATGACCACTACCATCTAGAAGGATAAGAGCAGCAGATACCTGGGAACCCACCACCTGGAGGTTCCCCTCCAAGTCACTCACGTCTCTGACTTGGAAATATATCACCATTCCTTCACTGCCACTGGGAAAACATCTCGGAACTCCCTCCCTAACAGCACGTTAGGTATACCTACACCTCAAGGGCTGCAGCGGTTCAAGAAGGCAACTCACCACCACCTTCTGAAGGGCAATTAGGGATGGGCAATAAATGCTGGCCTAACCAGTGCTACCCACATCCCGTAAATGAATTTTAAAAAATGTTCATCTGCAGCAAGACATGGACAATATTCAGGTTTGGGCTGACAAGTGGCAACTAACATTCATGCCACACATGTGCCAGTAATTAACCATTTCCAACAAGAGATAATCTAACCACATTCCCTTGACATTTAATGGCATTACCATGGCTGAATCCCCCACCATCAACATCCCAGAGGTTACCATTGACTGCAAACCAAACTGGACCAGACATATAAATACTGTGGCTTCAAGAGTAGAACAGAGGCTGGGCATTCTAAGGAGGGCAACTCACCTCCTGACTCCTCAAAGTCGGTCCACCAGCTACAAGGCACAAGTCAGAAATGTGATGGAACAGTCTCCACTTGCCTGGATGAGTGCAGCACTAACAACATTCAAAAAGCTTGACGCCATCCAGAACAAAGCAGCCAGCTTGATCAGCATTTCTCCCACAACATTAACATTCCTTCCTGATCCCCTCCACTACTGACGCACAGTGACAGAAGTGTGTACCATATAGAAGATGCAAGGCAACAACTCATCAAAACTCCTTCGACAGCACCTTCCAAATCCATAACCTCTACCACCTAGAAGGACAAGGACAGCAGATACATAGGAAAATCACCACCTGCAGGTTCCTCTGCAAGTCACACGCCATCCTGACTTGAAAGTGTTTGGCCATTCCTTCACTGGTCAAAATCCTGAAATTCCATTCCACAGCACTGTGTTCAAGAAGACAACTCACCACCACCTTCTCAAGGACTGTGGGCGGGATTCTCCAAACCCCCGGTATTCTCCGGTGCCGTTTTGCGGGCGGGGTTCACGCCATGCCGGTCGGGGACCATTGACAGCGGCCCCCCCCGGCAATTCTCCGGGCCCCGATGGGCCAAGCGGCCATCCGTTTTTGGCCAGTCCTGTTGGCGTGGGTTACGCCTGGTCCCACACGGCAGGACCTGGCAGGTAAGTCGGCTGGGGCATTTCTCGGGGGGGGGGGGGGGATCCAATCCCAGGAGGGGGGGCCTCATGGTGGTCTGGCCCTCAATCAGGGCCTACCGAACTGCGGGTGGGCCTATGCCGTGGGGGCACTCCTTCCTTCCGTGCCAGCCCCTGTAGTGCTCCGCCATGGCTGGCGCGGAGAAGAGAACCCCCCCCGCGCATGTGGCAAAACACGCCAGCGATTCCACGCATGCGTGAGATCATGCCAGCCCTTTGGCGCATGCGCAAACTCGTGCAGTCCCTTCGGGGCCAGCTAGAGCGGCGCCAACCCCTCTGGTGAGAATTCCTCACCTTGGAGGCCCGTTGATGCCGGCGTCGTTGGCGCCAGTTCTCCCGCCGGCGTGGGGACTTAGTCCCTAGAAGGGAGAATCCCGCTGTATATCTCTGCTATGTCAACGGTTCAAATTTGGCCCACAATTTCAGGCTTCCGGCCCCGATTCTCACCTCCAGCGGGAGACAAGGATCTTGTCCTCTGTGTTGGGCACCATGTTCTTGGGTTGGTATTACTAGCTTGGATTTTCTTCACACCAGAAGATTCTTTCCAAAATAGCTATTTCTGTTATCCTGTAGAAGAACATAGAACATTTACAGCGCAGTACAGGCCCTTCAGCCCTCGATGTTGCGCCGACCTGTGAAACCACTCTAAAGCACATTTACACTATTCCCTTATCGTCCATATGTCTATCCAATGACCATTTGAATACCCTTAGTGTTGGCGAGTCCACTACTGTTGCAGGCAGGGCATTCCACGCCCTTACTACTCTCTGAGTAAAGAACCTACCTCTGACGTCTGTCTTATATCTATCTCCCCTCAATTTAAAGCTATGTCCCCTCCTGCTAGACATCACCATCCGAGGAAAAAGGCTCTCACTGTCCACCCTATCCAATCCTCTGACCATCTGTCCCTCAAGATTAATTTTATTTATCTTCTAGTTGTTCCTGTTCTTAAAAAAAAATATCCCCACCATCATTTTCAAACTTGAAAAGTATAAAAAGTAAGTTTTCCTGTCCCAAGTACTTATGATCTATTGACATCTCCGCATTAAAGGACATCAAAAATGAAGGTCTGTCTCCTCGGTTTTTATCGACTGTGAATGCTGATCTATTAAGTTCTGTTATGTCTACAGAAGGTTCATTGCAGCTCATTGTAACTACATGTAATACTTAGCTGCGTATCTTATTAGTAAGTTACAGCTGCCAATCAGATAATTATGATGATTAAAAAGGTGTATTTTGCTTGTTTTCAAATGTTAATCTTTCTTGTTTGTCAGCAGATGTGTCCATTGGAAAGGAATTCCATTGTTTGTGAGGCATTGTCTCGGAATTACCTCTGATGATAATAGCAACTAAATATTGAGTGCAATTCTCCGGGAAAATTTCTAAGTTTGTTTGTGGCGGAGTTCCCCACCCCTATTCAATGACACTTTGGTGTAAGTGAAAGTTTGGTGAAATCCCGGGATTTCTCACCGGTTTAGCCCACACTTAGAATTTTTTTTTTTTTTAGCACTGGGGAGCTGAACTCAAGAGATCGGGATGCCATTTTGAAAGTGTGCCCCGATCTCTAAGTGAGCTTGTGGCTTCCCACCTTTGGGAAATGTCACCCTCCATGCACATGGGCACTACCCCACACCGCCCCAAGTGAGGACACCCTGCTATGGGATCCCTGGGGGTCCCCCCTCTTCAGGCCCCCCAAGCTTCCTTACAGCACCCTCTCCCATCCAAGACCCCCAACCGTCACCTCCCAACCTTCCAGAGGTCCCTACTTACCTGCCCTGCACTCCCCCACCCTTCATCTTCAATTCATGGGCATGGTCCCCCTCGTCCCGACAGTGCCACCCTGGCACCTGGGCACCCTTACACTGGCACCCTAACAGTGTCAGAGTGGCAGTGCCAAGGTGCCATTCAGTCAGTGCCAATGTACCCACGTTCCAGGGGGAGGGCCAGGGAATCATCCTGCACTTACCCCGACTACACAGGGGTCTCCGATGGCCCAGGAGACCTTCCGGGTGCTGTTCCGCCTGCTCCACGTTTGTGTGGACCAGCACTGCCTGACTGCAGCCTCCCTGGGGAGGCTGGAGAATCAACGGAGGCCAGTGGATCTCGGGCAGGTAGGTCGTAAGTAGGTTTACGAACTACTTGCGAGCGGTTTAGTCCCGCCCCTTTTGGACGGAGTTCTGACTCCGACATCTCTCAGGACTTCAGTGAATCTTGAACCCCGGGATTCTCGGCCGTGTTGTGCTTTCGCTTGAGCGTAACGCGGCAAGTGAATCGCGTTCATTGTATTTAATGTTAATTAAAACTAATACTAATATGCACCTTACATGGCAAACCTAGCCTGCTCCTCTTAAAGGGTCCAGTCTTCCCCTCTGTGGTAGTATGTATTAGGGGTCATGTGGGACTGGAAGCCCTAATGTCATTGGCTGACAGATCCCGGGTCCTGGTTGGCCGTTGACCTCTAGCTCCGTCCTGAAGGTGGAGTATAAGAAGCCGGAGTCCTCCCCCGCAGGCCATTCTACTATCGAGCTGCGGGGGAACAGACACGCTTAATAAAGCCTCATCGACTTCACTCTATTCGTCTCACGGAGTCTTTGTGCGCTACAATTTATTAAGCGTGCCTAAAAAGGACTATGGAGCTCAGGATCATCCCGGAATGCCTGAGGATCAGCCCCCACGCAGTGAACGCGGCAGCAGCCTTCAAGCACTGGCACACTTGTTTCGAGGCCTACCTCAGAACGGCCACCGGCCGGGTCACAGAAGACCAAAAACTACAGGTCCTGCACTCGAGGGTGAGCACGGAGATTTTCTCCCTCATCGAAGACGCGGAGGATTTCCAGACGGCGTTCGCAGCACTGAAAAGTCTCTATGTCCGCCCAGTTAACCAAATCTACGCTCGCTACCAGCTCGCGACGAGACGGCAAGGTCCCGGAGAATCGATGGACGAATTCTACGCCGCGCTGCTGATTTTGGGACGAGCCTGCAGCTGCCCTTCGGTGAACGCAAATGAACACACGGACATGTTAATGCGCGATGCTTTTGTGGCAGGTATGAATTCCTCCCAAATCCGCCAAAGACTTCTAGAAAGAGAGTCGCTAGGACTCTCAGAGGCCCGGGCCCTAGCAGCCTCCCTAGACGTGGCCGCGCGTAATACCCGCGCCTACGGCCCCGCCCGCGCGGCAGCCCATTGGGCTCCGTACGTACCCGTCGCGACAAACCCCCCCCCCCCCCCCCGGACACCCCACAGGCTTGCGAGGTCCAAACGCCAAGTCGCACCGGGGCGCCCGCTGCTATTTCTGCGGCCAGGCGAAACACCCCCGGCAGCGCTGCCCGGCCCGCGCAGCAATCTGCAAGAGCTGCGGGAAAAAGGGCCATTTCGCGGTTGTGTGCCGGTCCCGCGAGGTCGCCGCTGTCCCGGGAGAACAGGGAGCCCTGCAAGCCGTTTACGCTCCCCAACCCCCCCAGCGCCCCATGTACGACCCGCAGGCGCAGCCGCTCTGGGTCCCGACCACCGCGGTCCCGGGAGAACAGGGAGCCCTGCACGCCGCTTACGCTCCCCAACTCCCCCCCCGCGCCCCATGTATGACCCGCCGGCGCTACCACTTTGGGTCCCGACCACCGCTCTCCCCGGAGAAGAGGGAGTTCTGCGCGTCTCTAACGCCCCCCAAACCCCCCCCCCGCGCCCCATGTCTGACCCGCCGGCGCTACCAACTTGGGTCCCGACCACCGCTGTCCCCAGAGATGAGGGAGCCCCGCGCGGTCCTAACGCTCCCCAACCCCCCCAGCGCCCCATGTGCGACCCGCAGACGCCGCCATTTTGGGTACGGCCACCATGAGGGGAGGAAGGGCGCCGCCATCTTGGACCACCCCAGACCTGTACGACGCGTGGGGGCGGCCATTTTGTCCACCCCCGCCGCCATCTTGTGACCCCCCAGCCATGTGCGATGTATGGGGGCAGCCATTTTGTTCATCCCCGACGCCATCTTGGACGGCAACAACGGACCCCACTCCACTACTACAACCACGTCTCGCTTCAATTACGCTCGATCAAGCTCGGCCCCAGACACTCCAGACGACGACGACAACGGTGCTAATAAACGGCCACGAGACACCATGCCTCGTCGACTCCGGGAGCACGGAGAGCTTTATCCACCCCGACACGGTAAGACGCTGTTCCTTGACCACCTATCCCAGCGCACAAAAGATTTCCCTAGCTGCAGGATCCCACTCCGTACAGGTCCAAGGTTTCTGCATAGTTACCCTAACGGTGCAGGGGAGGGAGTTCAAAAACTAGAAACTACACGTCCTTCCCCAACTCTGCGCCCCCACTTTACTGGGATTAGATTTCCAGTGCAATCTACAGAGCCTTACGTTCAAATTCGGCGGCCCAATACCCCCACTCACTATCTGCGGCCTCGCAACCCTCAAGGTGCAACCCCCGTCCTTGTTTGCGAACCTCACCCCGGATTGCAAACCCGTCGCCACTAGGAGCAGACGGTACAGCGCCCAGGACCGGACCTTCATTCGGTCCGAAGTCCAGCGGCTACTAAAGGAAGGCATAATCCAGGCCAGCAATAGTCCCTGGAGAGCACAGGTGGTAGTAGTGAAGACAGGGGAGAAACAAAGGATGGTCATAGACTATAGCCAGACCATCAACAGGTACACACAACTAGACGCGTAGCCTCTCCCCCGCATATCAGACATGGTCAATCGGATTGCCCAATATAAAGTCTTCTCCACCGTGGACCTCACGTCCGCCTACCATCAGCTCCCCATCCGCCCAAGTGACCGCAAGTACACAGCCTTCGAGGCAGACGGGCGATTATACCATTTCTTAAGGGTCCCATTTGGCGTCAAAAACGGGGTCTCGGTCTTCCAACGGGAGATGGACCGAATGGTTGATCAACATGGGTTGCAGGCCACGTTCCCGTATCTCGACAATGTAACCATCTGCGGCCACGACCAGCAGGACCACGACGCCAACCTCCAAAAATTCCTCCAGACCGCCAAAGCCTTGAACCTCACGTACAACGAGGACAAGTGCGTTTTTGGCACCAACCGGCTAGCCATTCTGGGCTACGTAGTGCGCAATGGGATAATAGGCCCCGACCCCGAACGTATGCGCGCCCTCATGGAATTTCCCCTCCCGCACTGCTCAAAAGCCCTGAAACGCTGCCTGGGGTTTTTTTCATACTACGCCCAGTGGGTCCCCCAGTACGCAGACAAGGCCCGCTCCCTAATACAGACCACGACCTTCCCTCTGTCGACAGAGGCTTGCCAGGCCTTCAGCCGCATCAAAGCGGATATCGCAAAGGCCACGATGCGCGCCATCGACGAGTCCCTCCCCTTCCAGGTCGAGAGCGACGCCTCCGACGTAGCTCTAGCGGCCACCCTTAACCAAGCGGGCAGACCCGTGGCCTTTTTCTCTCGAACCCTCCACGCTTCAGAAATCCGCCACTCCTCAGTGGAAAAGGAAGCCCAAGCCATAGTGGAAGCTGTGCGACATTGGAGGCATTACCTGGCCGGCAGGAGATTCACTCTCCTCACCGACCAACGGTCGGTAGCCTTCATGTTCGATAATGCACTGCGGGGCAAAATCAAAAACGACAAGATCTTAAGGTGGAGGATCGAGCTCTCCACCTTCAACTACGAGATTTTATATCGTCCTGGAAAGCTGAACGAGCCGCCCGATGCCCTATCCCGCGTCACATGTGCCAACGCACAAATTAACCGCCTCCAAACCCTCCACGAGGACCTCTGCCACCCGGGGGTCACTCGGTTTATCCACTTTATCAAGTCCCGCAATCTCCCATACTCTTTAGAGGAGGTCCGTACAGTCACAAGGGACTGCCACATCTGCGCGGAATGCAAACCGCATTTTTTCAGGCCGCATGGTGCGCACCTGATTAAGGCTTCCCGCCCCTTTGAACGCCTTAGTCTCGATTTCAAAGGGCCCCTCCCCTCCACCGACCGCAACACATACTTTCTTAATGTGGTGGACGAATACTCCCGCTTCCCATTCGCCATTCCCTGCTCTGACATGACCGCGGCCACAGTCATTAAAGCCCTGAACACCATCTTCACACTGTTCGGTTGCCCTGCATACGTCCACAGCGACAGGGGGCCCTCTTTCATGAGTGACGAGCTGCGCCAGTTCCTGCTCAGCAAGGGCATAGCCTCAAGCAGGACGACCAGCTACAACCCCCGGGGGAACGGGCAAGTAGAGAGGGAGAACGGCACGGTCTGGAAGACCGTCCTACTGGCCCTACGGTCCAGGGACCTCCCAGTTTCACGGTGGCAGGAGGTCCTCCCGGACGCTCTCCACTCCATCCGGTCGCTATTATGTACGAGCACTAATCAAACGCCTCATGAGCGTCTCCTTGTCTTCCCTAGGAGGTCCTCCTCTGGAACGTCGCTGCCGACCTGGCTGGCGGTCCCAGGACCCATCTTGCTCCGAAAGCATGTGCGGGCACACAAGGCGGACCCGTTGGTCGAAAGGGTTCACCTCCTCCACGTGAACCCGCAGTACGCTTACGTGGAGTACCCCGACGGCTGACAGGACACGGTCTCCCTGCGGGATCTGGCGCCCACCGGCAACACACACCCCCCCCCCCCCGACACCATTCACCCAACCCCCCCCCCTTTCTGCCACCGCCGCACCCCGCGACCGCCCCCTTCCCAGGAGGATCAGTTCCCCTCCCCTCAGGCCCGACCAAGAATAAAGCCCAAGCTGAAACCGTAAGGCTCCCGGAGACAACAACACCGGTACAAGCACCACCACCACCACCGGGGCCGAGGCGATCGACACGGACGACCAGACCGCCCGACCGACTCGTGGCGTCGATCTAAATCAATATATGGACTTTTCACAAGAACATTTTGCTTTTCTCCCGATACCTTCTGTAAATAGTTGAAACAGGACAAAATTGTACATACTGTATTGCCATGTGAATGTTTTCCTCCCAGGACCAGCCCTGTAAACCCTTACCACCATGCGAAGCATCACCCCGCCGGGTTCATTTTTGACAAGGGGTGAATGTGGTAGTATGTTATAGGGGTCATGTGGGACTGGAAGCCCTAATGTCATTGGCTGACAGATCCTGGGTCCTGGTTGGCCGTTGACCTCTAGCTCCGCCCTGAAGGCGGAGTATAAGAAGCCGGAGTCCTCCCCCGCAGGCCATTCTACTATCGAGCTGCGGGGGAACAGACACGCTTAATAAAGCCTCATCGACTTCACTCTATTCGTCTCACGGAGTCTTTGTGCGCTACACTCTCTTAAAAGGGAGCTGGAAAGGGCAGCACAGTGGCGCAGTGGTTCACACTGCTGTCTCACGGCGCCAAGGGCCTGGGTTCGATCTCGGCCCCAGGCCACTGTCCATGTGGAGTTTGCACATTATCCCAGTGTCTGCGTGGGTCTCACCCTCACAGTCCAAAAAGATGTGCAAGGTAGGTGAATTGGCCACGCTAAATTGCCCCTTAATTGGAAAAAAAAATGAGTACTCAACATTTATAAAAAAAAGGGAGCTGTGGTTGCATTTACTGACATTGATTGAATGTAAAAGCTGCAAAAATGGAGCTCCGGGTCACAGGGGGGGATTCCTAGGTTTAAGCACGTGGTGCTGGGTAACAGTGGTGGAGATGTTCAAGAGAAGTGTGGCCAAATTTCCGCAAGTGGCCGATGTCCTCAATGACCTAATGGGACAGTTGGCTAAGGAGGTCAATTCTTGGTTTCTGGACCCGAGAACCTGGCAGCAGCGTCACAAGAATTGGAATGGCCTCACCGGGATGGGAAAGGTTAGTGAATGCATATTTACATGACCTCTCCTTTCCACTGCTCCACCAGCTTCCCACACAGCTCAATGCACAACAACCACACTGTTCACTCCAGCAGACTCCCTGGCACTCAGGACTCAGATCCTACATCCAAATACTCTAACTCACCCTCCATACATATTCTGCTTATATCAGCCTCACAACCAACTATTTCTACTTTGATGCATCTCCAATTAGTCAGCTGTAGCACACATATCACCCGAACTCAGTACTGTTCTTCCCTCTCTCTTAGAAGACAAGATAGTACACAATAAAAAGTAGGAAGGCCGAGCCAGCGAGGGACAATGTCGCGTGCATCATCAGAGCCTACAAAGGCTGGCTCTCTGCATCATGGGATCAACAGCTGAGAAGATTGAGGATGATAGATTTGAGATTGAGGCCAACACTGTGACACAGTGGTTAGCACTGCTGCCTCACAGCGTCAGGGACTAGAGCGACTAATGTTCGATGTTATCCAGTTCTTGAAAGTGCATAATAAATAGTGCCCATGACTTGAAGAACCCCTCCGAGCTTCCCCTCAGTTCGAACTTAACCTTGAATCTCTGCTTACTTCAGTGTGGTTACTCTGTCTGACTGAACCAGACTAGCTCTTACCCACGTGGTGGAGGTGTGAGATTGTAACAACACCCTTGACTGACTCTCTAGATGTTCATCAGTGGAAAGAGGCTGAGTGTGAGTGCCTCGTGTCTTTTATAGTTAGATCCCACCCCTGAGTGTCCTGCCTGCTTATTGGTCATGTCCTGTTCTCTGTGTCCATTAGCTGCTTGTCTGTATATCATTGTGTGTGTGTCTGCATATCATGACAGGGCTAGGTAGGGTAATCTTTCGAAGGGTCGGTGCAGACTTGATGGGCTGAATATTCTATGATTCTATGACAGTATGTTACTGCCTTGTGCCTGTTCTCAACTCCCAACTCTCCCTTATCCTGCTATTTGGCATGAAGAGCAAGCTGCAGATGGTGTAACCATGGACCTCTTGCTTTGCAAACCACTCTCCATCCTTCATCCTAACGTTCCCTTTTCTGATTTCCTACTTTCAGCCACCCAAGAACTGTCATTTGTCCAACCAAAGCACACCCCGGGGGAGGAGAGAGTGCAACATCATTGATGAGCACAATCTGCCACTTAATCTGACACTTGCAGACACCAGGTCAGATACACATACCAGGTATCAAGTTGGGATCTGCATGTGGTGAGCCATCCAGGCCCAAATTTACTACGTCATGCAATGGGGAAAGGATAGTTCACGTACTAGCTCACCAGAGTGTGTGGTCACAGACAAATTCTGCTACAGGCGACTCAGTTGAGGACTTTGATGGGACAGCATTCAGGAGAACGCTGATGCGGATGTACTTTGAGATGCAACAATACTCCTTGCCAAATCCAGAGACTGATGAAAACACCTCCAAAAACAGTTGACAGTCCTTCTAGAGACTTTCGAACAGAAGTTATTCTAAATAACCAAAACCACAAGTTGGATACTTGTCCTTTAAATAATGTTGGTGCAGGCTCTTTCTTATAGCTGGAATTCTTTTGTGAGTGACAAGGAAATACACTGAATGAACCTGCATTGTCCAAGTTTTTATCATGGGTGCAACATGGGCTGAGCCACTGGAGGCATTCCTTGACCCAATCGAAAGGCCTCTGGTTTCTGTAGCACCATCTCCAACAGTGTTACAGATCTAAATTTCATCGCCTTGACTCATATCTGTTCAGTTCCTTAGATAAGAAAACGATCAAACTTAATTTTGAATTATCGACAAGAGGGACTTTAACTCACTAGAAGGTTGAGCAAATTTCATTATCTCAACAGATCTATCAGACATATCGCCTCTCAGATGACCTTATCTCACCAGCTGATCTTCTTGCACACATGCACTTTGTGAAGAACTTTACTGGCAGAGTTAAATTCTTAATAAAATCTAATCCACCACAATCACCCTGGGAAATTGTTGGGGGAGATTGTGCTGCAAGAAATTCAACACCCTCTAGCGATATTTTTGTGAACTTATTTTCTGCTGTTTTTAATATTTAATTTACCTTTTCATATGGAAGACATTTTTAGCGATGGCATCATTGCGCTCTCCGTTTACAAATGGAAAGAAAGATCGAGCAGAAAGCAATGGCCTTTTAAGAACTTGTTTAAAAACTCAACCCAACTAATGACTGTACCAGTCGCAAAATAACCCTGTTTTCAAGCTCAGTTAAATCCTGATAAACTACCTCATAATTTTGCCAAGTAATATTTCACATGGATTGAGACTTGTATATCACTGAAGTGAACAGGAATAGTATATTTAAATTCCAGACAGCACTGGAATTAAATATCAGATGTTAATAGATTTCAGTGTTGACACTGAAGGACAGGTGAAGAGAATTCTCTTTCTATTTGAAGTTGTCAGTCGTTACAAAAAAGGAATAATTGTACCCAACCCCCCGATATTGCAAGACGTTTGGGGTGAAATTTCTCTGGGCATTAGACCTAAAACATGCACACATTGCGAATGTTATGCCAGCATTAATACAGCACTTATTTTGCTATCGGTGCAATGATTCACCATCCGCAAGTTCTTCTCCAAGCCACACACCATCCTGACTTGGAATTATATCACTATTCCTTCACTGTCGCTGGGTGAAAATCCTGGAACTCGCTCGCTAACAGTAGTGTAGGTGTACCTATACGACATGGACTGCAGCGGTTCAAGAGGTTGGCTCACAGTCACTTCTCAAGGGCAATTCGGGAGAGGCACTAAATGCTGGCCTAGCATTTAGTGATCCCATGAAAGAATTAATTAACTTATAAAAAATTGTTAACACACAGAGCCCGAACTAATGTTTCTTTGCTTTGCTAAGAGGGGTTAAGCAAACAGGACGGCTCGGCCGCACAGTGGTTAGCACGTCTACCTCACAGCGCCAGAGACCTGGGTTCAAATCCGGCCTTGGTTGACTGTCTGTGTGGAGTTTGCACTTTGTCCCCGTGAGTGCATGGGTATCCTCCGTTTGCTCTGGTTTCCTCCCACAGTCCAAAGATGTGCAGGTTAGGTGAATTGGCCATGCTAAAATTGGAACACTTTGTGGCATTTCTCAAATGAAAGGTGTGCCATGTTATGAACATACAAATGACATAGACACAAGCACAGAATTCTGTCTGGCAATTCAGTTCCCAGGGAATGTTCACAATCTCCATATCTTGAGGATCATGGAGTTCTGCTAAATCCAGAGGAATAGCATTTGGAATCATTTGCTCATCAGTATCCTAGGCTACCTGATGACATCATTACACAATCCTTAAGCAAAAAAAACCACAAGGATGCACATGTGAGACAGGAAATCAGTAAACAAACAGCTAAAACATTTAACATGGTTATGATGGTTTGAGAGCTCCAGAGCTGGCCAATGACAGCTGGCAGACGCTGTGTGCTGCAGAATATAGCCATGAAAGATAAATTAAACTGTGCGATCAATGTGAAGTATTTTTAAATAGTATTGTCTTCTTTTTAAAAAAAAAAAAAAATTCTTATTAAGGTTTTCATAAAATATCAATAACAAAATGAAAAAGGAACCCAACAGGGTTAAGTACAAAACACGGTCTAGAAAAGCAACCCTCCCTACCCACCTCCCCCCTGTACATAAATTAACATTAACACCTTGACTTAACACAACTGGTAGATACACCCCACTGGACCCTCCAGTGTAAATAACAGAAACAGAAATAAAGTAAAGTAACCCCCGCCCCCCCCCACCGAGTTGCTGCTGCCATTGACCAATGTCTACCGTTCTGCCAGGAAGTCTAAGAACGGTTGCCACCGCCTAAAGAACCCTTGTACCGACCCTCGCAAGGCGAATTTCACCCTCTCCAATTTAATGAACCCCGCCATATCGTTCATCCAGGATTCCACTCTTGGGGGCCTCGCATCTTTCCACTGAAGAAGAATCCTTTGCCGGGCTACCAGGGACGCAAATGCCAGAATACCGGCCTCTTTCGCCTCCTGCACTCCCGGCTCCTCTGCCACCCCAAATATTGCGAGCCCCCAGCCCGGTTTGACCCTGGATCCTACCACCCTCAACACCGTCCTCGCTACGCCCTTGCAAAATTCCTTCAGCGCTGGGCATGCCCAGAACATATGGGTGTGATTTGCTGGGCGCCCTGAGCACCTAACACACCTGTCCTCACCCCCGAAAAACCGGCTCATCCTTGTTCCGGTCATGTGTGCCCTGTGCAGCACCTTAAACTGTATGAGGCTGTGCCTTGCCCTGTCCTGTACTGTGTGTGGCAGTAGCCTCGGGAATTCCACCACCTGCCGTCTGGCAAACGCCCTTACCTGTAAGTACCTGAAGGTGTTCCCCGGGGGGGGGAGCCAGTACTTCTCCTCCAGCTCACACAGGCTCGCGAACTCCCCGTCCACAAACAGGTCCCCCAACTTTCGTATCCCTGTCCTGTGCCACCCCGAAAACCCTCCATCTGTTCTCCCTGGGGAGAACCGGTGGTTCCCCCATATTGGGGTCCACGCCGACGCCCCAACTTACCCCCTATGACGTCTCCACTGCCCCCAGATTTTGAGGGCAGCCGCCACCACCGGGCACGTGGTATACCTCCTTTGAGGGAGCGGCAGCGGCGCCGTTGCCAGTGCCCCCAGACTCGTACCCACACAAGACGCCGTCTCCAGCCTCTTCCATGCAGCCCCCTCCCCCTCCATCACCCACTTGCGCACCATCAGAGGTTGGGCAGCGCCAGTCCCCCCCTATCTCTACTCCGCTCCAGGAACACCCTTCTCACCCTCGGAGTCCCTCGCGCCCACACAAACCCCATTATACTCCTGTTAACCCGCCTAAAAAAAGCCTTCGGGATAAACACGGGGAGACACAGGAACAAAAACCTTGGGAGCACCGTCATTTTGATTGACTGCACCCTACCCGCCAAGGACAGCGGCAAAGCGTCCCACCTCTTGAACTCCTCCTCCATTTGCTCCACCAGCCTTGTGAAATTAAGCCTATGCAGGGTCCCCCAGCTCCTGGCCACCTGGACCCCAAATACCTGAAGCTCCTCTCCGCCCTTTTTAGTGGGAGCTCGCCAATCCCCCTCTCCTGGTCCCCTGGGTGAACCACGAACAGCTTGCTCTTCCACATGTTGAGCTTATACCCCGAAAAGTCCCCGAATTCCCTAAGAATCCTCATTACCTCCGGCATTCCCCCCACCGGGTCCGCCACATATAGCAGCAGGTCGTCCGCATAGAGCGACACCCTATGCTCCTCCCCACCCCGCACCAACCCCCTCCAGTTCCTGGACTCCCTCAGTGCCATAGCCAGGGGTACAATCTCCAGTGCGAAGAGCAGGGGGGACAGGGGACACCCCTGCCTCATCCCTCGGTGCAACCGAAAGTACTCGGACCTCCTCCTGTTTGTGGCCACACTCGCCATCAGGACCTCATACAACAGCCTAACCCACCTGACAAACCCCTCCCCAAACCCAAACCTCTTCAGCACCTCCCACAGGTACCCCCGCTCTCCCCTATCAAAGGCTTTCTCAGCGTCCATCGCCACCACTATCTCCGCCTCCCCCTCCCTCGCCGGCATCATGATAACGTTCAAAAGCCTCCGCACATTCGCATTCAACTGTCTCCCCTTCACAAACCCCGTCTGGTCTTCATGGATGATCTGCGGCACACAATCCTCAATCCTCGTGGCTAAGACCTTCGCCAGCACCTTGGCATCTACATTTAGCAACGAAATCGGTCTGTAAGACCCACATTGCAGGGGATCCCTGTCCCGCTTCAGGATCAAGGAGATCAGTGCCCTGGACATCATTGGGGGCAAAGCCCACCCCCCCCTCCCTTGCCTCATTGAAGGTTCTGACTAGCAACGGGCCCAACAGGTCCATATATATTTTATAGAATTCGACCGGGAAACCGTCTGCCCCGATGCCTTCCCCAACTGCATGCTTCCTATCCCTTTGGTCAGGTCCTCCAGCCCAATCGGGGCCCCCAATCCCGCCACCAGTCCCTCTTCCACCTTTGAAAACCTCAATTGGTCCAGGAAGGGGCCCATCCCTCCCTCCTCCCCTGGGGGCTTGGATCGGTACAATTCCTCGTAAAAGTCCCGGAAGACCCCATTAATGCCAGCCCCAATCCGCACCACACTCCCTCCCCTGACCTTAACTCCCCCGATCTCCCTAGCTGCGTCCCGCTTCCGAAGCTGATGCGCCAGCATCCGGCTTGTCTTTTCCCCTACTCGTAAATCACCCCCTGGGCCTTCCTCCACTGCACCTCCGCCTTCCTGGTGGTCACCAGGTCAAATTCGGCCTGGAGGCTGCGCCTCTTCCTCAACAATTCTTCCTCGGGCACCTCCGCATACCTCCAGTCTACCCTCACCATCTCCCCCACCAGCCTCTCCCTCTCCCCCCGCTCCTTGTGGGGCCTAATGGTGATCAGCTCTCCCCTCACCACCGCCTTCAGCGCCTCCCATACCATCCCCACTCGGACCTCCCCGTTGTCGTTGGTCTCCAAGTACCTCTCCATACTTCCTCGGACCCGCTCGCTCTCCTCCTCATCCGCCAACAGCCCCACCTCCAAGCGCCACAACGGGCGCTGGTCCCTCTCCTCCCCCATCTCCAAGTCCACCCAATGCGGGGCGTGGTCCGAAATGGCTATTGCCGAATACTCAGTATCCTTTACTCTCGCTATCAGTGCCCTACTCAAAATGAAAAAGTCGATTCTGGAATAAACCTTATGGACATGTGAGAAGAATGAAAATTCCCTGTCCCCCGGCCTTGCAAATCTCCAAGGGTCCACCCCTCCCACCTGGTCCATAAACCCCCTCAGCACTCTAGCCGGCGCTGGTTCCTACCCGTCCTAGTCCTGGAGCGATCCAGTGCTGGATCCAGCACCGTGTTGAAGTCTCCCCCCATTATCAGGCCCCCCACTTCCAAGTCTGGGATCCGACCCAACATACGCCACATAAAACCCGCAACGTCCCAATTCGGAGCATACACATTGACCAGTACCACCCTCTCTCCCTGCAACTTACCACTTAACATTACGTACCTACCGCCATTTTCTGCCACAATGCTCGACGCCTCGAATGACACCTTCTTTCCCACCAAGATCGCCACCCCTCGATTTTTGGCATCCAGCCCCGAGTGAAACACCTGAACTACCCACCCTTTCCTCAATCTTACCTGGTCTGCCATCTTCAGGTGTGTCTCCTGGAGCATAACCACATCCGCCTTCAGCCCCTTCAGGTGCGCGAATACGCGGGCCCGCATAACCGGCCCATTCAGTCCCCTTACATTCCAGGTTATCAGCCGGATCAGGGGGCTACCCGCCCCCTCCCCCGCCGACTAGCCATAACCCCTCCTCGGCCAGCCACGCGCCCGCACCCCACAGCTGGCCCGTTTCCCACAGCGGCATAACCCCGTCTCGACACCCCCCCACTCGCTCCAGTTCCCCCTTGACCATAGCAGCAGTAACTCTATTCCCCCCCCACCTCCCACCCGGCTAGGACCCATCCTAGCTGATTTACTCCCCCATTGCACTTCCGCAAGTCAGCCCTTGTGTGACACACCCTCCTCTCCTGTTCCCCATCCATAGGCTCTCCCCCTCCCCCTTCCAATCTAAGGGGGAGCCCTCGCTTCCCCGCCCTGGCCCCACCCCCTCCAGTCTTTAGCGCGGGGAAAAAACCCACGCTTTCCACCTGCCCGGCCCCGCCACCTCTGACGCAGCTCCTTTTACAGGCCCAGTCCCCTCACCCCCGACTCGGGCCTCCCCCTCCCCCTCCCCTGCGGGGCCCCATCTCACCGCCGACCACCACCCCTGTTCCGTTTATCTACCCCCCTCCAAGAGCCCCCCCGACCAACCCAACCAAAACAGTGCCCAACCCGCCCCAACCACCCTCACCGACCCGAAAGAGAAAAACACAGAGAAAAAGAAACCAGGAGCAAAGCAAAGGCCGCCCCCCCCCCCCCTCAAAAAAAAAACAAAAAAAAACATATCAACTGCAGTCCCCAAACGCCCATCCCGACCCTCAATCTGTGTCCAACTTCTCGGCCTGAACAAAGGCCCACGCCTCCTCCGGAGACTCAAAATAATGGTGCTGGTCCCTGTAGGTGACCCACAGTCGCGCCGGCTGCAACATGCCAAACTTCACCCCCTTCCTGTGCAGCACCGCCTTCGCTCGATTGTACCCGGCCCTCCTCTTCGCCACCTCCGCACTCCAGTCCTGGTATATTCGAACCTCCGTGTTCTCCCACCTGCTGCACCTCTCCTTCTTGGCCCACCTGAGCACACGCTCTCGATCAACGAACTGATGGAACCTCACCTGCACCGCCCGCGGCGCGGAGGCTCGTTAACCTTGGGCCTCCTCGCCAGCACTCTTATGGGCCTCTTCCAGCTCCAGGGGCCCCTGGAAGGACCCCGCTCCCATCAGCGAGTTCAACATGGTGACCACATAGGCCCCCATGCCCGGCCCCTCCAGCCCCTCCGGGAGGCCCAGAATCCGCAGATTCTTCCGCCTCGACCGATTCTCCATCTCCTCGAACCGCTCCTGCCATTTCTTGTGGAGCGCCCTGTGCACCTCCACCTTTACCGGCAGGCCTAAAATCTCGTCCTCGTTGTCGGAGATCTTTTGTGGAGCCTCGCGGATCGCCACCCCCTGGGTCGTCTGTGTCTTCAGCAGCTTATCAATAGAAGCCTTCATCGGCTCTAGCAGGTCCGCTTTAATCTCTCTGAAGCAGCGCTGGATACCCTCCTGCTGCTCCTCCGCCCACTGCATCCACGCTGCCTGGTCTCCGCCCGCCGCCATTTTGTTCTTCTTCCCTCGCACCTTCTTCGGGTCCACCAGCACCTTTTTAGTCGCCCCGCTCCTCGTAGAAGCCATATATTATCGGGGAATTGTTATAATCTCCTTCCCACACCGGGAAACGTCGAAAAAGTGCCGTTGGGGGCCCTGAAAAGAGCCCAAAAGTCAGTTTTTGCGGGAGCCGCGAATGTGCGACCTAGCTCCACATAGCCACAACCGGAAGTGTCATAGAATTGTCTTCTTATGGTACATTAAAGATTGAAAAATAATTTCACTGACAGAAAAATATTCCACCTCATATTGGTATATTTTGTTGCTAAAATTGCTTTATTTGTACACAAAAGCTTAGGGTAGGGTGAAGCAAATACACACCTTTTGTGTGATTTGGTCAAATATGTGTTTGATTGGCACCTACATTTTAAAACGAATAATTTAAATTCTGCGTGGCCCAGCTCACTATCTCTGTCGTTTTAAAATCAGAGAGATTACTTTGATTGTTGGCAGAGAGTGACTCACCTTCAAATTGAGTTAATGTATCAACTCTGAAGAGATTTAGTTAAGCTGGATAACTTCTGTAGTGTGTAAGATAAAGGAAATGGAAACACCAGGAAATAGAATCACAAGATGTTTCGGCAAGGTAGCTGCAAACTCCGAATTGCCCCAGATCTTTCAATCTCCGCGTCATTGGAACCCACGGCTGGAAGATCCCGCCAAGAAAGCCCCGCCCCAACATGCACTTTAGGACCCCACATGCCCATTCCACAGGAATTTCCCACGAAATTTGAAGTTCAGATAGACAATTCCCTTCCTCACTGGGACCCTCTAAACAAAAGTCTCCGATTCGGTGTTAGAGTCGGAGACTTTGGCAGACTTTGGCAGTTTTGATTTATTTACATGGATAGTTTCCCAGGAAACCATAAAATTCCTCCAGTGCAGAAGGAGGGCATTCGGCCCATCGAGTCTGCACTGATCCCTGGAAAGAGCACCCTACCTAAGCCCAAGCCTCCACCTATCCCCGTAACCCAGTTGTCATAATATACACCAGTATATCATGGTGCAGACACACACACATGCACTGATGGACATGCAGTGGGACCAATTAGCATACACAACACCGCAGCCAATCACCAGCTGAGCACACGCACTATAAAGACAGGGGACAGGAGAGTTCCCGCTCATTCTACTGGAAGCAGCCAACTCGGGGCACAGAGCTCACAGCCTGCAACACAGACATTCACCATGTGCTGAGTGCATCTCCTGGTTAGGACTAGGCAAGGGTCAACAGTTAAAGCTGGTATTGCATTTACCCACAGTTCAAGTATGTTAATATAGTTAACCCTATAATAAAATAGAGTTGCACCACTTCCAGTGTTGGTGACCTGTTTGTGATCCAGAACACCCAACACATCACCAGTAACCCACCTAACCTTTGACACAAAGGGGCAATTTAGTATGGCCAATCCACCTAACCTGCACATCTTTGGATTGTGGGAGGAAAGCGGAGCACCTGGAGGAAACCCACGCAGCCACGGGGAGAAAGTGCAAACTCCACAGAGTCACCTTTTAATAATACCTTTTAATAATAATAATCTTTATTGTCACGAGTAGGTTTACATTAACACTGCAATGAGATTATTGTAAAAAGACCCTAGTCGCCACATTCCAGCGCCTGTTCGTGTACTTGGAGGGTGAATTCAGAACGTCCAAGTTACCTAACAGCACGTCTTTCGGGACTTGTGGGAGGAAACCGGAGCACCCGGAACAAACCCACGCAGACAAGGGGAGAACATGCAGACTCCGCACCAACAGTAACCCAAGCCGGGAATCGAACCTGGGACCCTGGAGTTGTGAAGCAAGAGTGCTAACCACTGTGCTTCATGCTGGCCAAAAGGGCAAGGTCATGAATGGGATTGAGGCCGGAATTGAACCTGGATCCCTGGCACTGTGAGGCAGCACGGCTAATCACTGTGCCCTATGCCCATCAGAGGCATCATCCCTCCCTGTGGCATTGCCCATCTCCTCTTGCCTGGGCCTGCCAGTCTGGTCTTGGTGACACCCTGAACTCACCTTGTTCCAGGCTCCCAGCACCCTGTGACGCTGTTGAAACAGGAGGGCACAAGAGGGTTGTCGGCCATTTGATTGGCCAGCAGCTCTCAGAAGTAGGGCTTCCTCTCAGATGGAGGTACAAGATGCACCTAAAGCCAATTCAAGGTCCAACCGGCAAATGGTTGTGGGGCAAGCCAGGTAAACACAGGTGGTCTTTCCCCTGACTTTTGCCCACCACTCTCCACTAAAATGGAGTCTCCAATGGGGAGCAGGTTCAGCTCCTGGTCTGTTCATCCATGTCAAACTTGGTGGGGGGTGGGGTGGGGGGGGGGGGGGGGGCTGGCTTGCATATTTAAGGTGCCTAACTCCTCTTTAAGTAGCTGCAAGGGGGACTGAATAATAGACTGGGTCAGTCACACTTCTGGCGGCAGGCTACCCAAAATCTGCCCTCACTGTTATATCTATTGCAATAATTTCTACCTCTATAGTTACAAAGTATTGCATGAAAAAAAATGGGGGTTTACATTGGACAGGGAAGGGTCATGTGATTTCCAACAGGATTTTCAAAAATATGGAAGGTCTTCAGAGGGTTTCAACTGGTTTTTGAATCAGTGGAAAGGGGCTATGGACTGAGATCAATCAGTGGAATAAAAGTAGAAGTTAGCAAAAACATTTTGTGCGCACATTGTTAGAAAGTGGAATTCTTTACTACAAATAAAAATACAAAAGAATGGAGATGGGATTACAGTCGATGATTCCAGTCAAAATACAGCACCAGTACTGCCACAGTAGCATTCTTCTGTGCTATAATTTTGACGATTCTATAGTTGAAGACAGGTAGAACGTGTGTTGCCTCGGTGAGCACAAAATTAGAGTTATCACAAATTAATTATAAGTCTCAAAGATTTGCATGGCTGTTTAGACTTTAGCCCCTTGTCTAACAGAACTGGGGCACTGAGACATTAATTAGCAGTGAAAACAAAGGCATTCCTGGTTAAGAAGATCTACACTACGTCTGTTGCAGTTTTTAATACTCAGGGAAGTAACACCGTAGCATGAAGAACATGTTGAGTATCCTTTATCTGAAACCTTTGGGGCCGATCGCGTTTCAGGTACTTTTGGTTTTCTGATACTGCATTTAGGCCTCGGCCAACTTACATTACAATAGCCTAAGCCACGGCTAGTTATAGCATAAAATAAATAAAATGGCTAGAAAAGAAAGATACCACTGAATAATAAATACAGTGTATCTGTAATAAGTTCCCAACCATTGTGTCATCTACGATCCTGTTTGAAGGAGATGGTTCGCAAGGTAAACAATGCAGGCAAACAACTAGAGCTCCTGTGCTAAATCGGGTGTGGTCAGCGAGGTTCGTGTTGACTCAGTTTAGAGACTTACTGCACTAAAGGTCGGCAAGATTCAGGTCAGAGCTTTTCCGCACAAAAGGCCGGCGTGGATGATATTGGCTCAGGTTGTGTCAGAGACTTTGCACACTAACATTGTGAGGTTCATGTCAGAGGCTTCCTGCACTAAAGGTCAGCGAGGTTCGTGTCAGAGGCTTCCTGCACTAGATTGGCGCTGTTGGTGTCAGCTCAGGTCGTGTCAAACACTTCCTGCACTAAAGGCCAGTGAGATTGGTGTCAGAGACTTTCCACACTAAAGGCCAGTGAGATTGGTGTCAGAGACTTCCCACACTAAAGACCAGCGAGATTGGTGTCAGCGATTTCCCGCACTGAAGGCCAGCGAGATTGGTGTCAGAGACTTCCCGCACTAAAGGCCAGCCAAGTTGGTGTCAGGGATTTCCCACACTAAAGACCAGCGAGGTTGGTGTCAGGGACTTCCCACACTAAAGGCCAGCAAGGTTGGTGTCAGGGATTTCCCGCACTAAAGGCCAGCGAGATTGGTGTCAGAGGCTACCCGCACTAAAGGCCAGCGAGTTTGGTGTCAGCGATTTCCCGCACTAAAGACCAGCGAGGTTGGTGTCAGCGAATTCCCGCACTAAAGGCCAGCGAGATTGGTGTCAGAGGCTACCCGCACTAAAGGCCAGCGAGATTGGTGTCAGGGACTTCCCACACTAAAGGCCAGCGAGATTGGTGTCAGGGACTTCCCACACTAAAGGCCAGCGAGGTTGGTGTCAGGGACCTCCCGCACTAAATGCCAGCGAGATTGGTGTCAGAGACTTCCCACACTAAAGGCCAGCAAGATTGGTGTCAGGGACCTCCCGCACTAAAGGCCAGCGAGATTGGTGTCAGAGACTTCCCACACTAAAGGCCAGCGAGGTTGGTGTCAGAGACTTCCCACACTAAAGGGCAGCAAGGTTGGTGTCAGAGACTTCCCGCACTAAAGGCCAGCGAGGTTGGTGTCAGCGATTTCCCGCACTAAAGGCCAGTGAGGTTGGTGTCAGTGATTTCCCGCACTAAAGACCAGCGAGGTTGGTGTCAGAGACTTCCCGCACTAAAGGCCAGTGAGTTTGGCGTCAGCGATTTCCCGCACTAAAGGCCAGCGAGATTGGTGTCAGCGATTTCCCGCACTAAAGGCCAGCGAGGTTGGTGTCAGCGATTTCCCACACTAAAGGCCAGCGAGGTTGGTGTCAGCGATTTCCCACACTAAAGGCCAGCGAGGTTGGTGTCAGCGATTTCCCGCACTAAAGGCCAGCGAGGTTGGTGTCAGCGATTTCTCGCACTAAAGGCCAGCAAGGTTGGCGTCAGAGATTTCCCGCACTAAAGGCCAGCGAGGTTGGTGTCAGTGATTCCCCGCACTAAGGGCCAGTGAGTTTGGTGTCAGCGATTTCCCACACTAAAGGCCAGCGAGGTTGGTGTCAGCGATTTCCCGCACTAAAGGCCAGCGAGGTTGGTGTCAGCGATTTCCCGCACTAAAGGCCAGCGAGGTTGGTGTCAGAGATTTCCCGCACTAAAGGCCAGCGAGATTGGTGTCAGGGACCTCCCGCACTAAAGGCCAGCGAGATTGGTGTCAGGGACCTCCCGCACTAAAGGCCAGCGAGGTTGGTGTCAGTGATTTCCCGCACTAAAGACCAGCGAGGTTGGTGTCAGAGACTTCCCACACTAAAGGCCAGCGAGGTTGGTGTCAGCGATTTCCCGCACTAAAGGCCAGCGAGGTTGGTGTCAGAGATTTCCCGCACTAAAGGCCAGCGAGGTTGGCATCAACGATTTCCCGCACTAAAGGCCAGCGAGGTTGGCGTCAGCGATTTCCCGCACTAAAGACCAGCGAGGTTGGTGTCAGCGAATTCCCGCACTAAAGGCCAGCGAGGTTGGTGTCAGGGACCTCCCGCACTAAATGCCAGCAAGGTTGGTGTCAGAGACTTCCCACACTAAAGGCCAGCGAGGTTGGTGTCAGTGATTTCCCGCACTAAAGGCCAGTGAGTTTGGTGTCAGCGATTTCCCACACTAAAGGCCAGCGAGATTGGTGTCAGCGATTTCCCGCACTAAAGGCCAGCGAGTTTGGTGTCAGCGATTTCCTGCACTAAAGGCCAGCAAGGTTGGCGTCAGAGATTTCCCGCACTAAAGGCCAGCGAGGTTGGTGTCAGTGATTCCCCGCACTAAGGGCCAGTGAGTTTGGTGTCAGCGATTTCCCACACTAAAGGCCAGCGAGGTTGGTGTCAGCGATTTCCCGCACTAAAGGCCAGCGAGGTTGGTGTCAGCGATTTCCCGCACTAAAGGCCAGCGAGGTTGGTGTCAGAGATTTCCCGCACTAAAGGCCAGCGAGATTGGTGTCAGGGACCTCCCGCACTAAAGGCCAGCGAGATTGGTGTCAGGGACCTCCCGCACTAAAGGCCAGCGAGGTTGGTGTCAGTGATTTCCCGCACTAAAGACCAGCGAGGTTGGTGTCAGAGACTTCCCACACTAAAGGCCAGCGAGGTTGGTGTCAGCGATTTCCCGCACTAAAGGCCAGCGAGGTTGGTGTCAGAGATTTCCCGCACTAAAGGCCAGCGAGGTTGGCATCAACGATTTCCCGCACTAAAGGCCAGCGAGGTTGGCGTCAGCGATTTCCCGCACTAAAGACCAGCGAGGTTGGTGTCAGCGAATTCCCGCACTAAAGGCCAGCGAGGTTGGTGTCAGGGACCTCCCGCACTAAATGCCAGCAAGGTTGGTGTCAGAGACTTCCCACACTAAAGGCCAGCGAGGTTGGTGTCAGTGATTTCCCGCACTAAAGACCAGTGAGTTTGGTGTCAGCGATTTCCCACACTAAAGGCCAGCGAGATTGGTGTCAGCGATTTCCCGCACTAAAGGCCAGCGAGTTTGGTGTCAGCGATTTCCTGCACTAAAGACCAGCGAGGTTGGTGTCAGCGAATTCCCGCACTAAAGGCCAGCGAGATTGGTGTCAGAGGCTACCCGCACTAAAGACCAGCGAGGTTGGTGTCAGCGATTTCCCGCACTAAAGACCAGCGAGGTTGGTGTCAGCGAATTTCCGCACTAAAGGCCAGCGAGATTGGTGTCAGAGGCTACCCACACTAAAGGCCAGCGAGGTTGGTGTCAGGGACCTCCCGCACTAAATGCCAGCGAGATTGGTGTCAGAGACTTCCCACACTAAAGGGCAGCAAGGTTGGTGTCAGAGACTTCCCACACTAAAGGCCAGCGAGGTTGGTGTCAGTGATTTCCCGCACTAAAGGCCAGTGAGTTTGGTGTCAGCGATTTCCCACACTAAAGGCCAGCGAGATTGGTGTCAGCGATTTCCCGCACTAAAGGCCAGCGAGTTTGGTGTCAGCGATTTCCCACACTAAAGGCCAGTGAGTTTGGTGTCAGCGATTTCCCACACTAAAGGCCAGCGAGATTGGTGTCAGCGATTTCCCGCACTAAAGGCCAGCGAGATTGGTGTCAGCGATTTCCCGCACTAAAGGCCAGCAAGGTTGGTGTCAGAGACTTCCCACACTAAAGGCCAGCGAGGTTGGTGTCAGCGATTTCCCACACTAAAGGCCAGCGAGATTGGTGTCAGCGATTTCCCGCACTAAAGGCCAGCGAGGTTGGTGGTGTCAGCGATTTCCTGCACTAAAGGCCAGCGAGGTTGGTGTCAGGGACCTCCCACACTAAAGGCAAGCAAGGTTGGTGGTGTCAGAGACTTCCCGCACTAAAGACCAGCGAGGTTGGTGTCAGAGATTTCCCGCACTAAAGGCCAGTGAGTTTGGTGTCAGAGACTTCCCGCACTAAAGGCCAGCAAGGTTGGTGCCAGCGATTTCCCGCACTAAAGGCCAGCGAGGTTGGTGTCAGCGATTTCCCGCACTAAAGGCCAGCCAGATTGGTGTCAGAGATTTCCCGCACTAAAGGCCAGTGAGTTTGGTGTCAGCGATTTCCCGCACTAAAGGCCAGCGAGGTTGGTGTCAGTGATTTCCCGCACTAAAGGCCAGCGAGGTTGGTGTCAGCGATTTCCCGCACTAAAGGCCAGCGAGGTTGGTGTCAGAGACTTCCCGCACTAAAGGCCAGCAAGGTTGGTGCCAGCGATTTCCCGCACTAAAGGCCAGCGAGGTTGGTGTCAGCGATTTCCCGCACTAAAGGCCAGCCAGATTGGTGTCAGAGATTTCCCGCACTAAAGGCCAGTGAGTTTGGTGTCAGCGATTTCCCACACTAAAGGCCAGCGAGGTTGGTGTCAGAGACTTCCCACACTAAAGGCCAGCGAGGTTGGTGTCAGCGATTTCCCGCACTAAAGGCCAGTGAGTTTGGTGTCAGAGATTTCCCACACTAAAGGCCAGCGAGGTTGGTGTCAGAGATTTCCCGCACTAAAGGCCAGCGAGGTTGGTGTCAGCGATTTCCCGCACTAAAGGCCAGCGAGGTTGGTGTCAGCGATTTCCCGCACTAAAGGCCAGTGAGTTTGGTGTCAGCGATTTCCCGCATTAAAGGCTAGTGAGTTTGGTGTCAGAGACTTCCCGCACTAAAGGCCAGCGTGTTTGGTGTCAGCGATTTCCCGCACTAAAGGCCAGCGAGGTTGGTGTCAGAGACTTCCCGCACTAAATGCCAGCGAGGTTGGTGTCAGCGATTTCCCGCACTAAAGACCAGCGAGGTTGGTGTCAGAGACTTCCCGCACTAAAGGCCAGCGAGGTTGGTGTCAGCGATTTCCCACACTAAAGGCCAGCGAGGTTGGTGTCAGCGATTTCCCGCACTAAAGGCCAGCGAGGTTTGGTGTCAGTGATTTCCCGCACTAAAGGCCAGCGAGGTTGGTGTCAGCGATTTCCCACACTAAAGGCCAGCAAGATTGGCGTCAGCGATTTCCCACACTAAAGGCCAGCGAGTTTGGTGTCAGTGATTTCCCGCACTAAAGGCCAGTGAGTTTGGTGTCAGAGACTTCCCACACTAAAGGCCAGTGAGTTTGGTGTCAGCGATTTCCCGCACTAAAGGCCAGCGAGTTTGGTGTCAGAGACCTCCCGCACTAAAGGCCAGTGAGTTTGGTGTCAGAGATTTCCCGCACTAAAGGCCAGCGAGGTTGGTGTCAGAGACTTCCCGCACTAAATGCCAGCGAGGTTGGTGTCAGCGATTTCCCACACTAAAGGCCAGCGAGGTTGGTGTCAGCGATTTCCCGCACTAAAGGCCAGCGAGGTTTGGTGTCAGTGATTTCCCGCACTAAAGGCCAGCGAGGTTGGTGTCAGCGATTTCCCACACTAAAGGCCAGCAAGATTGGCGTCCGCGATTTCCCACACTAAAGGCCAGCGAGTTTGGTGTCAGTGATTTCCCGCACTAAAGGCCAGTGAGTTTGGTGTCAGAGACTTCCCACACTAAAGGCCAGTGAGTTTGGTGTCAGCGATTTCCCGCACTAAAGGCCAGCGAGTTTGGTGTCAGAGACCTCCCGCACTAAAGGCCAGTGAGTTTGGTGTCAGAGATTTCCCGCACTAAAGGCCAGCGAGGTTGGTGTCAGAGATTTCCCGCACTAAAGGCCAGCGAGGTTGGTGTCAGCGATTTCCCGCACTAAAGGCCAGCGAGGTTGGTGTCAGCGATTTCCCGCACTAAAGGCCAGCGAGGTTGGTGTCAGCGATTTCCTGCACTAAAGGCCAGCGAGGTTGGTGTCAGAGATTTCCCGCACTAAAGGCCAGTGAGTTTGGTGTCAGAGATTTCCCACACTAAAGGCCAGCGAGGTTGGTGTCAGCGATTTCCTGCACTAAAGGCCAGCGAGGTTGGTGTCAGAGACTTCCCGCACTAAAGGCCAGCGAGGTTGGTGTCAGAGACTTCCCGCACTAAAGGCCAGCGAGGTTGGTGTCAGCGATTTCCCACACTAAAGGCCAGTGAGTTTGGTGTCAGCGTTTTCCCACACTAAAGGCCAGCGAGGTTGGTGTCAGAGACTTCCCGCACTAAAGGCCAGCGAGGTTGGTGTCAGCGATTTCCCACACTAAAGGCCAGTGAGTTTGGTGTCAGCGATTTCCTGCACTAAAGGCCAGCGAGGTTGGTGTCAGCGATTTCCTGCACTAAAGGCCAGCGAGGTTGGTGTCAGAGACCTCCCGCACTAAAGGCCAGCGAGGTTGGTGTCAGAGACTTCCCACACTAAAGGCCAGCGAGGTTGGTGTCAGTGATTTCCCGCACTAAAGGCCAGCGAGTTTGGTGTCAGAGACTTCCCACACTAAAGGCCAGCGAGTTTGGTGTCAGCGATTTCCCACACTAAAGGCCAGTGAGTTTGGTGTCAGCGATTTCCCACACTAAAGGCCAGCGAGGTTGGTGTCAGAGACTTCCCGCACTAAAGGCCAGCGAGGTTGGTGTCAGCGATTTCCCACACTAAAGGCCAGTGAGTTTGGTGTCAGCGATTTCCTGCACTAAAGGCCAGCGAGGTTGGTGTCAGCGATTTCCTGCACTAAAGGCCAGCGAGGTTGGTGTCAGAGACCTCCCGCACTAAAGGCCAGCGAGGTTGGTGTCAGAGACTTCCCACACTAAAGGCCAGCGAGGTTGGTGTCAGTGATTTCCCGCACTAAAGGCCAGCGAGTTTGGTGTCAGAGACTTCCCACACTAAAGGCCAGCGAGTTTGGTGTCAGCGATTTCCCACACTAAAGGCCAGTGAGTTTGGTGTCAGCGATTTCCCACACTAAAGGCCAGCGAGGTTGGTGTCAGCGATTTCCTGCACTAAAGGCCAGCGAGGTTGGTGTCAGAGATTTCCCGCACTAAAGGCCAGTGAGTTTGGTGTCAGAGATTTCCCACACTAAAGGCCAGCGAGGTTGGTGTCAGCGATTTCCTGCACTAAAGGCCAGCGAGGTTGGTGTCAGAGACTTCCCGCACTAAAGGCCAGCGAGGTTGGTGTCAGAGACTTCCCGCATTAAAGGCCAGCGAGGTTGGTGTCAGCGATTTCCCACACTAAAGGCCAGTGAGTTTGGTGTCAGCGATTTCCCACACTAAAGGCCAGCGAGGTTGGTGTCAGAGACTTCCCGCACTAAAGGCCAGCGAGGTTGGTGTCAGCGATTTCCCACACTAAAGGCCAGTGAGTTTGGTGTCAGCGATTTCCTGCACTAAAGGCCAGCGAGGTTGGTGTCAGCGATTTCCTGCACTAAAGGCCAGCGAGGTTGGTGTCAGAGACCTCCCGCACTAAAGGCCAGCGAGGTTGGTGTCAGAGACTTCCCACACTAAAGGCCAGCGAGGTTGGTGTCAGCGATTTCCCGCACTAAAGGCCAGCGAGTTTGGTGTCAGAGACTTCCCACACTAAAGGCCAGCGAGTTTGGTGTCAGAGACTTAACAAGAACAAAGAACAAAGAAATGTACAGCACAGGAACAGGCCCTTTGGCCCTCCAAGCCCGTGCCGACCATGCTGCCCAACTAAACTACAATCTTCTACACGTCCTGGGTCCGTATCCCTCTATTCCCATCCTATTCATGTATTTGTCAAGATGTCCCTTAAATGTCACTATCGTCCCTGCTTCCACCACCTCATCCGGTAGCGTGTTCCAGGCACCCATTACCTTCTGCGTAAAAAGCTTGCCTCGTACATCTACTCTAAACCTTGCCCCTCTCACCTTAAACCTATGCCCCCTAGTAATTGACCCCTCTACCCTGGGGAAAAGCCTCTGACTATCCACTCTGTCTATGCCCCTCATAATTTTGTAGACCTCTATCAGGTCACCCCTCAACCTACTTCGTTCCAGTGAGAACAAACCAAGTTTATTCAACCGCTCCTCATAGCTAATGCCCTCCATACCAGGCAACATTCTGGTAAATCTCTTCTGCACCCTCTCTAAAGCCTCCACATCCTTCTGGTAGTGTGGCAACCAGAATTGAACACTATACTCCAAGTGTGGCCTAACTAAGGTTCTATACAGCTGCAACATGACTTGCCAATTCTTATACTCAATGCCCCGGCCAATGAAGGCAAGCATGCCGTATGCCTTCTTGACTACCTTCTCCACCTGTGTTGCCCCTTTCAGTGACCCGTGGATCTGTACTCCTAGATCTCTTTGACTTTCAATACTCTTGAGGGTTCTACCATTCACTGTATATTCCCTACCTGCATTAGACCTTCCAAAATGTATTACCTCACATTTGTCCGGATTAAACTCCATCTGCCATCTCTCCGCCCAAGTCTCCAAACAATCTAAATCCTGCTGTATCCTCTGACAGTCCTCATCGCTATCCACAATTCCACCAACCTTTGTGTCGTCTGCAAACTTACTAATCAGACCAGTTACATTTTCCTCCAAATCATTTATATATACTACAAACAGCAAAGGTCCCAGCACTGATCCCTGTGGAACACCACTGGTCACAGCCCTCCAATTAGAAAAGCATCCTTCCATTGCTACTCTCTGCCTTCTATGACCTAGCCAGTTCTGTATCCACCTTGCCAGCTCACCCCTGATCCCGTGTGACTTCACCTTTTGTACTAGTCTACCATGAGGGACCTTGTCAAAGGCCTTACTGAAGTCCAGATAGACAACATCCACTGCCCTACCTGCATCAATCATCTTAGTGACCTCCTCGTAAAACTCTATCAAGTTAGTGAGACACGACCTCCCCTTCACAAAACCATGCTGCCTCTCACTAATACGTCCATTTGCTTCCAAATGGGAGTAGATCCTGTCTCGAAGAATTCTCTCCAGTAATTTCCCTACCACTGAAGTAAGGCTCACCGGCCTTAGTTCCCTGGGAGCAATCAGCTGTGGCTGTGACTGGAGCAATCAGCTGTGGCCTGAATGTGCCTGCACATCCAAGCTGCAATACAAACCCATTGGAGTGATATCTTGAATTGGCACGGAGAACCATTGTTCCCACTGCCACAATATGCAACCCATCCTCAACTTCTGCAGCCATCAAATGGAGACGGAGAGGTTGGTACTGCGTTATCAATTCCCTGCAATCCCATTTCTACCCCATGGATTTCAACTCTGTTCAATACTTTTTCTTCATTCTCTGCCTGTTCAGCATTGAAGATGGCTTTTGGCCTTTGCAAAGGTTTTCATAAATGTTGGCCCCTTTGTAATGATATTCAACTTTAATCTTGTGCATCTTTTTACATCTTGCTTGCACATAATCTTCCCCTCACCTGGTACGTGAGCCGAAATCTACACTGACATTCTGCTATTGTAGGATATGGTGCATACTGCACACTTCCAGGTACATCATTGTAAAACGTACCATTGCAATAAAGAAGAACAACGCTACACAGTCCTTAGAGAAGCGAGATCTGTCTTTTACTTGCACACACCTATCAGATATGCCATCAACAGATCTATCTGAAGAGATAATTTTATTATTTTAACTGCGAGCTACTTTTCAGGAATGGATTTAGTGTCAGTTAATTCCCAAGCCTTAGCTATGCTGATTTCTTCAACTTTTCCAGGCGGGAAGTGATGGATGCCTGTGTGGTCCTACTCCATGTCCTCACTGTGCTGTACTGACATGAATCTCGTTGCCACTTCCCACTCAAGCCACAAGGTACAAAATACAGCTGGGACCCAATGACGCTATTAGGATCTGACTTGCATGGCCTGAATCTTTAGATTGGTGCCTCAACGATTCCGAGGGCCCTGGAGCAATTTCACACCCGGTTAAGTGTTAAGTGACTGTCTTGCCGCACTGGCACACCACGGTGGTTTGGGGGCAGTAGGTAGGCTGGGTGGGGAGATAGTCATGTGGTAAGGAAAGAGTTGAAATTCATTCCCATTGAAAATGTCCACGAGACTGTTGTACACTCCCAGCCAGTTAAATAGGAAATGTTATAAAATCTAAGTCAGCAATCCTAATGGGACTGAATGTGATAAAAGTTGATTTAGAATTCTACGATTCCATTGCTATATACCAGAACTTACATAACTCTGAGCACCGTCTTCTACAGCCATCAATTTGGATGCTGACTTTCCTTTCCAGGACATCAGCTTGTGGCCCAATCTATTGTATTTGTAGTGTAACTCCTGCCACTGCATTATATCAGCTACAAAAAGATTTGACAAGCACTTTCTTTCTTATTTAACCGATAAGGGAACATTTCATTCTAACCACACTTTGTTACAGTGCACCCAATTCGTCCAGAAAGAACCTAAGCATGTCATTCATAAATTCTCAGGTAATGAAGCAGTCCATGCCTACATGCAGCAAGACCTGAACAATATACTTGAACAGGTAAGTGGCAAGTAATAGTTGTGCCACACAATTCATAGAATTTACATAGAATTTGCAGTGTAGAAGGAGGCCATTTGGCCCATCGAGTCTGCACCGGCCCTTGGAAAGAACACCCCACTTAAGCCCACACTTCCATCCGATCCCCATAACGCAGTAACCTTACCTAAACGTTTTGGACACAAAGGGTAATTTATCATGGCCAATCCACCTAACCTGCACACCTTTGGACTGTGGGAGGAAACCGCAACATCCGGAGGAAATCCACGCAGACACGGGGGAGAACGTGCAGACTCCGCGCAGACAGTGACCCAAGCCGGGAATCGAACCTGGGACCCTGGAGTTATGAAGCAACTGTGCTAACCACTGTGCTACCGTGCTGCCCAAATTGCTCGGCAACAGTCATCTCCAACCAGAGACAGTTTAACCATATTTCCTTGACGTTCAGTGGCAATACCATTGTTAAATGCCTCACTATCAACATCCTGAAGAAACCTAACTGGATTAGCTACATAAATAATGTGAATACCAGAACAGGTCAGACACTGGGAATTCTCTGGCAAGTAACCCAGCTCCTAAATTCCCAAAGCCTGTCCATGATCTACAAAGCACACGTCAAGAGCATGATGGAAATCTTCCCACTTGCTTGGATGAATGCAACTTCAAGGACACTCAAGAAACTCAAAACCATCCAGGAAAAAAAGAGCCCATTTGATTTGCATCCCAACCACTGCCTTAAACATTCATTCACTCCCTCCACCACTGTGACTGGAACGTGTAACCTCTACAAGATACACGGCAACAACTTGCCAAGGCTCCTTCAACAGGATCTTCCACACCTGTGATGTCTATCACCGAGAAGGACAAGGGCAGCAAGGCATGGGAACATTTCCATCTGCAAGTTCCTCTCCAAGTGGCACACCATCATGACTTAGAAATGTATTGCTGTTCCTTCATCATCACTGGGTCAAAATCCTGGAACATTCCCAAACAGCACTGTGGGAATGGACTGCTGCGGTTCAAGGCGGCGGCTCTGCACCACCTTCTCAAGGACAATTAAGATGGGGAATAAATGTTAGGCTTGCCAGTGATGTTCACATCCCAGGAATTAATAAAAAGATTATTTTAATTGTTCAGGACAAAGAGCTCTCCACCTCAGTAAAGCTTGACATCATCATAAATTTGTGTTATTTAGAAGTCAGATGTGAAAGCTTGTAGCATAAGTATCCATTTAAAATTTTAATTTATGAATTTAATGGTCCACAAATTGCTGCAGTGTCCGAGTTTAATGTGAGATCCTTTGTCTTTAAAATTAAATCTAAGTGGAGATAATGTGAGTGAGAGGAGGTGTGAAATTAATTGCAACTGTTACAAGAACGAAATGCACGTTAAAGATGTAAACTCAGAATATCTCAAAGCGCCTGAGAAAAATCATGCAGCTTCTAATCACAAAATGTGAATATTATTAGCATGAAGAATTAAATATCAAGATATATAAATAACGGATTGAGGCATCAAAATTGAATTTTCTAAAAAATAATTTTCTAAGCAATTGAATGAAAAGAAATGATAATAATGTGAACAGTGAATATTGGGTGTTATACATCAGTAAGCATGCCTGATTGAACAGATGAATATCAATAATGTAGCTACTTTACAACTAATAGGTAAATGCAGAACTTCCAGCAAGTTCCCTTCCCACTGCACAGAAATCTAGCCTCTACAAGCCATGCATATATATGTAATGCTTTCACCACTAATGAGCATCTCTGAAATACTTCAAATTTTCATTTCGATCACCTTTTGTGGCGCCTTTCATGCTTCTGCAGTCATTGCGGCATTGTTAATGAGACCTATTCTTCAAGGCTCTGTTAAGATGTTTATGGTATTCAGTAATGTCAATCAAGAGCAAAGCCAAGTTCACAGTTGAGTGGCTTCAACTGGCACCTACAGAGACCTGACAAGGATGACGCACTGTCAGCTGTGCTGGGAAAGTAGGTCAGGTTTCAGCTTATCTGCTATTCCCTCCTCACTACACAAAAAAAGATTTGGATGTTGCCTTGGCGACAGGATCTCGTTGGATACTGCAAGGTCACCAAAGGGTAGTGCACAAAGGTTTTTGTGAAATAAAATTAAGGAAAAAGCATTACACTACAAGACATTGCTCTTGAAAAAAATCTTCTCGGCACACAGATTAAGAAAAATAATTTAAAACAGTGGAATTCATGCAGAAACATGTGCCAAAATATTTAGGGGCAGTAAATCAATCATGCCGCACGTAAATAGTATATTCAGATTGAATACATTATTGCAGATGATTGTGCCCTCCCAAAAGTCCATGCACATGACAGGAATCTTTTGGCATTGACAAATTAATTTTTTGAACTGATGTTTTACTGAGACAACTACACTGGTTAGCAACACTGATTGTATTTTGCAGCAGAGGTTCATTAAGTTAAATGTTAATATGTGCAGTGGTTAGCACTGCTGCCTCATGGCACTGAGATCCCAGGTTCGATCCAGGCCCTGAGTCACTGTCCGTGAGGAGTTTGCACATTCTCCCTGTGTCTGCGTGGGTTTCACCCCCACAACCCAAAGATGTGCAGGGTAGGTGGACTGGCCACACTAAATTGCCCCTTAATTGGAAAAATGAATTGGGTACTCTATAAATTTTTTTTAAAGTTAAATGTTAATGGGCACGACTTAACGGAAACATTTCAAAGTGTTATTTTGGGCACGAGTGGAGGGGTGTTTCTCGATGGCCGTGTTGACAAGATTGCAGGCCGTATTTAAAGCCGTCCCCGAGCTTCGCACCATTACTGGCTGTCTCGCCATCTGATTCGCCTCAGCCGCTTGCCGCTATCAAGGGCTTTTAAACTTTCCCTCACCACTCACTCCAGTCAACACACGAGCATGGCACCACTCAGACCTGCTCCTCGCTTTGGGGATGCCGACCTGGCCAGGCTTCTGGATGTTCTGGAGGCAAGACGGGACATCCTGTTTCCCAGAGGGGGTTGGAGGGCCAGCCGCAGGGCCATCAATACTGACTGGGAGGCAGTGAAGGCGGCTGTCAGTGCGGGCAGCATGATCAGGAGGACCTCCAAACAATGGAGGAAGAAGGCCAACGACTTCCACTGAGCAGGAAGGGTAAGTTATCAACTCTCTCCTGGCATCAGTTCCACCTGCCACCCCTCAAATTCCCAACCGCAGCACCCCTTCACCCTATCACTGGCTGACACCACGCACCCTCCCCACATCTGATCTTCGTGCTTGTTCCTCAGCACAGCCTAGCACCCACCCACAATCCCTTCATGTCCAGTTGCGGTGCCCACATATGCCACCTGCCATAAGCCCTTCTGATTTATCAAGTACGCGGCTCACAAAGCCCTCTCTTAGTCTTCGCAGGAGAATATAGCCCTTAAAAGACAGGAAAGAGCCAATACGGAGGTCGGAGATCTGAGATCTGAAGTCTCGCGCCCAATGAAGAACAGGCCCTGGGGTTGTCCAAGGAGAGAACAGTCACTGACAAGAGAGGTTGGCCTGTGCTGCAGAGGTGAGGATCCACTGCCCCTTCACCCAGATGACCGGTCTCAAGTGAGTTGTTCATGTCAGACAAATTGATCCTTCCCTCTCACTGACTAAATATCCATCCTCTCATAGGATCTCCATCTGATGGTGCCATCCGGAGGGTAATGAGGGGAATGGGGGACTGAGGGGGATGGGTGAATGATGGGAATTGGGGTGAGGTGGTTGGGCTGACAAAGCCTCGTCCTCTGAGAAGCGGGCAAGGATGAGGGCCTCCCTGGTCCTCCGGGTATGCCAGGCCCTTGCCGCCACCTGTCCTCCATCCTCCGGCTCCTCCTGGCTTACCCACCATCCCCTCCTGGACCACCCCCTCCTTCTCAGACGAGACCGCATATTCCTCCTCCTCCTCCAGCATGTCGTCCTGCTGCTGTGCAAGGTTGTGGAGCCCTGTGGGGCATATACTGCAGTGCACCACCAGAGCAGACCAGGCATCGGAGCCACATCTTCAGCAGTTCGATGCACTACTGATTGGCTGCACCTGCATTGGCAAATGGACCTCGTTATATCAGGTCTCCATCTCGATCTCAGGCCTCTTCACTGGCGTCATCAACCAGTACCCCAGTGGGTACCCATTATCCCCCAAAAAGCCAACCCATCAACCTGGGATCGTCCTCGAAGATGCCGGGGATCTCAGAGTATCCCAGGATGTAGCTGCATGTACGCTTCCTGGGAAGCATGCACACACGTGCGTGATCTGGAGGTGGTGATCGCACACAATCTGAACATTCAGGGAGTGGAACCCCTTCCTATTAATGAAGGGCACTGCCAAGGTGCCCAGGTGGCGCTGGCAGTGGCAATGTCAGAGTGCCAGGCTGGCGGTGCCAAGCTGATATCTTTTGCGCGGTGGCAATCAGACCTGGGAAGGGTGGGGGGGAGCTCGGGGACCCCCTTGTAGTGAGTTGAGGCTTGGGGGGGTTCGGGGGCTCAAGAGATCATGACGCCATTTAAAAATGATGATCGGAGCTCCTCTGTGCAGAAAACGGGGCTAGTGCGGCCTTGTTGGGGAGATCCCCTCTGAGGTTCCTGATCTACCCGGATGGGCATTAGAAAACGGATCGTTTGTCAGTGCTCCGAATGCTGGGAAACACCGCTAATCTCGCGCACTACAGGACTCTGTCCCCATTCAGGTAGATCGCATCCTATACTTGCATATCAGACTGTATGCTTACTGAAACCCAAAATCGATAATCAGTGGTTACCTCCAGTCTCACCTGAGAACCTTTTTTTTTTTAAAAACCCAAAGATTTATTTATAGTACTTAACCAGAATATACAAAGTAGTGGTCAAGCATGAACTACTGAGGTATACAAATTTAACCTTGTTCAATATGGAAAAATTATACTAAATCAAATTACTTTTTTAAACCACATACAGGGTTTTTAAGCACCGGTTACAATGAGTTCAAAAAGAAATTTACAAATTGAACCTGTCAATTTTTGCTGGAATTGTTTTTGCACCACAAACAATATCAAAATGACAAATTGTGGAGCTTGAAGAATGGTAATTTTCTTTGTTACATTTTTGTATTTTTGTACAGAATAGAAGACCAGGTTTATCTTCCCCCACCCTCCCACCCCCAGTTAACAAGACCTACATCTTTGGCCTTCATTGCATAACCTCTACCCTAAACACAATTTACAAAAAGAAAAAAGGGCAGTTATTTATTTTTTCTTGAAATAAGAACATGGTCAGTCAACTGTAAAACATGTGCTTCTAAAATGTACAAATCCAAGTTCTAAACCCATTTCAAAACAGACCAGAAAACATTTATTACAGCATTCAAACCCATTACAAATGTGGTTGTACAAAGACCATATAATAAATAACTTCATAAAAAACAAATATTTCCCAGAGCAATGCCTTGGACAGGTGTTACAGGAATTAGTTGTACAGTACAATATAAAATCCACACTCTGCAAATGTACATTTAAAAAAAGCACAATCTCCACAATGTGAACCTGACCACACCATCAAGATATAAAAATTCAAACAAAGGAATGTTTAAGCTCCTGCTTTGGGTTCTGTTGACTCTCCATTTTCTGATTTTTGCCTCTTCTTTTCAACTTGACCCTGCTCCACAGCTGGACGCTTCACTGCATGTCCATCTGTTTCTTCTTCCTCCTCAGCACCCTCGTCCTCTTCACCATCCTCCTCTTCACCCTCAGCATCTTCCTCCTCCTCCTCCTCCTCCTCATCTTCATCCTCTGCATTTTCATCCGTGTGTTCAGCCCCATTCTCCTCCTCTGTTCCATTTGCTGGTGCATCTCCGCTGCCATTCTCTTTCTTCTCAGTTTCCTCCACGTTCTTTTCTTTTTCTTTCAGGTCCTTGGGTTTGACTTCAGATCGGGGCTGATTTATCGCTTGTGGCTATAAATAATATGCTCTGTACAGCTCCCCTTAACTCTCACACACTGTGAGAAGGAATCCCTGAGAAACTTTAATACCAAGTCTGAAGTCTCTCCTTCTTTGTGCACTGTTATGCATGAACCCTTCAATATGGGAGAAAAAGAGTTGGGTTTTTAACTCATGCCTTGAACTATACATCCTTTTCACAAACAATACCCCCATATTTTGCCATACAAACCTTAGTTAGGGTGCTGCAGTGGTTAGCACCGCTGCTGGGTTCAATCCCAGCCCCGGGTCACTGTCCGTATTGAGTTTGCATATTCTCCCCATGTCTGGGTGGGTCTCACTCCCACAACTCAAAGATGTGCAAGGTAGCTGGATTGGCCATGCTAAATTGCCCCTTAATTGGAAAAAAATGATTTGGGGACTTTGATCTTTTTCGGAAAAAAAAGGTAAAAACTTTCCTTAACAAATTGCAACAAACATCAGATGGGTCATTTTAATGACAGTCATGCCCTCTACGACTGTATATGCTTGCTTTAATTTTGTTGCTCCCATGCAATTAGCACGCTGTAACAGTGAAGAGTTGGTTCAAACATGAATAAAAGAGCTGAACGCTAGAGGTGAGGTGAGAGTGACTGCCCTTGACATCAAGGAAGCATTTGTATGGCATCAAGGAGCTCTAGCTAAACTGGAGTCAATGGGAATCAGGGGGAAACCTCCGCTGGTTGGAGTTTACCTGGCACAAAGAAAGATGATTGTGGTGGTTGGAGGTCAATCATCGCAGCTCGGGGCCATCACTGCATGTGTTCCTCAGCGTAGTGTCCTAGGCCCAACCATCTTCAGCTGCTTCATCAATGACCTGCCTCCCATCATAAGGTCAGAAGTGGGGATGTTCACAGATGACTGCACAATGTTCAGCACCATTCGCGACTCCTCAGATAATGAAGCAGTCCATGTTCAAACGCAGCAAGATCTGCACAATTTGCAAGTGGCAAATTACATTCGCGACACACAAGTGCCAGGCAATGACCATCTCCAACAGGAGAAAATATAACTATTGCCCCTTGATATTCAATGGCATTACTATCACTGAATCCCCCACAATCAACATCCTGGGGATTACCATTCATCAGAAACTGAACTGGACTAGCCATATAAATACTGTGGCTACAAGAGCAGGTCAGAGGCTAGGAATCCTGCAGCAAGTAACTCACCTCCAGACCCTCCAAAGCCTGTCCACCATCTGGACCACCTGTCCACTCTCCTCACCGACCAACGGTCAGTAGCCTTTATGTTCGATAATGCACAGCGGGGCAAAATCAAGAATGACAAGATCTTAAGGTGGAGGATCGAGCTCTCCACCTTTAACTATGAGATCTTGTATTGTCCCGGAAAGCTGAACGAGCCGTCCGATGCCCTGTCCCGCGGCACATGTGCCAACGCACAAATAGACCGCCTCCAAGCCCTCCACGAAGACCTCTGCCACCCGGGAGTCACCCGATTCTACCAGTCCCGCAACCTCCCCTACTCTGTGGAGGATGTCCATACAGTCATCAGGAACTGCCACATCTGCGCAGAGTGCAAACCGTACTTTTTCAGGCCGGATAGAGCGCACCTGATCAAGGCTTCCCGCTCCTTTGAACGCCTCAGTTTGGATTTCAAAGGGCCCCTCCCCTCCACCGACCGCAACGCATACTTCCTGAACGTGGTGGACGAGTACTCCCGTTTCCCCTTCGCCATCCCCTGCCCCGACATGGCAGCAGCTACAGTCATTAAAGCCCTTGACACCATATTCACACTGTTCGGTTTCCCCACGTATATCCATAGCGACAGGGGGTCCTCCTTCATGAGCGACGAGCTGCGCCAGTTCCTGCTCAGCAAGGGCATAGCCTCGAGCAGGACGACCAGCTACAACCCCCGGGGGAACGGCAAGTAGAGAGGGAGAACGGCACGGTCTGGAAGACCGTCCTACTGGCCCTACGGTCCAGGGATCTCCCAGTTTCCCAGTGGCAGGAGGTCCTCCCGGACGCTCTCCACTCCATCCGGTCGCTGCAGTGTACCACCACTAACCAAACGCCTCAAGAGCGCCTCCTCGTCTTCCCCAGGAAGTCCTCCTCCGGAACGTCGCTTCCGACCTGGCTGGCGGCCCCAGGACCCATCTTGCTCCGGAAACATGTGCGGGCGCACAAATCGGACCCGTTGGTCGAGACGGTCCACCTTCTCCACGCGAACCCGCAGTACACCACACGGTCTCCCTGCGGGACCTGGCGCCCGCCGGCAGCACACCCCCCCCCCCCCCCCAACACCGATCACCCCCTCCCTGCCACCGGCGCACCCCGCACCCGCCCCCTTCCCGGGGGGATCGGTCCTCCTCCCGTGCCCACCCAGGTGTAAAACAGGAACAAACAGCGAAACGCTCCCGGAGATGAAAACGCCCGAGCAAGCACCTGCACCACCACCGGGGCTGAGGCGATCGACGAGGAAGGCCAGACCGCCCGCTCGACTCATGGAATCCGCATGACACCAAGAAAAAGCAAGAATGTTGTTGTAACAAAAAACACTTTTTTTGCCCGTATTGTAAATAGTTCTCACAAACTTGTACATAGCTCAGTGTGGGGCTAAAGCTGTATTAACACAGTCCGAAATTTGTTCCAGGCCCAGCCTTGTAAACCCCTACCACCATGCGAACCACCACCCCGCCGGGTTCCTTTTTAACAAGGGGTGAATGTGGTGGTATGTATTAGGAGTAATGAGGTACCTGTGAAGCAGAGTGGCTATTGGCGGACAGGTCCCAGTTCCTGGTTGGATCTGCCGACTTCTGGCTCCGCCCTGAAGGCGGAGTATAAGAGCTTGAGCTTCTCCCCGCAGCCTCATTCTGTTGCTGAGCTGCTGGGGACAAGTCTCGCTTAATAAAGCCTAGATAGACTTCATCGCACCTCGTCTCGCGTAAGTCATTGTGCGCTACAGTAATGGCATACTCTCCACTTGCCTGGATGAGTGCAGCTCCAACAACACTCAAGAAGCTCGACACCATCCAAGACAAAGCAACCCACTTGATCGCTCCTTCTTCTACAAACATTCAATCCCTCCACCGCCAACGAACAGTGGCAGTCGTGTGTACCATCTACAAGATGCACTGCTGTAACTCGCCAAGGTTCCTTGGACAGCACCTTCCAAACCCATGACCACTACCTTCTAGAAGGAGAAGAGCAGCAGATACCTGGGAACCCCACCACCTGGAGGTTCCCCTCCAAGTCACTCACCACCCTGACTTGGAAATATCTTGCCGTTTCTTCACTGTCGCTGGGTCAAAATTCTGGAAGTCTCTCCCTAACAGTACTGTGAGTGTACCTACACCTCAGGAACTGCAGCAGTTCAAGAAGGCAAATCACCATCACCTTCTCAAGGGAAACTAGGGATTGGCAATAAATGCTGGCTGAACCACATTCCGTAAAAATGAATTTTTAAAAACTTCACAGTATTTTTGCAGGTTTGATGAAGCTTTCACACATTTCTTTCTCATGTTCCTTCGCATCACATCCTGCTCTGGGACAAGTCAACGAAACAGAATGGTATTTCGTGAATCCCAACTTCAAATATCGTTAATCTAATAATGTGTGACTTAAAAAAATATTTGTTCTTGTCAAAGTCAGTAATGTTCACACTAAAGGAGTCTCATCCATCCGCCCTTTTACAAGTTACAGAGGAAAATATGTAGTTTCAGAGCTCTTGTATTTGGGAAGAAAAATCACAAGTCTCTTGCACACACCAATGATGGAAATTTGCATGTACAATTTTCCGATATATGCTCGAAGTGTGCAAGGTGTGCCATAAGTCAGGGCTCAGATATTCTTTTCTAAATATTCCATCAACTGTGCCCAACCTCAGATGAACACTCCTCAGTTTAACAGCATGGCAATTTCTGATTTCTCATACCAGCTTTAAGGTCTCCACATCATGGTCTCCAAGCAAAACTGCCAGGTTCATGAGAAATTAGTAAGAACTTTGTATACGGACTCCCACACACTGACAATTAAATTGAGTATGCCCAAGCACCTTCATATATAGCTTAGATAATGAGAAGGCCAAAGACACTTTCATCCCAAAGGTTTCAGATGGATTTGATCCCATGTCCTTGGAGTATGCATCAGTCCCTTATTTAATATTTCCAAAAAAAATAGAATATAGAAACCGAGATAAAGAAATGTATTGGATCTTGAGGGGCACAATAGCACCATTTTTGTTCTAAACCTTGTTTTCGGATTGTGATAATTTTGTGACAAACAGAAACTAACCATGATGTTAAGTAAATATTTGAGGTGATCCTGGCAATGAGGTTTCACTATGTGCATTTTTTAGCTACAATTAATGACCCAGAATGTGCAGTCAGCAGTGAGGCAAGGGCAACTCACTGCTGACCTGGAAGAAAGTTGTCGAAAGGTTGAACGATCTCTGTAACATGCCTTCTCCTTTCCTGATGAGATTAAATCCGGCGCCAAGCCAAAGGGTTGTGTCGCCAGTTAAAATGGTTTTAATTTCAAAACAAAGGTCACATTTATGAAAAAAGTTGCTTATAAAAATGCAATAACAAATCTAATTGAAAAAAATTATTTGCTTGTAATATCATAAGAAAATGATGCAGGTCTTCTCTTCTCCCAAAATGTTGTGGAAGCCATTACCCCATCAACACCTTCAGAGTATTTATTTTGTGATGACTCTTTCGTTTGTCAGTGCAAGATTTAAAATCTTGAGTAAAATCCTTCAGTCACAAAGGCCCAGTTACCACTTTTAAATACCAAGGATGTCAATTAGTTGAGCAGGTTATACAGCAGTATCTTCCATTTTATTACACAGCAGCTATTAGTGTTTCTTACAACATTAATAAATCACAATCTCCCCTCTCAACTTCTATACTACAACTGGAGGTTTATTGATATACAAGATATATAAAATGTCTTTTTATAAGCTCATGCACATCATGCCGATGGTCATTAATAGTCTGTCCCCTGCCTCCCTTTCCTTCCTGTTCCCTACAGTGCTTTGTTCCTGTAGTTTACCATTTGGCAAAAAAAAAAATGAACACAGCATTGAAGGATCAACTCGTTAAGAATTCTACGTGTTGCCAATAATTCAACATGGAGCTGCTTATAACGCCAGTGTGCAGCGACTGTGTTGCAACAACCAAGGAGGGTACAGTGAAGGCTGCACTGGGAGCTAAGGATGTTGACTGCAGCAGTTATCTGTGAACAGTGGTTCAACAGAACAATATTGCCTCGCGACATCAGAAGCCAGTTGTAAAGCAATTCTTCCCTTCTGTGCTTTGAAAAAAAAAAGTCAGCGTGGCCCTCAACACATCTCATGCAACAAAATGCAACCGCATCAAAACTGCACATGACATCTCAATTCCATATGCTTTACCCTTATCCAAATTGCCATTCCTGATTTCCAAGGCCTCCTTCAGCACTGCAATTCCCTAGCAATGATCACCCTGGCAAAGAAAAATACAGCTCTCAGTTTAATGCTAAAAGACTTGGGTTTATTCAGGCTATAAACAAAAACTTGCTTTTAATTTAGAAAAACAGCCCCAAAGTGCTTCATATCAGCAGAAGGCAAAATATGAACAAACAAAGCACAATCGTGATGGAATGTTCAGAATTATTTCAGTTTCTTTTTAATTATTGTATTTGACACACTCTGGAGAACACAAGGAAATCAATTTCACCCTTGGTCATTCATTCAAATGACTCTCCCTGACTGAGAAGATGACCTGGAAAAAATACTCTGGTCTAAGTCAGTACATTTGTGTGCAGTGTTGAATTTTTTGGAATTTGTAGTTTAGCTTTTTCTCTACGTTTTAAGTGGGCACTGCTTTAATCGACATTTTATTTGCAAAGCTTTTTAAATTTGTTGAAAATGCATATGATCTCACTAATTATGTTGAAAAATGTTTCACTCACAGATCTGGACATGGCCATTGGCTTTTTTCCCTGGACCAACAAAACATCTTTTCATAAATAGAGCAGAAGTGGAAGTAATCTTTGACATTGGTGCAAAATGGAAATGAAATGAAATGAAAATGAAAATGAAAATCGCTTATTGTCACAAGTAGGCTTCAATGAAGTTACTGTGAAAAGCCCCTAGTCACCACATTCCGGCGCCTATTCAGGGAGGCTGTTACGGGAATTGAACCGTGCAGCTGGCCTGCCTTGGTCTGCTTTCAAAGCCAGCGATTTAGCCCTGTGCTAAACAGCCCCAGAGTTGTGTTAGTTCTGAATTCCTCTAGCAGAGCCACTATTAACAAGATGGGCTGAATGCCCTCCTTCTGAACTTCTGAAAGAATTTCCAAACATTGTGACTCTCAGGCACTAAGATTGATCATCAGGAGATAGGCATAATGGTGCAAAGACTCCATTGCGTGCTATTCAAAGAGATATATGTGAACTTGAATCAGGAAAATAATTGACTGCAATCAGAGTTTCATTCTGAGATTTTTAAATAGTGCAAGTTGTCAATGAAGCTAGTAAAATCAGTGATGAGAATTTAAAAGGAAATTTGTTTCCTAAGGATTATAACAAACAACTTTATGAGACATATGAAGACATATGAGGAAACATTTTTGTGATGGTGATGATGGGTACAAGATGAAAAGCTTCAACAAAATGTCAACAAGTGTGGTTGAGACAGTGCATCTTTTACTGAAAAAGTAGATAAATATGTGATGCACAGAAGATAGAGTTATGGTGGAAAGAAGAAAAAAATGAAAATCGCTTATTGTCACAAGTAGGCTTCAATGAAGTTACTGTGAAAAGCCCCTAGTCGCCACATTCCGGCACCTGTTCGGGGAGGCTGTTATGGGAATTGAACCGTGCTGCTGGCCTGCCTTGGTCTGCTTTCAAAGCCAGCGATTTAGCCCTGTGCTAAACAGCCCCAGAGTTGTGTTAGTTCTGAATTCCTCTAGCAGAGCCACTATTAACAAGATGGGCTGAATGCCCTCCTTCTGCATTGTAAACCACTGTGGTCTAAAAATGTAAAGCGTTAGAATGTTGGTGTGTGGCTTATTATTTTACTAACTGAATGTTGCTGCATTTTATGGCTTTAATTAAAACCTTTACAATAGCTCCCTCCACATAATGAAACAAATAAATGAAGCCCTTTGTCAGGTCAGCCTATTGCTTTTGAAGATTACCCTTTTAAAATAAATGCCACTGAAACTCTCATTAGCAAAGCAAAAGGGAGCAAAAGATTGCAAACACAGCTCGGTTTTTCTTCTTGAATGATCAGGAGCTCCTTACAGTTTAATGAAAAAAGCACAACAGTAATCAGGCTAGACTATTTCATTTTAATATAGACTGGAGAAGACTGCTGGGTGGGCAGGTTTAACAATACCAATGTCTGAAAGATAAGGGGAAAGTGGTCAACTCTGCACTCTGCCTAAACATCTTCCTGGGAGTATATTTTCATCTTTTCACTTATTTCAGCATAAAAAAATTAATATGAATATAGGTGCATCTTATCACAAGTGGCTATTCTGAAAATATTTTTCTTAGTCCAAACATTGCAGCCTTTTCAGAAAAAAACAGTTTGAGTATTGATGTATAATAGCTTTGTTGCTCTTTTAGTTGCCTCTTGGACTTGACATCATATGCCAAATGACCAGCATAGCCGTCTACAACCAGATATGGCTCAAATATTCAAATCTTATCATTTCAACAGGTTGATTCCTGGGATGAGATATGTGTCCTATAATGAGACTGAATAAAATGCAAAGTACTCTCTGATATTGAGAAGAATGGGAGGCGACCTCATCGAAACATATAGGATTCTGAGGGGCTTGACATGGTAGACATGGAGAGGTTGTTTCCCCTGGCTGGGCAATCTAGAACACGGGCACAGCCTCAGGATAAGAGACTGATTATTTGGGACAGAGATGAGGACAAATTTCTTCCCAACATTTGAAATTCTAGACCCAAGAAGATTGTGAATGCCCCATCTTTTCACTATGTTCAAGGCCGAGAGATTTTTGATCTTTTAGGGAAATTAAAGGTCATGGGGAATGGTCAGGAAAACGGAGCTGAGGACAAGATCAGCCATGATTATACTGATTAGTAAAGCAGGCTTGAGGAGCCAGCTCCTATTTCTTATGTTTTTACGAATCTTTCCTGGAAGCCAGAATCATCCTCAAAATGAAAATCAATAAGGTCTGACTCTCCACCACAAACCATTATCTCCCTCCATCAGACTCACAATCCTTAATCTATGCACACCTTATAATTGAGGCCTCAACAGCCTTTTGTCTTTTCTAATCCCTACCCTCCCTCTATCGCTCCAAGGCCTGTTACATGTTTACATTTAGATTCACACTTTATCCATCAAAACTGGAGACTCAATTTGATGGATTCTCCTGTCCCCCAGCCCCGTGTTTCTCGGCAGCGCGCCATTCGCTTGAGGCAGGATTCAATCTTCCCATCACTCGTCAGTGGGATTTCCCATTGTAACCACCCCATGCTGCCGGGAAACCCGTGGGCCGGTTTACACTGCTGGCGGGAATGGTAAATTGCAATGCATGGAGAATCCCGGCCAAAATCATTCTTTGGCAGTATGGCTCTCATCATTGGTTTTTTTGTACAACTTGAGACTGTAAGATGTCAGAATGCAAACTGAAAGTGGGTAAAGGATTATAAAATTCAGATTCCTATGGAGTAGGATAACTAGAAACAGAATAAATGTAAAAACAGTAAAATTATAGCCAATGCATAAGGTATGAAGAAGATACTTGGTTAGTTGCAATGTAATGTAAATATTTACTATGGCAAGCAACATTCTGTAACCCCAGCTCACATGGTTATGTGCAACATTTTTTCTTTAATAAATCTGCAAGCGATTTTTATGTGGTGTTTATATAGTGAAATGTCCCAAGATGCCTTACAGGGCCATTATAAAATAAATTATGACACCGGGCGACATAAGGAGGTATTGGGCTGTGACCTCTTAGCTCCCGGATAGTGTTTCTGAGGAGACTCTAAAGATGCTCCAGAGTACATCCCCCACCCTGGAAGGTCCCAGATAAGGATTGCGCAGCAACTGTCCAGGAACGTCAAACTTCCAATGGACAATTGCCTTGCTCTGGGAACCATCCGGAAATGCGATTTAGATCACAAATTTCGGGTGGTCCGACTGTTACATCAATAGTTACCCGGAAACAGTTACAAGAGCTAAAACTGCTTCCCGGTTCTGGGTAACTATAGCACTGACCCCGCCCCGCCCTAACTCTGCCCCCCCACCCATATAATGTCCTCCAACACCTCCCCATTACCCCATCCCCACACAGGACTTCCCCCAGCCTGCCAATCCACTCCAGATTATCCCCAAACCTCCCATAGGACTACACCCCTAGCCCCCCCACGGGCCACCGAACCCCAAAGATCCCCCGACTACCTTCCCCCTCAGGTGCAACCCGACACCTGTTTCTCGCTCCCTCCCCCCCACCACCACCACACCTGACCCGACCCTGACTGCACATACCCACCCCCGTCTCCAGGCCCGGCCAATTCCCGACTTCCAACTGCTCACCCCCCACCCCCAGGCCCAATCCAATTCTTTAAAAAAAAAAAAAATTTAGAGTACCCAATTCATTTTTTGTCCCAATTAAGGGGCAATTTAGCGTGGCCAATCCATCTACTCTGTACATCTTTGGGTTGTGGGGGTGAAACCCACGCAGACACGGGGAGAATGGGCAAACTCCACACGGACAGTGACCCAGGGTCGGGATCGAACCTGGGACCATGATGCCGTGAGGCAGCAGTGCTGACCACTGCGCTGCCCTACCCCAATCCAATTCTTAACTCCACCCCTTCTCCACACCTGACCTGACTTCCTCTCCACCCCCACCTCAGACCCGACCCAACATTTCTTTCACCATCTCCCACATCCGAACCGAGATGAAAATGAAATGAAAAAAAAGATGCCACAACTTCTCATCACCCCAGGCCCGGCATGGCATTCCCACGCTAAAGGGAAGGAAGTGTATGATGAAAAGTTTGGCCTAGAGGGAGGGATGGGAAAGAAATCAATGAGATCCTCACACTTGTTGGAGGAGGGGAGAGTGGAGGGGCAGTAGCGAGGGGTTTAGGAAGATGGTTTGCAGTCTTGAAAAGAAGCCGGGTGTTACCTTTACATTCCAGGATGACCCTGGGTCAGTGAACAGTTTTAGCAGATGACAGTGGGACCTGGGGGTGTTTTAAGGTCGAGCCAGAACTGATAGTATGATGCAACCATATTCAAAGAGTAACACCTATCAGTAACATACCTGACTCCTCCCCCACAATTTTTAGGCATACCCTGTCCCACGGATGGCAGAGACACGCAGTGGAATAGAGTTGGAAGACAATGACACTGAGATTACATTACACTGAAAGTGGAACCCATGAGGTTTTCAGCACCCGGTCCATAGCCTTCCAGGTTACAGTAGACCCAGGTATCTTTTAAATGAGAAGAGGGTTTCAGCCTCTTCTGTCCACAATCTGGACAGTGAATTCAAGGCACATACCACCCTCTGGCTGCAAATATGTTTCTTAATATTCCCTCTAATCTTTCTCCCAATCACCTTAAATATGTGTATTCTGATAATTGACCTCTTCGCTAGGTGAAATAAGTCTTTTCTGTCTACAGTCACCCCTCAGCCCCCTTTATTCCAAGCAAAGTCCTCATAGCTTTCCTCATAGCTGTAATTTTCAAGCCCTGGCAACATTCTTGTAAATCTTCCCTGCACTCTCTCCAAAGTAATTATGTCCTTCCTGTAACGTGGTGGTCAGAACTCTCCACAAAACTCCAGCTGAAGCCGAACCAGCATTTTATGCAATTCCAGCATTACATTCCTGCTTTTTTACTCAATACCTCACTCAATAAAAGTAAATGTTATAAATGCCTTCTTTGCCACCTGTCAGGGCTAAAAGATGCACACTGTCGAGTTTTCATGCAGGGAGGCTCAGATTTTCACAACTGAAACTTCACCTCTCCTGTCTACATAAGCCGCAATATCCTGGCTACTCAGCTTCACTGACCATATGTGGGCTGACTCATCAGCCCTGAATGATGCTTTAAATTTTTATGGGGATGATTTGGCCCCTTACAAAAGGCATGTGGGTTGTCTTTGAAGTATATATGGATTGGTCATTCCTTGGCAAGATCAGCGCCCAAGTGTGGCTGTGGGCAGGTCCTCATTTACACTGGGAAATAAAGCCAATGCATTTTCAGGCCCAAGAGGATGGTGTGACCCAGGTACACCAAATTTATAGACAAAACAAACAAGACCATTAGAGTATAATGTTCAGCACCCCCCCCCCCCCCCACCCCACCAGTAAAGCAATCCAAGACAGAAGGGTATTTCTTAAAATTTGTACTGTTTAAAAGTGGATTGAGGTAAAACGTCTTCAAAGAATTTTGAGCGTACAGAACATTCCTCCCTCGAAGGTCGCTGATACAGAATCAATGAGGCATTTAAAAGAGAGTAAGATACCTGTTTGTGGAGAAAATGTATTAAGATAGGGGCTGTTTAGCACAGGGCTAAATCGCTGGCTTTGAAAGCAGACCAAGACAGGCCAGCAGCACAGTTCAATTCCCGTACCAGCCTCCCCGAACAGGCGCTGGAATGTGGCGATAGGGGCTTTTCACAGTAACTTCATTTGAAGCCTACTTGTGACAATAAGCGATTTTCATTTCATTTCAGATATGAGAAGCAATAGCAGGGAAATGAGAGTCAGCACTGTTTCGCCACCAAAATGGCAGAGCAAGCTTGATGAGCAGCATGGCCTATTTATTTTCCTGATTCTACAACCAGCTGACTGTAAATCTACAGGCTGATAATAGCTTCTTGTGCAGGTATCATACAAGGATGATTTAACGTTTTATTGTATTTTCATTTACTAGAAACAGTTCCGAAAGTTGCAATAGAAAACATTCATTTAAAATACAGAAAAGATTGGCAGCACTTGATGTTTTAAGTCGAGACAGATGAAAATGATTGCTGAGTTTTGTGACTGCTTCATTTTGTCTGACAGGATGAAGCAGCAGTTGATTCATCTGCACATCCAGGACTGTGAAAAATTAGCCCCATGGGAAGGTGAGAAGGTATAAAATATAGATTATTTGGTCTGTCTGACACACAGAAACTGGATGCGTCAGTCATGCCTCTGATTTAGTATTTTGTTTCTCCAACTGAAGACCAGAAACATTGTTATGAATGCAGAGTGTGTAGTTAGCGCATCTATTGTGTCTAATGATTTGACAAATGTTAAATACTGACATGGCACAACGGCAGTGCTGTTTTAGGGCAGCAGCCAGCCTTGCTAATCAGAAGCTCAGTCTTGTGAGAAGAAAAGATTCTGAATGCAGGAAGTTTGAAATAAAAGCTGAAAATGCAGGGAATGTATGAAGGAAAGCAGAAAATAAGTGTTCATTTTGTTTGGAATCCACAGCAGTAACGATCCAGGTTGGTCAAGTGCATCCATTAACAGCGGGATTGGGCGGGTGAACTGTTCAGGTGTCACCAGCAAATTACATAAAATTATGTTCCGTACGGTTGGCTGGTAGCTCTAGCTGGTAACTCTGAGCAGTCATATGAATTCAGAAAACGTTAGCGTGCTGTATCAATCTGTGTTTCTGCCCATTCCTTAAACTATGTAATCATATGAATCCACACCATAAATTTATTGCCATTGTCCTATGGAAGATAAATATCATTCAAATGTGGGGTGCGACTCAACTGACTGACGTTAACGTCCACTGAACGGTGCATTTGCAGGGAGTTTCTCAGAGTTGCAGTGCTGGGAAGCATCCCCTTATCCAACAGCATTTGCTGTTTCTTGGCCTCGGGTAATTTCCCCACCAAGGCTGCACTTAGTGTGATTGCTCACCAGCAGGAAAGGCTTCTCGCAGATCAGGGTGTCATTTTGTCTGGCAGCCCCAATCACCCCTCTCTCCCCCCCCCTCCCACTTCCTAACCCCGCCGCCCCCCCCCCCCCGCCCCAACCTCGTGGAGGCCCCTGGGAACCATCCCCCTTGTAGTATCCTCAATAACGACATGAGAGTGTAGAATGGTAAATGAAGGCTTTAATAAGCAGAGAACTAGTCAGTGACCGAGACGTGTGCTTACTGAGTGCCACCTACAGGGCGTTACCTTATATACGGCTCCCTGGTGGGCGGAGCCAGAGGCGGAGTCCCCCAGGGTTCCACACCCGGTCTTAAAGGGGCATCACCTACATGGTGTTAAGGGTGCAGTAACCATTCATCACATTCACCCCCGGTTTTTAAAAAAACGCAAGGTCCGTCGGAGGTGAAGTGGAATCACATGTCTAGTCTTTTCGGCAGCCGGATCGTCCTCATTGACCATCTCAGCTAAGGCGGTGGTACGGCGGACACGGACGTCTTTGGTGAGAGTACATCCGGGAGCATGGTGGTCGGAGCTTTGATCTGGGTCGGGGTAGGGGGTCGGGGGGCAGGGGGAAGCTGGGCGAATAGCTGGGGCTGGGGGGTGGTCGGTGTTTACCGGCGGGGTGGGGGTGCCGCTAAAATGCAGTTCCCGGAGGTAACCAAGGCGTTGGGATGTATCCCCTTCGCCTTGGAGACCTCGGGCAAGCACCGTTCAGTACTGAAGATGAGATGGAATGGCACTTGGATGGGGTCCCCTTGGGGATTGGAGGCAGTTGCCCTCTGGGCAGGGTGGTACCCTGGCACTGCTGATGCCTGCCTGGCACCCTGACAGTGCCATCTTGGTGCCAGCCTGGCACAATCAAGATGCCTAGGTAACACAGTCATCTGGAAGGGACATTTGCCAAGCTGGCAGTGCCAAGGCGGTGATTGGGCCCTGGGAACTGCCCTGTGCATGAGAGATGTGGTATAGTGGGGGGGCCGAGCCGGGAACCCCTTTATTGGTGAGGCGGGACTTTGGGGGGGGGGGGTTACCCCATTTAAAAATGGCATCTCGATCTCTCCCTGCACTGAGGAGTTTCAGCGAGCGGGAAATGGGGCTAAGTGCGGCCTCAGCCTTGCGTTCCTTGCTGAGGCCCCGTATCTAACCTGCGTCATGTTAGATAGCATGTTGCTTCTCAGTGCTGCGAGAGCTGGGAAACACGCTCACAGTTTCCATTTGGTTTGATCGCGCCCCATATGTTGTACAAGAACATAATCAAATTGTAACTGAACAATCTTTTTTAAAAATGCCCAAAAAGAGAAAGAATACCAGTCATTTCCTGCTCACAGAGTTAAACCTGGCCTCTCCCCCAAACAGAGAAACCTGAAAGAATAACCACCATAATTGACCTCAGGACCAATACAGACTTCTTGCTTCCTGGGAGCACTTAACAGTGACCTTGAAGCGGCGGGTTAGCATATTCCAGATTTTAAACCTTTGCTGAGCACCACCATGGAAGGTTGGTTATCAATGTTTTTAAATGCTTTTAAACAATGAGTAATTCTATGCCAAACACATAATAATATCAGCATCCTGGGAAGTAGTTATGAAGATATCTCTAATTTATTTATTTACATTTTGAAAATAAATTTAGAGTACCCAATTATTTTTATCCAATTAAGGGGCAATTTAGCGTGGTCAATCCCCCTACCCTGCACATCTTTGGGTTGTGGGGGCGAAACCCACGCAAACACGGGGAGAATGTGCAAGCTCCACACAGACAGTGAGTGGGGCCAGGATCGAACCCGGGTCCTCAGCGCCATAGGCAGCAGCACTAACCACTGCGCCACCGTGCCACCCGAAGATATCTCTAATTTAATTTTGAATAATAGCATACAGAACCTCATTGGTGTTTGTGAATATTTGCTGCTGGTGCCCCAAAACCTACATATAAATCATTGCAAACTTTAAAAATCTATTTGTGTCGAGGAATTTGAGGCATTTAAGTGCTGTAAGGTGCTACATAGATGCAGGTGCTACTGTAGTTCTTATTGTTGTAACTGAGCTGGATTTCTACGTACTGAATTGTCGACTGTTAGAAACTGCCAAACTAAGCCACAGTCACCAAATACTTCATGATACGATTGGTTTTAATAGTGTAAAAATTCAAAATAAATTGTCATACAGAATTGTGCACATTATCACTGCATTGCAGACAAATAATTAGGCAGACTCTCTGGCAATACAAAGTTGTTAATGGTTGACTCTGAACAAATCGTGTGAATTTTAGTTACCAGCTGTTCATATCAAATGGGCCACAGGGGCAGCCAAGTTGCACGAATAGATTCCTCCTCAAGTCTTCATTTTCTTGCTCTCTTTGTCCTATTTTCTACACTAATTATTCTCCTTTCATGATTTGATTTGATTTATTGTCACAAGTATTAGTACACAGTGAAAAGTATTGTTTCTTGCATGCTGTACAAACAATTCATACCGTACATAGGGAGGGAAGGAGAGACTGCAGAATATAATGTTAGTTATAGCAAGGTGTAGAGAAAAGATCAACTTAATACAAGGTAGGTCCATTCAAACATCTGATGGCAGTAGGGAAGAAGCTGTTCTTGAGTTGGTTAGTACGTGACCTTAAACTTTGGTATCTTTTTCCTGGCGGAAGGTGGAAGAGAGTATGTCTTAACTATAGTGTCAGCATGGGGGGACCAGAACAGGCTGTTGGTGATCTGTACACCTAAAAACTTGAAGCTCTCGACCCTTTCTACTTCATTCCCACTGATGTAGACAGGGGAATGTTCTCCACGACGCTTCCTGAAGTCAATGACAATCTCCTTTGTTTTGTTGACATTGAGGGAGAGATTATTGTCGTCGCACCAGTTCACCAGATTCTCTATCTCATTTCTGTACTCCAACCTGACTGGGATTTCAAGCATTTTCTCGAAGCCTGTTCATTCCAATAGTGAAATTCAACTAACATTATAGCTCCGCCTCACTAGCTGTCTCATGACAAGACACATGCCAGAAATACTGGTCTGGTCCCTATACATAGGAATCACAATCCTCAAATGGGAAGGTTGAAGATTGCAATTCTCCGGGTGAGTTTCCTGCTGAATGTGGAAAAGTTGACAAGCTTATTAATGTAGAAAGAGGTTACTTTATGTAATGATGTGGTGAGGCAAGCTCATCCATCAGCAGTTAACTGCAGATCAAGGTAGGAGGATATAGTACAAGTTTTTAAACCATGAGGAAATTAATGAGATGGGCTGGGGAACCACACACTATGATTATCGACTGAAAAACACTGATCTTGAAGAATAAATGTCTTTTCACACTAGAATGATTCCGTGGTGCTGTGCCCACAATGGGAACCAGATTAGAAATTCAGGGAGGCCAATTTATTTCCCAATCTCCTACCAGCTGACCTTGTGAGTATGCTCTACACAAGGGAGCATGGGAACAGAGAATCACACCACATCAACAATTTATGGACTTACATTATTAATATTAATTCACCTGCAGTAGCCAGGAAGAAATGGCATTTATTTTTGATTCTCATAAAGCAAAAAATAGTAACCAAGAGATATTGGTTTGGAGCAGGAAACAGGTGGAATATGTCAGATCAGGTTTTCAAACAGGAACTGGTAACCAAGTGAGTGGGCTGAATGGGTTGAATTGCCTTTGCTAATTCCTCCATTCTCATGTTCTTATGAAAGCTTTCCAGTTATAGACCCAGAAATGCAGACAAGTCCCCTTTTGAACATTCCCTGTACCTGAATGCTGAGGCTTGAGGCATGAAATCACATACTGGGCCTTATGCACGTGGCTTGGTCCAACAGACCATTGGCAAACAGCATAAAAAGTCAAGTTCAATGACCTACTATACACTGTTTGAAACATGAGGCGTGGCTGAGAATCCAACCATTACTCTTGTTAAAACACCTGAGTCTTAAGGGAAACATTGCTTGAGGTGGGCGGCACGGTAGCACAGTGGTTAGCACAGTTGCTTCACAGCTCCAGGATCCCAGGTTCAATTCCCGCCTTAGGTCACTGTCTGTGCAGAGTCTGCACGCTCTCCCTGTGTCTGTATGGGTTTCCTCCGGGTGCTCCAGTTTCCTCTCGCAATCCAAAGATGTGAGGTTAGGTGGATTGGCCACGCAAAAATTGCCCTTAGTGTCCAAAAAAAGGGGTGAGGTTACGGGGTTAGGGTGCGAGCTATCGGCTTAGGTAGGGTCCTCTTTTCAGGGGCCAATTCTCTTTCCAGGGGCCGGTGCAGGCTCGATTGGCAGAATGGCCTCGTTCTGCACTGTAGATTCGATGGGCGCAATTCTCCCATCGGGAGTCTAAATGCCGACTCCGGAGTGAAAACCGGAGTGTTTCACTCCGGCATCAGAGCCCGCTCCCAGCCCCCTATTCTCCTGCCCCCGCACGCGCGGTTGCCGTCCTCCCCAAGGCCGCCCTGCAAGGAAATGTCGGATGGATCTTGCGGGGCAGCGGAGGAAAGGAGGTCCTCCTTCAGAGAGGCCGGCCCGCCGATCAGTGGGCACCGATCGCGGGCCAGACCCCTTTTGAGCCCCCTCCGGTGCAGGAACCCCCTCGCCCCCCCACAGGCCGCCCCCCAGCGTTCCCGTGCTGTTCCTGCCGGCAGCGACCAGGTGTGGATGGCCCCGGCGGGAACCTGTCATGTTGGGCAGGCCGCTCGGCCCATCCGGGCCGGAGAATCACCGTCGCCCGTTACCAACGGCAAGCGGCGATTCTCCCAGCGGCCAGCCGTGATTCGCACCGCGCCGGTTTGGGGGGCTGGGAGAATCACGTGCGGGCGTCGGGGCGGCACTCGCGCGGTGCCCGGGCGATTCTCCCACCCGGCGTGAGAGGGGAGAATTCCGCCCTTTGTTATATGTTCTGTGATAGCCAGGCTCTCTGCAGTTAATTTCACAATTTTTATTTCCGCAAGGTTAAGTGCTTTCAAGGGCATGCAGGTTTTGTTATTTGTACTTTAAAGGGTCTGGATAATTGACACTTTTATTTCTCCCTGGTATGATTACTTTTTAAAATTGTAGAAAATTATGAATTAATTATTTTTTGAAGCTTTTTTTTTTTTTTACACACCATGGGTGGCATTCTCTGATCCCGTGGCTAAGTGTTGACGCCGTCGTAAACGCCATCGCGTTTCATGACGGCGTTTACATGCCCTCAGGAGCAGTGATTCTGACCCGTACAAGGGGCCAGCACGGCACTGGAGTGACCCACACCGCTCCAGCAGCCGATGCCGGCATCAAATGGGCACCGCGGGTCTGCGCATGCGCACTGAGACCGACGCCAATGCGCGCATGCGGTGCGGCCAGCGGCAATGCGCAGTGGCTCCCTTCTCCGCGCCAGCCGCGACGCAACATGGCGTAGGGCTACAGGGGCCGGCACGGAGCAAAAGAGGCCCCCAGCCGGAGAGGCCGGCCTGCCGATCGGTAGGCCCCGATCGTGGGCCAGGCCACAGCGGAGACCTCCCCCCGGGGTTGTACCCCCTCCCCCACCAGGCCGCCCCGGATGCATGCACGGCGAGTTCCCGCAGGGTAAGACCACACGTGGATGGCGCCGGCGTGACTTGGATTTTTTTTGCGGCCGCTCGGTCCATCCTGAGCAGAGAATCGCCGGGGGGGGGTGCTTAGTGTGGCCCCCAACTGGCGCCGGCGCCAAAGGCGCAGATTCTCGGCTCGCCGGAGAATCGGTGGATCAGCATCGGGGTGCGTTGCGTGATTCGCGCCCGGCCCGGCGATTCTCCGGCCCGGCATGGGCTGAGAGAATCCGGGCACATGCTTTCACTATCGGGTTCATTGGTTCTATAAAGTATGTAGTGGGTCAATGGACATGGAAGTGTTATAGCTTGGCACTGGCGACATGAGGTGCCATAGGGTTTGGTAGAAGTGCATCGCTTGGCATGGGGGGTAGATAGCACAGTGGGTTGCACTGTTGCTTCACAGCACCCAGGGTCCCAGGTTCGATTCCAGGCTTGGGTCACTGTCTGTGCGGAGTCTGCACGTTCTCCCAGTGTCTGCGTGGGTTTCTTCCGGGCGCCCCAGTTTCCTCCCACAAATCGCAAAAGAGGTGCTGGTTAGATGAATTGGGCATTCTGAATTCTCCCTCAGTGAACCCGAACAGGTGCTTGAACGTGGTGACTAGGGGATTTCCACAGTAACTTAATTGTAGTGTTAATGTAAGCCTACTTATGACACTAATTTTGTTTTTATAAATTTAGAGTACCCAATTATTTTTTTTTTCCAATTAAGGGGCAATTTAGCGTGGCCAATCCATCGAACCTGCACATCTTTGGGTTGTGGGGGTGAAACCCACGCAGACACGGGGAGAATGTGCAAACTCCACATGGACAGTGACCCAGGGCCGGGATTTGAACCAGTGTCCTCAGTGTCGCAGTCCCAGTGCTAACCACTGTGCCACATGCCGCCCTCACTTGTGACACTAATAAAGATTTTTATTATTCGGTGGGAGGCATAGGGAGTGCGTGGGGTATGGGGATTTGAGGTAAGGGGTGGAGGGCCTTTATATTCTTATTTTGTTTGCGATGAAGTCCCACAGCATTGAGGCAAGCCTTTAAAACAGACCATCTTGGCATCAAGCCACTCCTGTAGCTGCTTCCCAACACTTTCCCGGGTTAGCTGGCCCAACGCTTACCCGCACCCTGGCAATGAAGATCCCACCTTTGCGGACACTTTCTCACCAGGCGGACAAGTTGAGTCAGGAATTTTACTGATCATTCAGTTCCACAGTGTGCGGTGATAATTCAGTTCCACAGTTTTCAAAGGAAGGAGCAGGTCCTGGAATGGGCCAAGACATGTCGGAACATTGATTGGTACGGTAACATGATAAGAATTTACCAGGACATCGGCACTGAGCTGGTGAGGTGACGGGCAGTCTTCAATAAGGCGAAGAGGGTCCTGTACAATCAAGGAGCACGATTTGGGGTGGTGTACCCAGCAAAGCAGAGAGTCATTTTTGGCTTGAAGGAATTTTACTTTGAAACTCCAGCGCAGGCTGAAATCTTCATCAGGGATCATGAACTGGGCACGGTTTGAATGGTGTGGGTGCGCGGTTTGGTGGTTGGAGCTTTACTGTACATGTCGATACGAGTCGAGTTGGGATAAGAACAAAGAAAAGTACAGCACAGGAACAGGCCCTTCGGCCCTCCAAGCCTGTGCCGCCATGCTAACCTAAAATCTTCTAAACCTCCGGGTTCCGTATCCCTCTATTCCCATCCTAGTCATTATTTGTCAAGGTGCCCCTTAAACGTCACTATCGTACCTGCTTCCACTGTCTCCTCTGGCAGCGAGTTCCAGGCACCCACTACCCTCAGTGTAAAAAACATGCCTCGTACATCTCCTCTGAACCTTGCCCCTTGCACCTTAAACCTATGCCCCCTAGTAATTGACCCCTCTACCCTGGGAAAAAGTCCACTCTGTCTATGCCTCTCATAATTTTCCAGACCTCTATTAGGTCACCCCTTAACCTCCGTTCCAGTGAGAACAAACCAAGTTTATTCAACCTCTCCTCATAGCTAAAGCCTCCACATCCTTCTGGCAGTGTGGTGACTAGAATTGAACACTATACTCCAAGTGTGCTCTATACAGCTGCAACATGATATGCCAATTTTTATACTCAATGCCCCGGCCAATGAAAGCAAGCATGCCGTATGCCTTCTTGACTACCTTCTCCACCTGTGTTGCTCCTTTCAGTGACCTGTGGACCTGTATATCTAGATCTCTCTGACTGTCAATACTCTTGAGGGTTCTACCATTCAGTGTATATTCCCTACCTGTATTAGACCTTCCAAAATGCATTACCTCACGTTTGTCCGTATTAAACTCCATCTGGCATCTCTCCGCCCAAGTCTCCAAACAATCTAAATCCTGCTGTATCCTCTGACAGTCCTCATCACTATCCGCAATTCCACCAACCTTTGTGTCGTCTGCAAACTTACTAATCAGACCAGTTACATTTTCTTCCAAATCATCTATATATACTACGAACAGCAAAGGTCCCAGCACTGAACCCTGCGGAACACCACTAGTCACAGCCCTCCAATCAGAAAAGCACCCTTCCATTGCTACTCTCTGCCTTCTATGACCTAGCCAGTTCTCTATCCATCTTGCCAGCTCACCCCTGATCCCGTGTGACTTCACCTTTTGTACCAGTCTGCCATGAGGGACCTTGTCAAAGGCCTTACTGAAGTCCATATAGACAACATCCACTGCCCTACCTGCAACAATCATCTTTGTGACCTCCTCGAAAAACACTATCAAGTTAGTGAGACACGATCTCCTCTTCACAAAACTGGCCTCTCGCCAATACGTCCACTTGCTTCCAATTGGGAGTAGATCCTGTCTCGAAGAATTCTCTCCAGTAATTTCTCTACCACTGACAGAAGGCTCACCGTTTCCCTTCTTAAACAAAGGAACAACATTGGCTGTTCTCCAGTTCTCCGGGACATCATCTGAAGACAGTGAGGATCCAAAGATTTCTGTCAAAGCCTCAGCAATTCCCTCTCTTGCCCCCTTCAGTATTCTGGGGTAGATCTCATCAGGCCCTGGGGACTTATCCACCTTAATACTTTTCAAGACGCCCAACACCTCGTCTTTTTGGATCCCAATATGACCCAGGCTATCTACACACCCTTCTCCAGACTCAATATCCACCAATTCCTTTTCTTTAGTGAATACTGATGCAAAGTATTCATTTAGTACCTCACCCATTTCCTCTGGCTCCACACATAGATTCCCTCCCCTGTCCTTCAGTGGGCCAACCCTTTCCCTGGCTACAACCCTCTTGCTTTTTATGTACGGGTAATGGTAGAGATAGTTAGATAGGGGACATATCTTCTGTTCTGATTTATTGTTTATTCTCGTTTTCTGGCTCAGTAGTTGTTGGGACGGTGGGAGGATGTTTTTTTTTGGTTTAATATGGTTGGGAATGAGGACCATGGGGCAGGAGCACAAGCATTAGTTAAGGAATAGGTGGGACATGGGGGGATTGGGGGGGGGGGGGTTAGACACCATGCCAGCACTGTGAAGTAGGCCAGTTAACAGAAGTCATGTGGGGGGCGGGGCTGCGACTTGGGTCAGTTAGGCTCGATGGGGCGGGGGGTTTAGTGGAGGCAGCAGGCTGGCTGTGGGGGGGGGGGGGGGGGGGATTAACAGTGACCAGGAATTTTTCTTTGTCCCAACATTTGGGTGGGGCAGGTCCCCATCTTAGGTGGGCTGGTGGCCCGGGAATCATCGGGAAGCTATGGCCTATTGCAGTGGTGACTCATGGTTGGAGTGTGGGGTGGAGGTGGGGGGTGGGGGAAAGAGGCGAGAGACCCCCAACAAGGGTGGTCATCAGTAATGCGTGGGGCCCAGTCAAAAGAGCACAGGTTTTTGCTCATTTAAAGAGTCTGGTGGCCGACGTGATGTTTCTCCAGGAGACCCACATGCGAGAGCGGGATCAGGTGCTTCTTTGGATGGCTTGGGTGAGCCAAGTTTTCCACTCAGTGTTCGATAGCATAGCCGGAGGGGTGGCAATTCTCATGAATAAAAGGGACCGGTTTTGTTCGGAGAAGGGAATAGCAGACGCGGGCAGGCGGGATGTTATAGTAACGGCAAATTAGAAGGGAAACAGGTGGTGTTTGTGAATGGCGAATTGGGACGATACAATGTTCATGAAGTTGTTGTTGGTGGCGATACCAGATCATAGAATCATAGAATTTACAGGGCAGAAGGAGGCCATTTAGCCCATCGAGTCTGCACTGGCTCTTGGAAAGAGCACCCTACTCAAGCCCACACCACCCTAGCCCCATAACCCAGTAACCCCACTCAACCAACACTAAGGGCAATTTATCATGGCCAATCCACCTAACCTGCACATCTTTGGACTGTGGGAGGAAACCGGAGCACCCGGAGGAAACCCACGCAGACACGGGGAGAACGTGCAGACTCCGCACAGACAGTGACCTAGCTGGGAATCGAACTTGGGACCCTGGAGCTGTGAAGCAATTGTGCTAACCACTATGCTACCGTGCTGCCCAAAGAGACCCATCAACTTATTATGGGGGGATGGATATGAACTGCGTGCTAGACCCGAGGGTGGACCGCTCTAAGCCAAGGTCATAGGACCCGGGGGGTATGGCGAAGGCGTTAATTGCATTTATGGAGAAAATGGTGGGGGGGGGGGGGGGGCAGATCCTTGGAGGTTTGGGCATCCAGGAGGCGAAAGATTTTTCATTCTTCTTGTCAGTACATTATTTTTTTAAAATTTAGAGTACCCAATTCTTTTTTTCCCAATTAAGGGGCACTTTTAGTGTGGCCAATCCACCTACCCTGCACATCTTTTGAGTTGTGAGGGCAAAACCCATGCAGACACGGGAACAATGTGCAAACTCCACACAGACTGTGACCCAGGACCGGGACTGTACCTGGGTCCTCAGCGCCGTCGGCAGCAATGCACCACCATGCTGCCCATTCTCCTAAGTACATAATGTGTTCTCCAGGATGGACTACTTTGTCGCGAGCTGGGTGCTGTTGGCAGGGATGAAGAAACCTGACTACTTGGCAGTGGTCATTTCTGACCATGCCCCACATTGGGTGGACCTGGAGTTGGAGGTAGGCTGGGGTGTCGCAAGGGGTGGTGGTTAGATACTGGTCTGCTAGAGAACCTGGTGTTCTGTACCAGGATCTCCAGGGCTATCCAGGATTAAATCTTGAACAATGATATTTATTTATTTTTTAAAAAAAATTTAGCGTACCCAATTCATTTTTTTCCAATTAAGGGTCAATTTTAGCGTGGCCGATCCACCTATCCTGCACATCTTTTGAGTTGTGGGGGCGAAACCCACGCAAACACGGGGGAGAATGTGCAAACTCCACACGGACAAGTGACCCAGAGCCGGGATTGAACCTGGGACCTCGGTGCCGAGAGGCAGCAGTGCTAACCACTGCACCACTTTGCTGCCCATCATCTTGAACAATGATAATGTGGAGGTCTCACCCTCAATACTTGGGAAGGCACTGAAGGTAGTAATCAAGGAAGAGATTATGGGCGGGATTTACCAGCTGTTCACAACAGTGTGAAATTCTAGTCCCATGCCGACGTTCGGGTTTCCCGGCGACAAGGGGTGTTGTCCGCAAGAAACCCGATTGACAACGGTGGGACTGGTAGATTCCGTTGGCGGGCCGCCTCCCCCGGCGAAAAACACGAGGCAGGTGGTCAGGAAATCCCACCCAAAATCTTTTAAGGCACATTTGGATGCGGAGGTGAGGAAAGAGCGGAAAAAACTGTTAGATGATATCATAGAAGAAGATTGCAGATATATATGCGAGCAGTCCGTCCCCAGAATTACTAGCAGATAGGAAAATACTGAAAATGCAGTTCGATTTGATCTCTATGGATGGGGCGGCGTGACAGTTGAGGCGAGCTAAAGGGGCAATTTAAGTGTATGGAGAGAAGGCAAGTCAACCCCTGGCATATCAACTGAGGAAATGGGAAGCAGAGAGGGAGATTGTCCAGATTAGGACGCGGGAAGGGGGCTGGTTTTGCTCAGGAGAAGGTAAATGGGGCATTTAGGGCCTTCTACAAGAAGTTATACGTCTGAACTGCCTCGGGATGAGAGGGGTATGGTGGAATATTTGGGGGATTTTGCGTTTCCCAAGGTGGGGCAGGAACTAGACGCTCCGTTGGAATTGGAGGAGATTGAGGAGGCGTGGAAATTGATGCAGTCGGGGAAGGCACCAAGGCATGATAGGTTCCCGGTGGAATTTTAATAAAAATTTGTAGTTCATCTGGGCCCTCTGTTGTTGGGCATGTTCAGGGATTCCTTTGAGAGGTGCCTTACCACAGTCGCAAGGGAAGGCATTGATTTCTCTGCTCCTGAAGAAGGACAAAGTCCCCACAGACTGCGGGTCATATCATCGAATCTCCCTGTTAGACGTACACGCGAAGCCTCTAGCTAAGGTGTTCGCATTAAAACTGAAGCCCATTCTTCCGGAGGTGGTGGGAAAGGACCAAACATGATATGTAAAGGGACTGGGTTGACGGCAAAGACGGTTGTAGAATGTGGTTCTTACCCCTGGGTGGGTTCCAGAGATCATTTTTCGCTTGATGTGGAGAAGGCATTCGACTGGGTAGAGTGGGACTACCTGTTCGCGATATGAGAGATATTTTGGTTTGGACCGGGCTTCGTAGCATGGGTGCGGCTGTTGTACGCGGCCCCATTTGCTAGTGCTTGCACTAACAAAATGACTTCTGAGCCCTTTCGTCTATACTGGGAAAATAGGCAGGGATGTCCGATGTCCCCTTTGTTATTTGTGTTGGCAATAGAGCCACTAAACCGTGGTGCTGAGGGCTTCAAAAGCTTGGGAAGGAATAGTTAGAGGAGGGGTGGAGCATAGGGTCTCGCTATGCACCGATGATTTGCTATTATATGTTAGGAATCTTGCAGCGCTTTCGGGTTTTTTCTGGCAATAAGCAAAATATAGGAAAGAGCGAAGACTTTGTGGTTGGGGCACCGGGGATGAGGGGGTTACCGTTCCAGTTTGCAGGAAGTAATTTTCCGTATCTGGGGTCCAGATAGCAAGGAACTGGCTGAAACTCTGGAGGTTGAACTATACAAATCTGGTGGGGAGGTCAAGGTGGAATTGCAAAGATGGGATGGTCTCCCACTGTTCCAGGCAAGCCGAGTACAATCAGTTAAGATGAGTATCTTGCCGAAATTTTATTTTTATTCCAGTGCCTCCCAGTGTTCCTGCCCAAGGTGTTTTTCAGAGAGACTGACCAGCATGTGACTGGGTTTATTTGTGCAGGTAAGGCCCAACGATCAGGAGGGTGGAGCTTCAGAGGGAGAGACAAGCAGGCCTTGCCAAACATTCAATATTACCATTGCTGAAAAGTTGTGGAGTGGTGTGGGGACTCGGAGCAGCTGTGGGTCCAGGTGGAAGCAGAGTCTGTAAAGGGGGCAAGCCGTCGGCAGTGGTAATGGTTTCGCTCTCGGTGGTGTGTCATGTGAGAGTACCTTTAAGAAATGGGTGTTGAAGAAATGTACCTTTAAGAAATGGGTATTATCAGTGATGTCAGAGTGTAGGTGGAGCTGGGCTGCCTGCCAGCTTTTTACTTTGTTTTAGGCTGTTTGCTGCAGGGTGTGTTTTAGTTTCGTTTTCAGAGCTAGATAGCTGCAGTCACAACCAGAAGGTGTATGAATCTCTCTCTGTAACCTAAAGACTGTAAATCATCCTGGTGATTTAAAACTAATAACAGTAGTGACTTTAACCTGATGTGCTTCTGGTAAAAGGTGTTTTAAATCATATGGATGTTAAAAGGAAAGCTTAAAGGATTATTTAGTGTTGTAGTCTTTGGGGGTTGTATTTGAATTAATGGTTGCTAAGATGTTCACTGTATGTTTTAAAAAGGTTAACTTGAGTTCATAAAATAAACATAGTTTTGCTTTAAAAAAATACTTTTTCATTTCTGCTGTACCACACCTGCAGATTGGACCGTGTGCTCCCCATATCACAATCTATTAAAACTTGTGGGTCAGGTGAACTCCATCATACACTTTGGGGTTCTCTAAACCCTGGCCAATAACAAATTGGCAGCTCGTCCGGGATAAAAGTCTATCTACTGGATTGGCTTTGTGAACTTAAAGACTGTGAGGGGTGAGCGTATTATGGGTGCTTTTCAGGTGTAGTATTATAGTTTAAGTAGGGAGTGTGTTGTGGCCAATGGCTCTTTCAGAGGCTCTGAAGTTTTTGGGGGTGCAGATGGCCACAAGCAGTACCTCACGGACAGAGACTAAAAGCTGACTGTTAGATGTAGCAAAAACATAGCAGTTTGCATTATCTGACAAGAGGCGAAAAGGTGAGGTATTTATGGCGGAGGCTAAGCATTTAAAGTTGCCTGAGATACAGTTTGACTCACTGGAAATGGCAAAAATTCAGTTGCAAATTAAACAAATGGCACATGAGAAAGAATTAAAGCAGCTTGAATACGAAAGAGATAGAGAGGAAAAATAAAGAGAAAGGGAGATACAGATCAGGGAAAAAGATAAAGAGAGAGAGTTTGAACTTCAGAAAATGGCCATGACACATGACAGTCAGTTAAAATTGGCAGGCACAAAGGGAAATGTACAGTTGGTTGACAGTGATGAGGATAGTGAGAAAGAGCATCAAAGTCGAAGGCTTGGTGGGAATCTATTTAAATATGTCCAAGCATTGCCAAGGTTTGACGAGAAGGAGGTCGAAGCCTTTTTCATTTCATTTGAGAAGGTGGCTAAACAAATGAAATGGCCACAGGACATGTGGGTATTACTGATTCAAACAAAGCTGGTAGGTCGGGCGAGTGACGTGTTTGCATCACTACCGGAGGTGGTATCTGGGATGTATGAGGAGGTGAAAAAAATCCATCTTAGCTGCATATCAACTAGTGCCTGAAGCCGACAGACAAAGGTTTAGAAATTTAAGGAAACAATTTGGTCAAACATACATGGAATTTGAAAGGATCAAACAGAGTAATTTTGATAGATGGATAAGGGCTTTGAAAATAGACCAAACGTAAGAAGCTCTCAGCGAAATTATACTTTTGGAGGAGTTTAAAAATTCAATTCCTGATGTAGTGAGAACTCATGTGGAAGAACAGAGGGTTAAAACTGCGAGATTAGCAGCGGAAATGGCAGATGATTATGAATTAGTTCACAAATCAAAGCTTGGTTTCCGACATCAGTTTCAGCCTGTGAGGGATAGAAACTGGGGACATGAGAAATACTCAAGTGGTAAAGGTAAAGGTGATCTGATGGGAGATAATAAGGAGAGTGTACCTCAGATTAAAAAATAAATCCAAGAGGGTGGAAGAGCCATGAAAAGTTTCAAATGTTTTCACTGTAATAAACTAGGCCATGTAAAATCACAGTGTTGGTGGTTAAAGAAAAGCACTGGGAAGGCTGATGTAGTAAAACAGGATAAGACAGTGGGGTTTGTTAAAGTGGTAAAGGAGAGCCCAAGTGAAGCGAAGGAGGTGCAAAAGATTGTACAGCCTGATCAAGAGGTGATTAATAAGAAGGTGCCAGATTTCTTTAAAGAATTTACTTGTGCGGGTAAAGTTTACTCATGTGTATCAGGAGGAGCAGGTAAAGAAGTCACAATTTTAAGAGATACGGGAGCAAGTCAATCTTTAATGGTAAGAGATGAGGAGTTATGTAGTTTGGGAAGAATGTTGCCAGAAAAGGTGGTAATATGTGGAATTCAGGGTGAGAGGAGTAGTGTTCAATTATATAAGGTAATGTTGGAAAGTCCAGTGAAGAGTGGTGAAGTGGTAGTAGGAGTAATAGCGAAACTATCTTGTCCAGCAATACCGTTTATCTTGGGTAATGGTGTAGCTGGATCGTAGGTGGGAGTGATGTCTACTGTGGTTGATAAGCCAGTGGAAAATCGGACAACTGAAGTGTTGAAGGACGAATATCCTGGGATTTGTCCGGATTGTGTAGTAACAAGGTCGGAAAGTCACAGGTTAAGACAAGAGGAGAAATCAAAGAGTGAGATGAAGTTGAAGTGCAATTATCAGAAACGATATTTGATCAGATGGTTGACAAAATACAAGAACAGGTGGAGGATGAGGCGGATATTTTTAGTTCAGGAAAATTGGCGGAGTTACAACAAAAAGATATAGAAATAAAATGGATGTATCTGAAAGCATTCACGGATGAGGGATCTGAGTGTATACCAGAGTGTTATCACCGTAAAAGTAATGTCTTGATGAGAAAATGGAGACCTTTACATATGCAGGCGGATGAAAAGTGGGCAGAAGTTCATCAAGTAGTTTTGCCGGTTGGGTATAGAAAGGTGGTGCTGCGAGTTGCACATGAGGTACAAGTGGGAGGTCATTTGGGAATAAGGAAAACTCAGGCTAAAATGCAAAAACATTTTTATTGGCCTGGACTACATAAAGATGTAGTTAAATTTTGTTGATCATGTCACACGTCAAGTGATAGGGAAACCTCAAGCAGTGATAAAACCAGCACCCTTAATACTCATTCCAGCATTTGAGGAACCTTTTACAAGGGTCCTAATTGATTGCGTAGGACCGCTTCCTAAAATGAAAAGTGGGAATCAAGATCTTTTGACTATAATGGATGTGTCTACTAGGTTTCCAGAGGCCATTCCAGTACGTAATATTACAGCTAAAAAGATTGTGGAGAAGTTACTTAAACTCTTTACTAGATATGGACTACCCACAGAAATACAATCGGATCAAGGATCGAATTTTACCTCCAGGTTATTCAAAGAAGTTATGGATAGCTTAGGAATAAAACAATTTAAATCAACTGCGTACCTCCAGAATCACAGGGAGCGTTAGAAAGGTGGTATCAGACATAAAAGACAATGTTGAGGGCTTATTGTCACGACTATCCAGAGGATTGGGATAAAGGAATCCCGTTCGTACTGTTTGCAATTAGGGATGCTCCTAATGAGTCAACCAAATTTAGACTTTTTGAACTAATTTTTGGTCATGAGTTAAGAGGACCACTTAAATTGATTAAGGATAAATTGGTGAGTGAGAAATCGGAAATTACATTATTGGATTACGTGTTAAATTTCAGGGAACGATTAAAAAGAGGTGAATTGGCTCGACACCATTTAAAAGTTGCACAAAATGTGATGAAACGGGTAGCGGACAAGAAATCCAAAGTTTGTAGTTTTGCCAACGGAGATAAAGTTTTAGTGTTGTTACCAGTGGTAGGTGGACCTTTAAAAGGTAGGTTTTGTGAACCTTATAGGATAGAAAGGAAATGCAGTGAGGTGAATTATGTGGTAAAAACACCAGATAGAAGTCATGTGAATATGCTTTGGAAGGGAAGGAGAGAAAAAGGAGGTTTTAATGATTCTAACTCAAAGTGAAGAACCAAATCCAGATGACTGTGAATTTTACATACCACAAATTACATTGGAAAATGAGGATGTTCTTAAAAATTGGGATAAATTGTTGAGTTACCTTCCAGAGGAAAAACAAACTGACCTGAAAGAGTTATGGATATCAAGTGGGCAAGTTTGTAGAGATAAATTGGGAAGTACTAAAATGGCTATACATGATGTAGATGTGGGAAATGCTGTTCCAATCAGACAACATCCAAATAGACTTAACCCTTTAAAATTTGCACAGGTTAACAAAGAGATTGAGGGCGGGATTCGCCGAGCCCCGCGCCAGGCCGGAGAATCACCGCAACTGCGCCACGACACCCCGACGCCGGCGCGCGATTCTCCAAGGTGCGGAGAATCGGCGCCATTTGCGCCAGCGGGTTTGACGCGGCGCCGGCCGCTGGAATGGGCGGGGCCGCCGATTCTCCAGCCCGGATGGCCTGAGCAGCCGCGTGGAAGAAGCAGAGCCCTGCCGGCGCCGTTCACCCCTGGTCGCTGCCGGCGGGAACTCTGCGCGAAGGGTCGGGGGGGCGGCCTGTGGGGCGGGGAAAAGCACTCCTTCACCGGGGGGTGGGGGGGACCCTGATGGGATCTGGCCCGCGATCGGGGCCCACCGATTGGCAGGCCGGGCTTTCCCCCCCTATTCAGGGCCCTATTTTGTTGTGCGGCTGGCCCCTGAACCCCCACACCATGTTGCGTAGGGGCTGGCATGCTGACGAAGTCCCCCGCGCATGTGCAGGTTGGCGCGGCCCAACTGCGCATGCGTGGGTTGGCGCGGCGTCCATTTGGTGCCGTGAAGGGAGGCTGGAGTGGCATGAACCACTCCAGCGCCGTGCTGGCCCCCTGTGCGGGACAGAATCGGTCGTCCCCGTGCCTGTTTCGCACCGTCGTGAAACGCGACGGAGTTCACGACGGCGCGAACACTTAGTCTCCATTTTGGAGAATCGCCCCCTGTAAGTATGCTTAAACATGGCATAATTGAAGTGGGTTGCAGCCAATGGAGCTCACCCATCGTGATGGTACCAAAACCAGACGGTACCCGATGGTTGTGTGTGGACTATAGAAAGATTAATGCAGTTACAAGAACGGACTCTTATCCTGTCCCACGTTTGGAGGATTGCATTGAGAAAGTGGGACAATCAGCTTTTATTTCCAAACTGGATTTACTTAAAGATTACTGGCAGTTACCTTTATCCGAAAGGGCGAAGGAGATTTCAGCTTTTGTGAATCCAGATGGTATATACCAATTCAAAGTTATGCCATTTGGCATGAAAAACGCCCCAGCCACATTTCAACGGTTAACTAACAAAGTTGTTTCAGGATTACCCAATTGTGCGGTATACATCGACGATCTGGTGATTTTCAGCCAGACATGGAAAGAACATTTAAAAACATTTGATGGAGTTATTTGATCGACTTCAGGAGGCGGGTTTGGTGATAAACCTAGCCAAAAGTGAATTTGGAAAAGCCCAAGTCACTTTCCTTGAGGAGTTTCCGATACCCTCAAGACGAAGGGAAATAATGCGATTTCTTGGCATGAGTGGATTTGATCAAACATTTGTGCAAAAAGTTGTGTAGCGTGGTTGCTACGAGGGTGGACTTGCTGAAGAAACGTCAAAAATTTCAGTGGACAGTGGACTTTCAACAGGCATTTGACTGCCTGAAAGCTGTGATAACCAATGCTCATGTGTTGGAGAATTACAAGGGACACTGTGATCAGATTGAACTAAAGTATCTGACTTTAAAGAGAAATGCCAAGGCGCAGAGAAATGGACAGAGCGTGCAGAGACCTTCTTGTTCAAAAAGACTGTCAATCAGGAAGGATTTCAGTTGGAGGGAGAAGAAGAAAAATGGACTATATTATTATACCTGGTTGCGTGTGTTGTTTTTTGAAACGAAAAAATATATTTACTGTGTGCAGTTGTTAAAGGATAGTGAAAAGGTGAAAAATCAATCCATCTTGACGTTGATGGGTTGGTTTTTTTTCTTGGGGGGAGGTGTCATGTGAGATTGCCTTTGAGAAATGGGTGTTTAAGAAATGTACCTTTAAGAAATGGGTATTATCGACTTCCAGTTGCGGCAATGACCAGCTAGTGACGTTTCGGCGGCTCCAGCTCGAACGGACCTTCGGGCTCTTTTAAGAGCCCCAACGGGGAATTTCTTCGGGACGAAACCCGGTGTGAGGTGAGACAACAGGGAGTCCCCCCCAACGAAAAAGAAAAATATCGGCGGCGACGGCCAGATCGCGAAGAATCCTCGAGGACAGGGGCAGAAGGAAAAAGGAGCAAGATGGCCGCAGAGGGAGCCCAGGCGACATGGGGGCTGGACCAAGACGAATTTTTGAGACGGTGTGTGGAGCTGCTTAAGGAGGTGCTGGCCCCGATGCTACAAGCAATTGAGGGGCTTAAGGAGACACAAAGGACCCAGGAGATGGCGCTCCGCGTGGTGGAGTAGAAGGTGACGGATAACGAGGACGAGATCCTGGGCCTGGCGGTCAAAACGCAGACGTATGAGGTGCTCCACAAAAAGTGCATTGAAAGGATTGAAGTCCTAGAAAACAGATCACGGAGAAAGAACCTTCGGATCCTGGGTCTCCCCGAGGGAGTGGGAGGAGCGGACGGCGGGGCTTATGTGAGCACTATGCTACGCTCGCTAATGGGAGCTGAGGCCCCCTCGGGCCCCTTGGAAGTGGAAGGGGCCCACCGGGTCCCTGCGAGGAGACCAAAGGCGGGAGAACCACCTAGGGCGACGATTGTGCGATTTCATCGCTTCAATGACAGAGAGGTGGTTCTGAGATGGGCCAAGAACGTACGGAGTAGTAGATGGGAGAATGCGGTGGTACGGGTGTACCAGGATTGGAGTGCGGAGGTGGCCAGAAGGAGGGCGAGTTTTAATCGAGCCAAGGAGGTGCTACACAAGAAGGTGAAGTTCGGGATGTTGCAGCCAGCGCGACTGTGGGTCACGCACCAGGAGAGGCATCACTACTTCGAAACGGCGGAAGAAGCATGGACCTTCATTAAAAACGAGAAACTGGATCAGAACTGAGGGACTGATGTTGGAGGGGAAACGACAATGCTGATGTATATAGAGATGTAAATTGGGGAGGGGGGGGACACTGAGAAATGTGGGCGCCGGTTGGGGGGGGGGGGAAGAAGAGACATAGGCGGGGAGGGTGAATGGGAGTGGGGCGACAGAGGGAGCTGCGCCATGAGGGGCGGGACGGCTCTAGAGAACATGGGGCTTATTGTTCTTGTTCCCGCGCCAGAAAGATGATGGCGGGATGATAGGCGCAAGGTAGATAGGAGTTCCCCACGGGGGGGGGGGGGGGGGCTCAAGGAGAGAGCGGGAGAAGCCGGGGTCAGTTGAAGTCAGCTGACTTTCGGAAGCAATATGGGGGGAGTAACCATGCTAGATGGGGATCTAGCGGTGGAGGGGGGGGGGGATAACTGGGTTGCTGCTGCAGAGATCGAAGAGGAATTGGTAAAAGAAAAGGTGGTCGGGACGGGAATGCGCCGCCTGGGGAACGGGTGGGTGCGCGGAACCGGGACGTGGGACTGGCCCAGAGAGGGTGATGGCTAGTCGACAGGGGAGGGGGGCAGGCAGCCCCCCAGTTCGGCTGATCACATGAAACGTGAGAGGCCTAAATGGGCCGATTAAGAGGGCCCCGAGTGTTTGCGCACTTGAAAGGGCTGAGGGCAGACGTGGCCATGCTTCAGGAGACGCACCTGAAGGTGGCGGACCAAGTTAGGTTAAGGAAAGGATGGGTGGGACAGGTGTTCCACTCAGGGCTGGATGCAAAGAACAGAGGGGTGGCCATACTGGTGGGGAAACGGGTGTCATTCGAGGCTAGGAACTTTGTAGCAGACAGCGGAGGCAGATATGTGATGGTGAGTGGCAGACTGCAGGGAATGGAGGTCGTGTTGGTTAACGTATATGCCCCGAATTGGGATGATGCGGGATTTATGAAGCGGATACTGGGACGTATCACGGACCTGGAGGTAGGAAACCTGATAATGGGGGGGGGGGGGGACTTCAATACCGTGTTGGACCCAGGGTTCGATAGATCTAGATCTAGGACCGGAAAAAGGCCGGCAGCGGCCAAGGTGCTTAGGGAGTTTATGGGCCAAATGGGGGGAGTGGATCCGTGGCGATTTGTTAGGCCGATGGCCAAAGAGTTCTCCTTCTTCTCCCATGTTCACAAGGTGTACTCCCGGATAGATTTCTTTGTTTTGGGAAGGTCACTGATCTCGAGGGTGAAAGGAACTGAGTACTCAGCTATAGCTGTTTCAGATCATGCCCCACACTGGGTGGACCTGGAATTAGGAGAGGAGAGGGAGCAGCGTTCACTCTGGCGACTGGATGTGGGATTACTGGCGGATGAAGGAGTCTGCGGAAGGGTGCGGGGATGTATCGAAAGGTACCTGGAGGCCAATGACGACGGGGAGGTCCGAGTGGGAGTAGTATGGGAAGCACTAAAGGCGGTGGTCAGAGGAGAGCTGATCTCCATCAGGGCCCACAAGGGGAAAATAGAGGCCAAGGGAAGGGAAAGACTACTGGGGGAGATTTTGAGGGTAGATAAAAAATATGCGGAGGCCCCGGATGAAGGACTATACAGGGAGAGGCGACGACTCCAGACGGAGTTCGACCTGTTGACCACAAGGAGGGCGGAGGCACAGTGGAGGAAGGCACAGGGGATGAGATATGAATATGGGGAAAAGGCGAGTCGCCTGTTGGCCCATCAGCTGCGAAAAAGGACAGCGGCGAGGGAGATAGGGGGAATTAGGGATGAAATGGGAGCCACGGTGCGGAGAGCAGGGAAGATAAACAAGGTGTTTAAGACCTTCTGCGAGAGACTATATAGGTCCCAACCCCAGGAGGGAAAAGAGGGGATGCGGCAGTTTTTGGACCAATTAAGGTTCCCGAGGGTGGAGGAGCAGGAGGTGGAAGGCCTGGGGGCGCCGATTAGGGTGGACGAGGTTACCAAGGGGCTGGGGAACATGCAGGCAGGGAAGGCCCCGGGACCAGATGGGTTCCCGGTGAAATTTTATCGAAAATATGTGGACTTGTTGACCCCGCTGCTGGTAAGGACCTTTAACGAGGCCAGAGAAGGGGGGACCCTACCCCCGACAATGTCGGAGGCGACGATATCGCTAATCTTGAAGCGGGATAAAGATCCGCTGCAGTGCGGGTCCTATAGGCCTATCTCACTGCTAAATGTGGACGCCAAGTTACTAGCAAAGGTGCTGGCAACGAGGATAGAGGATTGTGTCCCGGGGGTGGTGCACGAAGACCAGACAGGGTTCGTAAAGGGGAGACAACTAAATGTCAATGTGCGACGACTATTAGGGGTGATAATGATGCCCCCAGAAGAGGGGGAGGCAGAGATAGTGGCGGCAATGGATGCAGAGAAGGCATTTGATAGGGTGGAGTGGGAGTATCTATGGGAGGTGCTGAGGAGGTTCGGGTTCGGGGACGGGTTTGTCAGCTGGGTTAAACTCCTCTATGGGGCCCCAGCGGCAAGTGTGGTCACAGGCCGGCAAAGGTCGGAGTATTTTCGACTACACAGGGGAACAAGACAGGGATGCCCGCTGTCCCCATTACTGTTTGCGCTGGCAATTGAACCACTGGCCATAGCGCTGAGAGACTCCAGAAAATGGAGAGGGGTGATTAGAGGGAGAGAGGAACACCGAGTTTCACTCTACGCGGATGACCTACTGCTGTATGTGACGGACCCAGTGGGGGGGGGGATGACAGAGGTCATGCAGATATTGAGGGAGTTTGGAGATTTCTTGGGATATAGGCTTAACATGGGAAAGAGTGAGCTTTTTGTGATACACCCTGGGGACCAGAGTAGAGGGATAGATGGCCTACCGCTAAGGAGAGTGGAAAGAAACTTCCGATACCTGGGGATTCAGATAGCCAGGAGCTGGGGAACCTTACACAGACTCAATCTGGCATGGTTGGTGGAACAAATGGAAGAGGATTTCAAAAGGTGGGACATGCAGCCGATGTCACTGGCGGGCAGAGTGCAGGCAATTAAGATGATGGTCCTCCCGAGGTTCCTATTTGTGTTCCAATGTCTCCCTATACTGATCACTAAGGCCTTCTTTGAAAAAATAGATAGGAGCATCACGAGCTTCGTGTGGGAGGGAAGGCCCCCAGGGTAAGGAGGGGGTTTCTACAACGTAGCAGAGACAGAGGGGGACTGGCGTTGCCGAATTTGGGCGACTACTACTGGGCCACCAACGTGGCGATGATTCGTAAATGGATGATAGAGGGAGAGGGAGCGGCGTGGAAAAGGTTGCAGCTGAAGTCCTGCAAAGGGACGAGTTTAAAAGCGCTGGTGACGGCGCCACTACCGCTCTCCCCAAAAATATTTACCACAAACCCAGTGGTGGCAGCAACATTAAGTATCTGGGGGCAATGGAGGCGACAGAGGGGTGTGATGGGAGCCTCGGTGTGGTCCCCGAACAGGAACAACCATAGGTTTGCCCCAGGGAGGCTGGACGGAGGATTCCAGAGCTGGCACCGGGTAGGAATCAGGAGAGTGGGAGATTTATTTATAGACGGGACGTTTGCGAGCTTGGGAGAGCTTGAGGAAAAGTATGAGCTGCCCCGGGGAAATTTCTTTAGATATATGCAGGTGAGAGCGTTCACGAAACAACTGGTGAGGGAATTTCCGCTGCTCCCGACACAAGGGATCCAGGACAGGGTGCTTTCGGGAGTATGGGTCGGGGAGGGCAAAGTGTCAGAGATATACCGGGAGATGAGAGAAGAGGGGGAGGAGCTGGTGGGCGAACTGAAGGGAAAATGGGAAGAAGAGCTCGGGGAGGAGATTGAGGAGGGTTTGTGGGCTGATGCCCTAAGCAGGGTAAATTCCTCTTCCTCGTGTGCCAGGCTTAGCCTGATCCAATTTAAAGTGCTGCATAGAGCACACATAACGGGAGCAAGGTTGAGCAGGTTCTTCGGAGTGGAGGACAAGTGTGGGAGGTGCAGGGGAAGCCCGGCGAACCACACATATATGTTTTGGTTGTGTCCGGCACTGGAGGGGTATTGGAGGGGAGTGACGGGAGTGATCTCGAAGGTGGTGAAGGTCCGGGTCAAGCCAGGCTGGGGGTTAGCTATATTTGGAGTAGCGGATGAGCCGGGAGTGCAGGAGGCGAAAGAGGCCGATGTCATGGCCTTTGCGTCCCTAGAAGCCCGGCGTAGGATTTTACTCATGTGTAAGGAAGCGAAACCCCCCGGACTGGAGGTCTGGATAAACGATATGGCGGGGTTCATAAAACTAGAGCAGATGAAGTTTGCGCTGAGAGGATCGGCTCAAGGGTTCACCAGACGGTGGCAACCGTTCCTCGACTACCTAGCGGAACGTTAGGGGGAAGATAGGTGACCAGCAGCAGCAACCCGGGGGGGGGGGGCAAATTGTTTGGGTTTTCTGGAGAGGGGGGAGGGGCGGGGGAGTATTACTTAGTGTTATTTGGTTAGTTTACCATGTTAGTTAAACAATGTTATTTTGCAGTTATCATGTTACCTTTTTTTTTGATTTGTAAGGGAAAAAATTGTGTTTGAAAACTTTAATTATATATATTTTTTTTAAAAAGAAATGGGTATTATCAGTGATGTCAGAGGTGGCAATATGTCAAACATATACCAGCGGATAATGGGCTCGGTGGAGGGAGTGAAGGCAAAGTGGGCATAAGAGCTGGGACCAATTCTGGAGGAGGAAGTTTGGAGCTAAGCACCGAGGGTGAACGCGACCTCGTCCTGTGCAAGGCTGAGTGTCATTCAGCTAACAGTAATGTTTCGAGCACATCTCATGGAGGTTAGAATGAGCCAGTTTTTCAATGGGGTGGAGGATAGATGCGAACGTTGTTTGAGGGGGCTGGCACACCACATGCACATATTCTGATCATGCTCAAAGCTGGTGACCTTCTGGAGGTCCTTTTTGATACCATTTCAGCAATCCTGAACATTGGGTTAGAGCCTTGCCCAGTGGTAGCGATTTTTGGGGTTTCAGAGCTCCGGAATATGGGGGGGGGGGGCAGACGTTCTGGCCTTTGCCTCGCTTGTGGCAAGGAGGTGGATCCTCTTATGCTGGAGGTCGACTACACCGCCAAGCGCCTTGGCGCGGCTAGGTGACCTGATGAAGTTTTTGCACTCGAGAAGGTCGAGTACACCATCAGAAGGTCGGTGGAAGTGTTTTGCCATAAATGGCGGCCATTGATAATGTACTTTTAAGAGTTGGCCACTGTTAGCTGTCAAGAGGGATGGGGTGGGGGTTTAGTTTACATTGTTGTGGGAGAAGATGGTGTGGGGGTTTATTACTGTTACTTTGCGTTATTGTCTGGCTTTTGTAAACTTTGTATAAAACTTCAAATTTTAAGAAAAATAGATTTGCGATGGAGAATGAGGAATTTTAAATTTAGGTGTGGCAATCTTTGAAGGAGTGTGGCAGAAATTGATGACAATAGAAAAACTATTAATGTATAAAACTATAAATGAGTAGTTTGAGGTGCTTGAAAACATACTTGGTCCAATACAAAACCAGAACCTGCTAATAAAGGGAAAGGGCTCTACTCGTGTAATTATCGGTCAAGGGAAATGAGAGATAATACAAAATTAAAAGGGCTTAGATAAAAGCAAAGAACAGCAGAAATTCCAAGGACGGTGAGCTACATAAACAACAGAAAGGGATACAAGGAAAGTAGAGGAGCTGCAAAAAAGGGACTATGAGAAAAGTCTTGTGAGAGATGTCAAGGATGTTACAGGTATATTAGGAGAAAGAAGATGGCTCAGAGTAATATGGGTTCCATACAGTTAGATCAGGTGATAATGTAACAAAAAATGTCAGGAGACTTGCTGTATCCATTTTCACAGTAGAGAATTGGAACACAGTACCCGAAATTTGAGGAAAAGTTTTTTAAAAATCAAGTCTTATTAGGTTTAATATAAGTTTAAAAAATGGCAACGGAGAAAATAATGTAACACAAAAAAAACCAAATCTCCAGGGCCTGATGGCCTTCGCCCCAGGGTAATAAAAGTCACAAGTAAGGAAATTATAGGTGCTCTGGTTGATAACTTCCAAAATTCTCACTTCAGATTGTTCCCTTGGATGGAAAAGTGCCAATATTACTCCATTATTTAAGACATGTGCGAGAGATAAACTCTGCAAATGTTGGCCAAGTAAGCTAATGCAAGTTGTGGAACAGTTACGAGAAGTTATTGGCTAGAATGCTCCAGACTTTGGGATTCTCCGTTCATGCCAGCAGTGCACCCCTGTCCGTAGGTTTCCTGGCGGCATGGGTAGCTTCAATGGAAAATCCCATTGACAGGGGTTGGTGGGAAGATAGAATCCCGCCACCAGCGATCGGTGTGCCGCTGAGAAACTTGCAGCTGGGGGACTGGAAAATCCAGCCCATTATTCAGGACAGAATGACTGAGCGCGTGGATAAACATAAACTAATCAGACAGAGGGCAGGGTTCTCTGTCTGGGAGACTAAGTCTTGATGCTAGGACTGAATTGCGTGTGGTTCATCTTCTCATTGGGTGCGCTATTTAGGGAGCAATTCACAGCACTCTGCCCACGGGAATATACAGCAATTCCCATTCCCGCCAGCATCTGATTCCTGGGGCCGGAATTGGTGCTGGAGAACGTGACAAGCTAGAGCTGCTTATAAGCACTCCACTCCACACACACTCCCCTCATTCCAGCCAAGAAGATGGCAGCACGAAAACCGGCCCCCTGGTTCCTGGACTCAGACCTGGAGAGGATACTTGACACAGTGGAGGAGATCATAGAGTCATAGAATTTAGAGTGCAGAAGGAGCCCATTTGGCCCATCGGGTCTGCACTGGCACTTGGAAAGAGCATCCCACCCAAGTGCACACCTCCGCCCTATCCCCATAACCAGTAACCCCACCTAACTTTTTTTGACACTAAGGGTAATTTAGCATTGTCAATCCACTAACCTGCACATCTTTGGACTGTGTGAGGAAACCGGAGCACCCGGAGGAAACCCACGCAGACACAGGGAAAACGTGCAGAATTCACACAGACAATGACCCAAGTTGGGAATCGAACCTGGGACACTGGAGCTGTGAAGCAACTATGCTAACCGCTGTGCTACCAAGATGCAGGACACCCACTCCCCAGGGTGGGAAGGAGGGTCCAGCCTGCCGCTGTGAACCAGACTTGGGTTGCCATGGCAGTGAGTGCTGCCAGCCTCACCAGGTGGACTGGCATGCAATGCCATAAGATGATGAATAGCCTTCTTGGGGCAGATCGGATGCGTCACCACCTCTGTTACTCTGGCATCAGTCGTGTCTCTTACTCCTCACATCATACCCCACGCCCCTAGAGGCCAATTAAAACCCATCTGCCTGCATCTCCCTTACATCCAATCCTGCACCAAACCCTAACACCTGTATTGTCCTCTTTGGCCAGGTGCCATACACACATATGCCATAAACTACAGTCCCTCCCATGGAGCATACCTCCATGTGTCTCACCATGTCCTTTATGTGTCCCAGAGGAAAAGGCAGCCCATAATCGCTGGGAGAGGGAGAAGACCAGAGGGGGCGTCATGGACCTCAGGGCTCTCACCCCTTTGGGTAGAGGGCACTGGAGATAGCCAGCGAGGTAAAAGGGAGGGCTATCTCTGATGTGGAGATCAGCATGTGTGAAGCAAGTGAGCTCCTAATGCAAAATGATGTCCCTATAGAAGTGCGTGACCCCCTCGCCCACAGACCACTCCTCCCCAAGATCTCACCATGCCTCCTTGTCATTTGTTTTGCAGGATCACCATCAGACCAGGCCGAGCCGTCTGGGGCACTCGTCCCAGCTAGGTCCTCAGTACACCCCGGAACACCACTTCGGGGAAAACATCGACTTTTCGTCACTGCAGTCACCTGCACCCTCCTCCATCGCAGAGACTATCACTTTGATGGAGCATTTTACTGACGAGACTCCGAGGTCACCTTCTGGTGCGCATGTTATACATGCTGGAACATATCAGGTGGGATAGGGACATCCAAGGGAGTGGACAATCGGAGGGCTGCCCGATCCCAGGAAGCAGCTGCAGTCCAGACAGGTATTGTGCTTCTGGCAAGTATGATCCCATCACTGGTGAGATGCTTATGCAGAGTCAGGATTTATAGGAATGGGATCAGCAACTTTCCAGAGCCTGCAGATAGATACAGCTGGAGGAATATAACTGCCTTCCGGTGCAAGAAATCATGCTGACAGTGCATGGCACCCAGGCCAAAGCTGAACGGGTGGCATCGACGGTGGATGGCCTGGGACAAGACATCAGAGTCAAGGGTCAAGACATCCGAGGCTTGTGGCACACTGTGCGGTCAATGTCTGAGGCTCAGGGCAGGGGAGCCCAGTCACAGGCAGACATAATAATAATAATAATAATAATAATAATAATAATAATAATAATAATAATAATAATAATCGCTTATTGTCACAAGTAGGTTTCAATGAAGTTACTGTGAGAAGCCCCAAGTCACCACATTCCAGCATCTGTTTGGGGAGGCCAGTACGGGAATTGAACCCGCGCTGCTGGCCTTGTTCTGCATTACAAGCCTGCTGTTTAGCCCACTGTGCTAAACCAGCCCCATGTACAGGGTCCACATGGTCATTGCTGCGGTGTTCCAGAGCTTTGCCCCGTCACAAAGCGTCATGGCTGAGGGTGTCGAGAGCATTGGCCAGGAGCTGATTGACCTGGGCCAGTCACAGAGGGACATGACCAAGACAGTGAGGGACATGACTCACTCACTGAGTGATGTGGCCCAGTCTCGGTGCTCCATGGTTGAGGGCATTGGGACTTTGATTCGGAAGAGGCCGGGCCTCCAGGACTGGCAGCGCCAGGTGACGGTGGAGCTTTGTAAGCTCACTCCGGCCTCACCTCCTTCCCATGGAGTAGCCTGGGGGCCATTGAGTACCCTGAGGGAGGAGGAAGTGGAGGCCCATGCCAGTGCCTCCCGCAGGGGAGGTGCTGGAACACCTCAGCGCTTCTGAATATCCCTCAATCCCCACCTGACACTGGCACATCTCATAGGCATCAGGAAGAACAGGGTGGCACCTCGTCACCTGTGACACCCGAAAGTCGGATGGGCCCATCCAAGTCCAGGCGCTCTCGAGGATGGCCGCCAAAGGCATCTCAGGTCAGAGGGTGAGAAATGCAGTGGGCCGCTTCCTTATCTGATGTGCTGTCTGGGGTCACATTTAGAAGGGGCGTTAGAGCACATAAGATAATCAGACACCAGTCAGGTTGGCTCAGGTGCAGCACATAGTAGAGGTAGGGGTCAGGGCACAATAATGTATATGGTCATGAATAAAAACCTTTTCACCAACATTCCAAATTGCCTCAATCCTCTGTGTGAAGGGTGTGAGGGGTGGGCTGGGTGTAGGAAGGTGCAATGAAGGGAGGTGGGACAGGGGAGAATGTGAGCAGCTATTGGGAAAGGGGCACATCTTGGTGCACCAAGGCAAACTTTCAAGTGTTTCTATAGCAAGGAATTCGCAGAATAGGTTGCTAGTTTGTTGACAGAGGCTTATAGCTTAAGAGGTGCCGCCCAACATCCAGCGTGAGTGACCAGGAGTTCTCCAGCCCTTACCGCTAGCCATTGGCATGTCAGAAGGATTTGCAGGTTGCCAGTCAACCTGTTTGACCATGTTATGAATGCACCCTCCTTGGCCATCAAGTCCTGGGCTGGGACCCGAACCAAGAGCTTCTGGCTCAGAGGCAGGGACACTACTCGCTGTGCCACAAGGCCTGTCTAAGGATGTTACTGACATTAATTTCAAGGAGACATTAAAGTTCCACAGAAGAAGTTATTAACAAAATGAGAGCACATGGAGTATTGATAATAGTTATGCACTCCAGTTAGTAGGACATGACTAGTGATTACCCCAGGGATCACGACTGTTTCAGTTTTTCATTACATTTATAAATGACTTGGATGAAGGAGCATAGAACCATATATAAAAGTTTGCTGACAACACTAAGTTAAGTGGCACAGTAAATAGTATAGATGGAAGCTGAATGTGGCAAAGTGACATTGATAGATTAAGTGAGTGAGCAAAACTGTGACAGATGCAGTTCTACACAGGGAAGTGTGAGGACATCCACTTTCGACCTCACAAAGATAAATCAAAATAATTTCTAAATAGCCAGAAGCCAGGAGCTGTGGAGTGCAGAGAGATTTAGGGTCCCAAATAGAGAAATTTCTAAAAGCTAGTGGACTGGGGGAAAAAATAATTTAAAAAGCTAACGGGATGGTGGCTTTAATCTCCACTGGATTGAAATACAAAGGGCTGGATGTCATGTTATTTAATATTTAGAGGACTGCATTTAGTTTGGACACCGCATTTCAGGAACAATATATTGGCCTTCTAGTGAGTAGAGGAAAAACTACTAAAATGTCATCAGGTCTAAGAACAAGAACAACGAACAAAGAAAATTACAGTACAGGAACAGGCCCTTCGGCCCTCCCAGCCTGCGCCGATCCAGATCCTTTGTCTAAACCTGTCGCCTATTTTCCAAGGATCTACTTCCCCGCTCGTTTATATATCTGTCTAGATGCATCTTAAATGATGCTATCGTGCCCACCTCTACCACCTCCACTGGCAAAGCGTTCCAGGTACCCACCACCCTCTGCGTAAAAAACTTTCCACGCACATCTCCCTTAAACTTTCCCACTCTCACCTTGAAATCATGACCCCTTGTAATTGACACCCCCACTCTTGGAAAAAGCTTGTTGCTATCCACCCTGTCCATACCTCTCATAATTTTGTAGACCTCAATCAGGTCCCCCCTCAACCTCCGTCTTTCCAACAAAAACAATCCTAATCTACTCAAACTTTCTTCATAGCTAGCACCCTCCATACCAGGCAACATCCTGGTGAACCTCCTCTACACCCTCTCTAAAGCATCCACATCCTTCTGGTAATGTGGCGACCAGAACTGCACGCAGTATTCCAAATGTGGCCTAACCAGAGTTCTATACAACTGTAACATGACCTGCCGACTCTTGTACTCAATACCCCGTCCGATGAAGGCAAGCATGCTGTATGCCTTCTTGACCACTCTATCGACCTGCGTTGCCACCTTCAGGGTACAATGGACCTGAACTCCCAGATCTCTCTGTACATCAATTTTCCCCAGGACTCTTCCATTGACCGTATAGTCCGCTCTTGAATTGGATCTTCCAAAATGCATTACCTCGCATTTGCCTGGATGAGGTTTAGATGAAGAGGGGCAGATGGGCACAGATTGCATTGATAAAGATAGTATTCCCTTGAGTACAGGCGATTAAAGGGTGAACTAATTGTGATGTTTAAAATAGTTAATGGAGTTGTTAAGGGAAACTATTTCCTCCAGTGGCGAGTCCAAAACAAAGGGGCGTAAGTCTTAAAATTAGAGCTAAGCTGTTTAGGATGATGCCAGGAATCATTTGTCACACGACGTGTGGACATGGAGAACTCTCTCCCCAAAGGTTGATAAAGCTAGGTCAATTGAAACATTAAAAACTGAGATTGATTGAATTTTGGTAGACATGGGTATTAAGTATTGTGGAACAATGGTGCTTAAATGTAGTTGAGACCTGGATCAGCCACGTTCTAAGTGAATTGCAGGACAGGCTCGAGGAGCTGGATGGCCTTCTCCTGAACCGGAGTTCCTTATTTTCTAGTGTTATGATCTTAAGGGAGACTATTAACTTTTAAAAAGAAATTCAAATTCCCTGTTATTGACTGAAAGAATCAAAAGGTTTCACATTATATATAAACCATTATTGTACAAGAGTTAAACAAAATACTACTAACCTAACATTAAATATTACATAACCACTTAGATTTTAAACCCAAAAAACTCAACAAACCACTTGTGGTTCTGTTTTTAATTGCACCCAAGAGTTCCACTATGCTTTACAGGATCATGGGGGTTTGTTCGCTTCTTCTGGGACCAAACCATGTTGTGCCACAGGTATGTTGAGAGAAAACGATTGGTGAAGACAAATGTAGGTCCCTTACAGTCAGAAATAGGGGAATGTATAATGGGGAACAAAGAAATGGCTGACCAATTAAATAGATGCTTTGGTTCTGTCCTCACAAAGGAGGACACAAATGCCAGAAATGGTTGGGAAAAGAGGGTTTAGTGAGAGGGAGGAACTGAAGGAAATCAGTATTCGTAGAGAAATGTTGTTGGGGAAATTGATGGGATTGAAGGCCAATAAATCCCCAAGGCCTGAAAATCTACATCCCAGAGTACTTATGAAATTGGCCCTGGAAATAGTGGATGCATTGGTGGTCATACTCCAAGATTCTATATATTCTGAAACAGTTCCTACAGATTAGAGGGTAGCTAATGGAATTATAGACCAGTTAGCCTGATGTCGGTACTGGGGAAAATTCTTGAGTCTGTTATCAAGATTTTATAGCAGAGCACCTGGAAAACAATGTCAGAATCGTACAGTAAAGTACGAAAGGTAAATCATGCTTGACAAATCTACTGGAAATCTTCAGGGATGTAATTTTTGAGGGAAAGGCAGTGGATTTGGTTTATTTGGATTTTCAGAAAGCTTTTGACAATGTCCCACATAAGAGATGTAAAAAAGGCAGCACGGTGGCGCAGTGGGTTAGCCCTGTTGCCTCATGGCACAGAGGTCCCAGGTTCGATCCCGGCTCTGGGTCACTGTCTGTGTGGAGTTTGCACATTCTCCCAGTGTTTGCTTGGGTTTCACCCCCACAACCCAAAGATGTGCAGGCTAGGTGGATTGGCCACGCTAAATTGCCCCTTAATTGGAAAAAATGAATTGGGTGCTCTAAATTTATTTTTAAAAATAAGAGATGTAAAATTAAAGCACATGGGATCAGGGGTAGTGTATTGAGATGGATAGAAAATTGGAAACAAACAGCAGACAGGAAACAAAGAGTCTGAATAAACGGGTCTTTTTCCGAATGGCAAGTAGTGACTAGTGGGGTGCCGCAGAGATCAATGCTAGGACCTCACCTAAACACATCCAGAGTCCGAGGAGAACACCTCGGAGGAGAGCTCCAAGGATGCAACCGTGGTCACGGCACAGCTGTCATCCCCACCCTCCACCAGTGCAGGTACACGCACCTCGGTGGAACAGGCTTCGGGGGCACAATCTGGTGAGCACAGTCCACCGATGATGCACATCAGGTGGAGGCAGGATCCCCCAGGCGAGACAGCAGTTGGAGATCTGCTAGGTAGCTGGGACCCAGCCTGATGCTGAGCCTGTGGATCAGAGTTACCTGGGGCTGATGGAGATGATGGGGACCAACCTGCGCATTCAGAGGGAGATGTCAGCGTCATTCAGATCCATAGGCGCGTGGAGGAATCCCAGAGGCTAGGGATGCTGGAGCTGTCGCCAACAATGCGTGGCACCGAGGCCAACACTGCTAGGGTGGCAATCGCAGTGGAGAGCCTGGTGCATGACGTCGGCACCATGAGTGAAGGTGTCCAAGGCGTTGCGCAGTCGGTGACAGCCATGGCTGAGGGTCTTGGCAGGATGTCCGGCTCGGTAGGGGATGTCACCCAGCACCAGCCGGACCTTGATGAGGTTCTGCGGGACATGTCCTGCTCTCAGATGGGCATGGCCGAGGCGCTGCGGAGCTTGTCCCAGTCACAGGTGGGCTTTGCTGAGGCTCTGCAGAGGATGGCCCAGTCACTATGGAGCATTGTCGAGGGCATCGACACAATGATGCGGGTCATGGGAAACTCAAAAATTCATACAAATCCCCCAACCACGTCGTGACCCCCAGTGGCGCTGCCGACCATTATCCCCGACAGAGTCTCGAACACTGCCTCCCAGAAATCCTCCAGCTTTGTACACCACCAAAAGATAGGAGTGTGGTTCGCCGGCCCCCTCCCACATCTCTCATATGCATCCTCCATTCCCGGGAAAAATCCACTCGTGTGACTCCGTGTCACATGCACCCTGTGTACCACCTTAAATTGTATAAGGCTCATCCTTACACAGGAGGAGGTCGAGTTGTCCCAATGCATTATCTCGCTCCATAACCCCCACCCCAGCTCAATCCCAAACTCATCCTCTCACTTCCGCTTTATCCCTTCCGCTAGGGTCTCCTTCCCCCCCCCCCCAGCCAACCGTAGAAATTCCCGATCCTCCCTTCCCAACTCATCCGGAACCAATGACTTTTCAAACAGCGTATACTCCAGTAACTAAGAAAATGAGGATAACTCCTTTTGTGCAAAGTCCCGCCCCTGCGAGTAGCTAAACTCACTCCCTTTCCGCAACTGAAACTTCTCCCGTATTTCCTCCAGCCCTACAAATGTACCTTTGTCACTGTCTTCAGGTGATGTCCCGGAGGACTGGAGAATAGCCAATGTTGTTCCTCTGTTTAAGAAGGGTAGCAAGGATAATCCAGGGAACTACAGACCGGTGAGCCTTACTTCAGTGGTAGGGAAATTACTGGAGAGAATTCTTCGAGACAGGATCTACTCCCATTTGGAAGCAAATGGACGTATTAGTGAGAGGCAGCATGGTTTTGTGAAGGGGAGGTCGTGTCTCACTAACTTTGATAGAGTTTTTCGAGGAGGTCACTAAGATGATTGACGCAGGTAGGGCAGTGGATGTTGTCTATATGGACTTCAGTAAGGCCTTTGACAAGGTCCCTCATGGTAGACTAGTACAAAAGGTGAAGTCACACGGGATCAGGGGTGAGCTGGCAAGGTGGATACAGAACTGGCTAGGTCATAGAAGGCAGAGAGTAGCAATGGAAGGATGCTTTTCTAATTGGAGGGCTGTGACCAGTGGTGTTCCACAGGGATCAGTGCTGGGACCTTTGCTGTTTGTAGTATATATAAATGATTTGGAGGAAAATGTAACTGGTCTGATTAGTAAGTTTGCAGACGACACAAAGGTTGGTGGAATTGCGGATAGCGATGAGGACTGTCAGAGGATACAGCAGGATTTAGATTGTTTGGAGACTTGGGCGGAGAGATGGCAGATGGAGTTTAATCCGGACAAATGTGAGGTAATGCATTTTGGAAGGTCTAATGCAGGTAGGGAATATACAGTGAATGGTAGAACCCTCAAAAGTATTGAAAGTCAAAGAGATCTAGGAGTACAGGTCCACAGGTCACTGAAAGGGGCAACACAGGTGGAGAAGGTAGTCAAGAAGGCATACGGCATGCTTGCCTTCATTGGCCGGGGCATTAAGTATAAGAATTGGCAAGTCATGTTGCAGCTGTATAGAACCTTAGTTAGGCCACACTTGGAGTATAGTGTTCAATTCTGGTTGCCACACTACCAGAAGGATGTGGAGGCTTTAGAGAGGGTGCAGAAGAGATTTACCAGAATGTTGCCTGGTATGGAGGGCATTAGCTATGAGGAGCGGCTGAATAAACTCGGTTTGTTCTCACTGGAACGAAGGAGGTGGAGGGGCGACCTGATAGAGGTCTACAAAATTATGAGGGGCATAGACAGACTGGATAGTCAGAGGCTTTTCCCCGGGGTAGAGGGGTCAATTACTAGGGGGCATAGGTTTAAGGTGAGAGGGGCAAGATTTAGAGTAGATGTACGAGGCAAGTTTTTTACGCAGAGGGTAGTGGGTGCCTGGAACTCGCTACCGGAGGAGGTGGTGGAAGCAGGGACGATAGTGACATTTAAGTGGCATCTTGACAAATACATGAATAGGATGGGAATAGAGGGATACGGACCCAGGAAGTGTAGAAGATTGTAGTTTAGTCGGGCAGCATGGTCGGCACGGGCTTGGAGGGCCGAAGGGCCTGTTCCTGTGCTGTACATTTCTTTGTTTGTTCTTTGTTCTACCCTCAGAGAACAGGTTCCTTACCCGCTCTATCCCTTCTGCCAACAACTCCCTAGACAGGGCCACTGAATATCTACAATCCAGCTTGACAATAACTTCCAACAGCCTCTGCCTTTCCTCCATCTCAACTCCACGTCTGTAGGCCTTAAAGCAGATAACCTCCTCCTGAAAGTGGCTGCAGGCACCTCCCCATTTTGATTCAACTCCACGTAATTCCTTATCGGCAGTGCCATCTTATCACAAAACCTATCAGCCAAAAGCGCCAAGTCAAACAACCACCTCGGTCTCTGCACCTGCCCCGTCTCAAACCTCACGTCCACATAATGTAGCGCATGGTTCAAAATTACTATTCTTCATTACTCCGCCCCCACGACTCCCGACAGCACGGCCTGCCCCAACACAAAGAAATCGTTGTGGGGGTACTCCCTCTCCCCCGGGTGCCTAAATCTCCACGGATCCACAATTCCCCTTTGATCCATAAATACCAATTCACTCACCATCCCCAACCTAACCATTGACTTGGGACTAGGTAAGTCTACCCTTGGGTCCAATACACAATTAAAATCGCCCCCTCATGGTGGTATAAATGCAAGCTGCTGATGTATTGTGGAACGGGGAAGCTCCTGCAAACATTGACCATAAGACCACAAGACATAGGAGCAAAATTAGGCCATTCGGCCCATTGAGTCTGCTCCACCATTCAATCATGGCTGATATGTTTCTCATCCCCATTCTCCTGCCTTCTCCCAATAACTTCTGATCCCCTTATTAATCAACAACCAATCTATCTCTGTCTTAAAGACACTCCTGATACTCACTCTCTCTCCCCCCACCCTGCATCTCAGCATCTGAGATACAGTGGGGGAGTTGCAACTGAAGAGAATGCGAGGGATTATCAATGCAGAGTAACCAAACTAACTGGCTAGGGAATTAACAGATGCAGAAATGAAATGTGCTTGTAAATATCCACTGAGTCCCCCCCAGATAGTTTGATCCGTCTTATAATTTACAGTCTGTGGCTCTGACAGGGGGAGGGGGGTTAACAGTTATGGGGGCTGATTATGGGCAGGTATTGAGCCCAAATTAGGCAGGAGCTGAAGAGTGACTGTTCAGAAATACAGAGTTTTGGTGGTCTGGCCTGAAGCAGTCCAGTTGTTGGCAGGAAATCAGTCTCCATGAAGTACCTGCAATGGCATGTCTTCTGGTTGGGGAAATATGAGCACATCACGGTGCCACAAAGGAATATCTGAGAAAATAATTAATATCTGAGAAAACTTTGTTCAATGTCTATTCTGTCTGATTAATGACAACCAGAACAGTTAGTTTGTCAGTTATCTGTGGGGAAGTTTTAGTGTTGTCAGCATTCATCAATATTGATTAGCTTGTTTCTAATAGTGTGCTTTGAAGTTGAATAAACTTGCATCAAGTAATTCAATTGCATTTAAGTCAACTATAAATCAAGTTTTCAATGTCATTATCTTCAGATTTATGGCTGGTTTATTTACAAGAACCACATATGGCTCTCTCCCAGTGATATTTGTTCTTTGTTTTCCACTCCTCAGTCTTCTTCCTTCGCTTCATTGTTTCCTCAAGGCAGTGTCCAACGATGAATGCAGGTTCACAATTGTTGGCATCCCTCCAGTATCTCTCATCAGTAACTATTCTTCATGTGTAACCCTGGACAGTGAATTTTTATAGACAGGAGAACATCAGAGGCATATCTGATCCTATCCTCACTCAATGCTGACATAAATTCAGTGCCTACTGGATAGCGATTAAGAACAGGAATATTAGATGATTTTCTTTCCCTCCCTTGCCTGGGACAAGAAAGCTTCAGTATCCCAAACACTGCTTTGACTCAGGATAGACTGGGTAAGCGAATGCAGCATGGGTCCCAAAGGTCAGCCGGCCTGGGCCGCCAAGGCCGGCCGGTCTGGGTCCCCAAGATCGGCCAGCGTGGGGCCCCAAGGTTTGGTGAAAAACACTGCTAAAATACTTTCCCCTTTCCTTCATTCATTTTGTTCAGCCACGCTGATACTTAAACAGTTTTCCTGATCATAGACATTCCATTAAAAATGTGTTTTTTTCCCAATCTCTATGCTTTTTTAGAAAAGGGCAATTTTACTCAAATTATTATTCCCCAAGTCAATACAATGCAAATTCAGACAACCATCGATCTCTGCACACTTTGAGAAAATTACTTCTTAGTGGGAAGACTGGAGAGAAAAACAAAAATCAAGGGGAAGAGAGTCACTAATTATGTAGGAAGTGAAATGAAGATTTGTAGAGAGCCCAGTTAATGGAATAGAAAGGGTTTAACGGGTAGTTGCTGTGCACGGAATGCAAATGACTGGTTTGAATGCTGCCAAAGCTATACCGTAATGCATTTACATGCGCATTGTCAAAGAACAAGGACTGACCAAAAGCAGTGACCTCCTTCTTCATCCCTTTCTTTTGTCCTTCATGAACAGTACTGTAAATATGTCACATAAACAGGCTTATATTGTTTATCTGGTGCATAATGTACGATGATTGCTGAAGCACTTTCTTTTTCCTAAACATCTGAACCCTGAAGCTTACAGAACTAAAAACATATGGAGAAAGGACAATTTAACAAGGAGAAACAGTAATCGGCTTGTTTCACTTTCCCATGGGAATGTTACGTTTTGAAATGTTCAGTGATATGCTGCCAAATGGGTGGTAATTGTTTCAAGACAGTACACTACTCCATTGTTGCCGTTACAGCACAAGTTACGTCGGGCCAATTTCAGACCCAACATGAATAATTCTAAACGTCACATGCACTGCAATCTATGAGTTTTCAAAAGATAATTTTGAAAATGACATTCTCTTCATTTCAATCAATTAGGTTCATCCCATTGTTCAAAATGGCATCAGCAGAATAATTGGCTTCAGGTATGTTTACTGGGCAATGTGACGTGAAGGCAAACATTTCCATAATGGAACATGTATTCAAATAAAGTGGGCATGAGAAAAGATCTCCCAATGTCAAAGAGTCCTGTAAAAAGCTACACTGATGATAATTCCATTGCTATTTTTACAGAACATAAGTATACCAGATTAGGATCCAGTGTCATCACTTCCAGTGGCAGCTATGAGGTGAACAGTCGCAGACAAGGTTACTCCCGCCAGACTTCCGGGTTGCGGCGATGTGGAGCTAAGCCGCACGATTCGGCAGCTCCCGCGAAGACGGACTTTTGGGCCCGCTAACGGAGCCCCAACGGCATTTTTTTAAAAAACGAACCCGTGGGGAAGGAAGGAGAAAGTCCCCTACAGACCTGCATGGACCGGACCAGCAGCGAAACAGCGAAAAAAGCGGCTCTGGAGCAGCGGGAGAAGAAAGAAGAAAAAGAAGGAAAAAACAAAATGGCGGCACCCACGAACGGAGAGGAGATGAAAGAGTTCATCAAGTGCTGCTTCGAGGAGCTGCGTAAGGAGATGGTGGCGCCTATACTGGCAATGGTTGAAAGACTTGGAGCAACCCAGAAAGCCCAAGAGGTGAAGATCCAGGAGATCCAGGAAAAAGTGAGTGAGAACGACGACGAGCTCGTGGGCCTGGCGGAGAGAGTGGAGCGGCACGAAGCACTGCACAAGACGTGGGCGGGAAGACTCAAAGACCTGGAGAACAGATCAAGGAGAAACAACTTGAGGATCCTGGGTCTCCCAGAAGGAATGGAGGGGGCCGATGCCGCGGCATATGTGGGCACAATGATCGGGACGCTGATGGGTGAGGAGGCCCCCCTGGGATTGCTGGAGCTGGATGGGGCGCACCGAGTGCTAACGAGGAAGCCCAAGGCAAAAGAGCCGCCAAGGGCGATGGTGGTGAGGTTTCACCGGTTTACGGACAGAGAGAGGGTCCTGAAATGGGCCAAGAAGGAACGGAGCAGCACGTGGGACAATGCGGAGATCAGAATATACCCAGACTGGAGCGCGGAGGTCGCTAAGCGGAGAGCGGGTTTCAACCGGGCCAAAGCGGTGCTCCGTCGGAAAGGAGTAAAATTTGGAATGTTGCAGCCAGCGCGACTGTGGGTTACACATAATGGCCAACACCACTACTTCGAAACGCCCAAAGAGGCGTGGACCTTTATACAGCTGAAAAATTGGACTCTAATTGAGGGTTTGTGTGGGAGGGGGGTGTTTGAGGGTTGAAGTATGATGGTTGTTGTACATAGGGGGTCAACCACGCGCAGGAAATGCTATATGGGCTGGGGGAAGAGGGACAAGGCCACGACAGGAGCTGCGCCATGGGGGGGGCTGGGCAGGCTTTGGAAAGCGCGGGGTTGGTCTTTCCCGCGCGCGGCAAAAAAGGCGGGAAGGGGAACAAAGGAATGTACATTGATTGGGAGATTCCCACAAGGGATGGCGGGGGAAGCCGGTGTCAGTAGGTGTCAGCTGACTTACGGGAGGGATATGGGGGGAGCAAAAAAGCTAGACGAGGATCTAGCGGGGGGGGGGGGGCGGGGGGGTGGAAGAGGACGGAGGGGGGGAAAAAGGGTTGCTGCTGCACTGGCCGAAAGAGAACGGGGCACAGAAGAGGTGGCTGGGACGGGGGTCACCCAGCTGGGGGACTGGAGAGTGAGGGAGACGCGGAGTCAAGGGACTGGCCCAGAAAAGGAGATGGCTAGTCCGGAGGAGGAGTGAGAGTCCCTCCAATCCAGCTGATAACGTGGAACGTGAGGGGCCTGAATGGGCCGGTGAAGCGGGCTCAAGTGTTTGCGCACTTGAAGGGACTGAAGGCAGACGTGGCAATGCTCCAAGAGACACACCCGAAGGTGGCGGACCAGGTCAGGTTAAGAAAGGGATGGGTAGGACAGGTATTTCACTCGGGATTGGACGCAAAAAATAGAGGGGTGGCAATTCTGGTGGGAAAGCATGTGTCTTTTGAGGCCAAGACTATCCTAGCAGATAATGGAGGGAGATATGTGATGGTGAGTGGTAGGTTGCAAGGGACGTGGGTGGTGTTGGTAAATGTATATGCCCCGAACTGGGATGATGCGGTATTTATGAAGCGGATGTTGGGGCGCATTCCGGACCTGGAGGTAGGAGGACTGATGATGGGAGGGGACTTCAATACGGGGCTGGACCCAGCACTGGACCGCTCCAGATCAAGGATGGGAAGGAGGCCGGCGGCGGCCAAGGTACTTAGGGGGTTTATGGACCAGATGGGGGGAATGGACCCATGGAGGTTTTCAAGACCGCAGGCCAGGGAATTTTCTTTTTTCTCCCACGTGCATAAGGCTTACTCCCGGATAGATTTCTTTGTTCTGGGCAGGGCGCTCATCCCGGGTGGAGGGGACGGAGTATTCGGCCATAGCCGTTTCGGACCATGCCCCGCACTGGGTGGAACTGGAGCTGGGAGAGGAGAGGGACCAACGCCCACTGTGGCGGCTGGATGTGGGACTGCTGGCTGATGAGGTGGTGTGTGGGAAGGTGAGGGGGTGTATTGAAAGGTACTTGGAGGCCAACGACAACGGGGAGGTGCGAGTGGGGGTGGTATGTGAGGCGTTGAAGGCGGTGATCAGGGGAGAGCTGATCTCCATCAGGGCTCATAGGGAGAAGATAGAGGGAATGGAAAGGGAGAGGTTAGTGGGGGAGATCTTGCGAGTGGACAGGAGATACGCAGAGGCCCCGGAGGAAAGATTACTTGGGGAAAGGCGACGGCTCCAGGCGGAGTTTGACCTGCTGACCACGGGCAAGGCGGAGGCACAGTGGAGGAAGGCGCAAGGGGCGACTTACGAGTACGGGGAAAAGGCTAGTCGGATGCTGGCGCACCAGCTCCGTAAGAGGGCGGCAGCGAGGGAAATAGGGGGAAATCAAAGATGGAAGGGGAGCCACGGTTCGAAGTGCAACGAAAATAAATAAGGTATTCAAGGACTTCTATGAAGAGCTGTACAGATCCCAGCCCCCAGGGGGGGAAGGGGGGGGATGAGGCGATTCCTGGACCAGCTGGGGTTCCCGAGGGTGGAGGAGCAGGAGGCGGTTGGTTTGGGGGCACCAATTGGGTTGGAGGAGTTGAGTAAGGGTTTGGGGAGCACGCAGGCAGGGAAGGCCCCGGGGCCGGACGGGTTCCCGGTGGAATTCTATGGAAAATATGTGGATCTGCTGGCCCCGCTACTCGTGAGGACCTTTAACGAGGCAAGAGAGGAGAGAACCCTGCCCCAGACAATGTCGGAGGCGACAATCTCCTTGATTCTAAAGCGAGACAAGGATCCACTGCAATGTGGATCGTGCAGGCCGATTTCGCTCCTCAATGTGGATGCTAAGCTATTGGCGAAGGTACTGGCCACTAGGATTGAGGACTGTGTCCCGGGGGTGATTCACGAGGACCAAACGGGATTCGTAAAGGGCAGGCAGTTAAATACCAATGTGCGGCGGCTCTTAAACGTGATAACGATGACATCGGAGGAGGGAGAGGCGGAGATAGTGGCAGCTATGGACGCGGAAAAAGCCTTTGACCGAGTAGAGTGGGAGTACCTCTGGGAGGTATTGCACAGGTTTGGGTTCGGGGGAGGGTTTATTAGATGGGTTAAGCTCCTTTACAACGCCCCGGTGGCGAGCATAGTGACGAACCGGCGGAGGTCGGAGTACGTTTGGCTGTACCGAGGGACGAGACAGGGGTGCCCCCTGTTGTTTGCATTGGCGATCGAACCCTCGGCCATATCACTTAGGGAGTCTCAGAAATGGAGGGGGATAGTCCGCGGGGGAGAGGAGCATCGGGTATCGCTATATGCGGATGACCTGCTGCTATACGTGGCGGACCCAATGGAGGGGATGGTGGAAGTCATGCAGACTCTGAAGCAGTTTGGAGAGTTCTCGGACTACAAGCTTAATGTAGAGAAGAGTGAGCTTTTTGTATTACAGGCAGGGGACCAAGAAAGAGGGATAGGGACCTGCCGCTGAGGAGTGCGGAGAGGAGTTTTTGGTATCTGGGGATCCAGGTAGCCAGAAGTTGGGGGGCCCTACATAAACTGAATTTGACGAGGGTGGTGGAGCAAATGGAGGAGGATTTTAAAAGATGGGACATGCTCCCGCTCTCGTTGGCGGGTGGGGTGCGGTCGGTCAAAATGGTGGTCCTTCCGAGGTTTTTGTTTGTGTTTCGGTGCCTCCCCATCGTGATCACCAAGGGCTTTTTCAAGAGAGTAGGAAGGAGTATTATGGGGTATGTGTGGGCAAATAAGACTCCGAGGGTTAGGAGAGGGTTCTTGGAACGCAACAGGGACCGAGGAGGGTTGGCTTTGCCAAACCTAGAGAGTTACTACTGGGCAGCAAACGTGGCGATGATCCGCAAGTGGGTCATGGAGGGAGAGGGGGTGGCATGGAAGAGGATGGAGATGGCGTCCTGTAAAGGAACAAGCCTGGGGGCGTTCGTAACGGCACCGCTGCCGCTCTGGCCGACAAAATACACCACAAGCCCGATGATGGCGGCAACACTAAGGATCTGGGGCCAGTGGAGAAGACACAGGGGTGCGGTGGGAGCATCGGTGTGGTCCCCGATCAGGGGTAACCACCGGTTTGTCCCGGGGAAGATGGATGGGGGGTTCCGAGGCTGGCATCGGGCGGGGATGGGAGGAGTGGGGGACCTGTTCATTGACGGGACATTTGCGAGCCGAGGGGCACTGGAGGAGAAATTTGAGTTACCCCCGGGAAATGCATTTAGATATATGCAGGTGAGGGCTTTTGTGAGGCGACAGGTGAGGGAATTTCCGTTGCTCCCGGCACAAGAAGTTCAAGATAGGGTGATCTCGGGTGTATGGGTCGGGGAGGGCAAGGTGTCGGAAATATACCAAGAGATGAAAGAAGAGGGGGAAGCGCTAGTAGAAGAATTGAAAGGTAAATGGGAGGAGGAGCTGGGGGAGGAGATTGAGGAAGGGCTATGGGCTGACGCCCTGGGTAGGGTCAATACCTCCTCCTCGTGTGCCAGGCTCAGCCTGATACAATTTAAGGTGGTTCACAGAGCGCATTTGACGAGGGCGAGGCTGAGTAGGCTCTTTGGGGTAGAGGATAGATGTGAAAGATGTTCAGGGAGCCCGGCGAACCATGTCCATATGTTTTGGTCATGCCCGGCATTGGAGGGGTTCTGGAGAGGTGTGGCGGGAGTAATATCCCAGGTGGTGAAAGTCCGGGTCAAGCCAAGCTGGGGACTAGCAATATTTGGAGTAGTGGATGAGCCTGGAGTGCAGGAGGCGAGAGAGGCCGGAATTCTGGCCTTTGCGTCCCTCGTAGCCTGGCGAAGGGTCTTGCTATTGTGGAAGGAGGCGAAGCCCCCTAGCCTGGAGGCCTGGATTAACGGCATGGCGGGGTTCATAAAATTGGAGAGAATTAAGTTTGCTTTGAGTGGGTCTGCACAGGGGTTTTACAGGCGGTGGCAACCGTTCCTAGAATATCTCGCGGAGCGTTAGAAGAAGGTCGATCAGTAACAGCAGCAACCCTGGGGGAGGGGGTACGAGAGATTGTTTGAGGGGATGGATGAGCGGGAGATAGCATGGAGGGTGGGGGGAAACTGTACGTGCGGCCAAGAGCCAGTGTATAAAGCTATGTAAATATACCATCTTGCCATGTATATATCTTGCTCAGGGAGATTTTGCGTTATTTTGTTACGGGGGGGGGGGGTTACTGTTTGTAAGGGGAAAAATTGTGTTGTTGAAAAACCTTAATAAAAAAAAAAAATTCTTTTAAAAAGGTTACTCCCGCCAAGGGATTTTTTTTTTTGACCCTTTCTGCCCAGTAAACGGGTGATCTTTGGGAAGAAATTGGTGCAGTACGTTACAATAAGTTCCCCTGGTCCACGTGATGCCTGATGGGTACATCACAAGGCAGAAGTCGGGCAAGGGTTTCTCGTCGGATTCAGAAGGTCCTCGAGCCTCTGAAGAGGAGAAAAAGGCGGAGGCCTCTGTGACGTCATTGTCCCCTCAGTGGACGACCAAGGAGTTGGTGGAAATTTAATAGGTGAATTTAGGAAGCAGCGACAAGCAGTCGCTGTGGATCTGACGAAGGTGATTGAGGGGACGGTGGCAGTATTCAGGCATCCTTGGACAGGTTGGAACAGCGGATAGAGGTACAGAGAGTGACGATCAAGAAGGTGGTGGCGCTTAATGATCATAGCAATGGGATTGTCTCTTTGGAGGCAGAGATGGTGTTGTTGGTTGAGGAACAGAAGGTGTAAATTCCAAGGTCGATGATTTGAAGAATCACTCCAGACGGCAGAACTCAAGAATTGTTGGGCTGCCGGAGGGCCTGGAAGGTACAAATGCTATGGATTACATCTCTAAGATGTTTGGAAAATTGGTGGAGGTGGGGATCTTTCCGACCAATCCTGTGTTGGACCAGGCCCATCAATCGTTGAGGCAGAAGCCCAGATCAAGGGAGCCACCACGGACAATCATAGTCAGGTTCCATAGATACCTGGACAAGGTGTGGGTCCCGAGATGGGCAAAGGACCACCGAGCTGGTAGTTGGAAGGGCCGTGCCTTCAGAATAGACCAGGACATTGTTGCAGTTCTGGCAAGAAGGCGTACGGCACTTAATAAGGCCACGGCTGCGCTCTAGAAGAATAACGTGCGATTTGGGTCACCTACAAGGACAGAGACGATTATTCTGATGCGCTGGAGGAGGCAAATTACTTTGTGAATAGTGCTTTAGGACTATGGGCTTTGCTGTTTGTTTGTTGTAAGTTCATTATTTGTTTTTTGTTAATTTGGAATGGTTGTAAAGTGAGGATTCAGTGCCAAATGAAAAAATTGGTAATGAAACAAATTAGTTTTTCCCACCCAATCCCCCATTCCCCGCCCCCCAACGCACCACCCCCTCCACAACCACCTTGCTCCCCCCCTCCAAGGGTCTGTGTAACATCACTCCAGGGTGATGGGCTTGTGTTTGCACGGTCAGTGGGTCAATATACAAGGTAGGTCTCCACCTGATGTGCATCAGCAACAGTGTAGTGCTCACTAGATTGTGCTTCCAAAGCCTGTCCACTAATGTCACCCTCCGAGGTGTGTGTTTCTGCGCTGGTGGAAGGTGGCGGTGAGGTTGTGACACCTCGCTGGTAGTCTCCTCGGAACTCTCCTCCGAGGCAGATTCTTGGGCGGCGGATGGGGGGGGGGGTCCTCATCAGGGGTGAGGACTTGGATCTCTGGCATCCCGCCCAGTGTCTTGGTCCTCTCCCACTTATTATGTGCTATCTTCTCCTGCGGGGACAAGAGAGGGCATTGTGAGCTGCACACTTTATGGGTGAGGGGGCCTATAGCAGGTGGCATGTGTGGGCACCGCACCTGGACATTAAGGGGTTGTTCTGATGGGTGCCAGTGGGTTCTGAGGAGCAAGCACGAAGATAGAATGTGGGAAGGGTGCAAGGTGTCAGCCATTGATTAGTGGCCCGGGGGGGGGGGGGGGAGATTTGGGAATTTGAGGGGTGGCATGTGGAACTGATGCCAGGAGAGAGTGGTAACTTACCCTTGCAGCTTGGTGGAGGTCATTGGTCTTCTTCTGACAGTGGATGGTGGTCCTTCTGGTCATGCTGCCTGCACTGACAGCCACTGACTCTCAGCCAGTATTGCTGATCCTGCTACTGGTCCTTCCACCCCCTCGGGACAACAGGATGGCCCGCCTCTTATTCACTGCATCGAGAAGCCTGGCCATCTTGGAATCCCCAAAGCGAGGAGCAAGTCTGCGTTCTGCCATGCTTATGCGTTGAATGGGAGTGAGTGGTGAGGGAGTGTTTAAAAGCAGCTCCCCCCTTGTTAGCAGAGAGAAGCTGAGGCACAAGTGCGGTGAATCAAACGGCGAGGGAGCCAGTAATGTCAAGAGGCTTGCCAGGCTCATTTTTGGCACTAAGTGCCGTTGAATACGGGCCGCGATCTCGCCAACGTGGCCGTCAAAGAACATCCCACCAAACACGGCCAAAATGACACTTAGAATTGTTTCCGTTGGGACTTCCGGTGACAGCGGGCGGGAGGCGGCCGCACAATGGAGGGCTCCCGTTCGGTAACGGCATTTTCGGGGCTTTAAGCCCGGTCCCAGGGTCCGCAGAGGCGGCAGAAGAAGGAAGAAGGCACAGAGGAGGCACAGTGAAGACACAGGAGGAAAAAAAGAACAAAGAAAAATGTCGAGGGTGAGCAAGAAAACGGCCGGAAAAAAAACAGCTGGAGGTCCGTCGGGGAGTGGAAAGGTCACCGCGGGGTCACCAGGAAAAATGGTGGCTGGAGCACCAGGGAAGGCCGCACTGCTTACGGCTGAAGAAATAACTAAGGTGATGGCTGCGGAATTTGAAAAGCAGTTGGCGCAGATTGCGAAATGCATGGAGACGGTGAGGAAGGAGATGAAGGAGGTTTTGAGTGTGCTGGTGGAGGAGGCGGTTTCCCCGGTGAGGACGGAGGTGGCGAGCGCAGTGGCGGAGGTGCGAGAGCAAGGGGAGGCGCTGAAGGAAGTGGAGGAGACGTTATTGCAGCACGGTGGTCAACTTGCCTCGATGGGGAAAGAGATGCGGAAGGTGATGAATACTAACAAGGATCTGCGAGGAAAAATGGAAGACCTGGAAAACAGATCCAGGCGACAGAATTGGAGGATTGTGGGGCTGCCCGAAGGAGTTGAAGAACCGAAGCCGACTGAGTATTTTGCCGCGATGCTGGCAAAACTATTGGGGGAGGGGGAGGATCCCTCCCGATATGAACTGGATCGGGCTCATCGGTCGTAGAGGCCTGTACCAAAGGCGAGTGAGCCGCCAAGGGCAGTGACTCTGTGCTTCCGTAGGTACAGGGTGAAGGAGAAGGTCCTGAGCTGGGCCAAGCAGAAGCGGGTGGTGCAGTGGGCTGGAGCTGGTATACGTGTATACCAGGACTTTACGGTGGAGCTGGCAATGAGGCGGGCTGCCTTCAACCTGGTGAAGAGGGCACTGTACATTAGCAAGGTGCAGTGCGGCATTGTATATCCAGCGAAGCTGAGGGTGACTTACAAGCTCAGGGACTTTTATTTTGGAACGGCGGAAGCAGCGGAGGAGTTTGCGAAAGCAGAAGGACTGTGGCAGAACTGACAAATTGGGGAATGGCCATGTGCCGATGTAACCTCATGATTGTATTTTGTTTTTTGTATCACTGCGTGCGGGTGTAGAGATTAAAGGAGCCAAGGTGGTATATATTTGGACAAGGGAAGGGACGGGACTTTCACTCGAAATGAGAGTTCTTTGGGGTGTAGGTGGATATGTGGGGTTTGTGTGCTAAAAGGGGATCTTTGGGCTTTCCTAGGGCCAGGCAAGTGGGAAAGGGTCCCGGGCGGGGGCCTCCACGCTGGCCGGTTTAAGCCAGCCAGTAAATGGGAGTGAGGTGGGGGAGGGGCTGCGGCCATCGGAGCCTGGCAGAACAGGGTCCGAGTGGTCTAGCCGGGGTGGAAAGTTGGGGGGAAGGAACCGAGGTTGGGAGGAGGAGTTTTACAAGAGGCAGTGGACGGGAGGAGCTGGAGCCCTGCGGTGGGGGGGCTGGGGGGAGGGGGGGAGCGGTGTAAGATTAAGGGTGACTACGGGTAATCCCTGATTCCTTTTTGTCATTTGTTTATGTAAACATGCGGGTTGAGGTTCGGGGGTTGGTGGGTAGATGGGATCGTTGTTATTATGGGGACTGACATATCTTGCTGATTATTGTTTATTGTTGATGGATGTAAATGTGGGAGAAAATGTGAAAAAGGAGGAGAATAAAAAATTTTTTAAAAAAGAATTGTTTCCGTTGAATCGCGTCGTGCCCAATGAGTAATTATAAGAGTTTACATGCAGACTAATAATAATGTAATAATCCCACGTATAATCAATATTGGGCAGCACGGTAGCACAAGTGGATAGCACTGTGTCTTCTGAGCGCCAGGGTCCCAGGTTTGATTCCCCGTTGGTCACTGTCTGTGCGGAGTCTGCACATTCTCCCAGTGTCTGCGTGGGTTTCCTCCGGGTACTCCGGTTTCCTCTCACAGTCCAAAGACGTGCAGATTAGGTGGATTGCCAATGATAAATTGCCCTTAGTGACCAAAAAGGTTAAATGGGGTTATTGGGTTATGGGGATAGGCTGGAGGTGAGGGCTTAAGTGGGTCGGTGCAGACTCGATGGGCCGAATGGCCTCCTTCTGCACTGTATGTTCTATGTAATAACAGGCCAAACCATAACTGTGGTAGGCCATATACCCGACATGAGGGCTATTGGGTGTGGAACTCATTATGCAAATCCATTTCCAGGAAATGAAAGCTGGTCTGTTAAATGCAAGCTTAATTTGGACCTTGTGTGGTTTGGTGCAGTTGTAGGAATGGTTCCCTTTCGGATATTACTTTGCTAACGCTAATAATTAATCCCAGAAGTGGTTAACTGAGGAAGTTACTTCCAGGCAACTGTGAAACACAGCATTGTAACATTCTAACAATTTGGGGTCAGCTACACACCCAACTTTCTTCTTGGGTGGACATCAACATACTCTCTAATTGTTTTGTTGCAGTGCTCAGGTGATTTAAGTACACAGGTCCTTTAATTATTTTTCTGTGACTGTGCACACACAGGAACATAAGGAGGCCAACCTGCATGCAGTCTGCATGGGAGCTTTCGGATTGCCGTGTGACCGTATGCAGCCTAAAGAGAATACTGGTGGACATGGGAAGATGCATTATAATAATAACTTGAATCTATTTAAAAGTAACTTAGATATGAACATACAGATTAGGAGTTGCATTTTAATTCCAATTCTCTTCCTGCACCTAGTGGTGCACGAAGGCGGACTTTGGTCTGTTTCCATAGCTAATAATTTCCAGATCAGGTCACTAATCTGTCACCAGAGGCTTAAAACCTCCAGGGGGCTTGGTTAGCTCAGTTGGCTGGATGGCTGGTTCATGATGCAGAGAGGCACCGGCAGCATGGATCTAATTCCCATGCCGGCTGAGGCTATTCATGAAGGCACCACTTCTCAGCCTTGCCCCTCATCTGAAGTGTGGTGACCCTTAGGTTAACTCACTACTAGTCAGCTCTCTCTGAAAGGGGAAAGCAACCTATGGTCCTCTGGGACTACAGCGACTTTCAAAGCTTGAGGAGTGCAACTCCACATAAAGTGTGGCTGACCAGGAGTCTCTCCTGCTCTTACCACCAGCCATTGGAGTGTTGGAAGAATTTGCAGGTTGACACACTCAACCTATTTGATCATGTTATGAACGCACCTTCCTTGGCCATCGAACCCGGAGCTTCAGAGGCAGGGGGATTGCCCACTGTGCCACAAGACCTCCCTTGTATTTTAACAGTTTGGCTTATCATAGAAAATGTCCAATGGTGCTTGAAAGGAGCATTATCAAACAAAATTTGACAACGGGCAGGATTTTCACTTGAGTCCAGAAGACTGAGGAACCCTTTAAAAAAGACAGGTGGGTCTCAATACCAGGATTCCCAACCCCTTTCCCAGGCTGCCCAATTTTTGGGAGTGCCTTTAAAGGATGCGGGATGGTTCATGTCAAAAGCCCGCATCAGGCATTCCTGAACTGATTGGCTCCAATGTGGGGGATTGGCATGTCCTTCTCCTCCACAATTTACATTGAGTCAGGCCAGGCTTTTGAAGAGGAGTTCTTCAGAGGAGTTGTGAACCTTAGTCTGCACGTGGGGTCTTTTAAAAGGTAAGTTCAAAAGGTCCTCAATAAGCCTATGTTAATGTATACCCCCCCACCTCAGTGAGCATAGTCGGGATGGGTGAACATGACCTGGTGTGAGTTAACAGAATTTTAACACCATTTTTGCAGAGTAAACTATCCCACAGCATTAATTACCCATAGCCCTGTACCTATTAGGTTCCTTTCTAATGGAGTGCTCGGTACCACATCATTATTAACATTGTCAGAGCCGCATTCTTTTGTTATTAAGGCACATTCAAAATGTGCATCGGACCCAGAAACAAAATCAGATGCAAAAAATAAATGACAGTGTTCGATTGACACAGATTGCACTTATTTTAAGACAGCGTTTAAAGCTCCTGGCCTTGACATTCCATGCCATGGCAAGTCTCCAGCATAAAATCAGAGCAAGTAAATTTTCAGGGCAACGAACTGGGGTGGAAGCTGATCTGCCCCATTTCCAAACGTGGCTTGGCCCTTCCAATGATCCATCTGCTCAATTCCCTGCATCTAACTAAACTATATGTAAATGAGGGCCAATGTGCTGGCAACCTGGTTTTCAGCTCACCATGTACACAGGCGACTTTAGAATGTGATGTATAAACTCAGATGTTCCCAGACGCAGCTGACACTGGTGGAAGTGAGGAGTTTTTGAGCCTGAGGACTGCTAGGAATTGGTCGAGCAATGAATGCAGCCGGGAAGGATCATTTTCAGTGATTTGGGTTTTTTTGGCATTCAGCCGGGACTGTCACTCCCCAGAGGAGGAGGTGTGCCATTCCCTTTAGACATCATGGAGGAGGAGGAGCAGAGGATGAAGGAAGAGAGCGTCAGGCAGTATTTAAAGGGGATGTACACCACAACATTTTACTGTCACCATCCAAATGATTGAGAGCTGACATTGGACCTATCAAAAACTGAGAAGATGCGTAATAAAAGGTGCAATTAAGAGGTCCTGGCAAACAGTGCTGGAACATGCTGCTTTCTATTTTAAGCTAATCTTACGAGAAGTGATTTTGTTTTTGTTCTTGTTCATATTTGTAGACACCCATGGTTAATCCCAATAGTTCGCTGGCGGCGTTTAGCCGATATGCCTCGTGGAAAACAAATGATCAAAATACTGCTTTGATATTCAAAAACCGAAAAGATAGATACAGAGAATTGGGGCTACAGGCAAAGCTAGAACTATGTATGTAGAGGACAGACAGAAACAGAGGGAAGCAACTGGGCAATGACTTCTATGGAGAGAGTGCAGGAGGCATTAGCCTAAATGCCTGATTTACCTTTGTTGGTTTGGGGGTGAGGGGGACGGATTATATTTTTCTGACAATTTATAGGTCTGAGCAGAAAATAATTAGCAGCTTTAAAGACAATTGAAAAGGCAGATATTCCAAATTGAAAACATTAAAACACAAAAAGATATGCAGAAAATTGTGGGGTTTGGTAATGACAAAGGGCTCAGTCTCTAAAGGGTCGAATGGCATTCTGCAGCAAACTATTAAGTATGCAGCGCAGGCATAACTCAATGTCAAGGAAGAAGTCTGCAGAATCTGGAATTTACTACTGCTGAGAAAAATCCCCAATGATATCAGCATCCTTTGAGGATTTCCTGCGGCCTAAGCTCTGGTATGAATAATATTTATTTTGATGCACAAAAGTAACAAAGTGAAACTAGAAGGTCTTCATTTGAAGCCTACTTGTGACAAGAAGCGATTTTCATTTATTTTAATATTTCTGACAAGTGCAATTTATATGACCTGCCCTTCACAGTCCCTCTGTTGCCTCTTGTGTTTTACAAATCCTTGCAGCAAATCAATGGTTGGCTAAGAGAGACTTGCTTCACTTGGGGAACACAGCAGGAATTGGAGCCGCTTATATTGAGTGGCTCATGTTTCCAATTTAAAGGATAAAATAAGCAATATAACTTAAGCCCACTGTCAGTATGCTGTCTCACAGAAAACTACCCGAAAATAGGAGACGGGAGCTCAGGATGAACACAATTAGCGAACCATTGTCCACAGTCAGACAATGTGCAGTGACGAGCACACAATGTGCACTCTACATTTTGAGGTCAAATGTCAGCACCTGCTTTAAACGCGGGTGATTTCTTAAACTAACAGCTGTTTGTTCAAATGTAACAAAATAGAATTCAGGCTGGTAAAAGATTGCATGTTTTCAGAACAGGAAGTTGGCAGTAGGATTTTAAAGAAAGGCAGCAGCCAGGAAACCATGTGAAATATAACAGAGAAACATTCGGAAAGGTATGGGGCGCGATCTAACAGAGAAGCACCAAGTGCCGGGCGCGACTTTCCGGGTGCTTCCCGACAGGCAACGCAGCGAGACCACGGCCGGTATCCAACATTAATTAGGGCTGGAAATCATCCCCCACAGGCTTCACGGCGGAAAGGGCTGCCCAGCCAGCTGATTCACCTGGACCACGCCCAGCAGTTCCCCGCTAACAAAGGGGCGCAGCACTTAAACCACTCCCTCCGAGCACACTCCAGACAGCACACAGCCATGCCATCACAGAGGTCTGCTCCACACTTCAGGAACGCCGAGCTGGCCAGGCTGCTGGATGCCATGGAAGCGAGACGGGACACTCTGTTCCCCCGAGAGGGTTAGAGGATCAGCCAAAGGGCCGCCAATGCCACCTGAGAGGCAGTGGTAGCGGCTGACAGAAGCGTGACGAGGAGACGTCAGTCCAGTGCAGGAAGAAGACTGATGACCTCCACCGGGCCACACGGCTAAATCAACACTGTCCCCCCACCCTGACATCGGTTCGGCCTTCCATCTCCTGACCGCCCTGCACCCAATGGGTCGATGGCTGGTGCCTCGTGCTCCCCCTGCCACCCACCAAGCATAATACGGCACATGTGCCCAGCACACCCTAGCACCAACCAGCACAACCCACCCATGCCCAGCAGTGGTGCTCACACATATCACCTTCCAAAGACCCTCCCCCGATATACAAGGCATGCAGCTGATGATGGTTTCTTTTTGTCCCCACAAGAAATGTTGGCACATAATGGGTGGGAAAGGGCCTAGACGGGCGGCGGGGTGCCGGACAACAGAATCCTCACGCCCAATGAGGAACGGGCCCTGGAGATCGCGGGGCTGACCGAGAATAGAGCAGTCACCGTCAGCGAGGCTGGCCTGAGCTGCAGGGTTGAGGATCCACTACCCCTTCACCCAAATGACCTGTCTCGAGTTGAGCATGTCGGACAAAATAATCCTTTCCTCTCACTGACAACAGTCCTTTCTCTTGCAGAATCTCCAGCAGATGGGAAATGGCCATCCAGAGTTGTTCCCCCCCCCCCCAGCACCCAAGCGAACAGCTCGGGGGAGAGCTCTGAGGAGGCTATCATCGAGAAATCACAGCTGTAACCCCCACCCTCCACCAGCGCAGAGACCCACACCTCAGTGGGTGATATTAGTGGACAGGCTGGTGTGTGATCAATCTGGTGAGTACCACACATTTGCTGATGCACATCAGGTGGAGGCAAGAACATCCAAGCAAGTCAGCAGTTGGAGATCTGCTGGATCCCAGGATGCAGCTGGGCCCCAGTCAGATGCCAAGCCTCTAGACAAGGTTCACCCAGAGCTGATGCAGATGCTAGAATATGGCTGTGAGGGGGATGTCAGTGACACCCGGCGAGTGTATAACCGATTGTAGGAGTCCCAAAGGCTAAGGACGCAGGAGATGGCACCAGCAATGCATGGCACCGAGGCCAACAATGATCAGGTGACGTTCGCAGTGGAAAGCCTGCAGCACGACGCCAGTGACATAAATGGTGGTGTCCAAGGCATGACTCAATTAGTGACGGCCATGGCTGAGGGCCTCGACAGCATGTCCCAGTTACTCAGGGACCTCTGTGCTACCGCACAGCCCATAGTACAGATAGTACAGCTAGGGGCGGTACAGTAACAGAGTGGTTAGCACTGTTGCTTCACAGCTCCAGGGTCCCAGGCTCGATTCCCGGCTTGAATCACTGTCTGTGTGGAGTCTGCACGTTCTCCCAGTGTCCGTGTGCGTTTCCTCCGGGTGCTCCAGTTTCCTCCCACAATCCAAAAATGTGCAGATTAGGTGGATTGGCCATGATAAATTGCTCTTAGTGTCCAAAAAGGTTAGGTGGGGTTACTGGGATAGGGTGAAGGTGTGGGCTTAAGTAGGGTACTCTTTACAAGGGCCGGTGCAGACTTGATGGGCCGAATGGCCTCCTTCTGTACTGTAAATTCTATGATTCTGTGATATAAACACATGGCTAAATAGCTGGTGTGAAGGGAGGGTTTAATTGGGATCTCCTCCGGGGCAGGTGGGAGCTGTTCAAGAAGGATGGGTTCCATCTAAACTGGAGGCGCATAAATATATTGGCCGTGAGGTTTGCTAGTGTGACGGGAGGGTTTAAACTAGTGTGACAGGGGAGTGCGAACCGGCGCAATGGGTTAGAAGATGAAATAACTGAAGGGGAACTAGAGAGTAGGGCTAGTAATACTCAGATGAAGAGCAGGCAGGGAAATGTTGCAGAACATCTGAAGTGCATTTGTTTTAATTTAAGAAGTATAACATAATAATAATCTTTATTAGTGTCACAAGTAGGCTTAAATTAACACTGTAATTAAGTTACTATGAAAATCCACTAGTCGCCATATTTCGGCGCCTGTTCGGGTACACTGAGGGGGAGAATTCAGAATGTTCAATTCACCTAACAAGTCTTTCGGGATGAACATAAAAGCTTAGATTAGTACTTGGAACTATGATGTTGTTGTCATTACAGAGACTTGGTTGAGGGAGGGACAGGATTGGCAGCTAAACATTCCAAGATTTAGATGTTTCAAGCAGGATAGAGGGGGATGTATAAGGGGTGGGGGAGTTGCACTACTGGTTAAGGAGACTATCATAGCTGTACTGTGGGAGGACACCTCAGAGGGTTCATGCAGAGAGGCAATATGGGTAGAACTCAGGAATAGGAAGGGTGTAGTCACAATGTTGGGGATTTACTACAGGCTTCCCAACAGCCAGCGGGAGATGGAGGAGCAGAGATGTAGGCAGATTTTGGTAAAGTGTAAAAGCAACAGTGTTGGTGTGGTTGGGATGTTTTTCAAGACACCCAATACTTTCCATATATTTTAACTTTTCATGTATTGACTGGGACTCACTTAGTGCTAGGGGCTTGGATGCAGCAAAGTTTGTAAGGAGCGTCAAGGAGGGCTTCTTGAAACAATTTGTAGATAGTCCAACTAAGGAAGAGACCGTACTGAACCTGGTATTGTGGAATGTGCCCGGCTGGGTGGTCAAAGTTTCAGTAGGAGAGTATTTCAGGAACAGTCACCATAATTCAGTACGTTTTTACGGTACTGTTGGAGAAAGATAAGAGTAGCCCTCAGGTGAAGGTGCTAAATTGGGGGAAGCTAATTATAACAATATTAGGCAGGAACTGAAGAATCTAGATTGAGGATGAATGTTTGAGGCTAAATCAACATCTGGCTTGTGGGAGGCTTTCAAATGTCAGTTGATTGTTATTCAGGACCGGCATGTTCCTGTGAGGAAGAAGGATAAGTATGGCAAATTTTGGGAACCTTGGATAACGAGGGACATTGTGAGCCTAGTCAGAAAGAAAAAGGAAGCATTTGTAAGGGCTAGAAAGCTGGGAACAGACGAAGCCTGTGTGGAATAAAAGGAAAGTAGGAAGGAACTTAAGCAAGGAGTATGGAGGGCTAAAAGGGGTCACAAAAAGTCATTGGCAAACAGAATTAAGGAAAATCCCAAGGCTTTTTATACATATATAAAGAGCAAGAGGGTAGCCAGGGAAAGGGGGGGAAATCACTGTGTGTAACCAGAGGAAATGGGCGAGATACAAAATTAGTACTGTGCATCAGTATTCACCAAAGAGAAGGACTTGGTGGATGATGAGTCTGGAGAAGGGTGTGCAGATCGCCTGGGTCATATTTAGATCAAAAAGGAGGAAGTACTGGGTGTCTTGAGAAACATTAAGGTAGATACTTTCCTAGGGCCTGATGGGGTTACGGAGGGAGGCAAGGGAGGAAATTGCTGGGGCCTTGAAATAAATCTTTTTATCCTCACTGGCTACAGGTGAGGTCCCAGAGGACTGGAAAATAGCTAATGTTCCTTTTTTTAAGAAAGCGATCAAGGATAATCCAGGAAATTACAGGCCAGTGAGCCTTACGTTAGCGGTGGGGAAATTATTGAAGAGGATTCTTCGAGACAGGATTTACCCCCATTTGGAAGCAAGTGGACGTATTAGCGAGAGGCAGCACAGTTTTGTGAAGGGGTTGTTGTGCCTCACTAACCTGGCCAAGTTTTTCGAGGAAGTGACAAAGATGATTAAGGTAGGGCAGTGGATGTTGTCTATATGGACTTCAGAAGTCCTTTGAAAAGATCCCTCATGGCAGACTGATACAGGAGGTGAAAGTACATTAGACCAAAGGTGATCTGGCAAGGTGGATACAGAACTGGCTCAGTTATAGAAGACAGAGGGTAGCACGGAAGGGTGCTTTTCTGATTGGAGAGCTATGATTAGTGGTGTTCCACATGGATCAGTGCTGGGACCTTTGCTGTTGTAGTACATATAAATTATTTAGAGGAAAATGTACTGGTCTGATTAGTAAGTTTGCAACGACACAAAGATTGGTGGAATTGCGGATAGCGATGAGAACTGTAAGAGGATACAACAGAATACAGAGAGCTTTGACAAAGAGTTATCGGACTCGAAACGTTAGCTCTTTTCTCTCCCTACAGATGCTGCCAGACCTGCTGAGATTTTCCAGCATTTTCTCTTTCGTTTCACAGCAGAATACAGATCAGTTAGAGACTTGGGCAGAGAATGACAGATGGAGTTTAATCCGGACAAATGTGAAGTAATGCATATTGGAAGGTCTAATACAGGTGGGAAATATATAGTAAATGGCAGATACTTTGACAGACAGAGGGATCTTGGTGTACAGGTCCACAGGTCACAGAAAGCGGTAACGCAGGTGGAGAAGGTAGTCAAGAAGGCATACGGCATGCCTTCATCGGCCGGAGCATGGAGTACAAAAATTGGCAAGGCATGCTGCAGTTGTATAGAATCTTAGTTAGACCACACTTGGAATATAGTGTTCAATTCTGGTCGTCACACTACCAGAAGGATGTGGAGGCTTTGGAGAGGGTACAGAAGAGGTTTACCAGGATGCTGCCTGGTATGGAGGGCATTAGCTATGGGGAGAGGTTGGATAAACTCGGTTTGTTCTCACTGGAATGATGGAGGTTGAGGGGCGAACTGATAGAAGTCTACAAAATTATGAGGGGCATGGACAGAGCGGATAGAGAAAAGCTTTTTTCACATGGTGTAAGAGTCAATTACTCCATCGTTAACAGGGAAAGTTAGTTTTTTTGTTGAGTGCGCAATTAAAATGTTTCTACACCTGATACACATGAAGCCTCTTGTCATGTTATTCCGCATCAGTTGCTTCACAGCGCCAGGGACTGGGGTTCGATTCCTGGCTTGGTCACTTTCTGTGCAGTCTGCTGTATGTTCTCCCTGTGTCTGCGTGGGTTTCCTCCGGATGCACCAGTTTCCACCGACAAGTCCTGAAAGACGTGCTTAAATGAATTGGACATTCATAATTCTTCCTCAGTGTACTCGAACAGGCGCCGGAGTGGGGCTACTAGGAGATTTTCATAGTAACTTAATTGCAATGTTAATGTGAGCCTGCTTGTGACACAATTAAAGATTATTATTATTATTATTATAATAGTGGTCCGACCTGCACCCCTGTTGTCCTCTTCTCTCGCCATCCCCTGGCCACCCGGGTGCAGAGGTCCTAGATCAGGAGTCTCCAATGCATACCACGTGCAGGTGATGGGCGTGTACGTGCTGTCAGCAGAAAGGTGTCAGATGATGGCATAGATTGAGGAGCACCAGAGCTTATCCCACAGCGGGTTAATATCACCCACCCGCCGACAAGTGCTGACACAGGCCCATCACCCTGTGAAGGTGCAACAGGGCAGTCTGAGGAGTGAGTGCGGTGAATGGGGTGGTCAATGAGGGAAGTGGGATGATCTGGAGGGAGGCAGTGGGGGAGTGGGAAGGGGTAATGGGGGATGGGGCGGGAGAGAGGAGTGAGATGATGGATGAAGTCCCATGAAAAGTGGGTGAGGATGAAGGCATCCCGGGCCCTCCCGGCATTGTGTACCCTTGCTGCCGCCTGTCCTCCTTCCCCTGCCTGGTCCTGTGGGTCTTCTCTGGGCTCGTCCACCAGCCCCTCCTTTTCAGCCCCTCCTCCTCAGACGAGGCTGCATGTCGTTCCTCCTCCACCTCCACCACGTTGCCCCATTGCTGTGCCAGATTGTGGAGGGCACAGCAGACCACCACAAAGCAGGAGACCCTCTGGAGGGGTGTACTGCAGTGCCCCACCAGAGCAGTACAAGCATCGGAACTGCATTTTGAGCTGTTCAATGCATCGCTCAACGACAGCAGGGGTGGCAACACGGACCTCTTTGTCACGGGTCTCTGCATTGGTCTCCAGCCTCTGTACCAGCGTCATCAGCCAGTATCTCAGCAGGTACCTCTTATCCCCCATCCTGAAGAGGTCCTCAAAGACGCCGGGGTCTCCCAGTGTCCCAGCATGCAGCTGCCACGCACACTCCCTGGGTAGCATGCACACACGTGCATGATCTGGAGGTGGTGGTCACACACAAGTTTAACATTCAGGGAGTGGAGCCCCTTCCTGTTAATGAACGGTCCACTCTCCCTTCCCTCCACCACACCTCCATGCACCCAAACACATCCTCTGTTGACTCTTCCTTCTCTACACCACACCTCCCTGCACCCAATCACACCCTCTATCCACGCTCCCTTCCCTCGAACACACCTCCCTGCACCCAAACCCATCCTCTATCCACTCTCCCTTCCCTCCAACACACCTCCCTGCACCCAAACACATCCTCTTTCCACTCTCCCTTCCCTACACCACACCTCCCTGCACCCAAACACATCCTCTTTCCACTCTCCCTTCCCTACACCACACCTCCCTGCACCCAAACGCCACCCTCTATCCCCCCTCCCTTCCCTCCACCACACTTCCCTGCACCCAAACCCATCCTCTGTCGACTCTTCCTTCTCTACACCACACGTCCCTGCACCCAAACATATCCTCTATCCACGCTCCCTTCCCTCCACCACACCGCCCTGCACCCAAACCCATCCTCTATCCACTCTCCCTTCCCTCCACCAGACCTCCCTGCACACAAACACACCCTCTATCACCCCTCCCTTCCCTCCACCACACCCAAACCCATCCTCTGTCGACTCTTCCTTCTCTACACCACACCTCCCTGCACCCAAACACATCCTCTATCCCCCCTCCCTTCGCTCCACCACACCTCCATGCACCCAAACCCATCCTCTATCCACTCTCCCTCCCCTCCACCACACCTCCCTGCACACAAACACATCCTCTATCCACTCTCCCTTCCCTCCAACACATCTCCATGCACCCAAACACATCCTCTATCCACTCTCCCTTCCCTCCAACACATTTCCATGCACCCAAACACATCCTCTATCCACTCTCCCTTCCCTCCAACACATCTCCATGCACCCAAACCCATCCTCTATCCCCCCTCCCTTCCCTCCACCAGACCTCCCTGCACCCAAACACATCCTCTATCCCCCCTCCCTTCCCTCCACCACACCTCCAAGCACCCAAACCAATCCTCTGTCCACTCTCCCTTCCCTCCAACACACCTCCCTGCACCCAAACACATCCTCTATCCACTCTCCCTTCCCTCCAACACATCTCCATGCACCCAAACCCATCCTCTGACCACTCTCCCTTCCCTCCAACACACCCCCCTGCACCCAAACCCATCCTCTGTCGACTCTTCCTTCTCTACACCACACCTCCCTGCATCCAAACACACCCTCTATCCACTCTCCCTTCCCTCCAACACACCTCCCTGCACCCAAACCCATCCTCTATCCACGCTCCCTTCCCTCCACCAGACCTCCCTGCACCCAAAAACATCATCTATCCCCCCTCCCTTCGCTCCACCACACCTCCATGCACCCAAACGCCACCCGCTATCCCCCCTCCCTTCCCTCCACCACACCTCCAAGCACCCAAACCCATCCTCTATCCACTCTCCCTTCCCTCCACCACACCTCCCTGCACCCAAACCCATCCTCTATCCACTCTCCCTTCCCTCCACCACACCTCCATGCACCCAAACGCCACCCGCTATCCCCCCTCCCTTCCCTCCACCAGACCTCCCTGCACCCAAACACATCCTCTATCCCCCCTCCCTTCCCTCCACCACACCTCCAAGCACCCAAACCCATCCTCTATCCACGCTCCCTTCCCTCCACCACACCACCCTGCACCCAAACACATCCTCTATCCACTCTTCCTTCCCTCCACCACACCTCCAAGCACCCAAACCCATCCTCTATCCACGCTCCCTTCCCTCCACCACACCACCCTGCACCCAAACACATCCTCTATCCACTCTCCCTTCCCTCCAACACATCTCCATGCACCCAAACCCATCCTCTATCCACTCTCCCTTCCCTCCAACACATCTCCCTGCACCCAAACCCATCCTCTATCCCCCCTACTTTCCCTCCACCACACCTCCCTGCACCCAAACCCACCCTCTGTCGACTCTTCCTTCTCTACACACCTCCCTGCACCCAAACCCATCCTCTATCCACTCTCCCTTCCCTCCCACACCACCCTGCACCCAAACACACCCTCTGTCCACTCTCCCTTCCCTCCAACACACCTCCCTGCACCCAAACACATCCTCTGCCCACGCTCCCTTCCCACCACCACACCTCCAAGCACCCAAGCACACACTCTATCCACACTCCCTTCCCTCCAACACACCTCCATGCACCCAAACCCACCCTCTGTCAACTCTTCCTCTCTACACCACACCTCCCTGCACCCAAACCCATCCTCTATCCCCCCCTCCCTTCGCTCCACCACACCTCCCTGCATCCAAACACACCCTCTATCCACTCCCCCTTCCCTCCAACACACCTCCCTGCACACAAACGCCACCCTCTATCCCCCCTCCCTTCCCTCCAACAGACCTCCCTGCACCCAAACACATCCTCTATCCCCCCTCCCTTCCCTCCACCACACCTTCAAGCACCCAAACCCATCCTCTGTCCACGCTCCCTTCCCTCCACCACTCCTCCCTGCACCCAAACCCATCCTCTGTCCACTCTCCCTTCCCTCCACCACACCTCCCTGCACCCAAACCCACCCTCTGTCGACTCTTCCTTCTCTACACCACACCTCCCTGCACCCAAACCCATCCTCTATCCACTCTCCCTTCCCTCCACCACACCTACCTGCACCCAAACCCATCCTCTATCCACTCTCCCTTCCCTCCCACACCTCCCTGCACCCAAAACCATCCTCTGTCCACGCTCCCTTCCCTCCACCACACCTCCCTGCACCCAAACCCACCCTCTGTCAACTCTTCCTCTCTACACCACACCTCCCTGCACCCAAACCCATCCTCTGTCCACGCTCCCTTCCCACCACCACACCTCCAAGCACCCAAGCACACACTCTATCCACGCTCCCTTCCCTCCACCACACCTCCCTGCACCCAAACCCATCCTCTATCCACTCTCCCTTCCCTCCCACACCACCCTGCACCCAAACACACCCTCTGTCCACTCTCCCTTCCCTCCAACACACCACCCTGCACCCAAACACACCCTCTGTCCACTCTCCCTTCCCTCTAACACACCTCCCTGCACCCAAAACCATCCTCTGGCCACGCTGCCTTCCCTCCACCACACCCCCCTGCACCCAAACCCACCCTCTGTCGACTCTTCCTTCTCTACACACCTCCCTGCACCCAAACCCATCCTCTGTCCACGCTCCCTTCCCACCACCACACCTCCAAGCACCCAAGCACACACTCTATCCACGCTCCCTTCCCTCCAACACACCTCCATGCACCCAAACACATCCTCTGTCCAGTCTCCCTTCCCTCCCACACCACCCTGCACACAAACACATCCTCGATCCACTCTCCCTTCCCTCCACCACACCTCCCTGCACCCAAACACATCCTCTATCCACGCTCCCTTCCCTCCACAACACCTCCATGCACCCAAACGACACCCTCTATCCCACCTCCCTTCCCTCCACCACACCCCCCTGCACCCAAACCCACCCTCTGTCGACTATTCCTTCTCTACACCACACCTCCCTGCACCCAAACCCATCCTCTGTCCACGCTCCCTTCGCTCCACCACACCTCCCTGCACCCAAACCCACCCTCTGTCCACGCTCCCTTCCCTCCACCACACTTCCCTGCACCCAAACCCATCCTCTGTCCACTCTTCCTTCCCTCCACCACACCTCCAAGCACCCAAACCCATCCTCTATCCACGCTCCCTTCCCTCCACCACACCACCCTGCACCCAAACACATCCTCTATCCACTCTCCCTTCCCTCCAACACATCTCCATGCACCCAAACCCATCCTCTATCCACTCTCCCTTCCCTCCAACACATCTCCCTGCACCCAAACCCATCCTCTATCCCCCCTACTTTCCCTCCACCACACCTCCCTGCACCCAAACCCACCCTCTGTCGACTCTTCCTTCTCTACACACCTCCCTGCACCCAAACCCATCCTCTATCCACTCTCCCTTCCCTCCCACACCACCCTGCACCCAAACACACCCTCTGTCCACTCTCCCTTCCCTCCAACACACCTCCCTGCACCCAAACACATCCTCTGCCCACGCTCCCTTCCCACCACCACACCTCCAAGCACCCAAGCACACACTCTATCCACACTCCCTTCCCTCCAACACACCTCCATGCACCCAAACCCACCCTCTGTCAACTCTTCCTCTCTACACCACACCTCCCTGCACCCAAACCCATCCTCTATCCCCCCCTCCCTTCGCTCCACCACACCTCCCTGCATCCAAACACACCCTCTATCCACTCCCCCTTCCCTCCAACACACCTCCCTGCACACAAACGCCACCCTCTATCCCCCCTCCCTTCCCTCCAACAGACCTCCCTGCACCCAAACACATCCTCTATCCCCCCTCCCTTCCCTCCACCACACCTTCAAGCACCCAAACCCATCCTCTGTCCACGCTCCCTTCCCTCCACCACTCCTCCCTGCACCCAAACCCATCCTCTGTCCACTCTCCCTTCCCTCCACCACACCTCCCTGCACCCAAACCCACCCTCTGTCGACTCTTCCTTCTCTACACCACACCTCCCTGCACCCAAACCCATCCTCTCTCCACTCTCCCTTCCCTCCACCACACCTACCTGCACCCAAACCCATCCTCTATCCACTCTCCCTTCCCTCCCACACCTCCCTGCACCCAAAACCATCCTCTGTCCACGCTCCCTTCCCTCCACCACACCTCCCTGCACCCAAACCCACCCTCTGTCAACTCTTCCTCTCTACACCACACCTCCCTGCACCCAAACCCATCCTCTGTCCACGCTCCCTTCCCACCACCACACCTCCAAGCACCCAAGCACACACTCTATCCACGCTCCCTTCCCTCCACCACACCTCCCTGCACCCAAACCCATCCTCTATCCACTCTCCCTTCCCTCCCACACCACCCTGCACCCAAACACACCCTCTGTCCACTCTCCCTTCCCTCCAACACACCACCCTGCACCCAAACACACCCTCTGTCCACTCTCCCTTCCCTCTAACACACCTCCCTGCACCCAAAACCATCCTCTGGCCACGCTGCCTTCCCTCCACCACACCCCCCTGCACCCAAACCCACCCTCTGTCGACTCTTCCTTCTCTACACACCTCCCTGCACCCAAACCCATCCTCTGTCCACGCTCCCTTCCCACCACCACACCTCCAAGCACCCAAGCACACACTCTATCCACGCTCCCTTCCCTCCAACACACCTCCATGCACCCAAACACATCCTCTGTCCAGTCTCCCTTCCCTCCCACACCACCCTGCACACAAACACATCCTCGATCCACGCTCCCTTCCCTCCACAACACCTCCATGCACCCAAACGACACCCTCTATCCCACCTCCCTTCCCTCCACCACACTTCCCTGCACCCAAACCCATCCTCTGTCGACTCTTCCTTCTCTACACCACACGTCCCTGCACCCAAACATAGCCTCTATCCACTCTCCCTTCCCTCCACCAGACCTCCCTGAATCCAAACACACCCTCTATCCCCCCTCCCTTCCCTCCAACACACCTCCATGCACCCAAACCCATCCTCAGGCCACGCTCCCTTCCCTCCACCACACCATCCTGCACCCAAACACATCCTCTATCCACTCTCCCTTCCCTCCAACACATCTCCATGCACTCAAACCCATCCTCTGTCCACTCTCCCTTCCCTCCAACACATCTCCCTGCACCCAAACCCATCCTCTGTCGACTCTTCCTTCTCTACACCACACCTCCCTGCATCCAAACACACCCTCTATCCACTCTCCCTTCCCTCCAACACACCTCCCTGCACACAAACGCCACCCTCTATCCCCCCTCCCTTCCCTCCACCAGACCTCCCTGCACCCAAACACATCCTCTATCCCCCCTTCTTCGCTCCACCACTCCTCCATGCACCCAAACGCCACCCTCTATCCCCCCTCCCTTCCCTCCACCAGACCTCCCCGCACCCAAACCCATCCTCTATCCACTCTCCCTTCCCTCCCACATCACCCTGCACCCAAACACACCCTCTGTCCACGCTCCCTTCCCTCCACCACACCTCCCTGCACCCAAACCCACCCTCAGTCGACTCTTCCTTCTCTACACCACACCACCCTGCACCCAAACACACCCTCTGTCCACTCTCCCTTCCCTCCAACACACCTCCCTGCACCCAAAACCATCCTCTGTCCACGCTGCCTTCTCTCCACCACACCCCCCTGCACCCAAACCCACCCTCTGTCGACTATTCCTTCTCTACACCACACCTCCCTGCACCCAAACCCATCCTCTGTCCACGCTCCCTTCGCTCCACCACACCTCCCTGCACCCAAACCCACCCTCTGTCCACGCTCCCTTCCCTCCACCACACTTCCCTGCACCCAAACCCATCCTCTGTCCACTCTTCCTTCCCTCCACCACACCTCCCTGCACCCAAAACCATCCTCTGTCCACGCTCCCTTCCCTCCACCTCACCTCCCTGCACCCAAACCCACCCTCTGTCAACTCTTCCTCTCTACACCACACCTCCCTGCACCCAAACCCATCCTCTGTCCACGCTCCTTTCCCACCACCACACCTCCAAGCACCCAAGCACACACTCTATCCACTCTCCCTTCCCTCCACCACACCCCACTGCACCCAAACCCATCCTCTGTCCACGCTCCCTTCCCTCCACCTCACCTCCAGGCACCCAAACCCATCCTCTGTCAATTCTTCCTTCTCTACACCACACCTCCCTGCACACAAAGCCATCCTCGATCCACTCTCCCTTCCCTCCACCACACCGCCCTGCACACAAACACATCCTCTATCCACGCTCCCTTCCCGCCACCATACCTCCCTGCACCCAAACACACCCTCTATCCACTCTCCCTTCCCTCCACCACACCTCCCTGCACCCAAACACATCCTCTATCCACGCTCCCTTCCCGCCACCACACCTCCAAGCACCCAAACACATCCTCTATCCACTCTCCCTTCCCTCCAACACACCTCCCTGCACAGAAACACAAACCTTTCAACACCCACTGCCTTGTGCTGCACAGTTCAACATGGACACTTGCTTACCTTCATAAAACTGCACAAAGGGAACTCTACATGCCACCTTTAAACAATCATGAACCGGCTGCCACGAGATTCTGATGCACCTTTAACATTATTCCCAGGATAGGAATTTATTGAAAACTGTTTCACGTTAATGAGCATTCATGGAAAGCAAATATATTACAAGTATGAAACCCCTCAGGCCGGTATAATGTTCAACACACTGGGAACATACAACTGACCTTATCCTGCTGTCGGGAAGTGAACATTTTCCAACCCACCTAATTAAATTGCCCCACAGGGCATATTTTCCAATCTTGTGGGCTCCCTAATAGTCCCCCTTGTGTTGGAAACAGTAACTCAATGTGATAGTCCACAGAGTGACCAATTAGTGGTCAGAGGGTAGATTTGGCATCCAATTAAGGATGGCGAGCTTGTGAAACTCTGAGCTCAATTATGTCATTTGGGCCAATAGGACACAATTTTAACTTCAAATCATGGGAGGTTAGCGCAGCATCAAATCCACTGCTGAAATCTCGCAGAAGGCAAAGCATGGCCTGGAGAAGCCGAAGTGAATTCCACCTTTTCATTTTGGAAGGATTCCTTGCAGCCCTGCAAGACATCCTGGAGCCTCCCCTGCTACAATCCTCCCTCAACCTGCACCAAGTCTACAGCTCCCAACCACCCCCCCCCCCCCCCCCCCCCCCCCTAATATACACCGAGGATGGGTCGCTCAGGTCCTCGACAGTCTGGCTCCCACCCGCCAATCATAGCATTACTTTCACTGCTTTGGTGGGGTAGGAGGGACAGATCTCTGATGTGAAAATGAAGTGCGAGAGTTAAAATGGTGAAAGCATCATGATGATAAATCAGTGGGGAATACATTTAACCCCAATCCCCGCATTGTCTCCTCCCACTCACACCACCAAACTAGCACCAAGTCTGACCCAGGCTGCTATCTGGGCTATGTTACAATCCTGTTAGAGACTGTTAACATTTAAAAATAAATCTAAATTCTCTGCTTTAACCAACAGAACTATGCTACAAGATTTCTTTTTTTTTCAAACATGATCAACTTTGTTGTACATAAAATAATTAAATAAAACAAGCACTCTCAATTTAACTTTACTTCATACTCCCTCCAAGAATTCTCTTATAAAACATATCATTCTTAAAGTTACTTACTTCTTTAGGGACCACCCATAAATATGCCCACAGTCCAGGAGAATTTTCCTCAGCCCCAGCAAGCAGCCACCCATCTTCATGATGAGGTAACTTGCTCTGGGCTATCCTCAACCTGGCTTTTAAATCCCTCATTTGCAATTTCTCCAGCTATAAGCCCACCTTCTGTTTTACAGCTCCATCTCTTCTATTCGGACCCTATTGAACAAACATGTAGCCTACTGAACGGTCATTTATTAAGGTGTTCTGGCAATCATTCAAACGCAACATTTTAATTCCCTTACCCTCACAATGATCATCTCCCCAGACCTAAACATTCCCACTATATTAACATGAACCATGAACTGGATATTCACAATAGCTGATGAATCTGATTTACGTTACTCAAAAGCCTACAGCCCTGGTACTTACTCCTCCATCAACAGCACTAACTTGCATTTATATAGCACCTTTAGCATCGTGAAACATCCCAAGGTGCTTCACAGGAGCATTATCAGATTAAGTTTGAGATACTGCAGCTGAAAGCATGGCTGCCCGTAGTGGAGAAATTAAAATTGGGGATGTACAAGAGGACAGAATTGGAGGAGCACAGTAATTCCAAAGGCTTGTAGAGCTGGAAGAGATTACTGAGATTGGGAGGAGCAAGGCCTTGGAAGGATTTGATGAGAATTGTAAAATTTGTAGTTTTTATTTTAAATTTAATTTTAAATAGATCACTGCTTTTGTTTAAATCAGTTCTGGATTCTGGACAATGATTAATCATAATGAGAACCATTTTAACTGTAAATTATACGGTGGGTCAATTGGATATATGGAGCTGAATACATGGTATCATTGCCACATGATACTGAGCAATTTTTTGTGAACTACTAAGTAAGGTGCAGCTAAGAACTTTAAACTTTACTCACCACTCCAGTACAACATGTGATGTGAAACATAAAATATTGATTGAGTCATAAAAAACCTTGATCTCTAATATTGTTCATAACGACAGAATGATTGTACGATTCCTCTAGCTGACAAGGGACAATATGAGGGCAGCATTGTGATGCAGTGGATAGCACTGCTGCCTCACGATGCCGAGGTCCCAGGTTCGATCCCGGCTCTGGGTCACTGTCCATGTGGAGTTTGCACATTCTCCCCCGTGTTTGCGTGGGCTTTGCCCCTAAACACAAAAGATGTGCAGGGTAGGTAGATTGGCCATGCTAAATTGCCCCTTAATTGGAAAAAAATGAATTGGGTACTCTAATTTTTTTATTTAAAGCTGACAAGGGATGATATGTAATGTGTCATTGTTGGATCTGGACCATTGTTAACATAATGCTGAATTAACAATGATTCACAATTGATGACACACAAAACACTGGAATCTTTTCTTTGTTGAATTGAAACAAAAATGGCAATTTATAATAAAACTGATAAACAAGACGACTCCTGAAAATATACCATTTTCAGTCACTTCCATATGATGTGCTAAGTATAGCTGACTAGCTGGAAGAGGGGGAATATTAAAGGGTATGGAGAATAGGATTAGGCTAGGATACTCAATTGAAGAAATATCTCAAGGTGGACTTCAGCAACCAAATAACTATTCCACGTACTGCAACATCCCATGATTCCCTGGATGAGATTTAATTCCTAAGTGGGGCTGTAACAGAGTTAAAATGGGGGTTCCTGACACTCTGCCATTTTTCCCTGGCTGGCCCAGGCACATGACATACGAAGAATCCTGAAGCCTTCTTATATTCCACTTGCTGAACGTGTGTCACGAACACTCCATTCAGCTAGTGCGTCAGAAGAAGTGCTCAGTGAAAAAGCTAAGTGCTGATTATAGGCTCCAGAGGAATAATTAGGGCTGCTGCCATGCTAGCACCTCCAACCCCCTCCGCAATCATAACCCTCCGAATCCTGGACCTATCTATTTCCCAGCGGAGTTGGTCTCTCGGCTGCCTGATTTCACACCAGCCTAGAAATGCAATTCATTGCAAAGAGGTTAACGATGCCCAGTCCTCAAAACGGTCTGGGCCTCCCACTGCACAGTCAGACAGCTTGTCGACAGTAAAACCTAACCCCATTTTCTGAAACTGAGAGATGTGTAAAGTGAAATATGGGACCATAAAAAATTGAAATGTCTGAAGATTTCAGCTAATGACAATCATCAAATACTTAATGCTGAAAATCTTAAGCAACTTTGGAGGGGGCACAAAATGAGCCTTGCAGGATCGGCTGCAGTTTATAAGCCTCATCCGATTTTCCCTTTGATGGAAAAGAAAATAAAGCAAAGTGAAAATGGATGGCTGATCCAATACTGCTCATTTTATCAGCCCCCCCACCCCCAATTCCCTGCCGAGTTGAACATTTTGCTCAGATTTCTGTAATGACCACCTGAGGCAAATAGTTTTCTGAAGTGAACTGTGGCCAGCATTTGCTGCAAACCAATTTTAGTCGAGCGGATGGAAAGCTGAGCAAAACCAGGGCACTTCCTATGATACAGAGTGGGACTTCAAAAGAGACATTGGACTGGATTTTGACTGCTGAGGTGGATAGCTCAAGTTGGGAATTTTCCCACTCCAGTTGGATAATTTAATACACTCAGGTACTCCAGTACATACAACCTTTGCTCCAGAGGGTGATGGGTGTTATGTTCTAGTACAGTGATAATGATTGAGTCGGCGTACCAAGGAACATCTAGTTCTAAATTAGTCGAATTTATTGTAAAACAAACTGTGAGTTGGAAATTATTTTTAAAAATATATATATTTATTCAAATTTGAGTTGGAAATTATTACTAACAAAGTGGAACAATCACAAACACAACCAACCACAACAAATTCTCCTACAGACTCCCCTAGGTTACAATGTCACATGGTATTACTTGCCTGCCACCTAGTGATCAGAGGTCAAACATATTTACATATATAATTGCTTTAGCATAGCACTACATCCCCTTTCCTTGAGATTTTGAACAAAACATATATAATATTTATTGAAATGATATAATAGGATATGCATAATACAGTAATGTATATCATGTACAGTTATGTTGTCCATTCACAGATCCAATTGTTCAGGTTTCTTCCTATGCTTGTTGATCTTCTTAACTTAGATAGATCTGATGAATCTAATTTACAGTCTTGCATTTCTGTCGGTGTAACTGATATGACCATATCACTGTTCGGAACTTCAGACTGCAACAATATTTGATTCGTCTTCTGGTTGTCTTGGTTTTAAAGAATGTAGGTTTTCATAGACATTGTCCACTTGCATGAGCAACAGGTTGTTTAACTTTTAGGAGTGCTCTCCTATTTCTCCTTAGAACTTCTCCTTGCTTCGTGATGACAGTGTATATATTGGACCTATTGTCTGTAATACTGTTGCATACTTTGACCAGCCATCAGGATCCTCCACTCTCACCACATTGATTGATTGATTGGACTTTGATAGCTGATATGAATAAATCGCTGAGAGCCAAGTTGAATGACTTGGAAAACAGGTCCAGGAGACAGAATGTCGGGATTGTGGGGTTGCCGGAGGGGATTGAGGGCCACACCCTCGCGGAATACTTCTCAGACATATTTTGAAGATGTTTGGTGAGGGTGGATTCGCATCTCCACCTAAATTGGACCGGGCCTGCTGCTCACTTTGGCCGAAGCCTCGATCTGAAGATCCACTGCATGCGGTGATTATGAGAATTCACAGTTATAAGGAAAAAGAGAGGGTTCTGTGATGGGCGACGGAGCACCGTGATTTCAAGTTGGAAGGTCACTCCATTAGGTTGTATCAGGATGAGTTGGTGAAAAAAAGAGCCGCATTCAACGGAGTGAAGACCACCCTGTATAAAAGTGAAGTCAGGTTTGGCCCATCTTAGAGTAACATTCGAGGAAAGAGACTATTTTGTTTGATATGCCGGGTGATGTGGATGCTTTTGTTAAAAGGCATAAGTTGTGGGTGGTGAAATGGAGTTTATGGCTCTGTTGACAAGCATGCTGTAGTGTTTGTATTATTGTTCTTGGGTTTTGTTTGTTTGTTCTTGTCGGTTTTTTGTTCTTTATATTAATATATGGTTTCCTTCCTTTTTTTTAGAAAAAGGAAAAGAGAAAAAAGAAAAGTTGTTGTTTGGGGTGACATTTAGTCACTGGTGGGGCACGCAAGTTAAATGGGGTTTTGGCAGTCTTCTGTTTTATTTATTTTTCCTTTTCTCCAGTGGGAGACGCCCTACTAACTAGGGAGTTAGTGGGCAGTGCGGTGGCACAGTGGATAGCACTGCTGCCTCACGACGCCGAGGTCCCAGGTTCGATCCCGGCCCTGGATCATTGCCTGTGTGGAGTTTGCACATTCTCCCTGTGTTTGCGTGGGTTTCGCCCCCACAACCCAAAGATGTGCAGGGTAGGTGGATTGGCCACACTAAAATTGCCCCATAATTGGAAAAAATGAATTGCGTACTCTAAATTTGAAGAAAAAAAACTAGGGAGTTAGTTAACGGGAGTGATTTCAGAGGGTATCGTGTTTTTTTTTTTTAGAAAATGAGCTTAGAGTTTTTGTTAAATGTAGGTTTTCATTGTAGGGAGGGTTTTTTGTTTCAGGGACCAGGCCAGGTGATGAAAGGGACGGGTGAGGCAGGTTTTTCATTCTGGTTTTGATGCAGGGCCAGGAGTACAGTGATGTTAATTAACAAAAAAAATTGGGCAGCACGGTAGTACAAGTGACTAGCACTGTGGCTTCACAGCGCCAGGGACCCAGGTTTGATTCCCCGCTGAGTCACCGTCTGTGCGGAGTCTGCACATTCTCCCAGTGTCTGCGTGGGTTTCCTCCAGGTGCTCCGGTTTCCTCCCACAGTCCAAAGATGTGCAGGTTAGGTGGGTTGGCCATGCTAAATTGCCCTTAGTGTCCAATAAGGTTAGGAGGGGTTATTGGGTTAGGGGATAGGGTGGAAGTGAGGGGTTAAGTGGATCAGTGTAGGCTCGATGGGCCGAATGGCCGCCTTCTGCACTGTATGTTCTATGTAAAAGAGTACAGTTTGTGGGTAATGGAGGGGGAGGGGGCAGCATGGAAGAGGCTGGAGATGGCGTCCTGTGTGGGCACGAGTCTGGGAGCGCTGCCGCTCCCGCCGACTAGGTACACCACGAGTCCGATGGTGGCAGTGACTTTGAAATTTGGGGGCAGTGGAGATGCCACAGGGGTGAGGTAGAGGATTCGGTTTGGTCCCCGATCCGGGAGAACCATCGGTTTGTCCCGGGGAGAATGGATGGAGGGTTCCTGAGCTGGCACAGGACAGGAATTAGAAGGATGGAGGACCTGTTTTTAGATGGGACGTTTGCGAGCCTTGGGGCACTGGAGGAAAAATTCGGGCTTCCCCCGGGAATGCCTTCAGTTACATGCAGGTAAGGGCGTTTGTAAGGCGGCAGGTGAGGGAGTTCCCGCTGCTTCCAGCACTCAGGATCCAGGATAGGGTGCTCTTGGGGGTGTGAGTTGGAGGGGACAGGGTCTCGACGATCTACCAGGAGATGCAGGAGGAGGAGGAGACCTTGGTGGAGGAGCTAAAGGGTAAATGGGAGGAGGAGCTTGGGGAGGAGATAGACAAGGGCGCGTGGGCGGACGCCCTGGGTAGGGTTAATTCTTCCTCCTCTTGCGCCAGGCTTAGCCTGATACAATTTAAGATTCTTCACAGAGCACATGTGACAGGGGCAAGGCTGAGCAGGTTCTTTGGGGTGGAAGACAGGTGTGGGAGGTGCTCGGGGAGCCCAGCAAATCACACCCACATGTTCTTGGCGTGCCCGGCACTGGATGGGTTCTGGAGGGGTATTGCGAGGACGGTGTCTAAGGTGGTCAACACCCAGGTTAAGCCGAGCTGGGGGTTAGCACTATTTGGGGTATCGGACGAGCCGGGAGTGCAGGAGGCGAAAGAGGCCGGTATTCTGGCCTTTGCGTCCCTGGTAGCCCGGCGGAGGATTCTGCTACAGTGGAAGGATGCGAGGCCCCCCAAGCGTGGAAGCCTGGATCAGTGACATGGCAGGGTTCATTAAATTGGAGAGGGTAAAATTTGCCTTGAGAGGGTCTGTGCAAGGGTTCTTCAGGCAGTGGCAACCATTCCTAGACTTTCTAGCGGAGTGTTAGGAGGTGGTCAGCAGCAGCAGCAACCCGGGGGGTATAGCCTCTCAAACAAACATGCTGTAGCATGTTCCTGCAGTGATCTCCAGATACACCCCTCCCCCTCACCGTGATCTCCAGGCACCCGCCTCACCATGATCTCCAGGTAGGCCCCTGATGTCCAAAGATGTGCAAGGTTAGGTTAGGTGGGGTTTCAGGGCTAGGGCAGGGGAGTGGGTCTAGGTAGAGTCGGTGCAGACTCAATGCGCCAAATTACTTCCTTCTGCACAGCAGGGATTCTGTAAATCTACGATCTCCAGATACCCCACCCTCACCGTGATCTCCAGATACCACCTCCCCATCACCGTGATCTCCAGACAAGAACTCCACCGTGATCTCCAGACAACACCCCCACCGTGATCCCAGATACCCCATCCTCACTGTGATCTCCAGACATCCCCCTCCCCACCGTGATCGCCAGACACCCCCTCCCCACCGTGATCGGCAGACAGCCCCTCCCCACCGTGATCGCCAGACACCCCCTCCCCACCGTGATCGCCAGACACCCCCTCCCCACCGTGATCGCCAGACACCCCCTCCCCACCGTGATCGCCAGACACCCCCTCCCCACCGTGATCGCCAGACACCCCCTCCCCACCGTGATCGCCAGACACCCCCTCCCCACCGTGATCGCCAGACACCCCCTCCCCACCGTGATCGCCAGACACCCCCTCCCCACCGTGATCGCCAGACACCCCCTCCCCACCGTGATCGCCAGACACCCCCTCCCCACCGTGATCGCCAGACACCCCCTCCCCACCGTGATCGCCAGACACCCCCTCCCCACCGTGATCGCCAGACACCCCCTCCCCACCGTGATCGCCAGACACCCCCTCCCCACCGTGATCGCCAGACACCCCCTCCCCACCGTGATCGCCAGACACCCCCTCCCCACCGTGATCGCCAGACAGCCCCTCCCCACCGTGATCGCCAGACACCCCCTTCCCACCGTGATCGCCAGACACCCCCTCCCCACCGTGATCGCCAGACACCCCCTCCCCACCGTGATCGCCAGACACCCCCTCCCCACCGTGATCGCCAGACACCCCCTCCCCACCATGATCGCCAAACGCTCCCTCCCCACCATGATCTCCAGACACCCCCTCCCGACAATGATCTCTAGACACCCCTCCTCACCATGATCGCCAAACACTCCCTTGAATTTATATGCTAAAAAATATTGGCGAGTGGTCAGTCATTTCCATCTTGAAATGCCCTCACTCTGTATTACCTGGAAAGGCAAACATCTGCTTCTCCATTGCTGGAGAGACACCAGCTGGCCCTTCAATTTCTAAATCCAGCCGCCACCCTATATTGGAGGACAATCCTTCCCTCTAGCCACTACATGCAAGGCCTGGATAGAGTGGACTTGGAGAGGATGTTTCCACTTGTAGGAAAAACGAGAAGCAGAGGACACAATCTCAGACCAGAGAGACGATCCTTTAAAACAGAGATGAGGAGAAATTTCTTCAGTCAGAGGGTGGTGAATCTGTGGAACTCTTTGCCACAAAAGGCTGTGGAGGCCAAATCATTCAGTGTCTTTAAGGCAGCGATAAATAGTTTTTTGATCAATAAGGGGTCAGGGGTTATGGGGAGAAGGCAGGAGAATGGGGATGCGAAAAATATCAGCCATGATTTAATGGCGGAGCAGACTCGATGGGCCGAGTGGCCTAATTCTGCTCCTACATCTTATGGGAAAATTCAGGGAAAATCACTGCCACACACCTGTTTCCCACACAGTTCAGGCTTCTGACTTTGACCCTGATGTTGAAGCCCCAAAGCAGTTGAAGAAAATCCTGCTCATGGTTTCTGTGATTTTGATCACTGCCTTCAGTAACCATCCCCCACTGTTTCAAGACATCCTCTAACTGCTCGGCTCTTATTGCCAAATTATTGAGCTCATTGTCCTTGCAGACGATAAGCTTCAAGCAGTGAGCGGTGATGAACAACCACCTGTTGTCCCATGCCTTGTTGCTCACCAACTCCAGCATCTCAAGCTGTCAGATACTCAAGGACCACAGCTAAGTAGACTGCATCCTACTTCCAACTCTTTCGTATAGTTTTGCAATTTTGCACCATAGTTCAGTGTATATCTGTTTCTAATGTGCTGTGTACATATAAAATAAAGCATCTACGAAGGGATTTAACCAAAACGAGTGTCAATCTGATAACCAGTGTAAACAAAAACGATATTTTAAATTCCTTAGTTAAATCACCCATTATGTATAGTGGCCAAATCATGTTGACATCAGCACACCACTATCGGCACTGGTGACTGTATCATGCATTGAGGTAGTCTGACGATCAACTGGCACTGATGCTATAGCTCTGCATTGCCGCTGATGAAATGGAAGCACCAAAGACAGAACTCTTCACACATCCTTAGGAATCATGTGGCATGGTCTGGATACTCGGGACCTGGAGTTTTGCTGGGAGGAACACATATCTCGTGAGGTATCTTTGAAGAATGTGTGAACTAAAAAATATGATTTCCTCATCCAGGCTCTGCAGTACAATACGTAATAGGAATACTTCCCTCACACCTTGTTTAACAGCATTATATGTTGCAGCTTTACAGGCCAAGATGTGTATGCTTCAAAAATCCAGGCTGCAGGAAACTGGCCCACAGGTAAAAGCTAGCTGAGATACACAATGTACAATGAGAGTTCCTAATCCTCATGCTTTGAGTCTGCCAGAATGGGTACTTGGTGTTGCATCAACTGGTTGGTGACTCAGGAGAAACCATCACAGTGAAGTTCTTGCATGATTGAACATCACATGATTAAGCATTGCATGATTGGTGTCATGTGATCGAATGCCATGCAATCAAATATCTCAATGATCAAGTCTCCAGGAATATGCCAAACCCAAGTTGGAACCTAGGTACAATACAACCAAGTAGAAAATGCTAAGTAACCAGGGGAAAAAAACACAATTCTACACCAGCTTAAACGTTGAAGAAATCATGAATTAGGGCTAGGCCCTTTGCCTACAGATATGCCTCTTTTATATAAAGCAGCTGCACATTTTAGATGTTGCCTCACCGGACTGCATGAATTTCTGCACGGAGCCATATTAGAAGAATTTTAATATGTTAATGTGGAAGTTTGCAAGCCAGCTTCTGCACAGCAAAACTGCTCATAAAAATTAGATACAGAATAAATACAGCATGTCAGGTTAGTGGCCGCATTTGTTGCCCTGCACAAACTAATTAAGGGCTATTACAAATTGTGGCCATAATTGGAAAATAGTGTGGGTTGCATCATCAGAGCGACCTGAGGGTTTAGACAAAATGTCTGTCATGTACCTGTCATTGGTATACAAAGCTTAACCATGACTATTGCACAAATGTGAACACATGACACACCTTTTCTCTGTACAGACTGTATGATCAAGGAGTCAGATTAGAGAGTTTCCTACCTGCTTTCCATCAAGTGTGTAGAGCTTTCTCACTGCTCCGGAATCTAGCTTTATGGCATCAGTAACGTCATTTAACACCTGCTCAAATGAATGAGCCGTCTTCTTGTTCAGAAGAATCCTTACAGCTTTCCGTGGTTTTACACCACTACGGATAACAGTCACCAGTTTGGGTCTAATAAAATCCTTGGATTCCTTTCCTTCACCTCTTGATGATAGTGATGAGAGAGAACGGGACGCTCCTGTCTTGATATTGACTGACCAGTTTGGATTGACATTCTTGGCATAGTCTACTTTACGAAATGGCTCATTGGATGCACAAATGTAGCTTTCTCCTGTTTGGAAATAAAAAAAACAGTACACTCTTTTTAAAGCATAGATTCACTTTCCTAAAGATTCTGATAATCCTTACGATATCTGCAGTGAAATTGAATAATTATTATAATATATCGGATGCGTTTGCTGCCAAGACGGTGCATGCGCTGATTACTCCGTCACCTCATTGGGAGCAAAGTAAGCGGCGGCCAGGACAGAAATAAAGGAAAATAAGCTTTGGTGAGACTAAGATTTAGCTTTCAGACAAGGTTCAGTGCCCTCACCCGTTAACCTGAACTTCCACACAAATGCTGCCAGACCTGTCCAGCATTTTCCATTTAGAGGTTATTCTTTCTGTATTTTACCCGTTTCTCTTGGGTTTGTTTTTTGTTGGAACATTACGTCAAGCAACACAAACTAATTTTAAAAATCTGCAGGATAAGGTGTGGGATGTTTTACGGGCTGGAATAGAATTCGACTATCCCAAAGCTAATCTGTGTGGGGCCCATTTATATTCTTACCTGTAGGACCACAGTTCGCCACACATTTCATTTGTAATGGTGTTTTAGAATTTAAAAATAGCCCCTGACACAACCGAGGTTTGGAAGGACACAATCTGGCAACGGTTTACTGCGCATGTGTAGACAAGTGTGCATGCGCAGTGGGGTAGCGGTGGCCATCTTGCCATGGCAGGAGACATAGCGCGTGACAGATGTCTTGAAGTTTTCACGAAAGAGAAATGTAAGTTAAAGCTCCTTTTCATTCCGAGTTACATAAACTCTTACATTGCTGTACCAATGAGTACAATACTTAAACACATGAAGCAGGTTGTTTCTTTTTTGCAAAATGGCTGCCATGGGCATACAAAGCTTAACCGTGAACATATGGTACACATGTTCTCTGTAAAGACTGTGATCAAGGAGTCAGATTAACTTTGGCTGTGGGGATTGTTCTTTTTTTAATTTAGAGTACCCATTATTATTTTTTTCCAAAGTAAGGAACAATTTAGCATGGGGAACTTCCGAAATCTGGCACATCATAATTGAAGGTTTTTGTTTTTCTGCCTCCGTAGGTCGTTCAGGCAGTGTCCTATTGCCCCCCCCCCCAATCTACCAACACCCCGACTCCCTCCCTCCCCAATCCACCAACAACCCGACTCCCTCCCTCCCAGCACCCTCCTTTCTGCTATCTTCCCCCCCCCCCCCTCTTCTGTTGGTACAGAGGTGAGGGTATCTAATCTCTCCAGCGCAACGTTTAAAATGTACCATTTGTTTTTTGTCCAACTGTGTTGTGAACTGGTGTAATAATCAGAGTATCCTACCCCCTCTCTGTACGTTGGTGCTGAGGGGAGGCTACCCTGTTTCTCCAACACAAAATTAGTGTTTGTACATTTGGCCTTGTATATATTTTTTTCACTGTTTTAATGAAAAGATATGGCCAATCCACCTACCCTGCACATAGAATCATAGAATTTACAGTGCAGAAGGAGGCCATTTGGCCCATCGGGTCGGCACTGGCCCTTGGAAAGAGCACCCTACCCAAGCCCTCACCTCCACCCTATCCCCGTAACCCCACCCCACCTTTTTATTGGACACGAAGGGCAATTTAGCATGGCCAATCCACCTAACCTGCACATCTTTGGACTGTGGGAGGAAACCAGAGCGCCCAGAGGAAACCCACGCAGACACGGGGAGACTGTGCAGGTTGGATGGATTGGCTATGCTAAATTGCTGCTTAGGGTCCAGGGATGTGTAAGTTAAGTTATTGGGACAGGGTGGGAAAGTGGGTTTGGGTGGAGTGGTCTTTCCAAGGGTCGGTGCATACTCAGTGGGCCGAATGGCCTTCTGCACTGTAGAGATTCTATGATTATACGACATGACTAAACTGCAAACCACGCATTTGTGGTAAGTAAAATGGAGGGCAGCTCAGTGGAGCACAGCTTCTAAGAGAACTTAACTTGGGGAATTTAGTGAGTGTGGGAACTTGGTGCAGTGATGTAAGAGGTGCTGTTCTGGTCTTTCACATGACAAGGAATGGTCCTAGAGAGAGGGAGCGTGACAAAGAGACACCCAAGTGCAAAGATTTCGAGACATCAATTAGGTGAGCAAATGGTTGATTGAGTGATGAGTCTTACAGCTTTTTTTTTCTAAACTAGGCAGTTTAAACTACGACCAGGGAGAGAAAAATGCTCTATTAAATTTATAGCTTAACTGGATAAGCAACTTAATATAACCACAAAGAGTCACTGAGGACTATTTCAAAACTTGAAACTCTAATTAGTTAAATAAAATACAATGGAGATGTCAGGTGAGATGATGTGCTGTAGCCATAACATGTGAGCCGGTCATCACCAGTGTGATCCACAGTGACCGCATTCTGCAATAAGTGTCTGCATCTCGAGGAATCGTGTCTCAGATTGATGAGCTGGAGTCTAAGCTTCGAAAACTGTAATGCATCAGGGAGAGGGAAAGTTATCAGAACACTTTGATTCAGGAGGTAGTCACACACCTGAGGTTAGGTATTTCAGATTTGGTCCATGGTCAGGGACAGGTATGGGGATGTAGAATGCAGCACTGGCAAAGCCTCAGCCCTTGCACTCTCCAATAGGGATGAGGTTCTTGCAAATTGTGTGGATGAGAGCAGGAACTGCGGGAAGGATGAGAAAATGGACCTCAGATTGTTGGTAAGAGGGGAAATTCAAACTGTTAATAAAGGATGAGATAAGTACCAAGTGAAAAATTATCTTGGCTCAGAAGATCAAGATGTATAAGCAGATTGAGTGGAGATTACAAAAAAATGCAAAGGAAACAGGTCACTGGTTGATATAGTTTATAGGCCCCTAACAGCAGCTAGACTATAGGACAGAGTAAAAATCAAGAAATAACGGTGGCTTGTAAGTAAGGTACTTCAATAATCATGGGTGCTTTTAACTTTCACATAGATTAGACAAATCAAATTGGTAAAAGTAGCCTTGAGAATGAGTTCATAAGTGTATTTGGAAACATTTCTGAGAATAATATGTTGGAACCAATGAGAGAATAGATTATTTTACAACTGGTAATGTGCAATGAGGCAGGGTTAATGAATGAACTCAGTAAAAAGATCAACTGAGGAACAGTGACCAGAACATGTTGGAATTTCATATTCAGTTTGAGGGTGAGAAACTTGGGTCTAAAACTAGTGCCTTAAACATAAATCAAATCACTCACAAGGGTATGAAGAGTTGGCTAAACTAGACTGGGGGATAGGTTAAAAGATAAGGCAGCAGATAAGAAGTGTTAGACATTTAAGGAGATATTTCATGAGTCTCAACAAAGATATATTCCATTTTGATTACACAAGAAGAATGAATGACTTGTGGTGAAGTAAGGAATTTAAATGTGGTGTCACAATGAAAGAAAAGGTGTACATTGCTGTGAAGATTAATGTGAGGCCAGAAGATTGGGAAAAGTTTAGAAACCAGCAATGATGGCTTAAAAAAGAGGGAGAAATTGGAATATGATAAATTTGCAAAAAAAAAGAAAACATACAACTTCTACAAGCATATTAAAAGGAGAAGAGCAGCTAAAGTAAAATGAGGTGCTGTTTCTTGAGCTTACCTTGAACTTCCTGGGGACATTGCAGGAGGCCAAAGACAGAGAGGTCAGTGCGGGAGCAAGGTGGAGAATTAAGAGGATAAGTCACTGGAAACCCGGAGTTATGTTTGCGGAACGAATGGAGGTGTTCCACAAAGCATTTGGTCTCTCCAGTGTAGAAAAAATAACATTGTGAGCAGCAAATACAGTTAATAAATTGAAAGAAGTTCGCATAAATTGCTGTTTCACCTGAAAATGGTCATTGAGGAAAGCGGAGGTGAAAGAGCAGGTGTTCTATCTCCTACGCTTTCATGGAAAGTTGCCATGGGAAGGGGAAGGTTGTCAAGGGGTGATAGCGGCGTAAAGCAGGGTATTGCGGAGGGAACGGTCTCTTTAAAATGCTGAAAGGGGAAGATGTGTTTGGTGATGTGCTACGCTGGAAATAGGATGATCAGTTGAATATGAAGGCAGGTGGGGTGGAAAGTGAGGACAAGGGGAACTCTTATCATGGCTTGGGGAGGGAGGGGAAGGGGTGAGAGCAGAAGTGTTGGATTAGAAAAGGCACATTCAAAGGATCTGCCAACCATGGTGGAGGATGCTCAGCTGAGAAAAAGGAGGACACATCATAAGCACTGATATAGAAGGTATCATCATCAGAACATAAGTGGCAGAGATGGAAATTGGAAGCACATCCATCCTTCATCAGGAAGGTCTGGAGTCTCTGCTTCTTCATTTAACAGAGGCAAAGCCAGTCTCTATCTACCCCCACCCTCATTTGTCTGGCTGAACTTGTCCTCGCATTGACCAACTTCTTTAACTCAACTCCATTCCTCCAAATAAAAGGTGTTACCATGGACAACCTTGTGGGTCCAAGCAATGCCCCCCTTTCTGTGGAATATGTGGAACATTCCTTGTTCCAGTCCGATTCAGGGCCCTCCCTTAACTCTTTTACTGGTACACTAATGCTTGTATTAGTAGTGTTTCCTGCTCTCGTCCAGAACTGAAAATTGAATTCACGCGACTTCCAATTTCCATTTTTCTCTCGCCTTCATATGGCCCATCTTCAACATTTCCCTTCTTTGATTTTTCTGTCTCCATTTATGATGACAGGCTATCAACTGATATTTATTGTAAATCACTGGTTCTCCACAGGCTCCATGGCTACACCTCCGCACACCCTCCTTCCTATAAGGGGACTTCATATTCCATTCTTCCAGTTTCTCTGTCTCGGTCACATGTTTTGATGATGCAAATTTCCACACCACTACTTTGGAGGTATTTTCCTTTTTCCACAACTGTGAATTCTCCCTACAGTAGTTGACAGGGCTTGCGGCTTTGTTTGCCATCCTTTCCTGCACCTCTTCGCTCACTCTTTCTCCTGCCCCCTAGAAATGCAATTGGACCCTCTTTGTCTTCACCTTCCATTCCAGCAGCCTCCGTATTCATCGGATTATTCACTGCCATTTCTGCGAAGTCCGGGGTGACTCCACCACTCTTCCCTTACAATAGCCCAAAGAAACTGTTCCCTTCTCAATGCCCTTGTCCACCTCTCAATCACAATCACCCCCACCACCCCCATCCTTCCCACGCTAACTTTCTGTGAAGTGTAAGGGATACAACGCCTGTCTTGTTTCCTTCTCTCTCGTCACCATCTAAGGCCCCAAATATTCCTTCTAGTTAAATCAGCAATTTATGTGTATTTCTTTCAATTTAGTACACTGAATTTGCTGTTTACAATGCTGCCTGCCCTACATTGAGAAGACAAAGTGCAGATTGGATAACTGCTTTGTGGAACATCTCCATTCAATGTTCAAGCATTACCCTGAACTTCCAGCCTGACTGTTTTAATTCTCCACTTTGCTCTCACACTGATATCTTTGTCCTCCGTCTCCTGCAGTATTTCAACAAAGCACAACGTAATCTGTAGGGACAGCACCCCATCTTTCAATTCGGCATTTTACAACCTTTAGGGCTCAACATTAAGTTCAATATTTTCAAACCATAACCTCAGTTCCCATTTTGTTTTCCGCTTTTGCAGTTTTTATGTTTACTCCACTTTCTGCATTCAGGTGGCACCCGTCCATCATTCTGCCATTCACTCCTCCTCTAGACAAATCTTTTGCTTATTTTTGTGGCATTACCACTCCCTTTGGCCATGCACACAAGCACAGACCTTCCCTTTTGTTTGTTTGCCACCCTCCTAATTTTGACCAGCTTAAAATTTATTACATTTCTAACTTTGCCCAGTTTTAACGAAAGATCATTGTCCTGAAATGTTGGGCGGAATTTTCTGAAAAAATGGCAAATTGTCATTTTCAGCATGAAAATTGGCGTGAATCCAGCCGGCCCCGGCGGTGTTATCCCGATCGCAATCTTTACCCACTTGAAGAAATAAAATTGCCCTACGTGAAAAATGCCGCTCCAGAGGAGCAAGGACTCTGATTCTCCCGCCTCGGGGGTCATCTGAACACTTCAGTCAAGGGACTGCATTTAAACGGATCCACAGCAGTTGTCAAGCTAGGAGGATGGCAGCCAGAAGACCAACTCCGAGATTTTCAGAGGGCTCCCTGACTCGATTGCTGGAGTCCGTGGAGGAAAGCCAAGCCACAATTTACACACGGGTGGGCAACTGGCCCCCACTAAGGTCACCAATCCTGCCTGGGAGACGATGGCCGCATGTCAGTGCCAGGAGCCTGACCAAGAGGACCGGGTTCAATGTAGGAAAAAATTAAATGACCTACCTTGACCTGCAAGGGTAAGTGTCCCCCATCTTGACTCTTCCGTCAACTCCCAGAATGTTACCTTGAACCCACATGCAGCCACCTCGCGCGTTCAAAGCACTCGACCTCCCACCAGAACCCTTTAACCCTCTCCCACCAGTTATCAGAACCCCTCCCTGCCTCTGCGCAGTGTCCACACATGATATTTGTCATCGACCTTTGACCCACCAGGCATCCGGCTCACATTAGCCACTTTTGTGTCCCTGCAGAATAAGGTAGCCCACAACCGCAGGGAGAAGACGGGTGGTGGAATGCCTGAACTAAGGATCTTGATTCCTTTCGAGGAGACGCGCATGGAGCTCGCAGGGGAGGACCAGGAGCGGGCCTGCACAGATACCGAGGATAACCTGTGACAGAAACGTGAGGAGTCACTATACCCCCATCCAGATGACCAGTCTCAATTCGTTTTTTATTGTCCAAACCCTTGACCAGGCCATGTACTAAAACCATGTCACTTGCTTTGCAGGTACATCAACTGAAAAGCCTGGACCATCCACCACCAGTGCCACTTCTCCCACCCCCAGCCACTCGCGACAGCACTTCAGAGGATATCACGGATGATGAGTCATAGCTCTCACCTACACCATCCACCGTTGCAGAGGCAAACACCTCAGTGGGCAAACTTAGCAGATAGCCTTCTGGGTCACTATCTGGTGAGCACCACACTACCTCTGAAGCACATCAGGTGGAGAAAAGAGCGTTCCAGGGATCGGACAGTCAGATGTCTGCTGGATCCCAGGACATAGCTGTACCGCAGCTAGGTGCCATGCCTCTGGAGGCATTCATGCCTCAGCTGCTGGAGATGCAAAGGCAGAGCCGGGAATGCCAGAAGGGATTGTTAGCGACATTAATGCAACTGCAAGGCCAAATGGAGGAGCCCCGAAGCCTTCTGTTGCAGGACATGTTGCTGGCATGAAGTAGCCCAGGGGCCCACAAACTCCCTGAGGGAGGAACAAGCATTAGAACAGCACGGTAGTATGTGGATAGCACAATTGCTTCACAGCTCCAGGGTCCCAGGTTCGATTCCGGCTTGGGTCACTGTCTGTGTGGAGTCTGCACATCCTCCCCGTGTGTGCGTGGGTTTCCTCCCACAGTCCAAAGATGTGCAGGTTAGGTGGATTGGCCATGATAAATTGCCCTTAGTGTCCAAAATTGCCCTTTAGTGTTGGGTGGGGTTACTGGGTTATGGGGATAGGGTGGGGGTGTTGACCTTGGGTAGGGTGCTCTTTCCAAGAGCCGGTGCAGACTCGACGGGCCGAATGGCCTCCTTCTGCACTGTAAATTCTATGATCTATGATCAGAACACCTCCCGGGGCCATCATCCAGGAGAGCCTTGGAGTGACCCGCCCTTCTGAATCCCCCCTTATACCAGCGCATCACAGGGGCAGCAGGCAGACAAGGTGACACAGCAACATCGGTGCCACCTGAAAGTAGGCCAGAGCCTTCCAGATCACTCACCTCCAGAGGACACCCGCCAAGGGCATCTGAGGCAGCAGGCCATCCCCACTTCTGATGCACATCCTGGGAAAACACCGAGACGCAGTGGAAGAATTTGCAAGGCTCAGGCATTGTAGGGCGGAGTGGGCACAGGGTGAAGTTCGACACTGATACTGGCAAGACGTGAGGGGGCTTTCCCACAGGCCCTCAATGTAAGGGGAACTGCTAGGCCTACTCAATCGAGAGTAACCTACAGCGTGGAAGGATGCTGAGTGAACCCAGACCCTCACCCCCTAATCCCCCTCTGGTCCTACGGGACAATGGGATATAGGCTCGAACCTCACTCGTACATAAACCAAGGTGTCAGTATGCTGCCAGCAGACAGACAGGAGTTAGGCATAAGAAAAAGCTGAGGAGCATCAGAGCTTTCCTTGCTGCGAGTCGACCTCACCGTCCTACTTTGGCAGGCTGAGCAGATACAAGGATTACTCAGGCCCAGCACCCTGAAGAATTGGTATTCATGGAGGAGTCACATGGCTCTGGTGAGGTTGGGGGGGGGGGGGGCTGTAGAACTGTCAGACAACATGATGGTGTTATTGTGCAAAGTGAGACATGATGAGGGCATCCCTGGTTCTCTTGCCCATCCAAACCCTTGCCCTACCTGGCCACCGTCCTTTGGCTCCTCTTCGGCTTCTCCTGGGCTTCCTCCTCATCAGAGGAAATGATCCTCCTGGTCATAATCAGGGATGTCACCCCGCCGCTGCGCCAAGTTATGAAGGACACAGCAGGCCACAAGGATGGGGGACAATACTGCAGGGCAATACTGGACCTGTCGAGGTGCAGAATCATAGAATCCCGACAGTGCAGAAGGAGGCCATTCAGCCCATCCATTTGCACTGACCCTCTGATAGAGCACCGTACCTAAGGTCAGGCCCCCACCCTATTCCTGTAACCCAATAACCTCACCTAACCTTTTGGATACCAGAGGGCAATTTAGCATGGCCAATCCACCTAACCTTGACCTTGAACTGCGCTCAGATGAAAAGACCCTTCTCACACGTGCAGAGCAACTATGTTGTGAAGAAGAACCTTGGGAAGATGGGGCATGTGACTTTACAGACAACGCCACCACCTTCTACCCTTCCCCTGTCGCCCTCCAACTTAACTCCATAATGCTTGACCCACCCAATATAACCATTCCTCTCCCCACTGTTAAGGACTTCCCCCCCCAGTACCCTTGGATCTATGACCAAAAACCTTCACATACCCTCGCCCTCCTCTGAGCCTACACCTGTTACCATCCCCACCCTGTCACTGACCCTTCCTGTTATGCGAGCCATTGGTTGTCTGTTTCTGTGATACCCCACCCCCCCATAAGACCGTCCACTACCCAATAACAGCCATGGAACCAGCACCATACCACATTCCACTACCTCATCTTGACTGTGACTGTTCCCTCTGCCCACTGCACTGGAGACAGACCTTTAGAACCATTTATCTCCCACCATCCCTGCCTGGAACCCACTCCCTGCACCTCCTCCACCAACCAGCCCATTTACAGGATCCCCACACCAAACATGCAAGGCACTTCTTTCCTTTCCTTCTCGCCCTCTCATGTCTTTGCACTTCCTGTTAGACTGCCGCCACCTGACCATCACTTCCTTGAATGATGTTCCCCTCAAAGAGGAAAAAAAACAATGGCTACTCATTCCACCTCCATCAGGTTGATTCCTTTGTCTGCTGCATGCCACATACATGCAGAATTAAATCTTAAAGCATGTACTGCTCACTCGCTGATAACTTAATGGGGAAGGGTAATTTAATTCTGGTGAGCTAGCCTTTTAATGAACATGTATCAAATGCAGATGCCTTCGAACTTCCCTAAACCTAACTGCAAATGTTCATCCTGCGACCAGTTTGCTGATTTTTGACCTCCTGCTCCCCAAGCAGAACAAGATTGGGGCAGCACGGTAGCACAGTGGTTAACATGGTTGGTTCACAGCGCCAGGGTCCCAGGTTAGATTCCCGGCTAGGGTCGCTGTCCATGTCCGCGTGGGTTTCCTCCGGGTGCTCCGGTTTCCTCCCACAGTCCAAAGATGAGCAGGTTAGGTGGATTGGGCATGCTAAATTGCCCTTAGTGTCCAATAAGGTTAAGTGGGGTTATGGGGATAGGGTGGAGGTGTGGGGCTTAAGTGGGGTGCTCTTTCCAAGGGCCAGTGCAGACTCGATGGGCCAAATTGCATCCTTCTGCACTGTAAATTCTCTGTTTTATAAGATTCTGCCCATGGCTCCAGCAATTTTTGTTTTTAATCCCATAAAAGCTTCCACAACTCCTAAAAAGCTGATACAATGCATACAAACTGGAAACCCTGAGATGAAAACAGGATCTGCTGCGATTACTTAGAAGCTCAAAGAACATCTCTGGAGAGTGAAACAGAATTAATGTTTCAGGTCAATGATCTTTCGGCAGAATGATGAAAGTGCTCACTTCAAATATTGTCTGGCCAAGGTCCCATATAAATTTCACATTACCTCCTTGCTTTTGCAATCCATTCATCTAGAAATGAATTATAATATGTTGTTTGCCCTGCTATCGCCCTGGTTTGCTATCTTTAGTGATTTCGCCATTTGTATATATTTATTTCCCTCTCTCTTTGCCCCTTCTCTCCATTTAGTTTATCTTCCATATTCAGCTCTTTTCATCTTCCAATATGGACCACCTCCCCTCTTGTCATACTGAATTTCATTTGTCAATCATCCACCCACTGTGCGAGCTTGTTTATGTCTTCCTGTTGTCTTCCACATTATTTGCATTAATGTTCCACATTATATCATCTGCAGATTGAGTTTATGGCTATTACTCTGTCAACTGAACAATGAGAGCCAATCTGTTCGGAGAATACAGCTTTCAGAATACATTGTCGCTTTACAGAAGCACCCTGTGAATAAACTCCCAGAAAACATTAGTGTCACTCTCTTCAAGTAATCGCTGCTTACAACTTCCAGTCATTTTCTTATGCTTGACAATGAGGCAGGACCTGCAAAGCACATACCAGTCTTTGCTTTTTACAACCCCAGCCATTCCCCCTCATTCAGTGACGATGAAATACCAGCAGAATAAATAACTAAGAAGCCATTAATAGAAATAGCTGGATACCAAAAATTTGTTGGAGGCTTTTCCTCAATGAAAGGTCAGTACTGGAGGTCAGGATAACCTGCTTTAAATAGTCTTTTCCAGGCTGACCTCATCCAGCTCATGACCACACAGAACCTCCAAGGAGCCTTATCTGTCTATAGTGGGTAGGAAAATCACTATTTATTTATTTTAAAATTACTTAGCATTAAAGATCTGTTCGCTCACGCATTCAGGTACAGGCATCATGATTGGCAATCTGCCAATGCCTGGATCCAGTGAGGAGACCACTGTTGCCTCCTCATCTGCCTTGTTGTTACTTTCAGCTGAGTGTGCTGGATGGCTGAATACTCAATAGGGATCCCTGCAATATGTGTGGCGAGCATATGTTCCAGTTGGCTCTTCTTAAAGACAGCCTGCAGCTATCACAGGGAAGCATCACTCAGTAGAAGGAAACTGCTGCTGACTGCCAGTGCTGCAACTAGCAGCAAGCAGAAGCTGAATACACTGAGCATCAGGGAAGGGAGATGGCTCCAAGGTTCAGTGCTGGAAGTGTAAATGATGGAAGTCGACAGGATGACAGAGGCCATCTTTCCATGAGGATGAGAAGCTCCTCAAGGGACATCCTCAGGGGACTTGGCAACAGTGCCGCAGATAGTTCAATAATTTCACATGGGTGATGAAGGGCAACGAATGCATGTTCTTTTTTTTTAAATTTAGAGTACCCAATTATTTTTTCCAATTAAGTGACAATTATGCATGGCCAATTCACCTATCCTGCACATCTTTGGGTTGTGGGGGTGAAACCCACGCAAACACAGGGAGAACATGCAAACTCCACACGGACAGTGACCCAGAGCCGGGATTAGAACCCGGGTCTTCAGCGCCATAGGCAGCAATGCTAACCACTCTGCCACCGTGCTGCCCACGAATGCATGTTCAAAGGACATTTCATACCCATTGCTCCACCAAGTTCTCATGGTGCTCGGTGCACCATACTCCCATAACTCACTCATCAGCAGTCCCTAGACAGAACTCATTCCACCTTACCCTCACACACTCACCAATAATGCTAACTTTTTTAAAATTCTTACATGGAATGTGGATACCACTGGCAAGGACAGCATTAATTGCCCATTCCTAGTTACCCTTGGACTGAGTGGCTTACTGGACCATTTCAGAGGGCAGTTAATAGTCAGCCACATTGCTTGAGTCACATGTAGGCCAGACCAGGTAAGGATGGCAGATTTCTTTCCCGAAAGGACATTAGTGAACCAGTTGGATTTTTACAACGATCGACAATGGTTTCATGGTCACTATTTGACTTTAAATTCCATATTTTAAAAAAATGTAATTCAGATTTCACCATTTGCAGGGCTGGATTCAAACCTGGGTCCCCAGAGCATTATCCTGGGTCTCAGTAACAATACCAATTGCTCCACTACGCTACTGCCTCCCCGATACCATTCGCTGTATACGTATTTCTAGCTATTCAGTTCAAATGGAGGTCATAGAAACATAGAACATTTACATCACAAATGGAGGCCATTTGACTTCCTGTGGCTGTGCCAGCAGAAAAACAACAGCCTAATCTCACCTTTTTGATCCATAAGGTAGAACACTTCAAGTGCTTATCCACGTTTTTTAAAAATGTGACAAGAGTTTTTCCTCTACCAGCCTTTCAGGCAGTGAGTTCCAGATCCCACCACTCTGTTGGTGAAAAAAATTCTCCTCAACGTCCCTCTAATCCTTCTTCCAATTATTTAAATCTATGTTCTCTCGGTATTGACCTATCAGGAAATAGGTCCTTCCTGCCCACTATATCTAGACCCTTCATAATTTTATATACCTCAATTAAATCTCCCTTCAGCCTCTTCTGCTCCAAAGAACATGACTGCAGACTATGCAATATTTTCTCACCAGCTCAAATTATCTACTCCTGGCAATATCCTCATTAATCTCCTCTGTACCTCTTCAATGTGATGCAGTACTCCAGCTGGGGTCTATCTCACACAGTTTATACAGCTTTATACAGTTCTAGCATAACTCCACTGTCCTTGTATTGTATATCTAATAAAGGAAAGTATCTCAAATACCTTATTACCCACCTTATCTAACTACCCGGCTACCTTCCAGGTTTTGTGGACATGCACTCCAATGGCCCTCTGCTCCTCTACACTTCCAGTATCCTAACATTTATTGTTGCCTTGTTAGCCCTCTGCAAATGCATAAGCTCAGACTTCTCCAGAGCGACGTCCATCTGCCACTTTCCAGCCCACCTGACAAGTCCATTGGTATTTTCCTGGCAACTACAGCTTCCTTCCTCATTAACAACCACACAACCCATTTTTGCATCACATCGATCATGCCCATTAACCATGAAATGTAAGGGACCCAGGACTAAGTCCTGCAGAATGCCACTAGAAATAATCTTACAGTTGTAAGAACACCCATCAGCCTTTGCCCTTTACTTCCTGCCACTGAACCAGTTTTAGATCCAACTTGCTACCTTCACTTGGATTCCATGGTCCATATTTTTTTGACCAGTCTGCTGTGTGAGATTTTGGCCGGAATTCTCCGGCCGTTGGGATTCCCTGTTCCTGCCAGCAATGCACCCTTTATCAAAAACTTTGCTAAAATCCATATAGACTATTTAAATCCTCAATCGCCCTCCTCACAAAATTCAAATAACTGAGTCAGACAAGACCTTCACTTAATAAATCCATGATGATTAATCCATACCTTTCGAAAAGGTGATTTATACTGACACCCTCAGAATTTCTTTCAGTGAATTGACTACCACTGAGGTTTGGCTGAATGGCCTGTAATTACTTGGTCTGCCCCTTCCTCCCTTTTAAATAACAGCAATGAGATGAGATCCATCCATGCTTACTGTCATTGAAGCTCAGAGTGCTGCCGTCATGGCTATGGATCTCACTGCTCAAAGGGTATGCAGACTCTTGCGGTGGTTCGGTGTACAGGTACAGCATGTAATAAAAAAGGCAAATGGAATTTTAGTGTTTATTGCAAAAGGACTGGAGTATAAAAGTAGAGTTGTTACATTTGCATAGGGTGTTGGTGAGACCACATATGGAGTATTGTGTCCAGTTTTGGTCTCCTTATTTAAGGAAGGATGTGGTTGCATTGGAGCCAGTTCAATGGAGGTTCACCAGATTCCGGGGATGAAGGGACTGACGCATGACGGGAGATTGAACAGTTTGGGCTTATACTCTCTGGAATTTAGAAGAATGAAAGGGGATCTGATCGAGGTATATAAAATACTAAGAAAGATTGATGAAGTAAACGTTGATCAAATGTTCCCCCTTGTGGGGCAACCCAGAACGAGAGGTCACAGATATAGGTTGAAAGGTGGTAGATTTAAAACTGAGATGAGGAACTACTTCTCATAGAGGGTGATGAATTTGTGGAACTCGCTGCCCTATAGTGCGGTGAAGTCTGAATCATTAAATGGTTTCAAGAAAGGCGATAGATATATTTCAGATTTAAAAACGGGTTAAAAGGGGACTTCCGGTTGTGACATATAGGTGGAGGTCGCATGCTTGGTGGCTCCTGCCAGAGCTGCCTTTTAAGCCCAGTTTTCGGTGAAGATTTGTTCGTGAGGAGTTGTGGGGTGTCTTAGGGCACTTATAGAATGGCAAAAACCAGCAAGAAGAATATTGGGAAGGAGGCAGTGAACAAAAGTCCACCACCGACTGTGTCGAGGGGTGCAACAGGAGGAAAGATGGCGGGAGAGAGCTCGTCGGTGGCACCGTGCCAATTGTGGTAGCGAAGATGACGGAAGTGATGGCTGGTGAGTTTGAACAGCTGTTCTCGAAGCATTTCAAAAAGCATCAGGCGGTGATGATGGGCTCGCTTACAGCGTGGGTGGGAGAGACCCTTGCCCCGGTGAGAGAGGAGTTGGTGAGAACTTCGACGATGGTGCGGGAGCAGGGAGAACATGAAAGGGACGGACGAGGCCTTGTCACAGCATAGCAACCATTTCACCTCAGTGGATGAGGAGCTGTGGAGGTTGGCGGAGATTAACAGGGCTGAGAGCCAAGGTTGAAGAACTGGAGAACCGGTCGCGTAGACACAACATGAGAAACGTGAGGGTGCACTAAGGGGTGGAGGGCCAGAGGCCTACAGAATATTTCACTGCTATGATAGTGAAGCAGATGGGGGGAAGAGAACCCCTCTCAGTACGAGTTGGACAGGCCTACCAGTTGCTCCGGCTGAAACCGAGGGTGAATGAGCCACCAAGGCGGTGATCATCTGTTTCCATGATTTCCAGGTGAAGGAGTGCAGAGATGGACAGAACAGAGGCGCGGGATCGAGTGGAAGGAAAGGGTATACGTAACCAGCACTTGACAACAGAGATGGCAAGGAGACAAGCGGCCTTCGAACAGGCTATGATGGCATTGTATAAACGCAATGTGCATTTGGTATGGTCTACCCAGTGAAACTGAGGGTCACGTACAATGGCAGAGATTATTACTTCAAGACAATGGTGGAGGCGTTTGTGAAGGGAGAGGGCCTGGGGTCAGACTGAATTTGGACTTTTGGCGGTTTTGGTTGAGTTTTTGTTTTATTTTTCCCTTTTTCTCTTTTTTTCTCTCTGCTTTTTCAGAGCTGGGTTCTTATTCTTGTACGGGTGTCGTGGATAACTTGGTGTTGGAGGGGTTGTTTTTGGATGCAATGGGGTTTGGCGAGGTGAGGAGGGCATTGGGGTTGATGTGGTTTTGCTTTTGAGTGTGGGGGAAGGGGCTCTGGTTGGCGCCATCGCACCAGCAAACACTGTGTTGGCTAGTGATCGGAGCGAGGTTGAGGGAGGGCCATGGCTGTTGGAACCTGTATGGACAGTTTTGATGGGCCTGGGAGATGTGAATGGTGGGGGGATGGGGTCGATATTGGGTGAGGTATTTTCAAGAGGAAATGTCGGCTGGGTTGCTGGGGGAGGGAGTTGGCAGTGACTAGAGCCGGGGCAGGACCCTGCATGTGGGGCGAGACCTGGAAGGATGGTCATGGTGAGTAGGAAGAGCAGGGCGTATGAGAGACCCCCGGTCAGAGTGGTGACATGGAACGTACGATGGTTAATGGAACCGGTAAAGAGAGCACAAGTTTTCTCACATCTGAAGGGCTTGAAGGCGGACGAGGTGCTGTTATGGGAGACACATCTAAAGGTAAAGGACCAGGTGAGGCTGGGTGAGCCTGGTGTTTCATTCTGGCTTCGATAGAGCTATACTGTGGGTAAACAGCTGAGATTCCAATTGGAGAATGTGGTGGCGGATCAGGGGGGCAGGTACGTGACAGTGACGCGTGCGCTGGAGAGCAGATTGGTGGTGTTGGTTTGCGTGTATGCCCTGAATTGGGACAATGCTGGGTTTGTGAGGAGGATGCTAGTGGCCATACCGGACCTGGATACCCACCATTTGATAATGGAGGGGGATTGAAATATGGTGTTGGACCCGAGGATGGATAGGTCAAGGTCACGCTCGCTGGGTCCTTGGGGGGGGGGGGGGGGGAGTGAGGGTGTTAGGGGGGCTTATGAAGGAGGTGGTAGTGGAACCGTGGAGGACTTTGCACCCACGGGACAGGAAGTATTTGTTTTTCTCCTTGGTGCACAAGGTGTGCTCGGGGATCGACTTTTTTGTGGTTGGGAAGGCGTTGCTGACCGGGGTAAAGAAGGCAGAGTACTCGACAACCGTGATATCGGATCACGCGCGGCACTGGGTGGATGTGCTCCTGGAGAAGGGGCCGGCCAAGAGGTCGGCATGTAGGCTGGATGTGCGCTTGTTGGCAGATCCAATCTTTTGTATTAAGATGGGGAGGGTATTGGAGCAGTATGTGGAGGTTACTCGAAATGGGGAGATCTCACCGTCAGGGGTCTGGGAGGCATTGAAGGCGGTAGTGAGGGGGAAGGTCATAGCATATAAGGTGGATAGGGAGGAGCGGCAGCGGCTGATAGAGGAGACTTTGGAGGTGGATGGAAGATGCATGGGGGATCCGGAGCTGAAGCTGGTGGGGAGGAAGGAGTTGCAGACAAAGTTTGACCTGTCTACGGGCAGGGCAGTTAGGCAGTTGGGGCAAGCACGGGGGGTTGTGTATGAGTCTGGTGTGAAGGTCAGTCGATTGTTAGCAGGCCAGCTTCGCCGGGAGGCAGCAGCGAGGGAGATTGTGTGGATTAGGGATGGGACAGGAGTGGTGGTGGTGGCTCCGGAGCAGGTGACTAGGCTTATGGAGGGGAATAGTGTGTGGGAGGTTGGAACATAGGATGTCTCTGTATGCAGATGATTTACTGCGGTACATCATGGACCCGGGCTCATTAGTGAGGGACATAATGGGCAGCACGGTAGCACAAGTGGATAGCACTGTGGCTTCACAGCGCCAGGGTCCCAAGTTCAATTCCCCCCTGGGTCACAGTCGGTGTGGAGTTTGCACGTTCTCCCCATGTCTGTGTGGGTTGTTGTAGGAAATGTGAGATTTCACATGTACCTGGACAAGGAGTGCATTCTTCGGTGGGCCAGGCAGACGTGGAGCTGCAAATGGGAGAACAGCTTCCTGCGTATATATCAGGATCTGAGCACGGGCGTGGCCAGGAGAAGAGCAGGGTTCAACCAGATAAAATCGACCCTTTTTAAGAAGGTAAAGTTTGGACTACTGTATCCAGCCCGTCTTTGGGTTACGCACGAAGAGCAATATTTCTACTTCGAGTCACCCGAGGAAGCTATGGACTTCGCCAGAAGGAAAGGGCTGGTAGCAAACTGAGGTGTTTGGACTGAACTTTGCTGCAGTGCTCATGGTTTTTTTCTTCTTCTCGGTTATTTTTTTTTAAAAAGAAGAATTTTTGTCTTTGGATGTTACTTGTAATGCCATTTGTATTGATTTGGGGTCTGCGGATGAGCTGCTTGAGTTAAAATTTGCATTTGCACTGATGGGGGATGGAGGTATGAATTTTAGATGTTGAATCATCTTTTTAATTTTCTTTGTGGCTTTTTTGGGGCAATTGGGTTGGGATTGTTTACGTTTGCATATGTGTGTCCGAGCTGGGGGGGAGGGGGGTGCGGACAATAGGTGGGAAAACGTCTGGCGCATGGGCAGGGGCCACTAAGCTAGCTGGGCGGGCTAGCTCACGGAAGAGCAGTGGGGGGTAGCAGATGGTATGCTTGTTGAAGGGGGCTGTGTGTATAGCACAGGGCTAAATCGCTGGCTTTGAAAGCAGACCGAGGCAGGCCAGCAGCACGGTTCGATTCCCGTAACAGCCTCCCCGAACAGGCGCCAGAATGTGGCGACTAGGGGCTTTTCACAGTAACTTCATTTGAAGCCTACTTGTGACAATAAGCGATTTTCATTTCCTTTTCGTATAGTGCTGTTACTTGGGGGGGGGGGGGGAGAGAGAATGTCCTGCTGACGGGGGAGGGACTTTTGCTGTGGGACAATAGGGAGGTCGGGGTCAGAGGCTGCCGGGGGGGCGGGCCGCAGATGCACGGGGCGCAGGCTGGAGACTGGCCCAAGAAAGGTGATGGTTGATTGGGGGGGGCGCGAGAAGCCCCCCAACCAGGCTGATCAAATGGAACGCAAGAGGGCTAAATGGGCCGGGCAAGAGGGCTAAATGGGCCGGTTAAGAGGGCACACGTGTTCGCGCATTTGAGGGGACTGAAGGCGGACGTGGCAATGTTGCAGGAGACGCACCTTAGAGTAACTGACCAGGTCAGACTAAGGAAGGGATGGATCGGACAGGTTTTCCACTCTGGGCTGGACTCTAAGACTAGAGGGGTCGCGAACCTGATTAATAAGTGAGTGTCATTCGAAGCGGGAAGAATAGTTGCCGACGTGGGGGGTCGATACATTATGGTCAGTGGAAAGCTGGAGGGATTGCTGCCGGTGGTACTCGTGAATGTGTACGCGCCGAATTGGGATGATATGGAGTTCACAAGGAAGATGTTGTGGAAGATCCCGGACCTGGATTCGCATAAGCTGGTTATGGGGGGGCGGGGGGGACTTTAACACATTCATTAACCCAGGGCTAGATCGATCTAGCTCAAGGACGGGCAGGGTGCCGACAATGGCAAAGGAGCTAAAGGGGTTTATGGAGCAGATGGGGGGGGGGGGGGGGGGGAGGAGGGGGGGTGGATCCATGGAGATTTGGGCAGCCGAGAGGGAAGGAGTTTTCCTTCTACTCGCACGTGCATAAAGTGTACTCCCAGATTTACTTTTTTATCCGGGACTGGGCTTTACTGACTGGGATAGTGGTCACTGAGTATTCAGCGATCATGATCTTGGATCATGCCCCGCACTGGGTTAACTTACAGGTGAGCAAGGAGGGTAGCCAGTGCCCGCACTGGAGGCTGGACGTGGGACTTTTAGCTGATGAGGTGGTGTGTGGGCAGCTGACTATCTGGAAGTCAACGGCACGGGGGAAGTTTCGGCTGCTGTGGTCTGGGAGGCGCTGAAGGCGGTGGTTAGAGGGGAGCTGATCTCGCTACGGGCTCATAGGGTGAAGGCAGACAGAGCAGAGACGGACCAACTGATAAAAGAAATACTACGAGTCGACAGGAGGTATGCAGAGGCCCCAGAGGCAGGGCTTCTACGGAGATGACGGAGGCTACAGGTGGAGTTTGGCTTGTTAACTACAGGGAAGGTGGTGGAGCAGCTGAGGAAGGAGAGGGGGGCGATCGATGAATGTGGGGAGAAGGCCAGTAGAATGCTTGCGCAGCAGCTTAGAAAGCGGGAGGCGGCCAGGGAGATTGGGAAAGTAAGGAACGGGGATGGGAACCTGGTCGGAGATTCAGCTGGGGTCAATAAGGCGTTCGAGGAATTCTACAGCAGGTTATATGAGTCAGAACGCCCAGCTGGGCCGGAGGGGATGAGTCAATTCTTAGGGGGGCTGAAATTCCCGAGGGTTGATGAAGACTTGGTAGAAGGGCTGGGGGCCCCGATCGGGTTGGAAGAGATAGCAGATGGGCTGAAGGCCATGCTGTCGGGTAAAGCCCCGGGACCAGATGAGTACCCCGTGGAGTTTTACAAAAGGTTCTCTGGGATGCTGGGGTCACTGATGATGAGGACATTTAATGAGGCAAGGGAGCTTTCCCCGACGATGTCACAAGCCACTATCTCATTGATCCTGAAGCGGGATAAGGACCCGGAGTTATGCGGTTCCTACAGACCGATCTCCCTACTAAATGTAGACGCCAAATTGTTGGCTAAGATCTTGTCCTCAAGGATTGAAGACTGCGTTCCAGACGTGATTGGGGAGGACCAGACAGGATTTGTTAAGGGAAGGCAGTTGGTGGCCAACGTAAGAAGGCTGTTGAATGTTATCTTGATGCCCCCAGAGGGTAGGACGTAGAGGTCGCAATGGACACAGAGAAGGCCTTTGATCGGGTGGAATGGGATTATCTGTGGGAGGTACTGGGACGGTTTCGATTTGGGCGGGGCTTCATTGACTGGGTCAGGCTGCTGTATCAGACGCCCATGGCAAGTGTTCGGACGAACAGGCCGACATCGGGTTATTTTAGTCTGCACCCCGGTGGACAAGGCAGGGATGCCCCCTCTCCCCGCTGTTTGCACTGGCCATAGAACCGCTGGCAATTGCGTTGAGAGCCTCAAAGGGCTGGAAGGGGCTGGTCCGGGGGCGGGGGGGGGGGGGGGTTGGAACACAGAGTCTCGCTATCCGCGGACAATCTGCTCTTATATGTGTCGGACCCATTGGAAGGGATGGAAGAAATTATGGGGATTCTGGTGGATTTTGGCCGATTTTCGGGCTACAAATTGAACATGGGGAAAAGCAAGATGTTCGCGATCCAGGCAAGGGGGCAGGAGAGGCGATTGGGGCAGCTGCCGTTTAGAGTGGTAGGGGGAAGCTTTTGGTACCCAGGCATCCAGGCTGCACAAGCTAAATCTGGCCCAACAAGTAGACCAAATGAAGGAGGATTTTAGGAGGTGGGATGTGCTCCCGCTGTCACTGGCTGGGAGGGTACAGACAGTGAAAATGAGGGTTCCCCGAAATTCCTGTTTGTATTTCAGTGTCTCCCCATCTTCATTCCCCGGTCCTTTTTTAAACGGGTCAACAAGGTGATCTCGGGCTTTGTATGGGCGGGTAAGACCCCTCGAGTTAAAAAGGGGATGTTGGAACGCAGGCGGGGGGGGGGCGGGCTGGCACTCGCGAACTTTAGTAATTATTACAGGGCGGCGAATATAGCCATGATTAGGAAGTGGATGGTGGGGGAGAGGTCGGTGTGGGAGCGAATAGAGGCGCCATCTTTGAAGGGCACTAGTTTGGGGGCATTGTTAACGGCGCCTCTGCCGTTCCCGCCGGCAGGGTACTCCACCAGCCCTGTGGTGGTCGTGGCCTTGAGAGTCTGGGGACAATGGAGGAGACATGTGGGAGCAGAGGGAGCATCGGTCTGGTCTCCAATTTGCAATAATCACCGGTTTGCCCCGGGGAGGTTAGATGGATGGTTCCGGAGGTGGCAGAGAGCAGGGATCGAGACGATAGGCAATATGTTTATAGAAGGGAGCTTTCCCAGCTTGAGGGAATTGGAGGTGAAGTTTGAACTGACCGGAGGGAATGACTTTAGGTACCTGCAGGCGCGGGGCTTCCTACGCAGGCAGGTCTCAACCTTCCCGCTCCTACCACCAAGGGGGATACAGGATAGGGAAGTTTCCAGAGTGTGGGTGGGAGAAGGGAGGGTTTCGGACATTTAGAAGGAGCTTATGGGGTCAGAGGAAACACAGACTGAGGAGCTGAAACACAAATGGGAATAGGAGGAGAGTTAGAGGATGGTCTCTGGGCAGATCCGTTGAGCAGAGTCAACGCGTCCACAACAAGTGCCAGGCTCATCCTGATACAGTTTAAGGTCGTTGGCCGGGCTCACATGACAGTGGCCCGGATGAGCAGGTTCTTTGGAGTGGAAGACAGGTGCGCAAGATGTGCGTGAGGACCAGCAAACCATGTCCACATGTTCTGGGCAAGCCCGAAGCTTAGGGGATTTTGGCAGGGGTTTGTGGATGTCATGTCCAAAGTTGAAAACGAGGGTGGCGCCGAGTCCAGAGGTGTCAATTTTCGGGGTGTCGGAAGATCCGAGATTCCAGGAGGAGAAAGAGGCAGACGTTCTGGCCTTTGCCTCTCTGGTAGCCCGGAGACGGATATTATTAGCTTGGAGGGACTCAAAGCCCCCGAAGTCGGAGACCTGGCTAACTGACATGGCTAGCTTTCTCTGTTTGGAGAAAATCAAGTTTGCCTTGAGAGGGTCAATGTTAGGGTTCGCCCGGAGGTGGCAGCCGTTCGTCGAAAATTAGGGAAAATTAACCGCAGCAGAAGGGGTGGGGGGGGCTGTGGGGATAGTTTAGTGTAGAGTAGGGGTTAGAAAAGGGTGGACCTGTGAGAGAGGAAGACGGCTTTTGCATTATGTTTATAATTGTATGTACACTGTTTCTTCTGTCACTGTTATAAAACCATAAATACCTCAATAAAATGTTTATTAAAAAAAAGTTCAGGACAGGGTCAAGGATGATGCCATTAAGGTGGAATCAAGAGTTTGAGCCGGGGATGATGGATGCAAAGTTCTGGGGATAGGAGGAGCAAGGGGTTAAAGAGATAAAGGTTCTGTTTTTGATGAGGAGATATGCAAGTTTAGAGGAGTTGGGGGGTGAAGTATGGGTTGCATTGTGAGAAGGTCTTTAGGTATATACAGATGTGGAATTTCACGAGAAAGACTTTCTCAAGTTTTCCGGTGGCGCCACCCTCCTCGAAGTTGGAGGAGGTACTGTCGGTCAGGGGGGGCTGGAGAGTGGGGTTGTCTCAGTGATTTGTGGTAGGATTAGGGAGGAGGAGAAGGAGTCGCTGGAGGGGATCAAGGGTAAGCGGGAAGAAGAGCTGGGGATGGTGCTGGAGGAAGGATTATGATGCAAAGTGCTGCGAAGGGTCAATGCCTCGACCTCGTGTGCGAGACTGGGGCTGATTCAGCAAGAAGCGGTGTATAGGGCACACTTAACAAGGGCGAGGATGAACCGGGTGTTTGATGGGGTGGAGGATAGGTGTGGGAGGGACGTAGCCAACCACGTCCATATGTTCTGGTCCTACCCGAAGTTGGGGAGGTATTGGGGGGTCAGTGTTCAGCACCAGGTCCGAGGTTCTGCATGTGGATCTGGAAACGGGTCCCCTAGAGGCCATATTTGGGGTGTCAAATCTGCTGGAGTTACAGATGGGTGCCGGGCCAGATGTCTTGGCCTTCGCCTTGTTGATCACTCGCAGGTAGGTCCTGCTGGGATGGAGGTCAGCTTCTCTTCCCCCCCCCCCCCCCCACCCCCCCCCCCCCCCCCCCCCCCCCTCTCCCCAAAGTGCCTCGACGTGGCTGGGGGACCTGCTGGAATGTTTGGCCTTGAAAAAGGTTAAATTAGCTCTGAGATGGGCAGATGAGGGGTTCCACCAGAGATGGGGTTTGTTCATTTCACACTTTGGAGACCTGGTTGCTGCCAAGGAAGGGTGGGGGGGTTGTTTTGTTCTGCAAAAATGTTAACATGTTGAATAAAAATATTTTTCAAAAAAGTAACGGGTTAAAGGGATATGGAGAGCAAGCAAGGAGGTGGATTTGAGACCAGGAAAAGATCAGCCAGGATCTGAGTGAATGGCGGAGCAGGCTCAAAGGGCTGAATTACCTACTTCGGCTCCTATGTTCCGAAATTAGACCTCTAATAGATTGGTATGATTCATGAAACGCACCCCAGGGGTGTAGCAGTGGCACAACAGAGTACAATTCTGTTGTCCTCTCTCAAGATGCTCCCAAGACTGTTGCCCCACCAGTGTGGTACCTCTCAGTTAGCCAGCTCAAATGACTGCTGCTCATGCCGAGGTGATGCTCTTTGAAGCTAGGCCCTCAAAGCCTAGGGCTGCTCAAGGATATCTGGCAAGGCCATCTGTCCCCCCCCCCTTCCTCTTTTGTTTCAGGAATTTGGCCAACAGGTTCCATGATGGGATGTTGCAGACAGGCGGGAAGGTGTAGGATAATGAAGCCAAGGTGGTGAGGAGACGATCTTTCTCCTAAAGCAGCGGTATTCACAATGTGACCCTTAGCCGGCTTGCAATCTGCAGTGTTCCTGCGGCCCACTGCCTCCTTCCTGCTCACTGTCCCTCTCACTTCCTCAGTCACTTCTTTCTTTTCTCCAAGAGTGGGGGGGGGAGAAGTGGAAAGAAATAAGGAAGAATTGTGAAGCATGGTGCTTATAGTGAAACGTGAACTCATTAATGAAAAAAAACAATCATGCTGCACGATTTAACTGAGTACTCATGTTGGATTGTGTACTAAGACATTGATCTGATTCTGCAGTTATTGCAACTGATGTCTGTGTTTAAAATAGCTGGTGGGATCTACGAGTCCTGCCAGCTGTGGGAAGCACAGTGGGCAGGGGAACGTCATTTGGCGTGAGGCCAAAAATCAGTTTCCCAACGGTGAGATAAACTTTAGCAATTAAGTTCTTGGGACTTTAAAGGCAGAATGAAGGCGGGAAGCCCTGTAAGCATTAGCTTGTCGTACATTCTCATTAAAAGGCCCCCTTGAAATAATTAAGTTTTATCTCCAGACTAAATTCCCTGACTGTGCAGGGAACATTCACATTTACGACTGTATGTAATTAGTGTGCACCTTGCTGAGCTTAACTTCATCCATAACTTTGATGTCAGTAGACGCTACTTTGCCTTTTTTGGGGGACTGCTCATAACTTGACACATTTAGGTGCCAGTAGGACTGGCCATCAGAGGCAGACAAAAGGGGAATAGGGTGGCGTGAAGGCTGGCCATCAGAGGCAGACAAATGGTGATATTGGGTGGGTGAAGGGTGATAGGGGGGAAGTTGGTGGGTGACCAGGGAGGGTTGACTGTTGTGGAGCAGGTTTCAAGGGTCGCACCATTTTTCAATTCTCACCCATTCAACACAGTCAATGTAAAACTGTGATATCTCGAAGTGGAAGGAGGGTCTTTTTGGGTGGGTGGGATTCAAGATCAGCACAATTGCCCAACTAAAGGGACACTAATAATCATCAGGCATCTGGATGAGAACCATGCTCAGTTGTGTCCTCTCTGTGTTGAAGCCCACACAGCAGCAGGTTTGTTCCCAACTTATGGGTTTTACAACATTGAGGTCCCAGCAAGGTCTGGAGCTGACCTACATACTGTGTCATTTATCAACGACTGTGGTCAGAAGGAGGGATTTGGATGTCTCCAAGGGGCATGGCTGGTGGTTGGCCACTTCTCAACGACAAACCTCCATCCTCCCGGGCAAATGGTCATGGCTGACAAGGGTTCATACAGTTAGTCCTTCTATGTTGCCAAGACAACAGTCACTCACAGAGTCTTCAGGGTACTGGAGGCAAGACGAATAGTGTCAGATGGAGGCTTCTAATAATTGGCTCTCAGCACTCTGGTCAAACGCAGTCATATATGAATGGGAGGAACACCCACCACTGGTCCTCCAGTATGTCCTTCACCTGGAAGGGGTGAGTTAGGGATGTCATATCCAGATGGAGAACAGGCACAGGGCTGGGCACTGGCTGGGTGGCTCGGAGATGGAGGCAAATCTGCCCACTAGATTTATCATTTCAACTCGTTCACAGATCCGCTGAGGCCTAGATGATGCAGGCTCTATTGAACCCTGCTTTTCTACTAGCTCTCATTAGGATGAGGAGGACCTGTCGCATGTTGGCACAGTGCCCAGAGAAGCAATGGCCTGATAAACGAGGCAATGGGGCTTCGCGAAGAAAAGGATGCCGGTGGACAGTGTCCATTGCACTGTCAAGAAATGGCCCGGCCATAGGTATATCACAAGACAGTGCAGCTATCTACAGATGAGAGGATGGCAATGCTGGAGTCTCCTTAGGATGTCTTAGAATGTGGTTGCTCATATCTGCCAGATTCTCCAGAATGACCTGCAGCCACAAGGACTTGGAGGGAACCCCAGGCCAGTGGAATGAGAGGTCTCTGTCACTTGAAATGAAATGAAATGAAAATCGTTTATTGTCACAAGTAGGCTTCAAATGAAGTTACTGTGAAAAGCCCCTAGTCGCTACATTCCGGCGCCTGTTCGGGGAGGCTGGTACGGGAATTGAACCGTGCTGCTGGCCTGCCTTGGTCTGCTTTAAAAGCCAGCTCTTTAGCCCTGTGCTAAACCAGCCCCACTTGAAGCTTCTTTGTCAGTGGCTCCTTCCAGGGCTCCATTGGAGACCCAGGCAACATCTCCCAGAGTGACACACAAGGGCATATGGGAGGTGACAGATGGCCTCTTTAGGAGAGCACACAAAGTTGTCCAATTCTACCTAGATTTCAAAAGCCAGTCTGTAATAGCATTGGATTTTGCAGCAATCTCACTTTCCTGCAAGTGCAAAATGCTATTGGCTGCACACATGTGGCCTTGAGTGTTTCCTGGCAGCAGCCAGTCACATTCATCAATAAAAAAGGATTTCATTCTTTGAACATGCAGCTCACATTTGATCACAGTCGGCAAATTCTGCATGTTTGTGTTCAATTCCCAGGGAGCTCTCACAATGCCAACTTTCTGACCCACTCTCAAGCACCGCAGTTATTTGAGGGTCAGAACAGGGACCTGGGGTTGGATTCTCCGCACCCTGATGCTGAAATTGCATCCGGCGCCGGGGCGGAGAACCCATTTCCGCGCATCGAATCGGGACCGGCGGCGGTTCCTCGATTCTCCAGACCCATGCCGTGCCGCGTATCCCCTATCTGTGCCCATTGCCAGAGGCCTGCCCTGCTATTTCATAGAATTTACAGCGCAGAAGGAGGCCATTCGGCCCATCGAGTCTGCACCGGCTCTTGGAAAGAGCACCCTACCCAAGGTCAACACCTCCACCCTATCCCCATAACCCAGTAACCCCACTAAGGGCAATTTTGGACACTAAGGGCAATTTACCATGGCCAATCCACCTAACCTGCACATCTTTGGACTGTGGGAGGAAACCGGAGCACCCGGAGGAAACCCACGCACACACGGGGAGGATGTGCAGACTCCGCACAGACAGTGACCCAAGCCGGGAATCGAACCTGGGACCCTGGAGCTGTGAAGCAATTGTGCTATCCACAAGGCTACCGTGCTGCCCCTAATTCCTACCGTGCTGCCCCTATTCTCCACCCCCAACCAGCCAAAGTCCCGATGGCATGGATCTAACATGGTCCTGCCGTTCGGGATACTCGTGGGGTGGTTGCAGTCTCAGTCCGCTTCAGCCATGGTCGGAGGTGAGCCGATCGGAGGGCAGGGGGGCCTCATACGGGACCGGGCTATTTTGGGCAGCCAGTCCGGGTCGGCACGCGGCTGATCAGGGGCACTATTTAGAAGGCCCAGCTCCGTGGTCTGAGTCCGCCATGGAGCACGGCGCGGCCGTTGGAGGCCGCCGCCGTGCGCATGCGCGACCTCTGACCCGGAAATGCGGGGACCCGTATCTGCAGCTAAAGCTGCTCAATTCATGACTGGTCCCTGCTAGCCCCCTGCAGGGCTATGAACATGGGGCCTTTTGAAGCCAGTTTTTCTGGTGTGAAAGGCCACAGTTTTTATGTCGGCGTGGGGACATCGTCCCTGAAATGGAGAATCCAGCTCCTGGTCTCCAGCAGTCCTCTAAGTGTCAGAGATCTCGGCTGTCACTTCCGTAGCCAACTGTGCACCCGTGTCAGTGATATGCTCATCAGAATATGACCCAAGCATATTCTAAATTTTGGCCCACCGAAGGAAAGCATCTGTGCTGGTGGAGGGTGCAAGTGAACGGTGTGATGGTGCATCCTCTGAGGCTTCTAAGTCATCCTCCTCAGAGGTGGGGTTGGAGATGGATCTGTGGCTGGTCTCCATTTGGGCCTCCCCCTTTTCTTGCTGGTACCTGACATCGGGAAAGAAAGATTTGGTGAGTGCCCCTTAAGAAAACAATTCTGGCCTTGGGTGACTCTTTGGAGTTTGCACATTCTCCCCGTGACAGTGGGTTTCTTCCGGGTGCTCAGGTTTTGTCCCACAGTCCAAAGATGTGCCATGATCAATGCGCGGGCTTACGGAGATGGAGTGGCCCTAGGTAGAGTGCTCTTTCAGAGGGTTGATGCATACTCAATGTGCCAAATGGCCTCCTTCTGCACTGTATGGATTCTATGGACTCTGTGGGCACAGGTGGCAACTCTAGGCTAGAGGCAGCCTCACTGGCTTCCTCAGGGAGTCCAATCTTGCCTTCAGCACACGCACAGTCCTGCTCATCCTCAGTTATCTCTCTGGCCTGCTCCTCTTGCAGGGTCAGGACTTTGAAGTCGGGAATGCCACCTCCGGAGTGGGAGCGTTCCCACTTACTGTGGGCTTCCTTATCCTGCAGAAAGACAAACGTTGATTGTCATCCCAATGGTTGCATGAGCAGTTTAGGAGCATGCATGCATCTGGCAGCTCCTGAGCCCTCCCCAGTAAGTGATTAACAAGCAGGATGTCCTGCAACTGATAGAACATTGAGAGCATGAAGTGGTTGGAACACATTCAAACCACATGTGGCCCATCTGCTGCTGAGTCCTGGAACCCAAACCTGTCTGACATCCCTGTACACTTACACACTTAGACTAACTGATGCCTGTCAGTTTGCAGTGAGTGTAGATGGTGCACTTACTCTGGCAGAGTCGAGGTGACTCCTCTTCCTGCACTGCTCGGTATTTCTGTGCTGGGCCCCAAAGACCTCCGTCCAGGTCACCATGGCCAACCAGGAAAGCCTATTGCTGCTTTCCCAGGGAAATATGGCCTGCCACCTTTGCTGGACAGCCTGGTGGGAACCTGCAGGGAGGTGATGCTAAATCATGGAGCACCATATGTTGTTTGGTCTGCGACATCTTGGTTTTGGCAATATCTAGGAATCCTGGTTTGCAGTGGGTGTCCGGGTGCCCTTTAAATATGGCGTCGGGTGGTGTGAGGTGCTGTGGAGGGTAAACGCCTTGACTTTGTGTGCGAGGCTGGGGAGCTGATACAGCTGAAGGTAGTGTACAGGGCACACATTACAAAGTCTAGGATGAGCTGGCTGTTCGAGAGGGTGGAAGATGTCTGGGAGCAATGTGGGAGGATCCCTGCGAACCATGTACATATGTTTTGGGCCTGCCCGAAACTGGAAAGGTTTTGGAGTACGGTTTTCAGCACCATTTCGGGAGTTCTGCACGTGGATGTGGAACTCGGTCGCCTAGAAGTCAAATTCGGGCTGTCGGACTGGCCGAAGCTGCAGAAGGGTGTGGGGGCAGATGTCTTAGCCTTCGCCTCGCTGATTGCTCGCAGGCGGGTCTTGTTGGGGTGGAGGTCAGCCTCTTCACTCTGTGTCTCGGTGTGGTAGGGGCGACCTGTTGGAGCTTTTGGCCCTGGAGAAAGTGAAATTTGCTCAAAGGGGAGCGAATAATGGTTCTACAATAGTTGAGGTTTGTTCATTTTGGAAAGTTAGTTACCGTTGACTGCTGAGGGAGGGACGGGGGTGAGGTAGGAGGTGGGGGGGAGTAATGGGTTCCGGGGGGGGGGGGGGTTGTGTTTGTTGGAGAAATGTTGAAAATTTGGAATAAAAATACTGAAACAAAAAATGGCACCCGGACCTTCGACCCCATGAGGTAACAGCGGGTATGGTAACTTCCTGCTGTGCTCCTCGCAGATGCATAGGTAATGAACCGAATTACATAAATGCACACCTCGTCAACTGTCATGCCCCTTTCCGTGGAAATCACTCCAACCTCCACGTCGCCACCGGACCTTTTTTTGATAAATGTTTTTTATTGGGTTTTTGAACAAAGTATATTTACCGTTATGCATACAGGATAAGAAACGTATAGAGAAGAGAAGGGCACACCCAAACATATCAAAGAAAAGAAAATAATAAATAATAAAAAAATACAATAACAAATAAAATAGAATAACTGGGAGGGTGTTGTGCACAAGCTCAACAGCAGCAACTCTGTACACCTGGCAAAATTATTTACAACACATAAGTAGGCGACTGTTTGGGGGGGGGGCGGAGACTGGGGAGGTAAATATACATTCGGGTGCTGGAGAAACAATTACAGTGGGCAATACTCGAATGGGTTTGGTGTTGTCGCTTGCTTCTCCCGGACGGATCTCGCTGCCGTCTCGCGCTCACCTCCGCTTCTGCCATTCCTCTCGTCTTTCGTCTTTATTCTCCTCATTCCCTGCTCCTGGAGATGCCAAGTTCATTATCGTATCCCGTGCCTTCCTTCTGGCTCTCATTTCCCTGCCTCTCCCCCCCCCCCCCCCCCCCCCCCCACCTCCCTGGTTCTCCTCTCTTGTTCCCTGTCTCTTCTCTTTCCCCCCCCCCCCCCCCCCCCCCACCTCCCACGTTCTCCTCTCTTGTTCCCTGTCTCTTTCCCCCCGCTCCCCACCTCCTGTGGTTCGCCTTTCTTTCCTCTTAGGTTTAGCTGTCCCGTCCCCGTCCCCTCTCCCGGTCTATCTCTCCCTCTCATGCTTTGGCTACTTTCCCCTGATTCTTGGCTACCTGGCTATTTTGCGTGAATGGTTCCCACGTTCTGTGGAAGTCGTCGTCTGACCCTCGGATGGCGAATTTGATTTTCTCCATTTGGAGAGATTCCAAGAGATCGGACAGCCAGTCTGCAGTTTTGGGTGGTGCTGCTGACTGCCAGCCGAACAGGAATCTACAGCGGGCGATCAGGGAGGCAAAGGCAAGGGCGTCCGCCCTCCTCCCCAGGAATAGATCTGGCTGGTCTGATACCCCAAAGACTGCCACCTTTGGGCATGGCTCCACCCTCATGCCCACCACTTTGGACATTGCCTCGAAGAAGGCTGTCCAGTACCCAGCAGTCTGGGGCAAGACCAGAACATGTGGGTGTGGTTGGCCGGGCCTCCTTGGCACCGTTCACATCTATCCTCCACCTCCGGGAAGAACCTACTCATATGGGTTCTTGTTAAGTGGGCTCTATGTACCACTTTTAGGTTTAGCCTTGCGCACATGGAGGTGGAGTTGACCCTATGCAGTGCTTCGCTCCAGAGTCCCTACCCTATCTCGATGCCCAGGTCCTCCTCCCATTTCTTTCTTGTTGCGTCCAGTACGGTGTCAGTCATACATGTCACTACAGTTTCCTTTACAGGGCTAAATCGCTGGCTTTGAAAGCAGACCAAGGCAGGCCAGCAGCACGGTTCAATTCCCGTACCAGCCTCCCCGAACAGGCGCCGGAATGAGGTGACTAGGGGCTTTTCACAGTAACTTCATTTGAAGCCTACTTGTGACAATAAGCGATTTTCATTTCATTTCATCTAGTATGCTTGCATCCAGTAGTTCTTCCAGTAATGTCTGTCATGGCGGTTGTGGGTACGTCCTTGTCTCCTTTCGTAGGAAGTTTTTGAGCTGTAGATACCTTAGCTCGTTCCCCCTGGCTAGCTGGAATTTCTCTGTCAGTTCGTCCAGTGTTGCGATCCTGCCGTCTGTGTATAAGTCCCTGACTGTCAGTGTCCCTCCGTCCTGCCCCCACCTTTTGAAGGTGGCGTCAGTCAGTGCTGGTGTGAACCTATGGTTTTTGCAGATGGGAGCTATGTCCGACATTTTGGTCAGGCCAAATTGCTGCCGTAGTTGGTTCCAGGATTGGAGGGTGGCTATCACCACCGGGCTGCTGGAGTGTGGCTATCGCCACCGGGCTGCTGGAGTGTTTTTTGAGTGGGGATGGGAGTGCTGCTGTGGCGAGGGCCCGGAGGGAGGTCCCCATGCAGGAGGCCTCTTCCGCGCGCACCCACTCGGCTTCTGGCTCCTTGATCCATCCCCTTATTCGCTCGGCCATCGCCGCCCAGTGGTAGAATTGTAGGTTTGGGAGGGCAAGCCCCCCCCTGGATTTTGTTTTTTGTAGGACCTTCTTTGGGATCCTAGCATTCTTCGCCCCCCCATACAAACGCCATGATTAGTTTGTCCAGTGCTTTGAAAAAGGCCTTGGGGATGTAGATCAGAATTGATCGAAGTAGGAAGAGGTACCTGGGCAGTACGTTCATTTTGATCGTCTGGACTCTCCCCGCGAGGAAGAGTGGGAGTGTGTTCCATCTTTGCAGGTCCTTTTTTACTTCCTCCGTCAGACTGGTGAGGTTCCATTTGTGGATCCCTTTCCAGTCATGGGCTGTTTGGATCCCCAGGTAGCGGAATCTGTGTCGGGCTTGTTTAAACAGCAGTCTCGTTAGTGCTGCCCCCCCTGCTTGTGGGTGTACGGGAAGATCTCGCTTTTGCTCATGTTGAGTTTGTAGCCTGAGAAGGTGCCGCACTCTTTTAGGAGCGCGATGATTCCGTCCAGGCTGCTCTGTGGGTCCAAAATGTAGAGGAGCAGGTCATCTGCATAGAGTGAGACTCTGTGCTCTCTCCCTCTCCTTCGGATCCCCCTCCAGCTTTTTGCTGCTCTGAGCGTGATTGCTAGTGGTTCGATCGCTAGAGCGAACAGCAGCGGGGACAGTGGGCAGCCTTGTCTGGTGCCCCTGTGCAGCTGGAAGTATCGGGAGTTGGTATTGTTGGTCCGTACACTAGCCATGGGAGCGTTGTACAGGCGTTTTACCCAGGAGGTGAACCCTGTTCCAAGTCCGAACCGCTCCAGTACCTCTATGAGGTATTTCCATTTGACTCTGTCGAAGGCCTTTTCTGCGTCTAGGGAGATGATCACCTCTGGTGTTCTCTCCCCGGAGGGGGTCATTATCACGTTCAGCAGGCGCCTGATGTTCGAGGTAAGCTGTCTATCTTTGACGAAGCCCGTCTGGTCCTCTGCGACCACCTCAGGTACACAGTTTTCTAGCCTTTTGGCTAGGATTTTGGCCAGTATTTTGGCATCTGCGTTCAGCAGTGAGATGGGTCTCTATGTCCCACATTCCGTTGGGTCTTTGTCTTTCTTAGGTATCAGCGAAATTGAGGCCTGTGCTAGCGTAGGTGGCAGTGTGCCCCTCGCTAGCGAGTCTGTGAACATCTCCCGCAGGTGCGGGGCCAGTGCTGTCGCAAATGTTTTGTAGAAGTTCGCCGGGAACCCGTCTGGTCACGGCGCCTTCCCCGCCTGCTTGGAGCTAATGCTGTCCATGATCTCTCCCAGTGCTAGTGGTGCTTCCAGGCCCCGTTTTCTGCCCTCCCCCACGACTGGAATGTCCAGTCCATCAAGGAACCGTTTCATCCCGGACTCCCCCATTGGGGGCTCTGAGGTGTACAGGCCTTGATAGAAGGCCCTGAAGGTTTTGTTGATCTTTTCTGTTTCTGTTTCTCACGTGCCTCTGGTATCCCTGATTTGTGCAATTTCCCTGGTGGCTGCCTGCTTTCTCAGCTGGTGTGCCAACAGGCGGCTGACTTTGTCTCCGTGTTCGTATAGGGTCCCACGTGCCTGGCGGAGTTGGTGCACTGCTTTCCTGGTGGAGAGCAGATCAAAGTTCCTTTGTAGCTCTTTTCTCTCCGCCAGGAGCTCTACGGCCGGGGCCTCGGGGTATATTCGGTCTACCTCCAGTATGGAGTCGACCAGCTGCTGCCTAGCCGCCCTTTCCTCCCTATCTCTTCGCGCTTTGAAAGCAATGATTTCTTAGTACGGCCTTTAGCGCTTCCCAAAACATGGAGGGTGAGACCGCCCCGTTCTGATTGTTCTCCGTGTATTCTGCTATGGCCCGCGATATCCTTTCGTTGAAGGCCTTGTCAGCTAGTAGGACAACGTCCAACCTCCATGTGGGGCGTTGGGCCCTGCCCGTCTCCAGCCTCACGTCCATGTAGTGTGGAGCGTGGTCTGATATCACAATTGCGGAGTATTCCACTTTGTCTATCCCCGGAAGCATCGTTTTCCCCACCACAAAGAAGTCAATTCTGGTGTATACGTTGTGTATACATTAAATTGATCCCAAAGTTTGCAAACTGAATTAATGCCTAGAATTGCCTTAAGACTTAGCATGCCATTTTTATGTGGCAGTAAAGAAACATGAAAATTACTGACGGTCAGGACATTGTGTTACCAAAACGCAGCTGGACACCTCATAATAACAACTCTATTGAGGGTCAAAGTGTCACATTGTAGAGAAACCACTGGTAATGAATCTGAAACCTCCCAGGAATTATTCAGTCTTCCCATGCCCTTGAGAACTTCTGCAAAGCATTGTAAACTTAAGTTACTAATGCACTTCTTCCAGTCATTTTCAGTATAATTAGATTCGAAGTGCAATTTGTTTAACCAGCAATTTTCACTTGTAGTGAGTTGGATTTCAGTTGTCTATGGAGAGGGAAATAGCTGACATTTGCTCAGCTTTAAACTGGAAACAGATGCTCAGTATTAATTGCGGAGTCTTTGGCTGCAGAAAGAGTTGCTTGGTGTTGTAAATTAGGGGCAGCATCTCATGATTCCAGTCACCGCCCACATCCATTTTACTTACTCTCCCTCTTTCCGAGAGAGCATTTAAAGGCAATCTTAGAGTCTGAAAATAAAAGATCAATTTTACTGAATTCTCTTCTATTTTTCATTTAACAGGAATGTAGTACGTCAACACAGTTCAACACAAAAGTACTCAAGACTGAGCAAACTGTTGTGGTCCTTAATCGCACTGTGTGATTCTGTGGAGGCCTGGCTATTGGAAGCAATCCTCTAACAGCATGGTAGCACAGTGGTTAGCACAGTTACTTCACAGTTTCTGGGTCCCAGGTTCGATTCCCGGCTTGGGTCACTGTCTGCGCAGTCTGCACGTTCTCCCCGTGTTTGCGTGGGTTTCCTCCGGGTGCTCTATTTTCCTCCCAAGTCCAAAGATATGCAGGTTAGGTGGACTGGCCATGATAAATTGCCCTTAGTGTCCAAAATGGTTGGGTGGGGTTATGGGGATAGGGTGGAGGTGTGGGCTTGGGTGGGGTGCTCTTTCCAAGGGCTGGTGTAGACTCGATGGGCCGAAAGGCCTCTTGCTGCACTGTAAATTCTATGATTTCTATGATTCAGCTTTCACTTTCAGTCCAAGGGAGATTGAGGTGTTGTTAAATCAAGGGGCGCGATTCTCCGAGTCCCCCGCCAGGCCGGAGAATCGGTGCAACCGCGCCACGCCGCCCCACGCCAGCGCGCGATTCTCCGAGGTGCGCCGTTCACTCCTGGTCACTGCCGGCGGGAACTCTGCATGAAGGGTCAGGGGCCGGCCTTGGGGGGGGGGTGCTCTGCCCCGGGGGGGGCCTCCGATGGGGTCTGGCCCGCGATCGGGGCCCACCAATCGGCGGGCCGGCCTCTTCTCCTCCCCCCCCCCCCCCCCCCCCGGGCCTACTTTGTTGCGCGGTCGGCCCCTGAACCCCCACACCATGTTGCGTAGGGGCCGGGGTGCTGAAGAAGTCCCCCGCACATGCGCGGCGCCCATTTGGCGCCAGGAAGGGAGGCTGGAGCGACGTGAACCGCTCCAGCGCCGTGCTGGCCCCCTACGGGAGCCAGAATCGGTTGTCCCCGCACCCGTTTCGTGTCGTCGTGAAACGTGACGGCGTTCACGACGGAGCGAACACTTAGTCTCTATTTTGGAGAATCGTGCCTATAAAGTCCCATATAGAGAAACATTGCTCATCGGGCAGCACGGTAGCATAGTGGATAGCACAATTGCTTCATAGCTCCAGGGTCCCAGGTTCGATTCCAGCTTGGGTCACTGTCTGTGCGGAGTCTGCACATCCTCCCCGTGTGTGCGTGGGTTTCCTCCGGGTGCTCCGGTTTCCTCCCACAGTCCAAAGATGTGCGGGTTAGGTGGATTGGTCATGATAAATTGCCCTTAGTAACCACAATTGCCCTTGATGTTGGGTGGGGTCACTGGGTTGTGGGGATAGGATGGTGGTGTTGACCTTGGGTGGGGTGCTCTTTCCAGGAGCCGGTGCGGACTCGATGGGCCGAATGGCCTCCTTCAGCACTGTAAATTCTATGATTTGTCCACCAGTGGGTCATTTTCTATCCATTCACTTCTAATTAGAGAAAACTAATCACAGGATAGCAAGCGCAGAAGTAGAATTTCTACCCAGGGTTACCGTACCAGCCTCCCTGAACAGGCGCCGGAATGAGGCGACTAGGGGCTTTTCACAGTAACTTCATTGAAGCCTACTTGTGACAATAAGCGATTATTATTATGTACATGGGCTTCTAAAAGGCGTTTGATAAAGTGCTACGTAAAAGGCTTGTCAGCAAAGTCGAAGCCCAATAACAAAAGGGACAGCAGCAGTAAGGTGATGAAGTTGGCTGAGTGATGGGAGACAGAGAGCAGTGGTGAGTGTTTGTCAGACTGGAGTGAAGTATACAGCGGGGTTCCCAAAGAGCTTGCACTATGACCACTACTTTTCTTGATATATGCAAATGACTAAGACAATTTTCAAATTTGCAAATGATACAAAATTTTGGAAGTATTGTGAACTGTGAGAGGAATAGTGATATTCAAGGGGACAAAGACTGGTAGAATAGGCAGAGAAGTGTGAAGTGATGGATTTTGATGGGAAGATCGAGGAAAGGCAGTACAAAATAAACGGTACATTCCAAAGGCATGCAGGAGCAGAGAGACCTGGGGGCTTATGTGCTTTAATAATTGAATCTGGCAGGGCAGTTGAAAAAGCGTTTAATAAAGCACAGGGGATTCCGTTATTAATAAGGGTATGGGGCAGGATTTCCCTTTCCACGGAATAAATATAGTTGCCAGGTAGGAATAGTGGCTTTTCCCCACCAATCACGATGGTGCATTTTCGTGCTCCATTGTCTGCCTCTTGCCTCCTTAAATATGCACTCGCTGGAAACACGTTGTTTTGCCAGTGGGCAGCCAGTGATTCTCCCGTCCCGCCTCAGCGGATTCTCGCTCCGGGCTCTCTATTGAAACTGCACTCACACACAGATCTTTCAATGTCTGCAGTCCAGGACTGCTCCAGGTGACAAATGGCTCCCAAAAGCAGAAAGAGTGCAGCCTCCAAGTTTAGTGATGCCTCATAGGGTCATCTTCTGGACACTGCCGTGGTCCACCTGGACCTTCTCTACCCTGGCAATGGCCGGCAGAAACAACAAGGTCACCAATCCAGCTCTGGAGGAAGCGTCTGTGACAGGGAGTACCACCTCAGCTCACAGGAGAATAGCGATACAGTGTCGCAAACAGATGAATGATCTCATCCAGGGGTAAGTCAACCTTCTCATTCCTTTCAGCTGACACTCTCGCAAGCCCCTCTCACAATCCGAGGATGACAATCCACCGGGATCTCACACACCACCAGCATAAAGGACAGCACCACTCACTCGCCCACACATACCTTGACATCTCCATTTGGACTCACATCCCATGCAGTTTGCATCTTCAGCCCGTACACAGCTCCACCCAGCACCCACACAAAGCAGGCATCCTTATCATTTGTCTTTGTATGTTTCCTGCTCACACTTTCTCCATCTGTCTTTCTGTAGACTAGGCATGCCCACCATAAGGGGGAGAGGTCACAGACTGATGTCAGAGATCAAGGCCCTCACCCAATCTGAGGAGTGTGCGGCACACCTGCCTGGAGAGGGCCAGGACCATATCTGCGGCGACAGTGAGGTCAGCGCCGCACACCCAAACAAGGACCTTGCACTAGCTGATTCCTCAGGCAGCAAGACTGAGAGTGCAATGTTATGTCTTGGTGCCTGTTGCCATGTGCTAATTAGCCCTACTCTCTATCATCGGCACCACAGCCAAGCACCCCAGGGACACTGGGGGCCAGCCCCTCATATCCAGCCCCAAAGATATCTCGGATGAGGATTTTGAGGGCCCACTTGTGAAAGATACATCACAGCGGTCACCCACATCTTCCACCTGCGTAGACATAAGTACCTCGGTGGGATCTAGTTCTAGAGCAGGCTCGGTGTTACAATCTGGTCCACAGCAAATGGAGACAGGGACATCCAAAGTCAGTGACACTCAGGGGATTGCTGGAGGCCAGGAATTTGCTGAGTCCCAGTCTTTGGGACTTGGTCCTAATGCAGATGTTGGAGCTGCGGTGACAGACATGGGAATATCAGGCAATGTAGTCAGCTGTATTCCAAAGATTCTAACATAAAATGGAGAAGTCCATCATATTCAGCCTGAGGTAATAGCGTCGGCATGCTAGCGCACCTAGGTCAGCACTGGTAGGATGGTGTCCATCATGGATACCTTGAGCCTGTGCTGCTGTGGGAGTTACACTCCATCACTCTAGGTGTTGGTGGCATTCACTGGGCCAGGACACCTAAACCTCATTCCAGCTTCCCCTTCTCCTCAAGGAGAGGGCCATGGGTCCTGGGCCACCCATAAGGATGGGGAAAAGCAGATGTGCACCTGCGGGTCATTAATTCAAGTGACTCCGGGAGTGTCTGGTTGATTCCAATCCTCTCTTCCTCTGCGCCCATCATCTCCGGGTCCACAGGCCGAGGAGGGTGCACCTGCTCCCTCTGGAGCTGGTTTAGCTCAGGGGCTGGTTTAGCTCACGGGGCTAAATCGCTGGCTTTTAAAGCAGACCAAGGCAGGCCAGCAGCACGGTTCAATTCCCGTACCAGCCTCCCCGAACAGGCGCCGGAATGTGGCGACTAGGGGATTTTCACAGTAACTTCATTGAAGCCTACTCGTGACAATAAGCAATTTTCATTTCATTTTCATTTCATTTCATTTTCATTCATTTTCATTTCATTTCATTTCCAAATCAGGCCGGGGCCCTTTTGGTCTTGGCCCTTCAAAGGACGCCCTCCATTTCATCAAAAAGAACAGGGCATAGCAGTCGGCAGGCTGCCTTCACCTCCACTGTGGAATACTAGGAGCACCATGATGGCACAGGTGTTCACTAATGTAATCTGAATTGCACCTATTTTAAATCCCCTCTTGTGTCTGCCTCTTCTGTATGCTGAATTGTGTTGTCTTTTTTCTCAGTTTCACTTTCTGCTGTGCTGTTACTTGAGATTCCAAGAATGAGAGGGCACAGATTTTAAGTGATTTGCAAACGAAGCAAATGAGATGTGAGAAAAAACTTCTTCACACAACGAATAGTTTGGGTCTGGAATGCACTGCCTGGAAGGGTGAGGCATGCAAGAGGGATTGGATGATTATTTGAATAACTACAATATGCAAGGGTACAAGGAAATGGTAGGGAAATGACACTAAGTCATGATGCTTGCTTGGAGAGTCGGTTTAGACACAATGGGCCAAATAGCCTCCTCCTGCCCCCTAAAAATTCTGTGATTTTCAGTTTTTATTTCCAGACCCTCCCTGTGTGACCGTGGAAATCCTCACATCGTCCCTGTAATCCTCGATTCCATTGTATTGTGGTTGATGTCACTGTGTTACTCCCTGAGACATTTGAGGTGGATGCGTCTATGCCCAATATAGACCTTGCCTCTCCCCAAAGTGAAACCTCCTCTACCGTCATATAGAGACCCAACCAACCGCTATGAGACCATTGAGCGCCCGGCCTACGTTACCTCTTCCCCATTTACAAGCTGCAGATGGCCCCCTGATTGTACCTGTACCATCTGCAGCAAAGTACAATGCCAGAAACACCCCTGACTGCCGTGCTTGTGGTGATGACCACGCCCTGTGCAAACAATGCTGGGTGTGACCGACAGTGGGCTGACATATCCTCCCCTGGGACAAGAATTGTCTTTAGAAGCTCAGCAATGTAAACTGAAGTGCTTCTTCATTCCGCAGTCCTCCCATTTTGGTCGTGACTCACTTATTTCCTATTGTAAGAGACTCTCTCCCAATTTTGGCACTGAGGACCCTCTCCCCTCCCCACCCCCCATAAGTCTGAATGCAACCTTCCCCAGTCTTACCCATCACACCCAGTCAACCCCTTACTCTCCCGCCCTTCCCTTGCCTCTGTCTTGTCTTTCTCCACTCCCAGTAAAGCCCTTTCCCTACAGCACATTACAACTGCTGGTCTGGTGTATACAGCCTTGCCCTTGTAGTCACCCCATGAAGTGAAGTGGTGCTGCCTGTGAAGCCTGCTAGAGTCCAAGATGCCATGAGCGCTGCGTGATGCAAGGAAGCAAATAAACCTCAAAGTCATGAGTGAAATGCAGGTCGCCTGGTGCACGTCGCTTATATGCGGTTGTGAAACACACCTGCCTAATTAGATGCCAGGGTGTTCTTTTGACCTGGCATGGGAGCCTGTTTCCAGCAAGCTGCCTTGATAATGAACATTAGATACGTTCTAATGTATTCAAATGGGATTCCCGACATGGCGTGTTGGGAAAAGCCCGCGACCATTGAGGGCAGAGCGGACAATCGCAACCTGTCTGTATGCTAACGGGAAACTGACTTCTTTGCTTCCCTTTCAACTGCTATTACCGGAAAAACTCGGCCTCGGAATGTTATACCCCCAAAGCATAGTGAGAGATGCACACGTTACTTTTAAAAAGCAACATGAATCTGGACACTGTACCGTCGCAAAATTGACTCCAGAAAGCCTAGGATTCCCTTTCTGGGTTCTGCACCGACCTGTCTGAACATATCTGGGAAGTCACTTAACATGTAAATAACCTTGCCAGGTGCTGATTGATTACTCCTCACCATTTCAACGGAAGAGACTTAAAATGACACTGGTTGCCAGACTTGCCGCTCCCATGAAGATGGGATATCCAATGAAGTCATTCAATGAGGATGATCATAACTGAAATGTTATTGGGCTATCAAACATTTCCCCATTGTGTGTCAATTACATCGGCATTCAACCTCCAATGTGGATTACATCAAAACTGTCATCACGTGGCAGAAATTGACTGGAGAGGGAACAGATAGTTCATTAATCTACAAAGGCAGATTGTTTATTTATCCACAAAGGCAATCCAAATTCAGTCTGGGACAAGCCCCTCAGAGGGAGAGACCTCGTCCAGCAAAAGGAAAGAACACTACCTCGTAAAGAAAGCTATCTCAGGCAGTGAAGAAGGGCTAATTTTTTTACCTGCAAGATTATTTCTTTACTGCAGACCACAATTTCAACTGAAAAGCCAGAAACTTACAGCATCCATTTGTCTTCAGAGAACAAAGAGAGAATCCTTCACGCCCGCAACATTTTCAATCACAATTTTAAGGACTGTGAAATGACTGTTTCTGTTTTACCCTTATAATAATCGAAGTACATGTTATATCTTTATTTCTTGTGTGTGTCTATTTGTTTGGGGAGTGGATGTTCATTGCATTTACATTTAGAGTGTTGTGGAAAATGAATGTTTACCTTTCAATTTAAACTTGCAAGAAAGCCTTTTTGTGTATGTTCTTTAAAGTCATAGCATTCAAGGGGTCAAAACATTCCCTCTCAAAAATACATCTGTTGCAGTCAGCCAAGAGATGAGAAAAGGGGAAAATTATCTCACATCGCTCTCCGCCTATTAAAACAGTATATTAAAAAAAAGAGGTAAAGCTTTACAAAATATTGTTTCAGCTTCAACCGGAGTATTGTGTCCAAATCTGGGCACCTCACTTTAGGAAGGATGTGAAGACTTTAGAGAGGGTGCAGAGAAGATTTACAAGAAAAGGCCCAGGGATCAGAGACTTCAGTTATTTGACAGATTTGGGAAGCTGAGCTGTTCTCCTGAGAAAAGGTTGAAAGGAATTTTGATTAAAATGTTCAAAATCAAGAAGGGTCTGGACAAATTAGAGGGAGAAACTGTTCCCATTGTCAAGAATCAGAGGGGTTGATTTAAGGTGAATGAAGAAAACTGTTTATGCAATGAGTGGCTAGGGTCTGGAATGCACTACCTGAGAGCTTGGTAAAACTAGATTCAATGTGGCTTTTAAAAAGGAATTAGATAATTACCTGGGGCTGCCTGAGGTGCTCCTGCAGGAATCTGACATGGACATCGTGTGCCAAATGAGCTCCTTGTGATGCGGTGACCATTCTGTGATTCTATCAATGCAGGAGGTAGAGAGTTCTACATTTTTGAGATTTCGATCAGGAATGAGTTAGAGGTCCAATGAGCAATCATCATCAAGATAATTAATTATAGACTTCCGGTGGCGTGGGCGAGCAGGGCGGCCGCAACAACCAAGAGCTCCCGCCGGTGGCCACGATTCGCGGCGATTTCGGGGAAATCCCCGGGTCCTCACGCACACCCAGACTATCGTCGGCCTTGGGGGCCGTCATGAGTAGCCAGCGGGGCCGGTTTAAAAACCGGCGAAGAACCCTGCGCGGGCGGCGGGGGCTGAGGCGCTGGGCCCGGCGCGGCAGGTTAGAGCAGCGGGGGGCGGAGCTACGAGGAAGCTGAGGCGGCAGGCCCGAGGCCAGGGCACTATTTAGGGAGGGTGCTCCACGTCGGATGGCTCCCACCTTGGAAGAAGAAAGAAGGTTGAAGCCTGGTCCCATGGGAGCTCTGGGTGAATGCAGAGGAGAAAGAAAGAAAGAAAGGGGAGAAAGGTTTAAGGAAGTTTGGTGAAAGTTTTTTTTTTCTCTTCCCCTTTTTTTTTCAAAAAAAGAATGTCAGATTGATGAAGGGCAGGAGGGTGAAGGGGGAAAGAGGAGAAAGGAAAAAAGATAAAAAAACAATAAGCCACTAAAGGATGCGAAGAGTAGCATCGAAGAAAGGAGGAAATGCGGGTTTGCCGCTGAAGGAGAAGACGAGCAAAAGTGTTGACGGGATGGCGGAAGCCGAACTGCAAGGCGGGGCCGCACTACTTACGGTGGAGAAGATGACTGAGGTGATGGCGGTGGAGCTGGAAAAACAGTTTGTGAGGCACATGGAGGCCTTGAGGAAAGAGACGGCGGTCGTGTTGAGGTCATTGGTGGAGGAGGCATTCGGTCCGAGGAGGGTGGAGGTGGCAAAGGCATCGGCCGAGGTGAGAGAGCAGGGCGAGAAGATGAAGGAGGTGGACGAGGCCGTGGCATGACACAGCGACCAGGTCACCTCGATGGGGGACGAGCTGCGGAGGGTGGTGGAGGTTAACAGAGGACTCTGAGCAAAGCTGGAAGACTTGGAAAACTTCTCAAGGCGGCACAATTTGAAAATTGTGGGCTTGCCCGAAGGGACAGAGGGCCCAAGGCCAACGCAATACTTCGCTAAGAAGTTGGCGGAGCTGATGGGGGAGGGTGAGAGCCCCACCCTGTACGAGCTAGACCGAGCTCATCGGTCATTAAGGCCGAAGCCCAAAGTGAACGAGCCGCCAAGGGCAGTAATTATCTGCTTCCATAAGTTTTGCATGAAGGAGAAGGTATTAAGCTGGGCGAAGCAGGAGCGTGAGGTGCTGTGGGATGGTACTGCAGTTCGGATCTACCTGGACTTGATGGTGGAGTTGGCAAAAAGACGAGCGGCGTTTGGGCGAGTGAAGGCGGCTTTGTACAAGAAGGGGGTGTGATTTGGTGTGGTGTACCCGGCGAAGTTGAGAGTAACATGTAACGCCAAAGACTTTTATTTTGAGACAGCGGAGGCGGCTGAGGCGTTCGTGAGGGCAGAAGGCTTGGGACAGACGTGAAGAGCGGAACTGGAAGAGAGACTGTGGACTGTGTTTGAGCGGCTGGAAAATGTACAAATGTTACAACTTTCTTTTTACAGATTTGTATTGAAATTTACTTCTCTCTGCATTGTTACAGAGTTCAAGTTAATGGCGTTCTGTGTTGCGACGGTTAAATGTTATGTTAGTGAATTGTAGGGGTTGGATTGTTGGGTTTGTTTAGGAGTTTCTTTCTCTGGGACTGGGTGGAAGGGGACGAGAGGTCTTGGCGGGGGGGGGGGGGGGGGGGAGCCACCCGCGCTAGCTAACTAAAGTCAACTAGTGAACGGGGGTGAGGTGACAGGAGGGCTGCGGACGTTGGAGCCTGGATAGCAGGCTTCAATGGACCTACGAGGCGAGCAAGAGGGGGTGGAGGGATGGATGTTGGGGGATATTTTTGTAGGGGGGGTTCTTGGGATGGGGGGGGAAGGGGTTCGATGTTAACAATGGACAGGGGCGGGTCAGGCCTATGGGGCAGGGCCCAGTGGTATGATGATGGTGGATAAGAAAGGTGGGGGGGGGGGGTGAGAGACCCCCAGTAAGGATAGTCACGTGGAACGTGAGAGGGTTAGGTGAGGTCAAGGGTGCTTGCACATCTTAAAAGTTTGAAAGCCGATGTAGCAATGCTGCAGGAGACTCGCTTGAGGGTGAAGAACCAGGTGAGACTTAAAAAGGGCTGGGTTAGCCAAGTGTTTCACTCCGGATTTGATGGAAGGGCTCGAGGGGTAGCGGTGTTGGTCAGCAAAAGGGTAAGCTTCCAGATGGAGAAGGTGGTGGCAGATCAGGGGGGTAGATATGTGATTGTAGCAGGGGCGCTGGAGGGGAGATTAGTGGCGCTGTTAAGTGTATACGGTCCCAATTGGGACGATGTGGGATTCGCGAGGAAGGTGTTTGGGGCTATTCCTGACTTGGGCACGCATGAGCTGAATGTGGGGGGGGGGGGGGGGGGACTGGAACTTGTGCAGGAGCCAAGGTTGGACAGATCACGGCTGCGCTCGCTGGTCCCATCAAGGGGGGCGAAGGCGCTGGCTGGACTAATGGTGGAAATGGGAGGGGTGGACCCTTGGAGGTTCCTGCCCCCAAGGGAACGGGAGTACTCGTTTTTCTCAGCGGTCCATAAGGCATACTCGCGGATCGACTTTTTTGTGGTGGGGAAGGCTTTGCTGGCTGGAGTCAAGGGGTCGGAATACTCGGCAGTTGCAGTGTCAGATCATGCTCCACATTGGGTGGATATGGTGCTGGAGAAGGGGGCAGCGCAGAGACCGGGGTGGAAACTGGACGTGGGGCTTTTGGGGAACCGAAGTGTTCTGTGAGAAAATTGAAAAGGTAATTAAGGAATATGTAGGTTTCAATTGTATGGGTGAGGTGTCGAAGGCAGTCGTCTGGGAGGCTCTAAAGGCGGTGGTGAGGGATGAGGTAATTTTGTTTAATGCCAGGGTGGACAAAGAGGAGAGGTTGGAGCAGCAGAGGGTAATAGATGAGATGTTGGAGGTAGATAGGAGGTATGCAGAGGATGGGGACCCGGCGAAGCTGGAAAAGAGGAAGGAACTACAGGTGAGCTTCGACCGACTGTCCACCAGGAAGGCGGTGCGTCAACTGAGACGAGCAAGGGGTGCAGTTTATGAACATGGAGATAAGGCGTATGTTTAGCAGGTCAGCTCCGGAGGGAGGCAGCGGCAAGGGAAATTCTTCAGGTGAAGGATAGGGCAGGGAAGTTGGTGGTGGCTCCAGTGCTGATTAACAAGGTTTTTGAGGAGTTTTATGAGAGGTTGTACAAGTCAGAGCCACCCGGGGGAGACCGTGAGATGCAGGAATTTCTAGATGGGTTGCAGTACCCGAGGCTAGGGGAGGGGGACAGGGCTACATTAGAAGGAGCAAGAGTGGAGCAGGAGATAAAGGATGCGATTGGGAGGATGCAGTCGGGGAAGGTGGCAGGGCCGGATGGGTTTCCGGTGGAATATTATAAAAAATTTAAGGAGAGGTTGGCACCCCTGATGGTGGGGATGTTTGAGGAGGCGATAGGGAAGGGCGTATTGCTGCAAACCTTGAGACAGGCATCGATTTCACTGTTGCTAAAAAAAGATGAGGATCTGACGGAGTGTGGGTCGTATCGGCCCATATCACTTCTGAATGTGGACGCAAAAGTGTTGGCGAAGGTACTGGTGGGTAGACTGGAGGAGTGCCTCCCGAAAGTGATAGGGGAGGATCAGACGGGGTTCGTGAAAGGGAGGCAGCTGTTTTCAAACATTAGGAGAGTTTTGAACGTTGTTATGGCACCAGCAGAAGGGAAGGAAACAGAGGTAGTTGTGGCATTGGACGCCGAGAAGGCGTTTGATCGGGTAGAATGGGGGTACCTGATGGCAGTGCTGGAGCGGTTTGGGATTGGACCAAGGTTTGTGAACTGGGTAAAGCTATTATATAAGGAGCCGAAGGCGAGTGTCCGCACAAATAATATCAGTTCGAGATACTTTTCTCTCCACCGTGGGATGAGACAGGGATGTCCTATGTCCCCCCTGCTGTTTGCACTTGCGATTGAGCCGTTGGCCATCGCATTGAGATGTTCGGGAGCATGGAAAGGAATAGTGCGGGGTGGGGGGGTTGAGCATAGGGTGTCCTTATATGCCGACGACTTTCTGCTGTATGTGTCGGAACCGAGTGCGTCGATAGAAGGAATATTGGAGCTACTGCGGGTATTTGGGTCTTTCTCAGGGTACAAGCTGAACCTGGACAAGAGTGAGTATTTTGTGTTGTCTCGGCCGGGGGTGGGGGCAGGGGAGGGGGTGCTGCCACTCCGTAGAGCAGGGACTCATTTTAGGTATCTGGGGGTGCAGGTTGCCCGGGAGTGGGAAAGGCTTCGCAGGTGCAACATCACTAGTTTGGTGGGGAGAGTGAAAGCTGATCTGGCAAGGTGGGACGGCCTTCCTCTGTCACTGGCGAGTCGGGTACAGGCGGTTAAAATGAATGTGTTGCCGCAATTCCTGTTTATTTTTCAATGCCTACCGATTTTCCTGCCAAAGTCTTTTTTCAGGGAGATTGAGGGAAGGATTACCTCATTCATATGGGGAGGGAAGGTGGCCAGAGTGAGAAAGGTGCTGCTACAGAGGGGAAGGCAGGCAGGGGATTTGGGTCTCCCAAACCTGTTGTGCTACTACTGGGTGGCGAATGTGGAGAAGGTGCGGAGCTGGGTCAGAGGGGTTGATTCTCAATGGGTCAGAATGGAGGAGAGTTTGTGCAGGGGGTCGGGGCTGAAGGCACTAGCAACAGCGCCGCTCCCGATAGCTCCGAGGAAGTACGCAGGGAGTCCGGTAATAATAGCTTCATTGAAAATCTGGAGGCAGTTTCACCAACACTTCGGGTTGGGTTTGGGGTCAAGGGAAATGCCGATTTGGGAGAACCACAGATATGAGCCAGGGAGGTGGGATGGAAGTTTTCGGAAATGGGAAGAGAAGGGGATTAAGACGCTAAAGGATTTGTTTCTTCGGGGTCGGTTTGCAGGATTGAGGGAGCTGGAAGCGAAGTATGGGCTAGAGCAGGGAGAAGTGTGTAGGTATATGCAGGTTCAGGATTTTGCCAGGAAGGAGATACAGAGCTTCCCAGAGGAACCGGCCTCCACATTGCTGAAGGAGGTGTTGACGACAAGGGGACTGGAGAATGGGGCAGTGTCAGCGGTGTACGGAGCTATTTTGGAAGAGGATAAGGCACCACTGGAAGGGATCAAAGCAAAGTGTGAGGAAGAGCTGGGAGAGGTTATAGAGGCGGGGGTCTGGTGTGAGGTGCTCCGGAGAGTGAATGCCTCCACCTCATGTGCGAGGTTGGGGCTGATACAGCTGAAGGTGGTGTGTAGAGCACACCTCACGAGCGCGAGGATGAGCCGATTCTTTGAAGGAGTAGAAGATGTGTGTGAATGTTGCAGGGAGGGGCCGCTAATCACGTTCATATGTTTTGGTCCTGTCCAAAGCTAGGGGAGTGCTGGAAGGAGGTGTTTAGGGTAATTTCCAAGGTGGTGCGTGTGAAACTGGACCCGGGTCCCCAGGAGGCCATATTCGGGGTGTCGGACCAGCCAGGGTTGGAAACGGGAGTGGAGGCAGATATCATAGCCTTTGCCTCGTTGATCGCCCGAAGGTGGATCCTGCTGGGATGGTGAGCTGCCTCTCCACCCAGTGTCCTGGCGTGGCGGGGGGACCTGTTGGAATACTTGACCCTTGAGAAGGTTAAGTTCGAACTGAGGGGAAGCTCGGAGGGGTTCTACAAGTCATGGGCACTATTTATTATGCACTTTCAAGAACTGGATAACGTCGAACATTAGTTGGGGGGGGGAGGGGGGCTGTGTAGATTAAGGGTGACTCTGGGTGGACTTCCGGTGATGGCGGGCAGGAGGCGGCCGCACAATGGAGGGCTCCCGGTCGGCAACGGCATTTTCGGGCTTTAAGCCTGGTCCCAGGGTCCGCGGAGGCGGCAGAAGAAGGGAGAAGGCACGGAGTGGGCACAGTGAAGACACAGGAGGAAAAAAGGAACAAAGAAAAATGTCGAGGGTGAGCAAGAAAACGGCCGGGAAAAAAACAGCTGGAGGTCCGTCGGGGAGTGGAAAGGTCACCGCGGGGTCACCAGGAAAAATGGAGGCTGGAGCACCAGGGAAGGCCGCACTGCTTACAGCTGAAGAAATAACTCAGGTGTTGGCTGCGGAATTTGAAAAGTAGTTGCCGCAGATTGCGAAATGCATGGAGACGGTGAGGCAGGAGATGAGGGAGGTTTTGAATGTGCTGGTGGAGGAGGCGGTTTCCCCGGTGAGGACGGAGGTGGCGAGCGCAGTGGCGGAGGTGCGAGAGCACGGGGAGGCGCTGAAGGAAGTGGAGGAGACGTTATTGCAGCACGGTGATCAACTTGCCTCGATGGGGAAAGAGATGCGGAAGGTGATGGATACTAACTAGGATCTGCGAGGAAAAATGGAAGACCTGGAAAACAGATCCAGGCGACAGAATTTGAGGATTGTGGGGCTGCCCGAAGGAGCTGAAGGACCGAAGCCGACTGAGTACTTTGCCGCGATGCTGGCAAAATTATTGGGGGAGGGGGAGGATCCCTCCCGATATGAACTGGATCGGGTTCATCGGTCGTGGAGGCCTATACCAAAGACGAGTGAGCCGCCAAGGGCAGTGACTCTGTGCTTCCGTAGGTACAGGGTGAAGGAGAAGGTCCTGAGCTGGGCCAAGCAGAAGCGGGTGGTGCAGTGGGCTGCACCAGGACTTTACGGTGGAGCTGGAAAGGAGGCGGGCTGCCTTCAACCGGGTGAAGAGGGCACTGTACATTAGCAAGGTGCGGTGCGGCATTGTATATCCAGCGAAGCTGAGGGTGACTTACAAGCTCAGGGACTTTTATTTTGGAACGGCGGAAGCAGCGGAGGAGTTTGCGAAAGCAGAAGGACTGTGGCAGAACTGACAAATTGAGGAATGGCCATGTGCCGATGTAACCTCATGACTGTATTTTCGTCTTTTTTGTATCACTGCGCGCGGGTGTAGAGATTAAAGGAGCCAATGTGGTATATATTTGGACAAGGGAAGGGATGGGACTGTCATTTGAAACGAGAGTTCTTTGGGGTGTAGGTGGATATGCGGGGTTTGTGTGCTAAAAGGGGATCTTTGGGCTTTCCTAGGGCCGGGCAAGTGGGAAAGGGACCCAGGCGGGGGCCTCCACGCTGGCCGGTCAGTGAATGGGAGTGAAGTGGGGGGAGGGGCTGCGGAGGAGTTTTACAAGAGGCAGTGGACAGGTAAAGCTGGAGATCTGCGGTGGGGGGAGGGGGGGGGAGCTGTGTAAGATTAAGGGTGACTACGGGTAATCCCTGATTCCTTTTTGCCATTTGTTTTTGTAAACATGCGGGTTGAGGTTTGGGGGTTGGTGGGTAGATGGGATCGTTGTTACTATGGGGACTGACATATCTTGCTGATTATTGTTTATTGTTGATGGGTGTAAATGCGGGAGAAAGTGAAAAATGAGAATAAAAATATATGTTTTTAAAAGATAATTAATTATAGAGATACGTGCGGTTGCAATTGAGAGAGGGAAGTTGAATGTTTGAGCTGATGAAAAGATTGAATCTGTCAAAAAGTTACAATTTGGGGTTGAACTTTTACAAGAGCTAGCCCAACCATGCTCCTTAACTTTAATAGAAACAAAGGAGAAACAGTGTATCACAGAACGACAGAACCTTTACAACATATTGAGTCTGAAGTCGCTCTCCGAAAGAGCATTCTCCCCAGTCCCACTCCCCTGCCTTATCCCGTAACCTTGCACATTATTTATTTCCAGATAGCAATCCAAATGCCTGTCCATATTGCCTAGGATCTTGATTACATAACTAAGTCTCCTCTCAGCATTCTTTTCTCCCAAACTGTATTGATACATTTCTCTGAGATTTCTTCGTATCTTCCATCAAAACCTTCCTCGGGATTCAATATGGGATTGGTAATGGTTATTTTTATCAGAATGAATGGCACAGTTGTCTTCACTGCTGATGGCTAAGCTGACCTGACTGTAGCCCCACCGTCGAGATTCAGTAGCATGTATCCCAGAAGATCCAGCAACAACTAAAAATCAGGCTTCTGCTGTGGGTCAAGGTTCAACATTTGAGGACGCAAGAGGGATACCAACCACTTTTGCATATCTCCTAATAAATATATTTAAAGCAATAATTGGAAAGCCTTAAAAAAAGCCACCTGCCCACCCTCTTAGATTATAAATATTGTATGGTTTGGGGGCAAGAGGGACAGGAATTAACTGAGCGATCAAGTGGTTCATTTCCACTTATTAGAGTTGCCTTTTTAAAAAAAATGAACACAACTAAATTCTATTGTATGTTGTGACATGCAGTTTGGAGGTACGAGAATGCAGTTAAAACCCAATTAGCCAGAAAAAAGACTTTTCTGTTCACAAAACTTAATTATTGCCAGATTTAAATTAAACCTTTTGATGTTACACCTTGTGCATTTTGATAAGGAGGTCAGAATAATTTTTGCCCATAAGTGTACTGATAAAATTAGTTCATTTTACCGTTCAAATGAATTCGACAAACGCTAATTCAGCAGCAGCTGGATGAAACTTCAGACAAAAACAAGCCTTTTCAACCTGAAAGCACTCAGCCCCGTTCAATAGCACTGATTGTGAACTTCAAAGCTCTCAGTGTCACAGCCATAGCAACACTCACAGCAAATCTATTCCTAGATTAACACCTCTTCAGTGTGCTGCATGTTGTGAAATGCATCACAGTTATTTTCAAGTTAACCACTTAGCAACTCTTGCCAATGAATTCCATGGTCCCACTGCAAAAATACTAATCAAATGAAAATAATATACTTAAAATACTAGTTTCTGATGAAGAGTCAGATTAGACTCGAAACGTGACATTTTTTCTCTCTCCACAGATGCTGCCCAGACCTGCTGGATTTTTCCAGCATTTTCTGTTTTTTACTTCAGATTCCCAGCATCTGCAGTATTTTGCTTTTATAAAGGAACTAATGTCATCTCAAAGCAAGACAGGTTAAACTATCACTGAAAAACAACTGGAGAGGTAAATCTGCTCAAGCGATCTGGATTTTCATTACAAACATTCCTATCTTTGAAATCTTTGCCAGTTGGATTATTGGGATTGAATATTTTAGTTAGGAATACAGTCAGATAGTGAGGCAAACACTTCTGATGGTAACAGAGGACAATCCAGTAAACCAGAGCTACAAAGAGTTCTTCCTGGGAAATGCGATAAAACAGCTGGGGCCTCAGAGATACAGGGCATGATATACCCGAATGGGGACAGAGACCCGTAGCGCAATTGGCTTGGAGCGGCAAGAAACATCCTGCTTCTAACGCCCATCCGGGTAGATTAGAGGCCTCAGCGGGAAAAGTGCGGCCAAGGCCACACTTAGCTCCATTCTCTGCACTGAGGAACTCCAGTCACCGGAACCCTTCAATGTAGAGATCGGGAGGCCACCCCTGACGAAACCCCTGAAACTCCCTAAGCCCCAACTCACTATAAAGGAGTCCTCGAGTCCCATATATTCCCACGGCACCGCCTGGCCTGAGCCCTGCAAAATATGCCAGCTTGACACCTTGGCAGTGCCCCTACCAGCTGGCAGTATCACCTGGGCACCTTGGTCATGCCAGGCTGGCACCCAAGTGGCACTGCATGGATGCAGGCTGGCACTGCTAGGGTGCCAAGCTGTCAGTATCCAGGTGATACCTGCCCAGAGGACATGCATCTGAAGGCCTCTAATCCCCTGGGAGAGCCCCATAAGTGCCGTTGTGTCTGATCCCCATTTGTGGAAACCAGCATTCAACAGCGCTCGCCTGAGGTCTCCAAGGCAAGGGGGTTAGATCCCACATCTTGGTTTGAAATCGAACGCATATTAGAGTCAGGCTAGCTATCTCACTCTAATGTGCAGATTTGCCAGAAAGTGATCCCACCCACAACGGGCAGGATTCACATCGCAGCATCTCACGGGATTGCGTCAGATCACGCGAGGTGTGGCGAGCCAGGAAGAACCCAGAAGTGGGATCTCACGGCATGTACTGGGCGCGCCATTTTTCAGGCGAAATGTAGCCGGTAGATCCTCCCCACAGTTAAGCGTGAAAGGGAAGCGATTAATGTTTGATCACTTTCCATTTTATAAGGGTGGCACGGTAGCACAGCGATTAGCACTGTTGCTTCACAGCGCCAGGGTCCCAGGTTCGATTCCAAGCTTGGGTCACTGTCTGTGTGGAGTCTGCACGTGCTCCTTCTGTCTGCGTGGGTTTCCTCCGGGTGCTCCGGTTTCCTCCCACAAGTCCCAAAAGATGTGCTGTTAGGTAATTTGGACATTCTGAATTCTCCCTCCGTGTACCCAAACAGGCGCTGGAATGTGGCAACTAGGGGATTTTCACAGTAACTTCATTGCAGTGTTAATGTAAGCCTACTGCTGACAATAAACATTATTATTATTGCTCCAATTTTGTGATTGCTTCCGATTATAAGATCACCTCCCCTAAACCACACAGTTCCATTTATTTCAGAGTTTATCACATTCTTTTACACTCATTTGCACTCTCTCATGCTTCTCTTTGCACTTCGTCTACATCTTCTAAAAATCAAAAGGAGACATTAGGTGCTTATTTTTAGATGGATGACAAATGTATTAAATTACCAACTTAATTGGAGGGCTTAGAATTTTTTTAATTTTCAGATATGCATTTTTAGCATAGCATGAATTTAACTAAGTCACCCCGTTCTCGGCAGTGATGAAGGTTGATGGTTCAACCAAGACTTGAGCACAGAATACGGACCGTCCTTCAGAACACGAGAAGTAATGATTCATTATTGGGCTTGTTGCCTTTTCAAAGAGTTGCTCAATACTTTGTCTGTTTAGATGGATACAAAAGACCCCATGCTCTTTAGAGACAAGCAGGAAATTCTCCGAGCACCCTAGGCAACATTAATTTCTCAGCCAAAGTAAATGAGTTGGTCATTTCTCTCCTTTGCTGTTAATGGGGCCCTGCAGTATATAAACGTGCTGTCACATTTGCCTACAAAATGACATTGGCTGTACGTTATAAATAATTCATTAGCTTTGAACTGCTTTGGGACATCTTGATGATGTGAGAAGTTCTATATAAATGCAAAATATTTTTTCTATTACTGCAAAGGGATACAGGTTATGTGAGTGGGCAAATGGAGTGAAATGAAGGAAAATTTGAGGCTATCCACTTTGGTTAGAAGAATAGAAAAGCAGAATAATATATAAAATGCTCTTGTACACAGGAATCGTGGTGTCTTTATTCCTGAATCACAAAATGTTAGCAATCATCGAGAATCAAAGGGGCAACAGGCGCTTGGAAACATCACAGCCTGCAAGTTCCCCTCCAAGTCCACTTGTGACAATAAGCGATTATCATTATTATTATTATTATTATTATTAAGCTGCACATCATCCTGACTTAATAATAATGTATATTAGTGTCATAAGTAGGCTTATATTAACACTGCATTGAACTTACTGTGAAAATCCCTATATTGCCGATCGGCATCTGTTCGGCTACACTGAGGGAGAATTCAGAATGTCCAATTCACCTAACAAGCACGTCTTTCGGAACTCTGTGGGAGGAAACCGGAGCACCCAGAGGAAACCCACGGAGACACGGAGAGAATATGCAGACTCCGCATAGACAGTGATCCAAGCCAGAAATTGAAACCGGGTCCCTGACACTGAAGCAACAGTGCTAAACTACTGTGCACCCATTTTGAAATTGTATCACCGTTCCTTCACTGTCACTGGGTCAAAATCCTGGATCTCCCTTCCTAACAGCACTGTGGATGTACCTATACCACATGTCTGCAGTGGTTCATACAGGAGGCTCATTACCACCGTCTCAAGTGCAATTAGGGATGGGCAATAATTGCCTGGCCTTGCCAGTGTCACATACATCCCATGAAAGAATATAAAGGTACAACAGGTAATTCGAAGACAACTGGAATGTTGGCCTTTATTGCGACAGGGATGGAACATCAATTGGTATGTCTTACTACAACGCCACAGAGCATGATTAAACCACATGTACAGTGCTGTGTACAGTTTAGTCCTCCTTACATAGATTACTTACATAATCATAATCTTTATTAGTATCACAAGTAGGCTTACATTACATTGCAATAAAGTTGCTGTGAAAATCCCAACATCACGATACTCTGGCGCCTGTTCGGGTACACTGAGGGAGAATTCAGAATGTTCAATTCACCTAACAAGCACGTCTTTCGGGACTTGTGGGAGGAAACCGAAGCACCCAGAAGAAATCCACGCAGACACAGGGAGAACGTGCAGACTCCGCACAGACAGTGACCCAAACTGGGAATCGAACCTGGGTCCCTGGCATTAGAGGCAGTTCAGAAAAGGTTCACCAGGTTCATTCCTGGGATGAATAATATAAATGGCTCTCCTACTTTTCCACCTGATCGTGAAAAAAACTCTCCTTCAAAATATTAATCCAAAGCTTTTAAGTCGCCTAAAGTGATTTATTTCTTGTCAAAACAAAGTTTTATTCAGTAGCCACATTAAAAGACAACTAATCCTTTAATAGCTTCTTTAAGCTATCAATTAAATAGTGATCTCAGAAGCCATTGCTGAGATAATTGTAGCTTTTGAAACTAGTTTGTTTTCTAACCAACAGATATCAATCAAAGCAATTCAACAGAGTGCTTTTCTAACTCTCACACCCACCTTTAGCCTGTTTTTAAAAAGTTTAACAGGGACCATTTCAAAAACTTCAAATCATGACATTTATGCAGATATCGACTCTTCGAGAGTGCTTACCTCTGCTCCAGAAAGACAGCACTCCAACACTATAGGTTAAGGCCCTGGGACCAGCCGAAATGGTATCAGTTTGAATTGAGCACGCAGTTCAATTGGCCCAGCTGATTTTGGCTTTCCCGCCAATGTGAAAGGTACCTCGAACACCCTTTCCCTTCTCTCGATTTGTCAAAAGTAAGGGGGTTGGGGGCTGGACTTCCAAATGCAGGTCCTGCCAGCCATTTTTAATGGTCCACGGAGTCTTCCTCACTCCATGAAAATCCATCCCAAGCAGTCTCCCATTTAGGAAGGAGACAAGGAGGAATTCCTTCCATCAGACAGTTGTTAATCTTTGGATTTCTCTACCTGAGATGGCAGCGGAGGCCGGGTCAGTGAATGTATTCAAGGATAAGTTAGCCAGACTTTTCATTGACCAGCGGGTCAACGGTTATGGGGGCAGGAGGAAAGTGAAGTTGAGGCCAGATCAGATCAGCCATGATCCTAATGAATGGTGAAGCATGCTCGAGGGGCCAAATGGCCCCTCATGCTCCTATATCTTATGTTCTTATTACTGAAGCAAGACAAAAGTATTTTTGATACAGATTTCAAAAGTCATATAAATAAGGTTGGTTTGTAACCTTTTAAATTTTTTTTTTAATTTCAGAAGAAAAATTTCAAGGCTCTGCACTGACACCACGGGCAGAATCTTAGCAGCCCCCTGGCCACATACAGGCCTGAGGGAGATGGTTAATTCCTTTTACTGTACATGGCTCACAATCACTGGTAATCCTCTTACATGAAGCATGTTGGTGGATTACATTCACTGGGTGCAAATGAGGAGCCGCACACAAAGGGATAGCAATCGGCTAATGATACTCCACGTGAATTAATCTCCAGAATGATCATAGCCAAAAACTAATAGAGTTTCTTGTGTCTCAGACGCCAGCTTTGCGAGAATCTAGTTTCCCTATGTAAATATAGTTCTTCTAAATGTTAGGCTTATTTTATAGATGAATTAAATTAAATTTTAAAATACAGTCAATGGTATATTGAAAATGCAACTCCATTCGTATTTAGCAAAATGTGTTTTCTCATCCAATTCCTTAAATGGAATTAGAAAAGTAACACAGCACAGCCTATGCGAAGAATGTCTAAGTGACGGCTGAATTTTATCCTATCGCATGCCAGCTGTCTAAAAAATGTGAAACTATTTATTATAGGACAGCATGTTGTACCGACAAAACATATTTCCAAAAATGATTTGTATAGTCTGAATATAAATATGCAGATTGTAAGCAATGTTCCAAAATATTCAAGTTAACCCTCACCCCGCCAACAACAATTTCTTGTGCGAACACCAAGAGATGATCAGGTCAATGCATTCTAAGGTTTATGTCATAAGACAATTAATTCTTATCCAAGATTAATGACTGTCTCACAGAAAATTGTGTGCAACAGTGCCTGAAAACATTTAATTGAAGAGTAATTGGAATTACAACAATGGATAATGAATATGCTTTCCTATTGCCCAAGAGTGAACCCTATTGGGAACTGCAAAATTTGTCTCTTCCCCTTGGGAATGGCTTCTATCTCCGTAGTGATGGGGTCTGCTTGCCATCTACCAAGATGTTTAAATATTTCTTTCAGGTCCGGAGTTCCAGTATGGCTTGAAGACCAATATTCTTTTCACCAAAATGAAGTACTTTTATCAATATTGACTGACTTGACACCATCATGACTGTCCATCCAATACCAGTTTCTGTAGCATTTAACAAAACATTAGATAGATTTAACAATACAAGATAGATAGTTTTTTGAAGAATAAAGGGTTATGGTGTTCAGGCGGGAAAGTAGAGCTGAGTCCACAAAAGATCAATGAATGGCGGAGCAGGCTCAAAGGGCCAGATGGCCTACTCCTGCTCCTAGTTCTTATGTTCTTATGTAAATGGCTTGTGAACCTAGCAATGGTTTCTATTGTGTTTAATGGCATGCATAGCTTAATTATCATCACTCTTCTTAATATTTTCCTAAATTTTCCCCTCCTTCAGGACAGGTCCTCCAATCAATGCAGAAAATCAAGGGGGTTCTTCCATTCTTCATCCAGCACTCATGGTTATCACTTGTTGGTTAGTACCATTGAACCATAGAATTCACACAGAGCAGAAGGAGGCCATTCGGCCCATCGAGTCTGCACCAACCCTCTGAAAGAGGATCCTACCTAGGCCCAATCCCCCTAACCCTATCCCCATAACTCCACCTAACCAGTACATCTTTGAACACTAAGGGGCAATTTAGCATGGCCAATCCACCTAGCCTGCACATCTTTGGACTGTGAGAGGAATCCAGAACACCCGGGAGAAAATAAGTCATAGAGAAAATGTGCAAATTCTACACACAGTCACCCAAGGCTGGAACTGAACCCAGGCCCCTAACACTGTTATGCAGCAGTGCTAACCAGTGAGCCACCATGTAATGGAAAGGATGTATGCAATAGCATTATTTAAATTTGGAATAATTTTTGCAATGAACAAAATACATTCATTGAAAAATTTTTTTTAGTGTACCCAATTCATTTTTTCCAATTAAGGGGCAATTTAGCTTGGCCAATCCCCCTACCCTGCACATAATTTTGGGCTGTGGGGCGAAACCCACGTAAACACGGGGACAATGTACAAATTACACACGGTCAGTTGCCCAGAGCCGGGATCGAACCTGGGACCTCGGCGCCATGAGGCAGCTGTGCTAACCACTGCCCACCGTGCTGCTCGACAAAATGCATTCATTGACCAAATATTGCCATTCACTGATAGTCTCATCACTATGCGTTTGCGCAGAGGTAGAAGACAGACTACAATTTCATAACTATTTTGCACAGTATGTTGATGGAAAGCAGAGTGCCATTGAAGGTGGGTCAAAAAGACAACTCATCAGTAATAATATAATTATTAGCCAGTCACAGTTGCTTCACAGCACCAGGGTCCCAGGTTCGATTCACGGCTTGGGTCATTGTCTGTGCAGAGTTTGCACTTTCTCCCCGTATCTGCGTAGTTTTCCTCTGAGTGCTCCGATTTCCTCCCACAGACCAAAGATGTGAAAGGTTAGGTGGATTGGTCATGCTAAATTGCCCTTAGTGTCCAAAACATTTGGGTGGGGTTACGGGGATAGGGTGGAGGTGTGGGCTTAGGTAGGGTGCTCTTTCCAAGGGCCAGTACAGACCCGATGGGCTGAATGGCCTCCTTCTGCACTGTAAATTCTATGATTACCTCTAGATTTGATTATTCCATTGCATTCCTGGCTGATCTCCCACATTCTATCTTCCATAAGCTGAAGGTCATTCGAAGTTCTGCTGCCTATATCTTAACTCGTACCAATTCCTGTTCTCTCACTGCCCCTACGCTCACTGCCATATATTGATTCCAAGTAAAGTAGCATCTGAACAACTCTCTCCTCCCACCACCATGGCAGTATTGCAGGCACTCTTCCCCCTTCACAGCCATGCCCCCACCCCCCAATCGGACACATCAGGGCTCTCCCCTCCTCCTTTGCCGCACGCATAAAGAGAACCTGCCCAATGGAGGAGGGTTAACCCCTTGCCAGAGTCCACTTGGCACTGTTCCATTTGTGTGCCCCCTTGGCGGTGTGTGGTGGTGGGTCATGCACTGGAAGAAGGTCATTCAGCCCATCGAGTCTGCATCGACCCACTTAAGCCCTCACTTCCACCCTATCCCCGTAACCCAATAATCCCTCCTAACATTTTTTTTTGGTCACTAAGGGCAATTTATCATGGCCAATCCACCTAACCTGGACGTCTTTGGACTGTGGGAGGAAACCGGAGCACCCGGAAGAAACCCATGCAGACACGGGGTGAACGTGCAGACTCCGCACAGACAGTGACCCAGCAGGGAATCGAACCTGGGACCCTGGCTCTGTGAAGCCACAGTGCTATCCACTTGTTCTACCGTGTTATTCTTTGCGGGGCTTTGTTGTGCATAATGTAACGACTGTGTTTCCTAGATTTCAAAAGTGACTACATTTCAACATTAACTTAATTGGCTGTAATGAGCTTTGGATGTTCTGATGTCATGAAAGATGCCATATAAATGCAAACTTTTCTTTTACATTATGCACAGCCAGGCCCCGCAAAGAATAATGAAATCAATGGCAAGACCCTTTGTGATGTGTTAAGTTGGTTCAACGTTGACTGCAACTGGATGCAGTGAAACTAGAAACAGGCTTCTGACACAGGAGATGATCCAACACTGTTTTATTGAACTTCCTGATTGCTGTACATAGTCTGCTGTGAGTTGACACTCTTATCAATCTAACTGATAACTTCCTACTGGCTTGACCAGGCTAACTCTCTACCTCATGGTGATAGTGCTCACTGGCTTGTGCACTCTTACTATCTCAGTAGCTATGTCCTGTAGAGAGAGGGAGAGTCTTAATGCCCAATGTGCTTTATAGTGGTGGTATCCCGTCTGGTGATTGGTTGTTATGTGTCGTGTGTGTTCATTGGTTATCCTGTGTGTCAATCACTGCCTGTCTGCATCTCATTATACACATGAGTGGATATTATGACATCTCTCCTTTTTGAAGTAAATTTTGGAACGTGGCGATATATATACATGCATACAAGTGGTGAGTGAATTAACATATGTACATGGGAAGGTGTCTATCGTGCAGATACAGAGCAAACAGAACAAAATTTACAAGATTTAAGTCTATAGATTCAGTCATTGTGGCGGGCGACAAATTCTTGTCGATCGCCTCAGAGGTGATGGGGGGACATCGGCACTTGGACATGCGGGATTGCTGCCATGTCGGTGGCCTCATGGAGAGGCGGGATCGCTGCCAGATCGGTGGCCTCGTGGTGCAAGGTGTCCGGAGGAGGCATGATGACATGCGGTGAAGTGCGGCCAGGCGGTGGGCAGGGAACTTTTTGTAGTGCCCTCCTGGTGCACCGTAGAATGGAGCCATCAGCCATTTGGACAACGAAGGACCTGGGGGCGGCCTGCCTGATGACAATAGCTGGGACTGACCAACCTCCCTCAGGCAACTGGACGTGAACAACATTGTCTGGAGCCAGCGCAGGTAGATCCTTGGCATGAGCATCATACGTGATCTGCTGCTGGTCCCTGGATCGCTGCACTTTCTGCAGCACCGTGAAGCGGTCAAGGTCTGGAACATGGATGGCTGGAACAGTCGTCCTCAGGTTGCGGTTCATGAGTAGCTGCGCCAGAGACAAACCAGTCGACAGAGGGTATGCCTGTATGCCAACAATGCCAGGTTGAAGTCTGACGCTAAATCTGCAGCCTTGCACAGCAACCGCATGACAATATGGACCCCTTTTTCGGCCTTCCCGTTTGATTGCGGGTAATGGGGACTGGATGTGATGTGACTGAAGTGGTAGGATCGTGCAAAGTCAGACCACTCTTGGCTGTAGAAACATGGGCCGTTGTCACTCATTACTGTGAGTGGAATGCCGTGCCTGGCAAACGTCTCTTTGCAGGATTTAATCACTGACTTGGACGTGAGGTCCGACAGTTTCACCACTTCCCGGTAGCTGGAGAAGTAGTCGACCAAGAGCACGTAATCACGCCCATTTGCGTGAAAGAGGTCTATCCCCACCTTGGACCACGGAGAAGTCACGATTCGTGCTGTTGCAGTGTTTTCTTGGGCTGAGCTGGTTGAAACTCCTGGCGTGTTGTGCAGTTGAGGACCGTATTGACAATATCCTGGCTGATGCCAGGCCAGTAGACTGCCTGCCAAGCTCTGCGTCGACATTTTTCGACCCCAAGGTGACCCTCATGGATCTGTCTGAGCACCATGGCTTGCATGATTTGGGGAATGACGATTCTATGTATTGTAAGAAGGATCCCCTCGACAACCGTTAACTCGTCCTTAACGTTGAAGAACTGGGGGCACTGCCCCTTTTGCCAGCCATGGGCAAGGTGTTGCATCACGTGCTGCAGTAGAGGATCTTTGGCAGTTTCTTCGCGTATCTGGACAACTCGTTCATCAGTGGCTGGGAGGTTGCTGGCACACAATTGCATTTGTGCCTCGATGTGGCGAATGAAGTCGCCCGGTTCACACGGCATGGTGATGGATCGGGATAAGGCATCCGCGACGATCAGCTCCTTGCATGGTGTGTAGACGAGTTCGAAGTCATATCGGCGGAGACGAAGAAGAATTTGCTACAGCCAAGGTGTCATGTCATTTAAATCCTTCTGGATTATGTGGACTAAAGGCCTGTGGTCTGTTTCCACCGTGAATTTTGGCAGACCGTATACGTAGTCATGAAACTTGACTATTCCTGTCAGGAGACCCAGACACTCCTTTTCAATCTGGGCATACCGTTGTTCGGTCGGAGTCATGGCCCTGGAGGCATATGCCACTGGAGCCCAGGACGAGGAATCATCTCGCTGGAGGAGCACCGCCCCAATGCTGTTCTGGCTTGCGTCTGTGGATATCTTGGTATCCTTGGTTGGGTCAAAGAACGCCAGTACTGGGGCTGTGGTGAGCTTAGCCTTCAGCTCAAGCCAGTCCGCTTGATGTGGGGGAAGCCACTGGAACACTGTCGACTTTTTAACGAGATGCCGGAGGGCCTTGGTGTGGGATGTCATGTTGGGAATAACATTTCTGAGAAAATGTACCATCCCGAGGAAGCGGAGGATCACCTTCTTGTCCTCTGGTGTCTTCATGGCATTGATTGCCAGCACCTTGTCGGCGTCAGGTTGCACACCTTGCTGTGAAATGTGGTCACCTAAAAACTTGATAGCGGACCGCCCAAACGAGCATTTGGCCCTGTTGAGCTGGAGGCCATTTTCATGAATCCTCTGGAAAACCTGTTTGAGGTGAGCAATGTGATCCTCGGGCGTCGTAGACCAGATGATCACGTCGTCCACATAGACTCGCACCCCCTCGATGCCCTCCATCATGCGATGAAATACTTCGGAAGCTGATATGACACCAAAAGGCACGCGGTTGTAGCAGTACCTGCTGAACGGAGTGTTAAAAGTGCAACTGGACTCGTCCAGCTGAATTTTCCAGAAGCCATGGGAGGCGTCCAGCTTGGTAAAGAATTTGGCGTGAGCCATCTCACAGGTCAATTCTTCACGCTTCGGGATCGGGTAATGCTCTCGCATGATGTTGCGATTCAGGTCTTTGGGATCAATGCAAATGCGGAGTTCGCCAGAGGGTTTCTTGACGCAGACCATGGAGCTGACCCAGTCTGTGGGTTCCGTGACCTTTTGAGATGATACCCTGGTCTTGGAGCTCTCGTAGCTGCGTTTTCAGACGATCCTTGAGAGGAGCCTGCACCCGACGTGGTGCATGGATGACTGGGGTGGCATTCGGCTTGAGCAATATCTTGTAGCGATATGGGAGCGTGCCCATCCCATCAAACACACTGTGGTATTGTCTGAGAATGTTGTCTATCTTAGCCTTGTGATTTGCATTGGGCGAGGCCATCGCCGGTGTCGAGGATATGGCATGAACTCGCTGTACCAGATTTAGGAGTTTGCATGCGCGAGCACTGAGCAGGGATGCCTTGTCAGGCCGGGCGATCTCGAATCTCAAAGTCGCCTTGATTGCCTTGTGAGAGACACCTAGCTGACATGACCCACTGGTAGCTATGGCATTACCATTGTCGTCATGGAGCTGGCAGGCTGGTGGAAGAATGCTAGGTTGGTGTCAGATGCTGTCGAGGTCTGACTGTGATATGAGGTTCGCAGACGCGCCAGTGTCCAATTTAAATCGGATGCGAGACTGGTTGACCGTGATAACGGCACACCACCCGTCGCCAGGGTCCACACTGAGGATCGAAAGGCGGCTGGCAGGCGCGGTAGAGACCAACTCGCGTGTGGTGATGATGCCCACCCGATATGGAGACTCGAGGCAGTCAGCATCGGAGTCCGTTGGGCTGTCTGGATCAGAATCCTGCATGCCTTGTTGTACGCAGCAGACACGTCTGCGCTGCAGCTGGGATCGCTGGCTGTTGTTCGGTGGAGAGGACCTGCAGAAGGCCACATAGTGGCCAGGCTTTCCACACTGTAGACATCGCCTGCCTTTGGCAGAACATTGCCGCTTTAAATGGGCGGAGCCACAATTCGGACACGTCATGACGCTGACGTCAGCACGTTCTGTGCGCCATCGCGCATGCGCAGTGCGGTCGGACGACGTTCGCGCATGCACCTCAGGGTCTTCGGCCTCCACCCGGTCGTGGCGCGCATGCGTGGGGACCCGAGACCTGAGAAAAGCGCGCAAAACGGCCACTCTCCTCGATACTCAGGCCTTGAATTTTTGCTATGGCCTGCACCCTTTCTGCCTCGTGGGAGGCCAGTTTTGCAGTTTCTGCCGCCCTGATGTGGGAGTAGCGATTTCTGGCATGCTCATAGACAACGCACGTTTCGATGGCGACGGAGAGGGTCAACTGTTTGATTTTGAGGAGCTGCTCCCGCAGGGAGTCGCACTGGACCCCGAAAACGATCTGATATCGGATCATGGAATCAGTCATCAAGTCATAATTACATGACTGCGCTACGATGCGGAGATGGGTCAAGAAGGACTGAAAAGGTTCATCCTTACCCTGAAGCCTCTGTTGGAAGATGTACCGTTCAAAGCTCTCATTCACCTCAATGTCGCAGTGGCTGTCGAATTTCAGCAGAACTGTCTTGAACTTTGTCTTGTCTTCGCCATCGGCAAACATAAGCAAGTTATCGATGTGGATGGCGTGATCCCCCGCAGTCGACAGGAACAGTGCGATCTTTCTGGCATCCGATGCTGCCTCGAGGTCAAAGGCCTCGATATAAAGGAGGAACTTTTGTTTGAAGACTTTCCAGTTGGCGCCGAGGTTGCCAGAGTTGCGAAGGAGGCTGGATGTTTTCCATGCCGCTGGATGGCTGCTTGCTGGTCGTTGCAGATGCACTCGAGTAGGTCTGTTAGGATTAATAGCACTCTGGTACCATGATGTGTTAAGTAGGTTGGTTCAACGGTGACTGCAACTGGATGCAGTGAAACTAGAAACAGGCTTCTGACACAGGAGATGATCCAACACTGTTTTATTGAACTTCCTGATTGCTGTACACAGTGTGCTGTGAGTTGACACTCTAATAATTTAACTGATAATCTCCTACTGGCTTGACCGGACTAACTCTCCACCTCATGGTGATAGTGCTCACTGGCTTGTGCACTCTTACGATCTCAGTAGCTGTGACCTGTAGAGAGAGGTCTTAATGCCCTGTGTGCTTTATAGTGGTGGTGTCCTGTCTGGTGATTGGTTGTTATGTGTTGTGTGTGTTCATTGGTCATCCTGTGTGTCAATCACTGCCTGTCTGCATCTCATTATATACATGAGTGGATATTATGACACTTCGTTTGTTTTTTAAAAAAATGTTTTTATTCTCCATTTTCACATTGTCCTTCAAAATTTACACCCCACCCACAAACAGTAAACGGTAACAAATACAAAATCAATCCCCTTAACAATCCCAACGATCCCATCCTCCCACCACCCCAAACAACGGCCCACCTGTCAATATATGCATCCAATAAAACAAACCCTCCCACGGTGGCAACAAAAAAACAAAGGAGAAAAAGAAATAGGAGTCCGGGACCGCCCATGGTCACCATTGACCTATAGAGTCCACTCCCCCTCCACTTCCTACACTCAACGCCCTCCAACCTCTGAAAGAGTACCGTACATGATACCCAAGAGTTGTAACCGCCCCCCCCCCCCAGTCTCCAACTCCTCCCGTCCACTGCCTCTTGTAAAACTCCTCCCCCCAACCTCGGTTCCTTCCCCCCAACTTTCCACCTCGGCTTGACCACTCGGACCCTGTTCTGCCAGGCTCCGATGGCCGCAGCCCCTCCCCCCACCTCACTCCTGTTCACTGGCCGGCTTAAACCGGCCAGTGTGGAGGCCCCCGCCCGGGTCCCTTTCCCCCTTACCCGGCCCTAGGAAAGCCCAGAAATCCCCTTTTAGCACACAAACCCCGCATATCCACCTACACCCCAAAGAGCCCTCATTTCGAGTGAAAGTCCCATCACTTCCCTTGTCCAAATATATACAACATTGGCTCCTTTAGCCCATACACCCGCACGCAGTGAAACAAAAAAGAAGAAAATACAGTCATGAGGTTACATCGGCACACGGCCATTTTTCAATTTCTCTGTTCTTCCACAGTCCTTCTGCCTTCGCAAACTCCTCCGCTGCTTCCGCCGTTCCAAAATAAAAGTCCCTGAGCTTGTAAGTCACCCTCAGCTTCGCTGGATATACAATGCCGCACCGCACCTTGCTAATGTACAGTGCCCTCTTCACCCGGTTGAAGACAGCCGGCCTCCTCGCCAGCTCCACCGTAAAGTCCTGGTATACACGTATACCAGCTCCAGTCCACTGCACCACCCGCTTCTGCTTGGCCCAGCTCAGGACCTTCTCCTTCACACTGTACCAACGGAAGCACAGAGTCACTACCCTTGGCGGCTCACTCGCCTTTGGTACAGGCCTCCACGACCGATGAGCCCGATCCAGTTCATATCGGGAGGGATCCTCCCCCTCCCACAATAGTTTCACTAGCATCGCAGCAAAATACTCAGTCGGCCTCGGTCCTTCAACTCCTTCAGGCAGCCCCACAATTCTCAAATTCTGTCGCCTGGATCTGTTTTCCAGGTCTTCCATTTTTCCTCGCAGATCCTTGTTAATGTCCATCACCTTCCGCATCTCCTTCCCCATCGAGGCAAGTTGATCACTGTGCGGTAATAACGTCTCCTCCACTTCCTTCAGCGCCTCCCCTTGCTCTCGCACCTCCGCCACTGCGCTCGCCACCGCCTTCGTCACCGGGGAAATCGCCTCCTCCACCAGCACACTCAAAACCTCTCTCATCTCCTTCCTCATCTCCTTCCTCATCTCCTTCCTCATTGTCTCCATGTATTTTGTAAACTGCCTTTCGAATTCCGCAGCCATCACCTTAGTTATTTCTTCAGCTGTAAGCAATGCGGCCTCCCCTGGTGCTCCAGCCTCCATTTTCCTTGGTGAACCGCGGTGACCTTTCCACTCCCCGACGGACCTTCAGCTGTTTTCCTTACAGACGTTCTTTTGCTCACCCTCGCCATTTTTCTTCACTGTGCCTTCACTCTGCCGCCTCTGTTCCTTCTCCCTGCTTTTGCCACCTCCGTGGACCCTGGGACCGGGCTTAAAGCCCCGAAAATGCCGTTCCCGAACGGGAGCCCTCCATTGTGCGGCCGCTTCCCGCCCGCCGTCACCGGAAGTCCTGACACTTTGTTTGTTTAGGTGATGTTGAGATGCGACACTGGGAGGGCCCCATGTCATCTTTGAATAATGGTATGGGATCTTTTGTATCCACCTAAAGAGGTAGATGGAACCTTTGTTTCAAGTCTCATCCAAAGGATACAGCTCCAGCAGTGCAGCAACCCCCCAAAATTGCACCAAAGTGACAGCCTCGATTATGGGCTCAAGTCTTTGGAGTGGCTTTCATTTTTGGATATTTTGGGGGATGATAGAGTGTTGTATAAGTGCTATCTTTTTTCTTCATTTAATTCTGATATTCAAGCTAAAATAATTTCTGGAAGAGCTACTGATATTTCAGATATGGTAATAAAATTAACGGTCATGACTTCAACTATTTTCAGTGGAAATCTTAAACCAAGTATCCAGATAATGCAATGTATGATATTTTCCCCAACCAGCAGTGAATCCTGCATTCATAAAAACTCAACTGGTTCATTATCCGCTCAGTGCCTGTCCTGGATTTGATGGTGTCAGGCAAATAATTATCTGCTTGGATGGTATGTTGATTTAACTGCTTTAAATTTTAAAAACCTTTCTTTTTGAGTAGTTTCTTGGACTCAATATTACCATCAAAACAAAATCCTTGAAAGAAGTGCTGATGAAAGAACAGACCAAAATATTAACCTGGCTTTTCCTTTTTCTCAATGTTGATAAAGATGTATCTTGAACTTTTTCAGCCTCTAAATCTTTAAAATACAAGGTTGAGACATTTCTGATAGCAGCAGACACATACTTAATACTGGTTGCTTAAGATAAATAGTTTGGCAAAAAGATTTATTCTCTTGTAAGGGAACCAGAAATATTTACAAACTAAAGGTTGTTACCGACTGCAATCAATCGAAAAACCAAAGATTCATTAAAACATGATTTAAATGGACTTCCGGTGGCGGCTATGAAGGAGTAAGTCGCACATTTGGTGGCTCCCGCTCGGGTTGGACTTTGGACCTTTCCCCCCGATTTTTTACTGGACTTGATTTGAAAAATCGACGACAGAGGCAATTGTGTACTGGATTCCCACATCGTTGCATGGAGAGGAGGACTAGAATTGCTCGCAAAGGCAGAAACAGAAGAACAGAGAAGGCTTGGGCTGAAGCTGCACTGGGAGACAGCATGGCGGATGACCGAACCTCTGGCTTGTCGACCCAGCGGTCAATGGTGCAGCTGATGCAAGTTATCCAGGAGGGCTGTGCCAAGCAGAAGCAGGACTGCTTGGACCTGATTAAAGACGCAATTGCGCGGCTGGAGCTTAGATTGGATGCCCAAGATCGGGCGATCCAGAAAGTAGAGACGGCGCTGGCTGACCAGGAGGAACATCAAACAGCGGTGGAGTTGGAGGTGGGGATGCTGAGAGACCAGCAGAAAAGGCTCCTGGAGAAGGTGGAGGACCTAGGGAACAGGTCCCGTCGGCAGAACTCGAGAATCGTTGGGTTCCTGGAGGGGTCCGAAGGAGCAGACGCTGGGGCATACATAGCGGGCACGTTCGAGAAGCTGCTGGGGGATGGGGCAATCCCCCGACCCTTGGAGGTGGACAGGGCTCACAGAGTGCTAGCAAGGAAGCCACGAATGGGAGACCCCACCCCCAGTTCAATGGTGGTGAGATTCCACAGGTATTTGGATAAGGAGCGTATTTTACAGTGGGCCAAGCAGACACGGAGCTGTAAATGGAACAGTATCCCATGGATCTATCAGGACCCGAGTGTGGAGGTGGCCAGGAGAAGAGCGGGGTTTAACCAGATCAGGTCGACACTTTTTAAGAAAAAGGTGAAGTTCGGACTGCTGTATCTGGCACATCTCTGGGTCACATACGAGGAGCAACATTTTTATTTTGAGTCGCCTGAGGAAGCATTGGACTTCGTGAAAAGGAAAGGACTGGTGTCAGACTGAGTACTTTGAACTTTGCTGCAATGTTCATGTTTTAAAAAGTTTTTCATTTTGCAGATGTTATTTGTAATGCCTTCTGTATTGATCTGGGGCCAGTTGCAGAGCTGAGTAAGTTAAAGTTTACATTTGGGGGATGGGGTTGTGTTTGTCTAGATGCTGGATCTTTTGCTTGATCTTTTCTTTGTTTAGCTGGGGTTTTTTTCCTCTGTCAGGCAATTGTGTTGGGATTATTTTTCATTTGAAAATATGTATATATGGACGGGGGGGGGGGGGGGGACGACAATAAGTGGAAGAATGTCTGACAACAGGGGCGAGGGCCACCAGGCTAGCTGGGCGGGCTAGCTCACGGTAGTGGGGGGTGAGCAGATGTTAGGCTTATGAAAGGGGTTGATTTACATTGTGCTGTTACTAGGGGGCGGGGGGGGGGGAGAGATGTTCTGCTGACGAGGGAGGGACTTTTGTTGAGGGACAGAAAGGAGGTCGGGGTAGATGCTGCCTGGGGGCGGGCCAGTGGAGGCAAGGGGCGCGGGCTGGAGGCTGGCCCAAGAAAGGGGATTGCTGATCGGCGAAGGAGGGGGCGATGAGCCCCCCAACTAGACTGATCACCTGGAATGTAAGAGGGCTAAATGGGCCGGTCAAGAGGGCAGGCGTGTTCGCGCATTTGAGAGGACTAAAGGCGGACGTGGTAATGCTGCAGGAGACGCACCTTAGAGTAGCTGACCAAATTAGATTAAGGAAAGGCGGCACAGTAGCACAGTGGTTAGCATTGTCGCTTCACAGTTCCAGGGTCCCAAGTTCGATTCCCGGCTTGGGTCACTGTCTGTGCGGAGTCTGCACGTTCTCCCCATGTCTGCATGGGTTTTCTCCGGGTGCTCCGGTTTCCTCCCACAGTCCAAAGACATGCAGGTTAGGTGGATTGGCCTTGCTAAATTGCCCTTAGTGTCCAAAGGGGGATGGTGGGGTTGCTGGGTTACGGGTATGGGGCGGAGTTCTGGGCTTTAAATTGGGGTGCTCTTTCCAAGGGCCGGTGTTGGCTCGATGGGCTGAATGGCCTCCTTCTGCACTGTAAATTCTATGTAATCTATGAAAGGTTGGGTCAGACACGTTTTTCACTCAGGGCTGGACTCGAAGACTAGAGGGGTCGCGATCCTGATCGCTGTTTGAGGCGGGCAGAATAATTTCGGATGTGGGAGGCCGGTACATTATGGTCAGTGGGACATTGGAGGGGGTGCAGGTGGTACTATTAAATGTGTATGCGCCAAATTGGGACGATGTGGAGTTTATAAAGCGGATGCTGGGGAAGATACTGGACCTGGATTCGCACAAGTTGGTCATGGGAGGGGACTTCAACACAGTTATTGACCCTGGTTTAGACCAGTCAAGCTCAAAAACAGGCAGGGTGCCAGCAATGGCTAAGGAGCTAAAAGGGTTCATGGAGCAGATGGGGGGGGGGGGGGGGGGGGGGGGGCGGTGGACGCATGGAGATTTGGGCAGCCGAGAGTGAAGGAGTTCTCCTTCTACTCACACGTGCATAAAGTGTACTCCCGGATTGATTTCTTTATTCTGGGCAGGGCTCTACTGACGGGGGTGGTGGATACGGGGTACTCGGCGATCACAATCTCAGACCATGCCCCGCACTGTGTTGACCTGCAGATTAGTAAAAACGGTAACCAGCACCCGCACTGGAGGTTAGACGTGGGACTTTTAGCGGACGTAGAGGTGTGCGGGCGGTTGAGGAAATGTATTCAGAACTACCTGGAGGTCAATGACGCGGGGAAAATTCGGCAGTGGTGGTCTGGGAGGCATTGAAGGCGGTGGTTAGAGGGGAGCTAATCTCGATATGGGCCCACAGGGAGAAGGTAGACAGGGCAGAGACGGACCGACTGGTAAAGGAGATACTACAGGTCGACAGGAGGTATGCGGAGACCCCAGAGGCAGGGTTTTTAAGGGAATGGCGGAGGCTACAGTCGGAGTTCGGCTTGTTAACCACAGGGAGGGCGGTAAAGCAGCTGAGAAAGGCGAGGGGGGCGATTTATGAGCATGGAGAGTAGGCCAGCAGAATGCTTGCAAAGCAGCTTAGAAAGAGGGAGGCAGCCAGGGAGATAGGGAAAGTAAAGGATGGAGACGGGAACCTGGTGGGAGACTCAGCAGGGGTGAATGAGGCGTTTAAGGAGTTTTATAGTAGGCTGTACGTGTCGGAACCCCCACCTGGGCCAGAGAGGATGAGGCACTTCCTAGGGGGGCTGAATTTCCCAAAGGTGGACGGGGAGCTGGTAGAGGGGCTGGAGGCCCCAATCGGCATTGAAGAGATAGTGGAGGGGCTGAAGGCCATGCAGTCGGGTAAAGCCCCGGGGCTGGACGGGTACCCAGTGGAGTTCTATAAAAAGGTCTCTGGGATATTGGGGCCGCTGTTGATGAGGACATTCAATGAGGCAAGGGAAAGAGGGGTGCTTCCCCCGACGATGTCACAGGCCTCAATTTCGCTGATCCTGAAGCGGAACAAGAACCCGGAGCTGTGTGGGTCCTACAGGCCGATATCCCTATTGATTGTGGACGCCAAACTGCTGGCCAAATTTTGGTCCTCCAGGATTGAGGGTTGTGTTCCAGACGTTATTCAGAGAATTTACAGTGCAGAAGGAGGCCATTCGGCCCATCGAGTCTGCTCCGGCTCTTGGAAAGAGCACCCTACCCAAGGTCAACACCTCCACCCTATCCCCAGAACCCAATAACCCTATCCAACACTAAGGGAAATTTTGGACACTAAGGGCAATTTTTCATGGCCATTCCACCTAACCTGCACATCTTTGGACTGTGGGAGGAAACCGGAGCGCCCGGAGGAAACCCACGCACACACGGGGAGGATGTGCAGACTCCGCACAGACAGTGACCCAAGCCGGGATCGAACCTGGGACCCTGGAGCTGTGAAGCAATTGTGCTATCCACAATGCTACCGTGCTGCCCATGGTGAGGACCAGACGGGGTTTGTTAAGGAAGGCAGTTGGTGGTCAATGTAAGAAGGTTTGTTAAATGTGATCATGATGCCCCCAGAAGGCAGGGAGGTGGAGGTAGTGGTCGCTGAGAAGGCCTTTGATCGAGTAGAATGGTAATATCTGTGGGAGGTACTGGGACGGTTCGGATTTGGGCGGGGCTTTATTGACTGGATCAGGCATACGGACGAATAGGACAACATCGGACTATTTTAGGCTGCATCGGGGACAAGACAGGGTTGCCCCCTCTCCCCACTGTTGTTCGCGTTAGCCATGGAGCCGTTGGCAATTGCACTGAGAGCTTCAAGGGGCTGGTCCGGGGGCGAGTGTAACACAGAGTCGTGCTTTACACAGACAACCTGCATATCGGACTCAGCAGTGGGGATGGAAAAAATCATGAGGATTCTGGGGGAATTTGGCCAGTTTTCGGGGTACAAACTAAATATGGGGAAAAGTGAGATGTTTGCGATCCGGACAAGGGGACAGGAGAGGCGACTGGGGGAACTGCCGTTTAGAGTGGTCGGGGAAGGTTTAGGTACCTAGGCACCCAAGTGGCGCGGGAATGGGAACGGCTACACAAGCTAAATCTGGCCCGACTCGTGGACCAAATGAAGGACGATTTCCGAAGGTGGGACGTGCTCCCTTTGTCACTAGCTGGAGGGTGCAGACATTGAAGATGACGGTCCTTCCGAGATTCCTGTTTGTGTTTCAGTGTCTCCCCATCTTTATTCCGCCGTCCTTTTTCAAACGGGTTAACAAAGTGATCACTGGCTTTGTATGGGCGGGCAAGACCCCACGAGTAAAAAAGGGGATGCTTGAGCGGAGCCGGGGAGAGGGCGGGCTGGCGCTGCCAAGCTTCAGTAACTACTATTGGCCGGCGAATATAGCCATGATCAGGAAGTGGGTGGTGGGGGGAGGGTCAACATGGGAGTGTGTGGCGGCGGCTTTATGTAAGGGCACCAGCTTGGGGCCGTTGATAACAGCGCCTCTGCCGTTCCCGCTGGCATGGTACTCCACCAGTAGCGGCAGTCCTGAGAGTCTGGGGGCAATGGAGAAAGCATGTGGGAGCGGAGGGAGCATCGGTCTGGTCTCCAATTTGTAATAATCACCGGTTTGCCCCGGGAATGATGGACGGGGGGTTTTGGAGATGGCAAAGAGTAGGGATTGAGAGGCTGGGGGATATGTTTATAGAGGGGAGCTTCCCTAGCTTGAGGGAGCTGGAGGAGAAATTTGGATTGGTGAGGGGAAATGAATTTAGGTACCTGCAAGTGCAGGACTTCCTACATAGGCAGGTCTCAACCTTCCCGCTCCTACCACCAAAGGGGATTCAGGATGGGGGGGTTTCCAGAGTGTGGTTGGGAGAAGGGAAGGCCTCTGACATCTATAAAGAACTCATGGGGTCAGAGGATACGCAGACTGAGGAGCTGAAGCGCAAGTGGGAAGAGGAGTTGGGAGGAGAGATAGAGGATAGTCTCTGGGCGGACGCGTTGAGTAGAGTCAACGCGTCCACAACATGTGCCAGGCTCAGCCTGATACAATTCAAGGTCGTTCACCGGGCTCACATGACAGTGGCCCGGATGAGCAGGTTCTTTGAGGTAGAAGATAGGTGCGCAAGGTGTGCGGGAGGGCCAGATAATCATGTCCACATATTTTGGACATGTCCAAAGCTTAGTGGATTCTGGCAGGGGGTTTGCAGATGTCATGTACATGGCTGGCACCGAGTCCGGAGGTGGCGATTTTCGGGGTGTTGGAAGATCCGGGTATCCAGGAGGAGAAAGAGGCAGACGTTCTGGCCTTTGCTTCCCTGTTAGCCCGGAGACGGATATTATTAGCTTGGAGGGACTCAAAGCCCCCGAAGTTGAGACCTGGCTACCTGACATGGCTAGCTTTCTCTGTTTGGAGAAAATCAAGTTCGCCCTGAAAGGGTCATTGTTAGGGTTCGCCCGGAGGTGGTAACCGTTCGTCGACTCCTTTGCAGAAAATTAATCGTCAGCAGGCCGGGGGGTGGGGGGGGGGGGGGTTAGTTTATCTTAGAGTAGGTGGTTAATAAAGATGGAACCTGTAAGGGAGGAAGCAGGCTTTTGCACTATGTTTATAGATTCATATGCACTGTTTATTTTTGTTTAAACCAAAAATACCTCAATAAAATGTTTATTAAAAAAAAAACATGATTTAAATGGAGAAGTGGAATGATTGTTCTCAGGTACACTTGATCGATCGCCTCCAGTCTGGGTTTACAATGTATTGCAATCTTATTGATTATTAATAGGACATTTCATATCTCAGCGTGAATATTGACCACACAAATGCAGCTTTGCACTATCCAGGGTTTCCCTGCTTCCTGCACACTAGCAAAAGGATCTCAATCACACTGCCATAAGGAATCTGAAAAAGCATCCAAAGATCTGAAATGTGAGTTGGAGCTTTTACTGTTGCCTTTGAGTAAGAAGGCGATAGTCCTACTTCAGGTTCATAATCTGGGGTGCCACTTCAGTGCAATATTTAAAGAGTATTGTATTACCACCACCGTAATGCCCCACAGAAAAGTATTGTTGAAACTGAAAAGAGGGAGGGGGGGGGGGGGGGTTGGCACGCTGGCGCAGTGGTTAGCACAGCTGCCTCATGCCACTGAGGGCCCTGGTTTGATCCCGGCTCCGGATCACTGTCCGCGTGCAGTTTGCACATTCTCCCCTTGTCTGCATGGGTCTCACCCGCACAACCCAAAGGTGTGCAGGATAGGTAGCTTGGCCACGCTAAATTGCCCCTTAATTGGAAAAAAAAGAATTGGGTACTTTAAATTTAAAAAAAAGAAACTGAAAAGAAGAATCTATAAGAAGGTTGTGAAAGCGGCCTTGCTATATATATATATTGCTGAAACTTTTAATAATAATAATCTTTATCATTGTCACAAGTAGCCTTACATTAATATGGGAATGAGATTACTGTGAAAAGCCCCTAGTTGCCACACTCAGGCGCCTTTTCGGGTTCATGGAGAGAGAATTCAGAATGTCCAATTCACTTAACAGCACGTCTTTCAGGACTTGTGGGAGGAAACCGGAGCAACCGGAGGAAACCCACATGGAGAAAGTGCAAACTCCGCACAGATAGTGACCCGAGCCAGGAATCGAACCTGGGACTCTGCCGCTATGAAGCCACAATGCTAACCACTGTGAACCACGAAAAAAAAATATTTTGTTTTATTCGTTCATGGGACATGGGTGTCGCTGGCTGAACCAGCCCAGCGTTTACTGCCCAACCCTAATTGCCCTTGAGGGGGCAGATCAGAGTCAACCACATTGCTGCAGATCTGAAGTCACATGTCAGCCAGATCAGGTAAGGAGGGCAGATTTCTAACCCTAAAAGGATGCTAGTGAACCAAATGTGTGTTTACAACAATCAACAATGGTTTCATGGCATCAATGACTTACAATTCCAGATTTTTATTGAATTAAAATGTCACCGTCTGCAGCGGCAGGATTTGAACCTGGGTCCCCAGAGCATTACCCTGGGTCTCTGAAATCCTAGTCCAGTGACAATACACTACACCACTGCCTCCCCAGTGTGGACAATATCAAGAGGAGAGGAACAATGACTGTACACTAATGAGATGCAGATGCTAAAATGGGTGTATGGAGTAATGAGAAAAAACAGAATTAGGAACCAGCATATCAGGAGGCGAGTGAAAATCGTGGGAAGAAAGTTTTATTTTAAATCATTTGTGGAATGTGGGCATCGCTGGCTCGGCCAGCATTTGCTTCCCATCCCTAATTTCTCTTGAGAGGGTGGTGTTGAGCTGAATCCTTGAACCACTGCAATCCATTTGGTGTAGGGAGTGAGTTGCAGGATTTTGAGCAAACCACAGTGAAGGAATAGTAATAAATTTCCAAGTCAGGATGGTTGAGTGACTTGGGAGAAGACGTGCCCCATGTATCTGCTGCCCTGGTCTTTCCAGATGATAGTAGTCATGGGTTTGGAAGGTGCCGCCTAAGGAGCCTTGGTGAGTTCCTGCAGTGCACATTGTAGATGGCACACACTGTGCTACTGTGCGCCAGTGGTGGAGGGAGTGAATGATTTTGGAAGGGATGCCAATCAAGAGGGCTGCTTTATCCTGGATGGTATCAAGCTTCTTCAGTGTTGTTGAAGCTGCACTCATCCAGGCAAATGAAGAGAAGAGATTGAAATGGTTTGGTCATCTGCGCGGAAGACGGAGGCAATGTGGTGAGGTGAGAAATGGAGATGTGTCTGTGAGGAAGAAGGAGAAGAGGAACGTCTGAGGCCTGCTAAAAAGATGCATTGGGGAGAGATTTAAACACATCGGGATTGGAAGAGGAATGGGTGACTGACAGATGGACATGCAGACGAGTGATCCGCCAACATTGTGGCAACCCCAGGTAAAATGGGAGAGCCAAAAGAAGAACTAACACCACAAAACAGCTTGCCTATTCATTTATCTCATTGCTGTGTACAAATTAGCTGTGATATTTTCCCGCATAGCAAGTACTATAATTCAACAGCTATGAAATGCACTTCATTAATGTAATTTCTTTTTTTTTCATTACTGGGCACTGCAACTCAGTCACGAATGAGTTCTCATCACATACCACAATGTACGATAAAATACAAAATATGGTATGCTCAGTGTAATTTGATTAAAGTCATGATCACTCGAAACTCAGTCTTTTTACCTCCAATTCCTGCAAATCCACAAGTGACAGGAATATTCAAATGAAGTTGATTCAGTCACATCCGGGAGCTTTCCACTGATCTCAGAAAAGTGAAATTTCAGATAATGTACGATCAAGGTGCCTCAGAAAGTTCCTTTCAGGAAAATAATAAAGCTCTATTTCAAAGGCAAAATACTGGTAGATGCTGGAAATCTGAAGTAAGAACTGAAAATGCTGGAATACGCGGCAGATCAGACAGCACCCGAGAGTCATCATGTGCTCAAAAGGTACCTCTGCTTCTCTCCGCAGATGCTGTCTGACCTGCCGAGTATTTTGAGTTTTTATTTTTTTTTAAATAAAGCTCCAATCTTTCTGTGTATTTGACCTATAGATTGTGCGTTCAAACTTGGATCGACGCACGGGTGCTATTAATGATCCTTCATACTCTGAGAAATTGTCCAAGGAAGTTGAACAACCAGACCTTGCTGTTGTTGATACTCCGTGGGAATGAAGATAATTGAGCTTATCGTGCTAAGCTGTGCATAATTCACCTGCTTCAAACCTGCATTGGTCAAGAGCAAATTGGTTTACACTGCAGGAGCTCCAAGTGATTAACTGGAAGAAGGCAGCGTATAAGTGTCAATGTTGACTATCAAATTGACGGCAACTGACAATTATAGCAAAGGTCAATTGGCAATAGTGTCTTCTTGCTGAATCTTAAGCCTGAGGACTTGGTTCTCCTCCGTGGTTGCCAGACAGCTGCATGGGCAGCATGGTAGCCTTGTGGATAGCACAATTGCTTCACAGCTCCAGGGTCCCAGGTTCGATTCCAGCTTGGGTCACTGTCTGTGCGGAGTCTGCACATCCTCCCAGTGTGTGCGTGGGTTTCCTCCGGGTGCTCCGGTTTCCTCCCACAGTCCAAAGATGTACAGGTTAGGTGGATTGGCCATTATAAAATTGCCCTTAGTGTCCAAAATTGCCCTTAGTGTTGGGTGGGGTTACTGGGTTATGGGGATAGGGTGGCGGTGTTGACCTTAGGTGGGGTGCTCTTTCCAAGAGCTGGTGCCGACTCGATGGGCCGAATGGCCTCCTTCTGCACTGTAAATTCTATGTATAATCAGTGGCATAACAGCAGGTATGGGCAGTCCATTGGTGCCTCCCGAGATGCCTGGCATTTTGTTCATCTTCACTCTTTTTGACAAAATCCTGAGAGGAAAGCACTGAAAATAGTCCCCGCAGTTTTGAATTGAATGTCACCAAAAATAAACAATAATGTAGCTTTCAGAGCTCCTGCTTTGATCAACAGAAATTTAATCCGACTAAATACTAGGAAGATTGAAGCCATTGGGTGGGATTTTCTGCCTGCCTGCGGCGTGTTTTGCGGCGGAGATGTGGCCTGCCATTGACTGGTTGAGGGATCTTCGGGTCCTGCCCTAGTCAACAGGGTTTTCTGTTTTTTGCAGCCTCCGCTGCCAGGGAGCCCGCGGTGGGGGCTCCCCATTGGTGGGACCGGTCTAGCCCGCCAGCGAGAACAGCTGGAAAATCCCGCCCATTATCTTCACTCCCGGCCTGTTCCCTGGCCATCAACTCCATCCCTCTCCTTGGCCACTGTGTGCGGCTGAACCAAGACGGTTCGCAATCTTGGTTTCATATGTGATCCCAAGATGATTTTCCAACCACATATCTGTGCTATCACTAAGGCCACCTGTTTCCACCTTAACAACATGGCTTAGCTTTGTCCCTGCCTCAGCTCATCTGCTGTTGTAACTTTCATCTGTGCCTTTGTTACCTCAGACTGGACCATTCCAAGAGACTCCTGGCTGGTCTCCCACATTCTACTCTCGTAAACTTGAGGTCATCCAAAATGCTGCTGCTTGTATCCCAGTCTGCCTGACCTTCACTGAGCATTGGAAACAAGTTATTGGTAAGTAAATGTCAACTGTCGATTTAAACATAATTTTATGCTGACACTGAACACAGTATCAAGAAACTACAATGCATCGAGGAACGGTTATTGGAGAAGATGCCATTCAGATAAGACATTAAACTGAGGCAGGAAGCCCGCTACAGCTAGCGGGGCAGGTGCAGAGACTGGGGGCAGGTCTGCCGCCTGGCGCTGATACCATCTTTGGCCCAAAGCGGGATTCTCCGCACGATCGGGATTCCCGATCTTAGCGGCGGGGATCAGAGAATCCCGTCCCCTGCATGGAGTCCCTAGAACCTCTGTGCCAGGAACTGAGGGACACAGGGCATCCTGGGAGTTCCTCACTCATTTCTTTCATTTCCAAACTAGCATAGGGAAGATAAACATATTATTGCAATCATACAATCCACTAAAAACACTTTTTAGTGTGACCCGTTTGCTAATCAAGTCAGATTTTAAAAATACATGGGCATCATCTCACATGATTAACTGAGATAAATCACCCACTTTATAGACAAAATGGAACTGTGAATCTGACAAACTCAAATCCTTTGTACATGCAGTAAACCAAATACAAGCAAATGACAGCGCAGTGATCCGTATTAATTATTCCTCTCACCTGGCCGACATAGGCGTCTAGTTCCATTTGCTGAGAAGGCAAAACAAGCTTGATCCTAAAAACAGATATGTACTTCAGCAATTAAACTATTTTGTTGTGACAGGGAATTGTTTACTATCAATCATGGTAAATTGGGATGTAATTTCCTCTGAAGTGAGCATCCACTTTGGAGACGGGATTACATTATTTCCGACCTTCCCCCAGACACAGATCAAATGCAAAAGACGCAGTGGACAGAATTTATCGGCTGTTCACGCCGGCGGAATCCTCCAGTCCCACTGACGGCGCACCCCCGCCTCGGGTTTCCGAGGGTGCATTCAACAGGAAATCCCGTTGAAAACGGCGGGACCAGAAGGCCCCGCTGGCGAGGGTGTCCACCATTGTAAACACGCAGCGGGTTGTGCAGAAAATCCCGCCCACAGGGTGGAATTTTCCAGTCCCGCCAGCAGCAGCCATCGTGCCAAGTGGGACAGGAGCATTTGCAGAGCAGCCGGACAAAAGGCACTCCGAATTTCTCCGGGCACGCACACATGCACGTGTCAGAAGACAATATTCAAATAATTGTTTTAAAAATTGCCCAGCAACAGATTTCAAACAAATGATATCATTTAAACACATTCTTCACCGGCTTTCAAACTCATTTTTCAGTTCTCCGCAGTGCAAATTGACGCAGTGCTGTACTCCACATCCCTGAATTTCCAAAAACCACAATGGAAAACATCCTAACATCTGCGGCGGAATTCTCCCTGCCAGAAACTAATTGCTGACGCCGGGACTGAAATCAGTGGAGTTCAAAATTGGCGCTGTTCCCAAAGCAATCCACCGACTGTTAAGGGGCGCCATGAGGAACATGACCCATTCCAATGAAACACGGTGTCTGATTCACCGGATTCGGGATTGCTACTCGAGAGGCTGACCAGCTGCAGCCGCTTATAAGCACTCCACTCCCACACACTCATTCCAGCCAACAAGATGGCAGCAAGGGGAACGGCACCCCGATTCACGAATGCTGGACTGGAGACCCTACTCAACACAGTGGAGGAGAGGTGGGCCATCATGTACCCCAGGGTGGGGAGGTGGTTGCCACCCGCCGCCATGCACCGGGCCTGGGTGCAGGTGGGCGAGGTCATGAACGCCGTGAGCAATACCACCAGGACTGGCCACAGTGCAGGAAGAAACTGCGCAACCTCTTATCATAGAATTTACAGTGCAGAAGGAGGCCATTCGGCCCATCGAGTCTGCACCAGCTCTTGGAAAGAGCACCCTACCCAAGCGCACACCTCCACCCTATCCCCGTAACCCAGTAACCCCTCCCAACACTAAGGGCAATTTTGGACACTAAGGGAAATTTATCATGGATCCACCTAACCTGCACATCTTTGGACTGTGGGAGGAAACCGGAGCACCCGGAGGAAACCCACGCACACATGGGGAGGATGTGCAGACGGCGCACAGACAGTGACCCAAGCCAGAATCGAACCTGGGACCCTGGAGCTGTGAAGCAATTGTGCTATCCACAATGCTACCGTGCTGCTCTTCAGGGCAGCCAGGGTGAGTAGGCCGCACTGTGCCCTTGGCACTAAACTCCATCCCACACACCCGTAACCCCAACCCTCCCCTCCCCTCTACCCATGGGGGCTGAACCCACACCATGCACCACCTGCCAGCATCCACACCGGCTGCCATGGTTAGGTGCACTGGCCACGAAGATCACCCCCTGCCAGGGGAAGGCGGTGCACAATCCTGCTGAGCTGCGGTTCCCCGTGGCACCCCCGCATCCTCCACCACCCCTACCTCACCGCCCTCCCCCGCCACCCCTGGCCTCCTTCACCACAACCACCGCCACACTGCTCCCTCCGCCCGCCCACACACACCCACACACACATTGCCCCCTCCACCAGAGGGCACAGTGTAGCGGTAGGGGCTAGGGCACAAAGCTATATATATTTGTAAAATCCTGTAAGGATGTATTTTCAATTGTCAGGATTCCTGAACTTGTCAAATGTTCCTGACTCATTATGCTTTTAAAAAAATATATTTTAACTCAGTTTATAACATTTTATACCCCCTCCCCACACCACCAACGAATACATACATGACTTGAAAAATAACCTCCCCCCACCCATTAGCTTACGGTGACCAATTACGGTGAAGAATAAACAGACTCCATCTCTTATAGAACCACTCAATAACCCCTCTCAAAGTGAACTTAACCTTCTCAAGATACAGGAAATCCATCAGTGCCCCCAGCCATACTGAAGATCAGGGTAGAGAGGCTGACCTCCACCCCAACAGAACCCGCCTACGAGCAATCAACAAGGCGAAGGCTAAAATATCAGCCCCCGTCAGCAGCTCCGGCAGGTCCGATACCCCAAATATGACCCCCAGGGGACTGGGTTCCAAATCCAAGTGCAAGATCGCTGACATGGTGCTCCAAAATGTTGGCTGCATCGGACAGGACCAGAGCATATGTACATGGTTGGCCAGGCCCCTCCCACACTGCTCGTACGTGTCCTCCACCCGCTCAAATAGCCGTCTCAACCCTTGACCTCGTCAGGTGTACCCCATGCACCACCTTTAATTGTATTGACCCTAGTCTCGCGCACGGGGTCGAGGTGTTCCCCCTCCGCAGCACATCACACCACAACCCCTTCTCCAGCGCCCACCCACCACCCCCCAGTTCCGCCTCCCACTTGGCCGTAACTCCCTCCAACGACATTGTATCCTCCTCAGAATCCTCCCATAGTTCGCCAAAATGAGTTCGCCAAAATGACCACCCCACTCCATCCCCATTACCGACAACACCCCCTCCAACAACGAGGAGGACGATGTCACCGGAAATGTCGAGAAAGCCTTCCTTGCAAAATCCAGCAACTGCATATACCTAAAGGCCTCCTTCCGTGGGATCCCAAACTTCTCCGTAACTCCTCCAAGCTTGCGAACTGTCCTTCCAGATGGCTCTCAAGTTCTTCAAATGTGAAAATGTCCTCGCCCACTTCACTGGTCTATCCAACCCCGGCATTTTCCACCTTCCCATTTGGACTGGGGGGTCTCTAACCCCCCTTCCCGTGCTATCAACCATGACCACCCTGCAGGGCAAACCTGTGCCCCCCCCCCCTGCCAACCTCTTAGGCCCACCATCCATCCAAAATGGCCCCAGCCCCACCCCATGAATGGGATCAAGCCCTGTCCCCAGTCACCGTCAGCCAACTACCCCCAGTCACCGTCAGCCAACTACCCCTCCCCCAATCCCAGAAACCCCACAACTACTTCCTCTCGAACCAGCTCCTCTCTGCATGTTCCCCATCCCCCCACCATCCACACCTCCTAGACAGGTCAAAACCTGCCCACACAGGCTTAGCTGGCCGCAGCCCCTCCCCTCCCCCCACCTTGCTCCCATTCACGAGCCACGTTTCCGAGCGAGGTGGCCCCTGCCAGAGGCCCCACCCCCCACATACATAACACAAAAGCCAACAGAAAAGTCCCCCGATCCTCAACCCTTCTAAACAACCAAACATGTTGAACACAAAACAAAGGGGGAACCCAACACATTACCCCACTGTCCCGAAACCATCCCCTCCCAACCATAACATAAGAGATCAGATTCCAAACTCCGTCCAGTCACAGTCCTCCAGCCTTCATGATCGCCTCCACCTTCTCGGCCATTTCAAAGAAATGGTCCTTGGAGTTAAGCATAACACAAACAAAAGGGATGCTGAGAAAATAATAAAAAGAGCTAAGGTAAATGACAAAAAAAAACTAGCGCAGAATATCAAAAAGGATAGCAAAAGCTTCTACAGGTACATATAAGGGAATAGAGTCCCTGAGATGAATGTTGGTCCCTTGGAAGATGAAACTGGTGAGTTAATAGTGGGGAACACAGAAATGGCAAAGATGCTAAATCAACACTTTGCCTCAGTTTTCACTAGTACCACTCCTATAGGAACGGGCAATTCAGGGGTAATAGAAATGGTGGAACTTGAAACAATCAGCATCAATAGGGAAACGGTACTCAACAAACCCTTGGGTCTGAGGGTAGACAAGTCCCCAGGGCCTGATGGCCTACATCCTAGGGTATTAAAGGAAGTGGCAGCAGGGATAGTGGATCCATAATATTCCAAAATTCCCTGGATATGGGAAAGGTTCTAGAGGACTGGAAAAATGCTAACATAACGCCCTTATTCAAAAAGGGAGAGGGGCAGAATGTGGGTAATTACAGACCAGTTAGTTTAACATCTGTTGTTGGAAAATTGTTAGAATCATTAATCAAGGATGTAATATCAGGACATTTGGAAGCCAAAGCGATATCCATCAGAGTCAGCATGGTTTTATGAAGGGCAAAATATGTTTGACTAATTTGCTAGGGTTCTTCCAAGCTGTAACAAGCAAAGTGGATAATGGGGATCCTGTAGATGTAGTACATCTGGACTTCCGGAAGGCATTTGAGAAGGTGCCACACAGAAGGTTAATTCACAAAGTGAGATTACATGGGATTAGGAATAATTGTTAATTTGGATAGAAAACTGGCTGACGGAGAGGAGACAGAGAGTTGGGATAAATGGGTCTTTTTCTGGATGGCAAGGTGTAACTATTTGGTCTGTAGCATTGGAGGTAACAGATGAGAAAATATCAGCCATGATAGAATGGCGGAGCAGACTCGATGGGCCAAATGGTCTAATTTTGCCCCTGTATCTTATGAACCTATAACCCTCAGCTTCGCCAGGTAGACGACCCTGATCTACACACTATTGTTGTAAAGAACTGCCTTCACTCTGTTAAAGACCACACTCCTAACAGGGCTCGGTCCTTGGGCCCCAGCAATTTACAATCTACATTAACGACTTGGATTCAGGGATAGAAGGTTCTGTAGCCAAATTCACAGATGACACAAAAATAGGTGGGACAGTAAATTGCAATGAGGAAATAAGAACCTTACAAATGGATATAGATAGGTTAGGAGAGTGGCCCAAAATGTGGCAGATGCAGTTTAACATGGATAAATGTGAGGTCGTGCATTTTGATTTAAAAAAAATGGAAAGGCAATTAATTATCTAAATGGGGAGAGACTTCAGGGTGTTCCGATACAGAGGGATCTGGGTGTCGCCATGCATGAGTCACAGAAAACGAGCATGCAAGTGCGGCAGATAACAAGGAAAGCAAATGGGATGTTGCCATTTATAGCAAAAGAAATTGAGCATAAAGATAAGGAAGTGTTGATACAACTATATAAGACATTGGTAATACTGCACCTGGAGTATTGAGCACAGTATTGGTCCCCTTATTTGAGGAAAGATGTAGTGGCATTGGAGGCAGTTCACTAGGTGGATTCCAGAGATGAGGAGTTAGTTGTATGAGGAGAGATTGAACAGTTTAGGCCTGCACTCTAGAGTTTAGAAGAATGAGGGGAGATCGAATCGAGGTATAAAGTAGACGTTGAGCAGGCGCTTCCTCATGTGAGACATTCTAAAATGAGAGGTAATAATCTTAGAATAAAAGGTAGCAAATTTAAAACAGATTTGAGGAGAAACGACATCTCCCAGAGGTTGTGAATCTGTGGAATTCACTACCCCAGAGTGCGGTGAATGCAGGGACAATGAGTAAATTTCAGGAGGAGTGAGACAGATTTTTAATTGGCAATGGTTTGGAGGGTTCTAAAGAACGAGCAGGACATATTGAGGCCATGATGGGATCAGCCATGATCACATTGAAGGGGTGGCACGTGGCGCAGTGGTTAGCACTGGGACCGGGGTTTGAATCCCGGCCTTCGGTCACTGTCCGTGTGCAGTTTGCTCATTCCCCCCCGTGACTGTGTGGGTTTCACCCCCACAACCCAAAGATGTGCAGGTTAGGTGGATTGGTCACGCTAAATTGCCCCTTAATTGGAAAAAAAATAATTGGGTATTCTAAATTATTTATTTTTTTAAATGATCACATTGAAGGTGTTTAGGCTCAGGAGGCTAAATTGCCCACTCTCGCTCCTAGTTCATGTGTTCTAGGGAGGAGATGCTCTGGCTGATTTCGCAATCCAGCTCTTGGTCTGTAGCATTGTAGGTAACAGATGAGAAAACATCAGTCATGATAGAATGGCAGAGCAGACTCGATGGGCCAAATGGCCTAATTCTGTCCCTGTATCTTATGAACTTATAACCCTCAACTTTGACAGGTAGACCACCCCGATCTACACACCATTGTTGTAAAGAACTGCCTTCACTCTGTTAAAGACCGCGCTCCTTTTGCCAGCTCCGCCATGATGTCCTGGTATATTCGAATACCACTGCCTCCCCACCTCACCTCCCGATTTTGCCTGGCCCATCTCAAGGTCTTCTCCTTTGTCTGATTGCAGTGAAAACAGACTGTCACAGCTGTTGGTGGTTCATTCGCCTTGACTTCGGCCGGAGCGACCGATAAGCCCTATCCAACTAAAGGAGGAGGCAAGATTCTGCCGCCGTGATCTGCTCGCCACTTTGGCTCTCAGCCCGTTATTACTGTCCTCCACCATCAGCAATCCGTCTTCCAGCAAGGTAAGCTGGTCGCTGCAACAGCCTCCACCCCTTTCAACACCTCACTATGCTTCCTCACCATCTTCAACGTCTTTCCAAGAGCCTTCTTTATTGGGGCCAGCGCATCTTCCACTGACTGTTTGAGAGTTTCCATCATCTCCTTCGCATGCCCTCGGAATGCTTAGCAAACTGCTGCTCAAACTCCACCGCCATCGCCTCGGACAGCATATCCACCCTTATGGACGCAGCCCCACCCGGCAAGCTTGCTCCCAGCATCTTTCCTCCCACCAAACTCCGCACTGTACTTGGGCCCCCTGGCAGACTAGCGCTTGTTCCTGTTCGAGCGATATTCTTTCATTGGGATTTCAACATCCTATAATACCCAAACTTTATTGGAGACAGTCCCCTCAAAACTGAGTGAAAAGGGCCCAAAAAACAAAAACTTTGGCAGGAGCCACCCAACGTGCGACTTCCATCTACACGGTGCCACTTGAAATCCTGACTCATTATACTTCACAGATAATTTGTCACTCTTTTCAATACAGAGAAAAAATGTTCACCGGAAGTATTTGTGACAGGTATTGTTAAAAATATTTTCAGAATGATTTTTACATTTGGAAAGGTTACCTGCAAATCATCACGGACAAGTCTGTACAAATCAGCTGGTGATCTCAAAGCACAGAGCACATCACTATCAATTAAGTGAATGACTGTTTCATTTCTTCTGCAAAAAGATTTGTGTCTACGTCTTCCCGGTAGAATTCACTGAATCTCTTACTGCAGCAGCTTTTAGCATTCTCATCCAAACATTTGTCAACAAGCAGGCAAAATACTCTTCTTCAGAGATTCACTTCTACTCTGCAGTAGGCAGTAGTTTAGTGGTATTGTCGCTAGACTAGTAATTCAGCGACCCAGGGAAATTATTTGTGGACCCGGGTTCGAATTCCACCATGGCAGGTGATGGAATGTAAACTCAATAAAATATCTTGAATTAGATGTCTAACGGTGACGATGAAACCACTGTCAATTGTTGTAAAAAACAATCTGGTTGGGCAGTGCTTTTCACACTTTTTTTCCCAGGACCCACTTTTGCCAACTGGTCGACCTTCGGGCCCCACGCCATGGGCGGCACGGTAGCACAGTGGTTAGCACTGTTGCCTCACAGCTCCAGGGACCCAGCTTCGATTCCTGGCTTGGGTCACTGTGTGGAGTCTGCACTTTCTCCCCTTGTCTGCGTGGGTTTCCGGGCACTCCGGTTTACTCCCACAAATCCCAAAAGATGTGCTGTTACGTGAATTTAACATTCTGAATTCTCCCTCAGTGTACCCGAACAGGTGCCGTAGTGTGGCGACTAGGGGATTTTCACAGTAACTTCATTGCAGTGTTGATGTAAACCTACTTGTGACACTAATAGAGATTATTATTATTGTGTCGTTTGCCTAGTCTATCCTGAGTCAAGGCAGTGTTTGGGACACTAAAGCTTTCTTGCCCCAGGCAAGAGGCAGAAACAAAATCATCTAGTTTTCCTGTTCATAATCACTATGCAGTAGTGATTAGCCTTATGTTATTATTGGTGTAAAAACTGCTATGAACGAAGATTCAGAAACACTACTCCATGATGGACTCAAAGTTAAACTCCATAGGGAAAGTTCTACAAAATTTCCTCATAACTTCCAACGGTTATCAAACAAAACTTGAGGAGATCTGTGCATTTCTACATCCATAGCACTTGTGAGAAGCCAAAGGAGCATTTTTTTTGTGAAGGTTGAAAGACTGCACTCTCAGATATCAGAAAACTCATTGCAGGTTCTGAAACATTTACAGGTTAATACTTTTTAAAAATGCAGAACCACTTACCTTTCTATTTCAGTGCTCAAAACATTATCCTTTCTGCCACAATTCTAAAAGTAGAGTTAGGCATAAAAGTGAGATTTAGAGGGCAATCTTCAAGTTACCATGCACTTGCTGCCATTATTCTGCGTGGCAGAGGTCGCAGATTTGGGACACTATGTCACTAAGGAGTATTTCTAGGCTCTACTTCTGGTATAGTTCAAAGTGCTGAGGGGCCAGTACTTTAGTGTGGGTCAAAATAAGACACCAGGTGAATGGATTCTGGTGACAGCAACTTACTTCCAACACTGAGCTGTTGCAACATGTCAGGAGTGGGACTCAGGGCAGCGAGCGAGGCTGTGCACAGCCAGCACAAGACATTCACTGTACATGGTTGAATAAGTGAACTCAGTTCTTGCTTCAATATTTTCCCATCTGTTCTATGTCCAGCACCGCCACAGTTGGACGGGAGCCATGCTGCTGGCCGGGGGGCTTCCACGAGGGCTGGTGGGGGGTGGCCAGGGGGGCATTATTTGGCAGGTCGGGTCCTCGCATGGCTGGCACCATGTTTTAGGTCGGCATGCACATGCACGGCCACGGACCCAGCCATTCTCCAGCTATTTTTGTCATGGGAGCCGGGAGTTTTACCTAGCATGGCTAAAAGAACAAAGAACAAAGAAAAGTACAGCACAGGAACAGGCCCTTCGGCCCTCCAAGCCTGTGCCGACCATGCTGCCAGTCTAAACTAAAATCTTCTGCACTTCCGGGGTCCATATCCCTCTATTCCCATCCTATTCATGTATTTGTCAAGATGCCCCTTAAACGTCACTATCGTCCCTGCTTCCAGCACCTCCTCTGGCAGCGACTTCCAGGCACCCACTACCCCTCTGTGTAAAAAACTTGCCTCGTACATCTCCTCTAAACCTTGCCCCTCGCACCTTAAACCTATGCCCCCTAGTAATTGACCTCTCTATCCTGGGAAAAAGTCTCTGACTATCCACCCTGTCTATGCCCCTCATAATTTTGTAGACCTCTATCAGGTTGCCCCTCAACCTCTGTCGTTCCAGTGAGAACAAACCAAGTTTATTCAACCTCTCCTCATAGCTAATGCCCTCCTTACCAGGCAAAATCCTGGTAAATCTCTTCTGCACCCTCTCTAAAGCCTCCACATCCTTCTGGTAGTGTGGCGACCAGAATTGAACACTATACTCCAAGTGTGGCCTAACTAAGGTTCTATACAGCTGCAACATGACTTGCCAATTTATATACTCAATGCCCCAGCCAATTAAGGCAAGCATGCCGTATGCCTTTAAAAAAAAAAAATTTAGAGTACCCAATTCTTTTTTTCCAATTAAGGGGCAATTTAACGTGGCCAATTAACCTGCCCTGCACAACTTTGGGTTGTGGGGGTGAAACCCACGCAAACACGGGGAGAATGTTACGTATGCCTTCTTGACTACCTCCTCCACCTGTGTTGCCCTTTCAGTGACTTGTGGACCTGTACACCTAGATCTCTCTGACTGTCAATCCTCTTGAGGGTTCTACCATTCACTGTATATTCCCTACCTGCATTAGACCTTCCAAAATGCATTACCTCACATTTGTCCGGATTAAACTCCATCTGCCATCTCTCCGCCCAAGTCTCCAAACAATCTAAATCCTGCTGCATCCTCTGACAGTCCGCATCGCTATCCGCAATTCCACCAACCTTTGTGTCATCCGCAAATTTTCTAATCCCAGGATCGGTGAGGGTTCAGCGCCAATTTAGGCGTCTTAAAATGCCGCAGTTCCCATGCCGGCATTGGCACGTAGCCGCAAATTCGGAGAATCCAGCCCTTGTCTCCCAGACGGAGAATCCCGCCCATAATGTCTCTTCATATTGACTGATCTGACTTGATTTAAATGAATATGAATCATCACAATCTTCTGTCAAGTGAAGCCTCCTTTAAGCTGCTCAATAGATGTGACGAATTAAACAAAGATTATGAGACAGTTGGTAATCTTCAGAAATTGTGAAAGAATTGGTCTGAGGGTGAGCCACATTTCACTGCCAAAATCCTACCAGAATAGCTGCAATACAGCTGTGATGTCAATGGTAGAGAGTATCATAAAAGACACCAGCATTGATCAGAGAGAGAAATGACCCCCAAAACAGCAGGAAATTAAACTTGCAAAAACAAGATGTTGGTTGCTGCTCAGTGCTTTCACGCTCAGCCCTGACTTGCTTCAGGCTCTGGTTGAGTTGCCCAGCTCCTGCTGGCCACAGCTTAACAATTCCCAGAAAACCGCGACACCGGCGCTTGCCTGCCCTTCGCACCTCTCCCCACAGCTGCTCTGCTCACCTCTCAGGTCTCGCTCAGGGGGCTGGGCCTCGAGCCTCGATGACGCGTGTACACCTGGCTGGCTGCTGTCCGTTTGGCCTGGCCTCTGCTCTCACTGCCCAGTCTGGCTGCTGTCCAGCCCTCTCACTTTCAGCCCTGGCTGGCCTCTGGCTCTGGTCGAGTCAGCCTGCTCCCCAATTCTCTCAAAACCACGATGCTGGCACTTACGTGAACTTCGCACCTTCCAACTGCTGCTATGCTCATCCCTCGGCTCTAGTTCGGATGGCCAGGCCTCAAGCCTCAATGACCATGTGTGCTCCTGGTGGCCTCTGTTCTGTTTCGTTGATTGCCCGTCCGCCCTCCCTCCTCAGCCCTGGTCTGGAGGTCAAGAGTCGCCCCGCTGCTCCCCTTGATGGCCATTGGCCAGCGCCTCCTCTTTGCCTCTCTGAAGGCTTCTCAGGCTCACACCCCGATGTTAGGTCGGCGACCTCACTTTTTCCTCAGGCATCCCGACGGACCAAATGCATTAATCTGGCTGCTGCTTCGCACCATCACTCAATGCAAGTTCAGAATCTTCACACCAATTCAGGAGATCCGTGTCTGAACTGCTCTTAAGTCTCCACCAACTCTCAACATCTGGCAAACTGTTTTCCCTCTCTAAAGGGAGTCCACCAAAGGGAGCCTGATGTTATTCTGTGGCACGGTGGCACAGTGGCTAGCACTTCTGCATCACAGCTCCAGGGTCCTGGGTTCAATTCCGGCCTCGGGTCACTGTCTGTCTAGAGTTTGCACTTTCTCCCCGTGTCTGCGTGGGTTTCCTCCGGGTGCTCCGGTTTCCTCCCATAGTCCAATGATGTGCAGGTTAGGTGGATTGGACATGCTAAATTGCCTTAGTATCCAAAAGGTTAGGTGGGGTTCCTGGGTTACGGGAATAGGGTGGAGACATGGGCTTAAGTCAGGTGCTCTTTCCCAGGGCCGGTGCAGACTCGATGGGCCGAATGGCCTCCTTCTTCTTTGAGTACTATATTTAGCTTTCGCATTTATATTAGAAATCTAGTGCTAGGAAACCGATAATTAACAGTAACTTTAAAAAAAAATATATATATAAAAAAATATTTTTTTTAATTTTTAAAATTTTCATTAATTGACGCAATGTCAGTTAGAGGGGTGCAGTGCTCTGACTGTGAGATGTGGCAGGTCCAGGAGGCTTCCAGCGTCCCGGATGGCTTCATCTGCAGAAAGTGCACCCAACTGGAGCTCCTCACAGACCGCATGGTTTGGTTGGAGCAGCAATTGGATGCACTTAGGAGCATGCAGGTGGCGGAAAGTGTCATAGATCACAGTTATATAAATGTGGTCACACCCAAGGTGCAGGCAGAGAAATGGGTGACCACCAGAAAGGGCAGGCAGTCAGTGCAGGAATCCCCTGTGGTTGTCCTCCTCTCGAACAGGTAAACCCCTTTGGATACTGTCGGGGGGGATAGCCTATCAGGGGAAAACAGCAGCAGCCAGAGCAGTGGCACCACGGCTGGCTCTGATGTTCAGAAGGGAGAATCAAAGCGCAGAAGAGCAATAGTAATAGGGGACTCTATAGTCAGGGGCACAGATAGGCGCTTCTGTGGACGTGAAAGAGACTCCAGGATAGTATGTTGCCTCCCTGGTGCCAGGGTCCAGGATGTCTCCGAACGGGTAGAGGGCATCCTGAAGGGGGAGGGCAAACAGGCAGAGGTCGTTGTACATATTGGTACTAACGACATAGGCAAGAAGGGGCATGAGGTCCTGCAGCAGGAGTTCAGGGAGCTAGGCAGAAAGTTAAAAGACAGGACCTCGAGGGTTGTAATCTCGGGATTACTCCCTGTGCCACGTGCCAGTGAGGCTAGAAATAGGAAGATAGAGCAGCTAAACACGTGGCTAAATAGCTGGTGTAGGAGGGAGGGTTTCCGTTATCTGGATCACTGGGAGCTCTTCCGGGGCAGGTGTGACCTATATAAGAAGGATGGGTTGCTTCTAAACTGGAGAGGCATAAATATCCTGGCCGCGAGGTTTGCTAGTGTCACACGGGAGGGTTTAAACTAGTATGGCAGGGGGGTGGGCAGGGGAGCAATAGGTCAGAAGGTGAAAGCATTGAGGGAGAACTAGGGAATAGGGACAGTGGGGCTCTGAGGCCGAGCAGACAGGGAGAAGTTGCTGAACACAACGGGTCTGGTGGCCTGAAGTGCATATGTTTTAATGCAAGAAGTATTACGGGTAAGGCAGATGAACTTAGAGCTTGGATTAGTACTTGGAACTATGATGTTGTTGCCATTACAGAGACCTGGTTGAGGGAAGGGCAGGATTGGCAGCTAAACATTCCAGGATTTAGATGTTTCAGGTGGGATAGAGGGGGATGTAAAAGGGGAGGCGGAGTTGCGCTACTGGTTAGGGAGAATATCACAGCTGTACTGCGGGAGGGCACCTCAGAGGGCAGTGAGGCTATATGGGTAGAGATCAGGAATAAGAAGGGTGCAGTCACAATGTTGGGGGTTTACTACAGGCCTCCCAACAGCCAGCGGGAGATGTAGAGGAGCAGATAGGTAGACAGATTTTGGAAAAGAGTAAAAACAACAGGGTTGTGATGGGAGACTTCAACTTCCCCAATATTGACTGGGACTCACTTAGTGCCAGGGGCTTAGACGGGGCGGAGTTTGTAAGGAGCATCCAGGAGGGCTTCTTAAAACAATATGTGGACAGTCCAACTAGGGAAGGGGCAGTACTGGACCTGGTATTGGGGAATGAGCCCGGCCAGGTGGTAGATGTTTCAGTAGGGGAGCATTTCGGGAACAGTGACCACAATTCAGTAAGTTTTAAAGTGCTGGTGGACAAGGATAAGAGTGGTCCTAGGATGAATGTGCTAAATTGGGGGAAGGCTAATTATAACAATATTAGGCGGGAACTGAAGAACATAGATTGGGGGCGGATGTTTGAGGGCAAATCAACATCTGACATGTGGGAAGCTTTCAAGTGTCAGTTGAAAGGAATTCAGGACCGGCATGTTCCTGTCAGGAAGAAGGATAAATACGGCAATTTTCGGGAACCTTGGATAACGAGAGATATTGTAGGCCTCGTCAAAAAGAAAAAGGAGGCATTTGTCAGGGCTAAAAGGCTGGGAACAGACGAAGCCTGTGTGGAATATAAGGAAAGTAGGAAGGAACTTAAGCAAGGAGTCAGGAGGGCTAGAAGGGGTCACGAAAAGTCATTGGCAAATAGGGTTAAGGAAAATCCCAAGGCTTTTACACGTACATAAAAAGCAAGAGGGTAGCCAGGGAAAGGGTTGGCCCACTGAAGGATAGGCAAGGGAATCTATGTGTGGAGCCAGAGGAAATGGGCGAGGTACTAAATGAATACTTTGCATCAGTATTCACCAAAGAGAAGAAATTGGTAGATGTTGAGTCTGGAGAAGGGTGTGTAGATAGCCTGGGTCACATTGAGATCCAAAAAGATGAGGTGTTGGGTGTCTTAAGAAATATTAAGGTAGATAAGTCCCCAGGGCCTGATGGGATCTACCCCAGAATACTGAAGGAGGCTGGAGAGGAAATTGCTGAGGCCTTGACAGAAATCTTTGGATCCTCACTGTCTTCAGGTGATGTCCCGGAGGACTGGAGAATAGCCAATGTTGTTCCTCTGTTTAAGAAGGGTAGCAAGGATAATCCTGGGAACTACAGGCCGGTGAGCCTTACTTCAGTGGTAGGGAAATTACTGGAGAGAATTCTTCGAGACAGGATCTACTCCCATTTGGAAGCAAATGGACGTATTAGTGAGAGGCAGCATGGTTTTGTGAAGGGGAGGTCGTGTCTCACTAACTTGATAGAGTTTTTCGAGGAGGTCACTAAGATGATTGATGCAGGTAGGGCAGTGGATGTTGTCTATATGGACTTCAGTAAGGCCTTTGACAAGGTCCCTCATGGTAGACTAGTACAAAAGGTGAAGTCACACGGGATCAGGGGTGAGCTGGCAAGGTGGATACAGAACTGGCTAGGTCATAGAAGGCAGAGAGTAGCAATGGAAGGATGCTTTTCTAATTGGAGTGCTGTGACCAGTGGTGTTCCACAGGGATCAGTGCTGGGATCTTTGCTGTTTGTAGTATATATAAATGATTTGGAGGAAAATGTAACTGGTCTGATTAGTAAGTTTGCAGACGACACAAAGGTTGGTGGAATTGCGGATAGCGATGAGGACTGTCAGAGGATACAGCAGGATTTAGATTGTTTGGAGACTTGGGCGGAGAGATGGCAGATGGAGTTTAATCCGGACAAATGTGAGGTAATGCATTTTGGAAGGTCTAATGCAGGTAGGGAATATACAGTGAATGGTAGAACCCTCAAGAGTATTGAAAGTCAAAGAGATCTAGGAGTACAGGTCCACAGGTCACTGAAAGGGACAACACAGGTGGAGAAGGTAGTCAAGAAGGCATACGGCATGCTTGCCTTCATTGGCCGGGGCATTGAGTATACGAATTGGCAAGTCACGTTGCAGCTGTATAGAACCTTAGTTAGGCCACACTTGGAGTATAGTGTTCAATTCTGGTCGCCACACTACCAGAAGGATGTGGAGGCATTAGAGAGGGTGCAGAAGAGATTTACCAGAATGTTGCCTGGTATGGAGGGCATTAGCTATGAGGAGCGGTTGAATAAACTCGGTTTGTTCTCACTGGAACGAAGGAGTTTGAGGGGCGACCTGATAAGAGGTCTACAAAATTATGAGGGGCATAGACAGAATGGATAGTCAGAGGCTTTTCCCCGGGGTAGAGGGGTCAATTACTAGGGGGCATAGGTTTAAGGTGAGAGGGGCAAGGTTTAGAGTAGGTGTACGAGGCAAGTTTTTTTACGCAGAGGGTAGTGGGTGCCTGAACCCGCTACCGGAGGAGGTGGTGGAAGCAGGGACGATAGTGACATTTAAGGGGCATCTTGCTAAATACATGAATAGGATGGGAATAGAGGGATACGGACCCAGGAAGTGTAGAAGATTGTAGTTTAGTCGGGCAGCATGGTCGGCACTGGCTTGGAGGGCCGAAGGGCCTGTTCCTGTGCTGTACATTTCTTTGTTCTTTGTTCACTGTAAATTCTAAGATTGCCTCCTGATATGCAATGAACCAGTCAGCAAATTCAGAGCTACTATACACTGATTGGTGTTCCCACACATCAGTCACCTCTTACTGAGTATGCCTTCTCTCCCCCCCCCCACCGCCCCCGCCCCCCTCCCCACCCTCTCCATTGGCCAGGGATCCACGCTGCAGTGCTGAATGTTTCATTGGAAACCCACCTCTGCCTCTGGCGCTGCCATTGCCCCGTGGAAAATCCACCCAGAAATTCCGACCCTAAACTGGTGATTCAGGCTTTGGTGTTAGGTGTCTAATCAGACAGGCACCGTATGGACCAAGTAGCACTGTCAAAATAAAACTTGACGCTGTTTATCTATGGCAGCAATCAGAATGAAATATACTACCGGCACCAGTGAAGAATATTTATTGTATGAAACAAATGTAACGTCGAGTTTCATTTCAACCTGCATGGCTGTGTCATCTTCAAACATAAGAACGTAAAAAAGTATATTTCATCTACAGACCTCCAGACTATCCATCTAGCTTACATGATACACTGTTCTTAACTTTCAACAGTTGGAGTGGCGTGTGTGTGTGAGTGTTGTGTGTGTATGTTGGCAGTGGGTTTGAACCAGCGAGTGTTTAGTGAGCGTGTGGGCATGGTGGAGAACTTTGTGTTGGACGCGGGTGTGCTTCCAGCCCTATTTGAACAGATGGCATATCAAAACTACCCGGCCCGTGTGGAAATTTGTGAAATGGCACCGTTGTGAAATTCTGTTCCAGCGGTGATGCAGGCAGTGTGACAAATTAATTGGACTGTACGAGAGTCTAGACAATAAGCTTAAGAGCTTCTGAACAACTTGGATACCACGTACCTGTATGGTGTGGATTGGAGATTTGTGGACAAGGATACTTCATATGTGAGGCTTTGGGAGACTGGCCTAGAAAGTTTCAGCAGTTGCGCTCGTCTCTGAGTTTCTCTGACCATACTAAGGAGGGGAAATTGCATGATTTGCCTGCATCTATATTTGTGGATGCAAATGATGCTCATTACAGCTTCAACAATGTGACCACGGCCATTTTGGACCAGATTGTGTGCATGAATTATGTGTACAATCGCTGCATATTTGAGGCTGTGTTTGCATTAGCTTGGCAGTGAGGTTTTATGATGTGTTTAGACATTCTGTGATGTTGTCTGGCTATTGAAATAGGGTCGCTTAAAAGCGGTTTGTTATGGGTGTTCGTGCTGGTGACATTACGTGTAGGGTAGTGGTTTATTGGATATGTTTAAATGTGTTATGTTAGATGTAGTGTAGATACATGGGTATGTGTGTCTGTGTGTATGTATGTATGTATGTGTGTAGGTGTTGTATGCCAGAATATAGCCGCCGGTAAGTGGTGGGGCTGTTGAGGCTTACTATAGGACTTCCATAATGATGCAATTGTGGTAGTTGTGTGATTATAGTTGATTTGTGCGTGCGCACAGGATAGTGAGCGTGCGTGGGTCTTATTGACCAAATTTTGATTTAATAGTGTGCCAAGATTTGGCAGACGTTTTGGGGTGTCTATCGTGAGTTGGGTACATTTGGGATGCAGTTTTTCAGGATTTTTAGCAACAAAAAAACTAAAAACAGTTGGCTTCCTTAATATGACAGCTGAGGGGGTAGCACAGTGGCGCAGTGATTAGCATTGCTGCCTCAAGGCGTCGAGGTCCCAGGTTCGATCCCGGCTCTGGGTCATTGTCCGTGTGGAGTTTGCATGTCCTCCCAGTGTTTGTTTGGATTTCGCCCCCACAACCCAAAGATGTGCAGGCTAGGTGGATTGGCCGCGCTAAAATTGCCCCTTAATTGGAAAAAATGAATTGGGTACTCTAAAATTTATTTTTAAAAATGACAGCTGAGATTTTCCACTTTAGCAGCCATGCTGCCCTGAGTGTTGCAGTGTCTAGTGGGGGAAGGGACAATGCTTAAAAACTCTGTTCCAGCCAGGCTCTGCAATCTGTCACAATTTAAAGCCTTCTTCTGGCCTGGGTAAAGCACCAGATTCTATCTGTTAGATTCCATCCCTGCTAGCCCAGATCAGGCTGAATGCCTGGTTAATACTTATGAGTTTCCGTGTACAGGAGGCTCCTTACCTCTCGTGGCACCTACAGTGACAATGATGGAAAATCTGACATATCGGGGGACTTATTTCTTGTTCCCCTCCCCCCACAATGGAAGAGTCAGCCTCTAGCCCACGCACATGAAAAAAGCCCGCCTCCAACCCAGCTATAACCAGGGGCGGGTTTAGCACAGGGCTAAATAGCTGGCTTTTAAAGCAGACCAAGGCAGGCCAGCAGCACGGTTCAATTCCCGTACCAGCCTCCCCGAACAGATGCCGGAATGTGGCGACTCGAGGCTTTTCACAGTAACTTCATTTGAAGCCTACTTATGACAATAAGCAATTTTAATTTCATTTATAACGGGCTACAGATGGGCTAAATGAACAACAAGTGGAACTTCCGCCCCTCAGTGGGAGGAAGTCCCACCCTTGAGACCTGCCAATCAATCTGATTGGCCAGTAGTTCTAGAAGTCCCAGTAGTGCCTGAACTCAGTCGTGGCCTTGCTACATTGGCACAATGGTTAGCACTGCTGTTTCATTGCACTAGAGACCCGGGTTCAATTCCAGCCAGCTCTGCTGCCTCACAGCACCAGAGACCTGATTCAGTTCTGGCCTTGGGTGACTGTGTGGTGTTTGCACGTTCTCCCCGTGTCTGCATTGATTTCCTATGGGTGCTCCGGTTTCCTCCCACAGTCCAGAGATGTGTGGGTTAGGGGTTAGGTGGATTGGCCAAGCTAAATGGTCCCTTAATGTCCAACAGTTGGGTCAGGTTACAGGGATAAGGGCGGCGGACTGAGCCTAGGTGAGATGTTGTTTCGGAGGGTTAGTGCAGACTTGATGAGCCGAATGCCCTTCTGCACTGTAGGAATTCTATGGATCCCAGTGAGAGGTGCGTCAAGGGTATCAATGGGTGGGACTGGGGAGCCCAGGGAGGTGTTCAAAGGAGAGTGGGGGTTAGATTTTGGACACTAGGCTTGGGAGGAACAAAGTGGGGGTATCATCATAAGAGGGTCTGTCTCTGATTTCACAAGGCACACCCTGCAGGACGTACTCTGACTTGCTTCTCACCATTTGAGCAGCTTCCTCAAAAGAATGGCCTACCCACTCCCACCTGCCTACTCATCCCAACTGTGTTATGCCATGGGCAGTGTACCAATCCAGTCAATTGGTTTGATAACAACCTCAATTGACTGTTAAATATTAATTTTAAAATGGCCACCAGGCTGTTGATTTTGGCACCCACCCACCGACTGTGGGGCAGATTGAGGGTGGGTAGGAAAGTGGTGAGCCTGCCAAAAACACGGTGGGAAGCCGTCAAGCCCAAATCACTCCATTATTAATACATTGGACGAGATTCTTTGGACGAGATTCTCTGGTCTCCTCTGCAGCGTGTTTATTGGCGACGGAAGGCAGCCTGTTGTTGGACGGCGGTGGGAGATTCTGGTCCCACTACTGTCAATGGGATTTCACATTGAATCCACCATAGGCCGCCAGTTTTCCTGTGGCGAAGATGTGCCATTAGCAGGACTGGAAGATCCCGCCAGCGTGAACAGCTCAATTATGGGTTGTTGGCTTTGGTGTTTATAAGAGATGATGCTGGTAGATGGATGGGGATATAAAGAAGGACAACAGAATGCATCCGTACCAATACTTATGGCCTCACCACCATACAGCTGCTACTATACCAGTGATGATACAATAAAAAAGCCTTCTTGACTTTTCAATGGTCTGACAGGGTGTAGAATGTTTGCCCCACTCCAGAAACCAGAGCATTCGTGAGTGAGTAGATTGACCAGTTCAATACTGAGGGTACCTTTCAGATGAGATATGAAAGCCAGTTCTTGTCTGCTCTCTCAGATTAGTATCCTGCTTTCTTTCAAAATACAACACAGCACTGGTTGCTTTTGCTTCCCGTCTTCCTCAGATATCTAAGGTGGGAACTTTCTTTGTTTTCCTGCCCGGAGTCAGAGGAAATCAAGCAAATTTGGGTGGTAAAGGCTATCATCATTGCTTAATTTTCCTGTCTTTGCCCTTACCAGGACTGCTGCTGATGTCACTTTTGTGAGGGCCACGAAGAATCCAGCACGAGTTTTAAGGATACAAATTAATAACATTTATTTACAATAACATAACAGCAGCAGCAGCAACTTCCCTTGCCCAACACTCTGTGGTGTTGGGTGCTCTGAGGTACAGACGAACCAACACGGTTGCGATTGGTACAACACAGTTTTATTCCAACTAGTTATTTACACATCTGTCTTGGTACTCAGCACGTGGTGACTGTGTGAGTGTCTTGTTAATGCGCTCCTGGCCTTGTCCTGTCTCCAGATGGACTGGCCAGCAGGTGTCGTGTTTCTTGTCTAATACTGTGTCTACTCTTGTCTGTGATTGGCTGTCGTGTTATGTGTGCTAATTGGTCTGTTGATCATGATGTGTGTGTTGTGATGTGTATTTGCATATCATGACATCCCCCCTTTTTTTACAAGATTATGTGCCTACGTGGTTAGAAATATGAATGTGTCCTGAGTGCAGCTAAAGGTGTGTGTGTGTGATATTTACAGCATGTACATGTGGCGTAACTATATACAATGGGCGATGTCAGGTGTGGCATGCTAACGAGGTTGTACCATAACAAAAGAAGAACGTTGAAATGTGGTCTGATCAAACGAGACCTGGAACGATAAAACAGTGACATGTTACAATACAGTAGTTGCTAAAACTTGACATGTGAACAGTCTCATAAGTCCAGTCTAGGAGGTGGGCGACGAATTCGGGTTGACCGCCTCAAGGGTGGGTCGAGAACCACCGGCTGAGGTGCGAGCCTGGCCACGGGCGGCGACAGAAGGGGCATGGTAAATGGCAGCTCCACGAAGTCGCTATCAGGAACCAGCGGAGGACACGGCATCTGTGTATGGTTCCGTTGCGAGCGTGGAAGTAGGCGAAGGGCTCGCCGATTGCGCCTACGCACGGATCCATCCGGCATGCGTACCAGGAACCAGCGGGGAGCCACGCGTCGGAGAACTTCGGCAGGTGCTGACCAGCCACCGTCTGGTAGATGAATGCGGATGTTGTCTCCAGGGGCCAGGGAGGGAAGATCAATTGCCCTTGTGTCGTACGATCTCTTCTGGCGATCGCGCTGCAGTTGCATCCTATGCAGTACCGGAGCATGGTCTATTGTTGGTGCCAGGATGGAAGGCACAATGGTTTTGAGGATGCGACCCATCAGCAGCTGTGCTGGCGAGAGACCAGTTGGCTAGTGGGGCCGAGCGATAGGCCAGCAGGGCGAGGTGAAAGTCCGATCTGGCAGCAGCAGCCTTGCAGAGAAGCCGCTTGGCAATGTGAACGCCCTTCTCCGCCTTTCCATTGGACTGGGGATGCAGAGGGCTGGACGTCACGTGTGTGAAGCCATACGAGGCTGCAAAGGACGACCATTCATGGCTGGCAAAACAGGGCCCATTGTCCGAGAAGACAGTCATCGGAATGCCGTGGCGAGCATAGGTGTCTTTGCAGGCCCTGATGACAGCAGACGATGTCAGATCGTGCAGGCGTATGACTTCTGGGTAATTGGAGAAGTAGTCCACTATGATAACATAGTCCATGCCAAGCGCGTGAAATAGGTCGACACCCACCTTCGCCCAGGGGGACGTCACCAGCTCATGGGGCAGAAGCGTCTCAGGAGGTTGCACCGGCTGAAACCTTTGGCAGGTTGTACAGTTGATCACCATGTTGGCAATATCGTCACTGATGCCCGGCCAGTATACCGCCTCTCGGGCCCTCCGTCTGCACTTCTCGACCCCCAAGTGGCCTTCGTGTATTTGATCGAGAACCAGCTGGCGCAAACTGTGCGGAATGACAATCCTGTCCAGCTTCAGAAGGATCCCATCAATGATGGCTAGGTCGTCTCGTACATTATAGAACTGCGGGCACTGCCCTTTGAGCCATCCTCCCGTCATGTGGCGCATCACTCGCTGTAAAAGGGGGTCGGCCGCTGTCTCTCGGTGGATGCGGGCCAGACTGGAGTCATCAGCCAGCAGATTTGCCGCTGTCAAGGCCACCTGTGCCTCGACCTGACATACGAACCCCTCCGCATCTGGCGGCGTGCTCACTGCTCTGGATAGGGCATCCGCCACGATGAGCTCCTTCCCTGGAGTGTAGACCAGTTGGAAGTCATACCTCCTGAGTTTAAGTAGGATGCGCTGGAGGCGAGGGGGTCATCTCGTTCAGGTCCTTGTTTATTATGCTGACCAGGGGGCGGTGGTCAGTTTTGACCGTGAACCATGGAAGACCATAAGACATAATCGTGGAACTTGTCTAAACCGGTTAGCAAGCCCTGGCATTCTTTTTCGATTTGCGCGTAGCGCTGCTCTGTGGGGGTCATAGCCCGCGATGCATAGGCAACCGGGGCCCATGACGACGTGTCATCCCTCTGCAGGAGCACTGCTCCAATGCCGGATTGGCTGGCATCAGTTGAGATTTTGGTGGGACGAGACGTGTCGAAGAACGCCAACAGTGGTGCCGTGGTGAGTTTGCGTTTGAGCTCCTCCCATTCCAGCTGGTGTGTGTGTTGCCACTGGAACGAGGTGGCGCAGAGTCGTTGTGTGGGAGGCAAGGTTGGGAATGAATTTCCCTAGGAAGTTGACCATGCCAAGGAATCGTAGGACAGCCTTCTTGTCGGCCGGCTGCGGCATGGCTGTGATGGCGCTCACCTTGTCTGCATCCGGACGGACCCCTGACCGGCAGATGTGGTCCCCCAGGAACTTCAATTCGGTCTGACCAAAGGCGCACTTGGCTCGGTTGAGGCGCAGGCCGTTTTCCCGTATGCGGGCAAAAACGCGTTGGAGACGATGTATGTGCTCCTGCGGTGTGGTGGACCAGATGATGACATCGTCCACATATACGCGCACCCCTTCGATGCCTTCCATCATCTGCTCCATGATTCTGTGGAAGACCTCGGATGCCGAGATGACGCCAAATGGCATCCGGTTATAGCAGAATCTGCCGAAAGGGGTGTTGAAGGTACATAGCTTTCGGCTGGACGGGTCCAGTTGGATCTGCCAAAATCCTTTAGAAGCATCCAGTTTCGTGAATATCTTCGCTTGGGCCATTTCACTGGTGATCTCCTCCCGTTTGGGTATGGGATAATGTTCCCGCATAATGTTATTATTGAGGTCTTTGGGGTCTATACAGATGCGGAGCTCGCCAGAGGGCTTCTTGACACGCACCATGGAGCTGACCCATGGCGTGGGCTCCGTGACCCTGGATAGGACCCCTTGGTCCTGGAGATCCTGCAGCTGGAGGCGGTCTTTAAGTGGCGCAGGAATCCTGCGAGGTGAGTGAACGACCGGGATGGCGTCTGGTTTGAGGCGAATTCGGTATGTGTATGGCAGTGTTCCCATGCCTTCGAATGCCTCCTGGTTGTGGGCGAGGAGCAATTGGAGTTGTGCGTTGAACTCAGCATCCGGGAAGTCAGACGTGCCGTCTGGAGAGAGAGAAAGAATTTGTTGCACAAGATGGAGAGCCTTACATGCCTGTGCGCCCAGCAGGGAGTCCTTCGATGAGCCAACTATCTCGAACGAGAGTGTGGCCGTGTGTGTTTTGTGTGTCACCTGGAGCTGGCAGGATCCCATGGCCGGGATAACGTTCCCGTTGTAGTCGACCATCTTGCACCGGGATGGCTGGATTGGTGGTCTGACCTTCATGGCATAGAATGCTGACCATGCTATGAGGTTGGCGGATGCGCCAGTGTCCAGGCGGAAAGTGATCGGCGATCGGTTGACCGTCAGGGTGGCACTCCATTCATCAGCCGGATTGATGGTGTTGACCCGGTTCACATCAATGACCGCAACCCGGAAGGCGTCTTGGTCATCTGTGTCGTCGGTTTGGATGTCCTGATGTGGAGGCTGGATGGTCCGCACGTGTCTGCGAGGTTGTCGGAGATGTGTAAGGTCCACAGGTTGAGCCGCTCGACAGTAGGCAGCGTAGTGGCCCATCTTGCCACAGCGTAGGCATTGTCGGGTTTTTGCAGGACATTGGCCTTTTAAATGTGCAGCTCCACAGTTGCCGCACGTCATGACGTCATGGCGTTTGTTACGCCACTGCGCATGCGCAGTTTGGTCTTGCGTCGGACGCGCCTGGGCAGTACGTCCCTCAATGTTGCCGTTGGTTTTGGTGCGCACAAACGCGGGAGGCCTCAAAAAGCGCGTGAAACGGCCGCCCTCGTCCGGGCCGCGGGCCTGGAGAAACTCGATTGCCTGGATGCGTTCGGCCTCGTCGATTCGATCGCTTGGGACCCCCTCCGTGCCGATTCGGTCGCCTGAAATTGGGCATAGCGGCTGGTCGCATTTTCATGCAGGACACAGGCTTCCACTGCAGATGCTAAGGTCAGGCCTTTAATTTTTAGAAGCTGCTGGCGTAGGCCACTGGAGGCAACACCAAAAACGATCTGGTCCCGGATCATGGACTCTGAGGTGGTGCCGTAACCGCAGGACTGCGCGAGTATGCGGAGGTGCGTCAGGAAGGACTGAAAGAGCTCATCCTTACCTTGTAGGCGCTGCTGAAAAATATACCTCTCAAAGCTTTCATTGACGTCAACGTTGAAGTGCTGGTCGAGCTGGAGGAGGAACGTGTCATATTTAGATTTGTTCTCGCCTTCCGCGAACACCAAGGAGTTGTATACATCGATGGCGTGCTGACCTGCAGTAGTGAGGAGCATGGCAATCTTTGTTTTGTCCGAGGCGCCCTGTTTTTCGTTGGCTCGCATGAACAGTTCGAATCGCTGCTTGAAGAGCTTCCAGTTGGTGCCCAGGTTCCCAGCGACTTGCAACGGCTGCGGTTTGTTGTGGGTGTCCATGGCTCAGGATGGCAGATTTGCCGGTAAGTATCGATTTACTCACTGGTACCATGTGGTGTTGGGTGCTCTGAGGTACAGACGAACCAACACGGTTGCGATTGGTACAACGCAGTTTTATTCCAACTAGTTATTTACACATCTGTCTTGGTACTCAGCACGTGGTGACGGTGTGAGTGTCTTGTTAATGAGCTCCTGTCCTTGTCCTGTCTCCAGATGGACTGGCCAGCAGGTGTCGTGTTTCTTGTCTTATACTGTGTCTGCTCTTGTCTGTGATTGGTTGTCGTGTTATGTGTGCTAATTGGTCTGTTGGTCTGTCTATCATGATGTGTGTGTTGTGATGTGTGTTTGAATATCATGACACACTCCTTCCTGCTGGTTCCAAACTGGCCAGCTTTATTCATGCATGGAGTTTACTAATGGTTTCTCTGCCCCCCTCATTGGGGAAGCTCATACTCCCACAGGATTGTGGGATTGTCATTAGTCCCCAGCCAATGGTAAGCAGGCAGGTTATAACATCCCTCCCCCCCCAAAGTCCAAGGAATCCACCGAAGACCCTGGCGAAGGAGGGTGTCGGACTTGTTTTGCCGCAGGCCGGACACCATTTGCACGCGGCGCGGGATCAGGCGGCGTGTAACAGGACGGAGACCGGCGCTTCCGTGATGAACGGCGTAACGGTTGTACATCCACGGCCCGTGGGCCCGAGGATTCCCCCTCTGATGCGTCCTGTGTCTCCATTTTGGAGTCAGAGTCTGCTGTCTCTGTCATCCCGGCATCTCTATCTCCGCGCGGTTCTGTATCGACCTGCGCAGGCTTTGAGTGAGGCACCAGAGGAAGATTGTGAGGACTACCTTCCATTGTCTCTGGTTTCTGTGGCTGTAGCAATGAGCTCCGGGGGCGGGGAATCTTTGGAAGGGATAGTCTTCTGGATCGAACGTGGTCTACATGTTTGCGCTGGAGACGACCCTGGGCTTGCACCTGGTAAGATATAGGGCCCGTTTGGCGAAAGATTACGCCAGGAACCCACTGGGCACCACGAGCAAAATTCCGAACGAACACTGGGTCACCGGGCACAAACTGCCGAATTGGCAGATGCCGAGAAAACCCTGTCCCTGCCATTCTTGTGTGCGGCGTACTTTTGCGCCAATGTCCGGGAAAACCATACTAAGGCGGGTGCGAAGTCTCCGGCCCATTAGGAGTTCTGCGGGAGCTACCCCAGTCACCGCATGGGGGGTGGTCCTATACAAAAACAAAAAGCGAGCCAGTCTCGTGTCCATTGACCCAGAAGACTGCTTCTTTAGCCCTCGTTTGAATGTCTGCACTGCGCGCTCCGCCAACCCATTTGAAGCCGGGTGGTAAGGGGCAGTGCGGATATGGCGTATGCCGTTCATCTTCATGAACCTCGCAAACTCCTCACTCGTGAATGGAGTGCCGTTATCCGTGACCAGCGCCTCGGGGAGGCCATGCGTACTAAAAGACAAACCATCTTCGCAATTGTTGCCCAAGACGTTGTGCCCAGCATCTTATGCAGCTCTAGTCATTTAGACTGGGCGTCAATTAATAGAAGGTACATGGATCCTTGAAAAGACCTGCGAAATCCACATGCAAGCGCGCCCAAGGCCGCCCTGGCCATTCCCAGTGATGTAGGGGCGCGGCCGGCGGAAGCTTCTGATGCTCCTGGCAAATGGAGCAGTTTTGGGCCACCTTCTCAATGTCGGTGTCGAGGCCTGGCCACCAGACATAACTCCGGGCCAACATTTTCATTTTGGTCACACCTGGATGCCCATTGTGCAAGTCTCTTAGTATCAGCTCCTGTCCTTTTTCCGGGATAACCACACGCGTCCCCCACAAGAGGATGCTGGGTTCCACGCTGAATTCTGAAAGCTTGGAGGAAAATGCCTGCAACTCGCCTGGGAGCTGTCTATGCTGCCCATCATACAGGACTATGTGCTGAACCTTTGACAGGACTGGCTCCGTCTGAGTCCACTCACGGATCTGAGATGCCGTGACAGGCAAGGTGTCCATAAAATTTAGGGTTGCAACCACCTCACCGGTCGTGAGGGTCGACATGGGGCCGGTCGATAAAGGCAATCGGCTCAGTGCGTCGGCATTCGCTATCTGCGTTCCTGGTTTGTGCTCCAGAGAATACTCGTATGCAGCAAGCAACAAAGCCCAGCGCTGAATCCGTGCAGAAGCAATGGGCGGTATTGGCTTATCCTCTCTGAAAAGTCCCAGCAGAGGCTTATGATCAGTCACAAGAGTGAAATGGCGGCCATACACGTACTGGTGGAAGCGTTTCACTGCAAAAACCACTGCCAGGCCCTCCTTCTCGATCTGCGCATACTTTTTCTCTGCTGCAGACAATGTGCGGGAGGCGAAAGCTATAGGCCGCTCGGCCCCGTTCTCCATCTTGTGGGACAGGCGGCCACAATACCATACGGGGATGCATCACATGTGACGAGCAAAGGCTTTCCAGGATCATAATGGGTTAGTAACCCAGACGACGACAATTGTTGCTTTACCCGCCGGAAAGCGGTTTCTTGCGGCTGACCCCAAACCCAGGTGTGATTTTTCTTTAGCAGAAGGGGCCAGCGTAGTTGCCAGATTGGGGAGGAACTTCCCGTAATAGTTTACGAGACTGAGAAAAGAACGAAGATGCGAAGTGTCAACCGGGGCGGGGGCCTGTTGAATCGCGCGCACCTTCTCTGCGACGGGGTGCAAATCTTCGCGGTCCACCCGCTAACCTAGGTAGACTACTTCCTTTGCCTGAAATACGCACTTTGTGCGACGTAAACGGACTCCAGCCTCCGAAAAGCGTCTAAGGACATCCTCCATATTTTCCAAATGTTCCTGCTCCAACGTCCTGGTAATCAAAACGTCATCTAAGTAGACAGTTCACACGGTAAACCTCTCAAAATGCCCTCCATAACACGTTGAAAAATAGCGCAGGCAGAGGATACTCCAAATGGCAACCGTGTATATTCATACAGGCCCCCGCCCCGGTTGACACTTCGCATCTTCGTTCTTTTCTCAGTCTCGTAAACTATTACGGGAAGTTCCTCCCCAATCTGGCAACTACGCTGGCCCCTTCTGCTAAAGAAAAATCACACCTGGGTTTGGGGTCAGCCGCAAGAAACCGCTTTCCGGCGGGTAAAGCAACAATTGTCGTCGTCTGGGTTACTAACCCATTATGATCCTGGAAAGCCTTTGCTCGTCACATGTGATGCATCCCCGTATGGTATTGTGGCCGCCTGCAAGCTTCGCGTAGAGATCCTCTATGCGAGGCATTGGATATCGGTCAAGTCGGAAAGCTGTATTTACTGTAAGTTTATGGTCGCCACACAAGCGAACTGTGGCATCTGGCTTCATTACAGGTACAATTGGTGCTGCCCAGTCAGCAAAACGGACGGGCCTGATAGTACCCAAACTCTCCAAACGAGTGAGCTCCCCTTCTATCTTCTCGAGCAAGGCGTAAGGCACCGGGCGCGCCCGGAAATAGCGCGGCATGGCTCCTGGTTCGAGTTGGATACGGGCTGCGGCCCCTTTTATTTTCCCCAAACCGGGCTGGAATACATCTGGATATCGTCCTAGCACCTCAGTCAACCCTCCAGAAACTGTTTGGAGGAATTGCTGCCATTGCAACTGCAAATGGCGCAACCAGTCCCGACCCAACAGGCTGGGCCCATGGCCGCGCACCACGATAAGTGGGAAACGCCCCTCCTGGCGTCCATAAACAACAGGGGTCATTGTAGTTCCTGCAATGTCCAGTGGTTCCCCCGTGTAGGTGGCCAACCTGGCCTGTGAGTCGGGTAATGTAAGAGTCTGTATACCCTGCTTGATGCGGTTGAATGTCCTCTGGGCGATCACGGAGACCGCTGCGCCAGCGTCCAACTCCATCTCAAGCGGGTGACCAGTGATCCGTACTGTCACCTTAATTGGGGCCACACGGGGAGCTGCCACACAATGCAGCTGCAGGCAGTCGTCCTCCGTCTCCACGTCCTCGGGAGTAGTTGCCGCAGGTTCATCCACATGGAAGGTACGGCCCCTGGGCTGGTCCCAGTTTCGGTCGGAACGACGTCGCCTCTGGCACCCCCAGGACCGGTGTCCGCGGCGGGGTCGGCACCTACAAGTCTGACACGGACATGGCTCCTCATCCATTGGTTCTGGAGAAGGCTCCCTTCAGGGAGGAATGTCGAACGGCCACTGGCGTCGATCCAGACGTCGCCTCGCCCAAGGTACCGCAGGAGTGCGAGGGGATGTTTTCGGATGGAAGGGGTTGCGCCCCAAGGCATGCACCTCCATTCCCTCCTGCACTCCTCGTTCTGCGCTCTCTCGGGACAATACTATTTGAATGGCCTGTTGAAAAGTCAATGTTGGCTCCGCTAACAACTTTCTCTGGGTGGCCGCATTGTTAATACCGCAAACCAAACGGGTGCGTAACATTTCTGACAAGGTCTCACCATAGTCACAGTACTCCGCAATCCTGCGTAGCCTGGAGAGAAAGTCGGCAAGGGATTCTCCTGGGGTCCTCTCAGCAGTATTAAACCGGTAACGCTGGACTATCGTGGACGGGGTTAGATTAAAATGTTGCCCCTCTAAATTCACAAGTTCATCAAACGTTTTGGTGTCCGGCGCAGCTGGGTACGTAAGGCTCCTAATCACCCCAAACGTATGCGGGCCGCAGGCGGTGAGCAATATGACCACCTGGCACTCGTTTTCGGTGATATTGTTTGCCCGGAAATAGTAACGCATCCGTTGTGCGTACTGGTTCCAGCTTTCCAGCGCAGCATCAAAAACATCCAAACGTCCATACAGAGGCATGGTATAATAGAAAACAACTTCCAACCTGTATCCAACAAAAATCCAGGGAGGTGGCTTCAGCAGTGTAGACAGCTATTCACTTTAACCCTCGTATCCAGTTTTGTGAGGGCCACGAAGAATCCAGCACGAGTTTTAAGGATACAAAGTAATAACATTTATTTACAATAACACATATATAACAGCAGCAGCAACTTCCCTTGCTGCACACTCCTTCCTGCTGGTTCCAAACTGGCCAGCTTTATTTATACATGGAGTTTACTAATGGTTTCTCCGCCCCCCTCATTGGGGAAGCTCATACTCCCACAGGATTGTGGGATTGTCATTAGTCCCCAGCCAATGGTAAGCAGGCAGGTTATAACAGTCACCCTCTGCCCTGACAGGCACGTGAAAATACCAACAAGGAAATACCTCGGTTTTTCCATCATCCACCCCGGTTACCCTTACTCCCCAGGACCATGAGACGAAGGATGGTGGTAGTAACCAGGGGTGCAGCAGGAAATGTCAACATTAAGTTAGAGCAGCTTATGGTGGCCTCCTTTCTATCCAATCCAGTCCTGCATACTTATCTTTCTGGGCCTCCATCTTAGTTAAGATTTACAATTCTTAATTGATTAGAAGAAATTAAGAATTCTTAATTCTTAATTTCTTCCTGTGGTCCTGATGCCTCTTCTAGTGTCACAATGGCAGATTAGGTGTACAAACAACAACATTTTGTATGTTTTTTAAATAAATTTAGAATATCCAATTCATTTTTTTCTAATTAAGGGACAATTTAGCGTGGCCAATCCACCTACTCTGCACATCTTTTGGGTTGTGGGGCCGAAACCCAGGCAAACACAGGTAGAATGTGCAAACTCCACACAGGCAGTGACCCAGAGCCGGGATTGAACCTGGGACCTCGGCGCAGTGAGGCTGCAGTGCCAACCACTCTGCCACCGTGCTGTCTCAAGATTTTGTATGTTGGCAGCAGCAGGCTCTCTCTCGGTGACCTAAACATAGAACATAGAACATAGAAAATACAGCACAGAACAGGCCCTTTGGCCCACGATGTTGTGCCGAACCTTTGTCCTAGATTAATCATAGATTATCATTGAATCTACAGTGCAGAAGGAGGCCATTCGGCCCCCTGAGTCTGCACCAGCTCTTGGAAAGAGCACCCTACCCAAACTCAACACCTCCACCCAACACCAAGGGCAATTTGGACATTAAGGGCAATTTATCATTGGCCAATTCACCTAACCCGCACATCTTTGGACTGTGGGAGGAAACCGGAGCACCTGGAGGAAACCCACGCAGACACGGGGAGGACGTGCAGACTCCGCACAGACAATGACCCAAGCCAGAATCGAACCTGGGACCATGGATCTGTGAAGCAATTGTGCTATCCACAATGCTACCGTGCTGCCCTTAAGAACAAATAAATCTACACTATATCATTTTCCCGTAATCCATGTACCTATCCAACAGCTGCTTGAAGGTCACTAATGTTTCCGACTCAACTACTTCCACAGGCAGTGCATTCCATGCCCCCACTACTCTCTGGGTAAAGAACCTACCTCTGATATCCCTCCTATATCTTCCACCTTTCACCTTAAATTTATGTCCCCTTGTAATGGTGTGTTCCACCTGGGGAAAAAGTCTCTGACTGTCTACTCTATCTATTCCCCTGATCATCTTATAAACCTCTATCAAGTCGCCCCTCATCCTTCTCCGCTCTAATGAGAAAAGGCCTAGCACCCTCAACCTTTCCTCGTAAGACCTACTCTCCATTCCAGGCAACATCCTGGTAAATCTTCTTTGCACCTTTTCCAGAGCTTCCACATCCTTCCTAAAATGAGGCGACCAGAACTGTACACAGTACTCCAAATGTGGCCTTACCAAAGTTTTGTACAGCTGCATCATCACCTCACGGCTCTTAAATTCAATCCCTCTGTTAATGAACGCGAGCACACCACAGGCCTTCTTCACAGCTCTATCCACTTGAGTGGCAACTTTCAAAGATGTATGAACATAGACCCCAAGGTCTCTCTGCTCCTCCACAATGCCAAGAACTCTACCGTTAACCCTGTATTCCGCATTCATATTTGTCCTTCCAAAATGGACAACCTCACACTTTTCAGGGTTAAACTCCATCTGCCACTTCTCAGCCCAGCTCTGCATCCTATCTATGTCTCTTTGCAGCCGACAACAGCCCTCCTTACTATCCACAACTCCACCAATCTTCGTATCGTCTGCAAATTTACTGACCCACCCTTCAACTCCCTCATCCAAGTCATTAATGAAAATCACAAACAGCAGAGGACCCAGAACTGATCCCTGCGGTACACCACTGGTAACTGGGATCCAGGCTAAATATTTGCCATCCACCACCACTCTCTGACTTCTATCGGTTAGCCAGTTCGTTATCCAACTGGCCAAATTTCCCACTATCCCATGCCTCCTTACTTTGTGCAGAAGCCTACCATGGGGAACTTTATCAAATGCCTTACTAAAATCCATGTACACTACATCCACTGCTTTACCTTCATCCACATGCTTGGTCACCTCCTCAAAGAATTCAATAAGATTTGTAAGGCAAGACCTACCCCTCACAAATCCGTGCTGACTATCCCTAATCAAGCAGTGTCTTTCCAGATGCTCAGAAATCTATCCTTCAGTACCCTTTCCATTACTTTGCCTGCCACCGAAGTAAGACTAACTGGCCTGTAATTCCCAGGGTTATCCCTAGTTCCTTTTTTGAACAGGGGCACGACATTCGCCACTCTCCAATCCCCTGGTACCACCCCTGTTGACAGTGAGGATGAAAAGATAATTGCCAACGGCTCTGCAATTTCATCTCTTGCTTCCCATAGAATCCTTGGATATATCCCGTCAGGCCCGGGGGACTTGTCTATCTCAAGTTTTTCAAAATGCCCAACACATCTTCCTTCCTAACAAGTATTTCCTCGAGCTTACCAATCTGTTTCACACTGTCCTCTCCAACAATATCGCCCCTCTCATTTGTAAATACAGAAGAAAAGTACTCATTCAAGACCTCGCCTATCTCTTCAGACTCAATACACAATCTCCCGCTACTGTCCTTGATCGGACCTACCCTCGCTCTAGTCATTCTCATATTTCTCACATATGTGTAAAAGGCCTTGGGGTTTTCCTTGATCCTACCCGCCAAAGATTGTTCATGCCCTCTCTTAGCTCTCCTAATCCCTTTCTTCAGTTCCCTCCTGGCTATCTTGTATCCCTCCAATGCCCTGTCTGAACCTTGTTTCCTCAGCCTTACATAAATCACCTTTTTCCTCTTAACAAGACATTCAACCTCTCTTGTCAACCATGGTTCCCTCACTCGACCATCTCTTCCCTGCCTGACAGGGACATACATATCAAGGACACGTAGCACCTGTTCCTTGAACAAGTTCCACATTTCACTTGTGTCCTTCCCTGCCAGCCTATGTTCCCAACTAATGCACTTCAATTCTTGTCTGACAACATCGTATTTACCCTTCCCCCAATTGTAAACCTTGCCCTATTGCACGTACCTATCCCTCTCCATTACTAAAGTGAAAGTCACAGAATTGTGGTCACTATCTCCAAAATGCTCCCCCACTAACAAATCTATCACTTGCCCTGGTTCATTACCCAGTACTAAATCCAATATTGCCCCTCCTCTGGTTGGACAATCTACATACTGTGTTAGAAAAGCTTCCTGGACACACTGCACAAACACCACCCCATCCAAACTATTTGATCTAAAGAGTTTCCACTCAATATTTGGGAAGTTAAAGTCGCCCATGACTACTACCCTATGACTTCTGCACCTTTCCAAAATCTGTTTCCCAATCTGTTCCTCCACATCTCTGCTACTATTGGAGGGCCTATAGAAAACTCCTAACAAGGTGACTGCTCCTTTCCTATTTCTGACTTCAACCCATACTACCTCAATAGGGTGATACTCCTCGAACTGCCTTTCTGCAGCTGTTATACTATCTCTAATTAATAATGCCACCCCCCACCTCTTTTACCACCCTCCCTAATCTTATTGAAACATCTATAACCAGGGACCTCCAACAACCATTTCTGCCCCTCTTCTATCCAAGTTTCCGTGATGGCCACCACATCGTAGTCCCAAGTACCGATCCATGCCTTAAGTTCACCCACCTTATTCCTGATGCTTCTTGCATTGAAGTATACACACTTCAACCCATCTCCGTGCCTGCAAATACTCTCCTTTGTCAGTGTTCCCTTCCCCACTGCGTCATTACATGCTTTGGCGTCCTGAATATCGGCTACCTTAGTTGCTGGACTACAAATCCGGTTCCCATTCCCCTGCCAAATTAGTTTAAACCCTCCCGAAGAGTACTAGCAAACCTCCCTCCCAGGATATTGGTGCCCCTCTGGTTCAGATGCAACCCGTCCTGCTTGTACAGGTCCCACCTTCCCCAGAATGCGCTCCAATTATCCAAATACCTGAAGCCCTCCCTCCTACACCATTCCTGCAGCCACGTGTTCAACTGCACTCTCTCCCTATTCCTAGCCTCGCTATCACGTGGCACCGGCAACAAACCAGAGATGACAACTCTGTCCTGGCTTTCAACTTCCAGCCTAACTCCCGAAACTTGTTTATTACCTCCACACCCTTTTCCTACCTATGTCGTTGGTACCAATGTGCACCACGACTTCTGGCTGCTCCCCCTCCCCCTTAAGGATCCTGAAGACACGATCCGAGACATCCCTGGCCCTGGCACCCGGGAGGCAACATACCTTCCGGGAGTCTCGCTCGCGACCACAGAATCTCCTATCTATTCCCCTAACCATTGAATCTCCTACAACTATTGCTTTTCTATTCTCCCCCCTTCCCTTCTGAGCCCCAGAGCCAGACTCAGTGCCAGAGACCTGGCCGCTAGGGCCTTCCCCCGGTAGGTCATCCCCCCCCAACAGCATCCAAAACGGTATACTTGTTTTGAAGGGGAACGGCCACGAGGGATCCCTGCACTGTCTGCCTGTTTTTTTTTTTCCCCCTGACTGTAAACCAGCTATTCTTGTCCTGTACCTTGGGTGTGGTTACCTCCCTGTAACTCTTCTCAATCACCCCCTTTGCCTCCCGGATGATCCGAAGTTCATCCAGCTTCAGCTCCAGTTCCCTAACACGGTCTTTGAGGAGCTGAAGTTGGGTGCACTTCCCGCAGGTATAGTCAGTGGGGACACCGGTGGTATCCCTCACCACCCACATCCTACAGGAGGAGCATGTAACTGGCCTGGCCTCCATCCCCTCTTACCTTACAGAATATAGCTGCTGTGTGGACTAACTAGATCTCCGCCCTCCGACTCTGCTCCCAGTCAGCTACACTTCCTGTAAACTCCTGGCTCTCTTCGCACTCTTTGCGGAAATGTCGGAAACAAAATGAAAGGAGCACCTTACTCCCTCCTCACCCAACTCCCTCGGTCACCAAACTCTCACTATCGCACTCAAAAAGCACCAAATTCAGCACTCCCTCGGTCACCAAACTCTCACTATCGCACTCAAAAAGCACCAAATTCAGCACTCCCTCGGTCACCAAACTCTCACTATCGCACTCAAAAAGCACCAAATTCAGCACTCCCTCGGTCACCAAACTCTCACTATCGCACTCAAAAAGCACCAAATTCAGCACTCCCTCGGTCACCAAACTCTCACTATCGCACTCAAAAAGCACCAAATTCAGCACTCCCTCGGTCACCAAACTCTCACTATCGCACTCAAAAAGCACCAAATTCAGCACTCAGTGCAAACAAAGTCTGCACTGTAGGGGATCACTTTTATACTGTGAATCTAGCCTCTGAAAAACTGGCCTAATCCAATTAACTAATTAACAAGCTCCAGCTGCAAGTGCCTAGAAGTAGAAGCCTGTTTAAAGCTGATTGAAAATTCACCTTCTTCTAAACCAAACAGCAACTTTTAAGTTAATTAACTAAATAAAAGAAAGACTAAACTTTAGATAAAAATGAAGCCTCATACTCCCTCGGTCACCAAACTCTCACTATCGCACTCAAAAAGCACCAAATTCAGCACAGTGCAAAACCGCAATGGAAAACTTCCCTGCATGCTTAGAATTCCTACAGTGCAGAACAGGGCGATTAGGCCCATCAAGTCTGCACCGACCCTTCAAAAGAGCACCCTAACTAGGCCCACTCCCCCACCCTATCCCCCAAACCCCAACTAAGTTTGGATACTGAGGGGCAATTTAGCATGGCCAATCCACCTAATCTGCAAATCTTTGGACTGTGGGAGGAAACCGGAGCACCCAGAGGAAACCCATGCAGATACGGGGAGAAAGTGCAAACTCCACACAGTCATCCGAGGCCAGAATTGAACCCGGGTCCCTGGCACCATGAGGCAGCAGTGCTAACCACTGTGCCACCATGTCACCTTTAGTGACTATAATACTCATGAAAATGGGGCAAAATGAGTTTGTAGAAGTTGCAAAATTCCCAACTTGCCACTAACTAGCTAAAAAGAGGAAGATCCAGTCCAAAAACTTCTGTTCCCTTCGAAAAAAATATCCTCCTAATCCCATTTACCTGAAGCTTGATAAATGTATATATTCTTAAGTTCCGTAATGACAATCCAACTCAATAACTTACTTGTATATATATTATGCATTCTTTTTGATACCTTAAGAGCTTAGTCATGTCGGTTCTCAGTCCTGTCTTTATTTCTAATGGCAACAAGTTTAGGTGGTATATTTCACTCAATAACTTAATGCCTTGTGTCTTATAGTCATCCTTGTCACATTGAAACCTCTCCAACACAATGCTGTCTAAAACTACATAACATGCACAAAACATTCTGAATGACAAAAGCAAAAGCAAATACTGTAGATTTGGAAATCTGAAATAAATCTAAGAAATACTCAGGCAGCATTCAAGGAAAGAGAAACAGAGTTAATGTTTTAGGTTAAAGCAAATTACTGCGGATAATAGAATAGAAACAATAACAAAAAATGCTGCACAATCTTAGCAGGTTTTACAGCATTTGCGGAGAAAGAACGGAGCTAATGTTTTGAGTCTGGAGGAGTCTTGACACTTGTCAATTTGTAGGCTGATGGCCTTTCTTCAGAACTGGAAAAAGTTAAGAGATGTGACAAATTTAACACAAATACAGAGGTCGGGATGTTGGGAGGGCAGGGAAGAGGTGTTCGAAGAAAAGGGCAGGTTTGTGTTAGGGTGGAATAAGAGAGATTAAATGACAAAAGAAATAATTCTGCAAGGCAAAAGGGAAATGGAAATAAATAAAGAAACAAAAGATGACTCCAGAGGAGATGCCAGTGGCAATAGTAGAATCATTACCAACGGATACTGTATTAACAAAATGGGGCAGTGCTTATGATCTGAAATTGATAAATGCAGTGTTGAGTTTGAAAGTGCCTCATCGAATAAGGAGGTTCTGGTCCTCAAGTTTCCTTTGAGCTTCATTAGAACAGTATAGAGGCCGAACGAGATCAGAGAGGTCGGGCAGAATTCTCCCAAGCTCCCTAAAACAGTACGCAGTCTGGCAGTACAGTACACCCTCAATAAAATCTACAAACTCCACGCTGAAGTGAAGGAACTACCAATAAGCCAAGATCGATACTTAAACAAATACTCATTTCAAGACTTCAGACAGTCATCAAGAGTCAATGTTGGAGGGCAGCACGGTGGCGCAATGGGTTAGCCCTGCTGCCGCATGGCGCCGAGGTCCCAGGTTCAATCCTGGCTCTGGGTCACTGTCCGTGTGGAGTTTGCACATTCTCCCCGTGCTTGCGTGGGTTTTGCCCCCACAACCCAAAGATGTGCAGGTTAGGTGGATTGGCCACGCTAAATTGCCCCTTAATTGGAAAAAATGAATTGGGTACTCTAAAATTTTTTTTTTAAAGAGTCAATGTTGGTATGGAACTAGAGCCTCACACATAAGCCAGACCAGGTATGGACAGCAAGTTTCTTTCCCTCCATGGTCTGTGGCAATCTGATAACTTCAGTGTCACTTTTATTGATGACAGCATTTTTTAAACAAGAATTGGTAGGATTTGAACTGAATTCTTTGGACAATTTGTTCAGGCTTCTGGATTACTCGTCAATTAACATAACCAAATCAATACCATAACTATTAGTGTGCACATTTAATAGACATTTCCACGTAAATTTAATCACAAAGATGTTTTAAATTAAATGACAAAAATTAAACATACCTTATGAAAATGCGAAGTTAAATGCACTGTTCGGTCGTTTCCAAGTGTAATAAGTCCTATGTAAGTAAAGTTTTAAAACAGCTACAGATTCCCAGATATAAAAGGGAATAAAACTATAAACCACCCTGAAAAAAACACCAGGGGCTGGTTTAGCACAGTGGGCTAAACAGCTGGCTTGTAATGCAGAACAATGCCAGCAGCGCAGGTTCAATTCTCGTGCCGGCCTTCCCGAACAGGCGCCGGAATGTGGCGACTAGGGGCTTTTCACAGTAACTTAATTGAAGCTTACTTGTGACAATAAGTGATTATGATGATTAATAATAATAAAAATTGAAAATGTTCGAAATATATAATGGGTTTAATCAGCATCAGTGAAGAGAAAAGATGGATGAACCTTTTGGGGGGGGTTGAGCTTGATTGGCCAATGCATTGTCAGGAAGAAATGACAATGGAACTTTAGGCCCACCAAAAATTAAAACATTTAAAAAATTAGCATCTCGAGGAAAGGGGAGCATGTTAGACTGCTCCATCTCAAGAGTGAATGAAGTGCAACAGTTGCAGATTCAAAAACAGCAAACATATCATCTATGTATCAGAAATATGCACAGGGCAGAAGTTTACGACTCATTCCATTAAAACATATTTCTCTTGGAAACCTACAAAAATGTTAGTGAGTGCTGGACCTGGAGGGAATCTTAAAGCCCCACCATCTATTTGGGCCTACCACACAAATGAGCAATCGTGTATGAATTTCAGTGCCACTGCAATATCAGGCACATAGGCCACACATCCCAAAGATTGAATTTGAGGATGGAAAGTACACGCAAGTAAGTGGCAAAAAGGATGGAGGTGGACAAGGTTGTCAAACTGAAAGTTGGCAGTCATGCTGATGGGTAAGATGTAGGCTTAAAAGTTCAATGTCAAGAAGCCTTGAGATCTAAAATACATGAGATCAATAGAGTACATAGAATCCCTACAGTACAGAAGGAAGCCCATTGAGTTTGCACCAACCCTCTGAAACAGCACTCTACCTTGGCCCACTCCCCCACCCCATCCCCATAATCCCACACATTGATCACAGTCAATCCACCTAACCTGCACACCTTTGGACTGTGGAAGGAAACCCACTCAGACACCGGGAGAACAAGCAGCCTCCACACAGATCTAAACAGCTAATACCCATCCAAAATGTACCTCCCTGTGGTGGCAGTAAAACAAAACAATGGTATTTAGTAGAAGACCATCAGCAGATATTTACACCGCAATCTAATTGCATGGCGAAGAGAACAAAATGTAGTAAATGTGTTTCAGCAGGTGGACAGCGGTGCCTACATTGTATCATAGTATGTGCTATCTGCTGTCTCCACACTAGCAATAAGATGCCTAATGATGCTCATTAACTAACCAAACACTTTTTCCATTTAATGCAGAATGTAATACTTCCAGCAGAAAACTGAATCCTCTCAGCAAAGCATCGCACACAGGTTTTCGCCTCATCGCCTCAAGCAGGCATCAAGTCACGAACACAGTCGGAAGGTTTTGATGTCTTAGGTGAAGAAACACATGGTAGGTTATTTCTTATACCTATAGAAGGGGCAGAATTGGTGGAGGAAAGAGCAGAGGCAGAGCACTGGCATTTCCTGTTGAATCATTTCTTGGATCAGTCCTTAAGTAGAAAACTGAAATGAAAGATGCTTGATTAACGTGTCAGAGAGCACAATTCCACATTCTATGGTTGATGTTGAGGTTTACAGTCCATGGCATAATAATAATGTCTTCTACTTGTTCTCCTAGTGAATATGTGAAGAACTCAGAGATTTCATTGCTGTGTCCTTAAACAGAATATTGGCCCAAGTGAGGACATGGTCTCCAAAAGCACACGTTACCAGAAGCATAGGAATGCTGAGTGGCTTTGAAATCTGTCAATCCCTAGTTTCAACTGCCTGGGGAGGAGAAACATACAAAATCAAGTAAGCTGACTATTCCACCCCACAAAAAACAGGTTCCCCATCACTTTGGCAGGGCTGGACCTGCCAGCAAACTGGTGGGAACGTTTAATGCAGTACATCCTGTAGGAGTTGCTGAGTACAAATACCATGCTGTTAAATTACCTATGATGGGAAGTAAATAATATGATACATACCCTAAACTAGTACCTTCAACAAAGTTTCAAGAGATCAGCACAAATCCAAATTCAAACTTAATGATTTCTGCATAATATAAGTGACAAATGGTTCTTTGATCAAAACCACGCAATAAAAAATAGACGTAGGCCTTGGGAAAAGTACTGCTTAATCAGAGCCTGTAGTTGTGGCTGAGTTTCTGCTAGCTCCTCATTATCATTTTCCATCTTTGTGCCTTCCTTCACAGGCGCTATGGCTTGTTGCTGCTCATCTTTCACTAATATGCGAATGCCTTTTTGACAGCTGTAATGTTCAGTATTGAGCGCTCCACCACAATTCTGAAGCTTTCTCTAGTGCATATCCTACTGTAACTACGAGTTGTTTCAGCCTGTTACTCCACTATATTCCTCCCTCACTTGATCTATTTTTCAAGTGGGTAACTACTATTTCCGAGAAACAAATTCTTCAAATTATCCTCTCTGGAATAAGCAAAGAATTCGCCAGTTAAGAGATTGCGAGTATCCCAAGTAGTTCTTGTTTTGAAAGTATTTTTATTCAGCAAATTTTCAACAATTTTACAATACAAAACAACACCAAGCAAAAACCCCCCAGCCCCCCCAAAAAACCCTCCCTCAGCAGTCAACAGTAACCAACTCCCAAAAGTGCATGATGAACAAACCCCAACAGTTGTAGAACCCCTCATTCACTCCCTCAGAGCGAACTTCACCTTTCCCAGAGTCAAAACCTCCAGCAGGTCCCTCCGCCATGCTGAGGCATAGGGTGGAGAAGCTGACCTCCACCTGAACAAGACCCACGTGCGAGCAATCAGCGAGGCAAAGGCTAAAACATCTGCCCCCGCACCCACCTGCAGCTCCGGCTGGTCTGAAACACCAAATATGGCTTCCAGGGGACCGGGCTCCACATCCATGTGCAAGACCGCCAAGATTGGACTGAATACTTTCCTCCAAAACTTTTCTAGCTGAGGACAGGACCAAAACATGTACTTGGTTCGCAGGGCCCCTGCCACATCACTCAGGGACATCCTCCACCCCCTCGAACAGCTGGCTCATCATTAATGTTCCTACGTTGCACCCTGTCCACTACCTTTAGCTGGATCAGCTCAACCTCGCACACAAAGTCGAGGCATTCACCCTCTACAGCATCTCACACCACAATCCCTCTTCCAGCGCCGCACCCAGCTCTTCCTCCCACTTCACCTTAACCACCTTCATAGACATCCCATCCTCCTCCAAAATCCTCCCATAAATCACCAAGACGACCTCTCCAACCCCCTCACTGACAGCACCGCCTCCAACAGCGAGGAGGCAGGTGCAATTGGGAAGATCAGGAAAACCTTCTTCACAAAGTCCTGCACCTCCATATACCTAAAATGTCTACCCCATGCCTGCCCATACTTCTCACCCAACTCCTCCAAATTCACAAATCACCCTCACAGGAACAGATCCTTAATTTACTTAATTCGCCTCTCTTCCCATCCCCGAAACCGCGCATCCATCTTCCCCAGCTGGAACATTCCCCCTAATCAGCATCCCCCTGACCCAGCCCCCAGCTTAAAGTGCTGTCTATACTGCCTCCAAATCTTCAACGTGGCCACCACCACCAGATTCGCCAAATACTTCCCTAGGGCGAGGACTATCGGGAGCGGCACCATTGCCAGCACCTGCAACACGAACCCCCTACAAGAGCCTGCCTCATCTGTACCCACAGAGCCCTCCATCCCTGCTCCAGCCCCACACCTTCTCTGCATTTACCGCCCAATAATAATACTACAAATTTGGGAGGCCTAACCAATGCCCCACCCACCCCCGCCTGCCGTCCCTTCTGCAGGATCACCTTCCTAACCTGGCCATCTTTCCCCCCCCCCAAACAAACGAGGAGATCAGCTTGTCCACCCCACTTAGGCAAAAAGACCGGCAGACATTGAAACAAAAACAGGAATTGCGGCAAAACATTCATTTTAACTGCCTGCACCCAGCCCACCAATGACAGAGGGAGATTGTCCCACCTCAGCTAATCCGCCTCCACCCTCCTCACCAAACTGAAATTAAACTTCTGACGCCCTGCCCAATCCCAGACCACCTGCACACCCAAATACCTAAAATGAGACTCTGCCAGGAGAAATGGCAGCTCCTGCTCCCACTCCTGGCAGGAACACCTCAAAATACTCGCTTTTTCCTAAATTCAGTTTGTACCCCATTATACTCCTCCCCCCCAACATGCTCAGCTCCGAAATCTATAGCAGCAGGACATCTGCATATAGGGATACTCTATATTTCACCTTGGGCATCCCTGCCTCGTACCCGATGTAATGCAAAATACCCTGAATTCATACTGTTTGTGCGCACGTTCGCTGTTTATATAGCAGCTGCACAAACTTCGGCCCAATCCCAAATTTCTCCAGTATCACCATCAAATAAATCCACTCCAACCGATCAAATGCCTTCTCTGCATCCAACGCCACCACCATCTCAGTCTCATTCCCCTCTGCTGGAGAAAGCACCACATTCAACAGCCTCCTCACATTCGAGTACAACTGTCTTCCCAGTCTTGTCCACCCCGATCACCTTTGGGAGACACCCTTCCAACCTTAACACCAACAGCTTTTGCCAGTATCCTGGCATCTACATTCAGCAGAGATATGGGCCTATATGACCCACACTCCACTGGATCCTTGTCCTTTTTTAACAACAGCGAGATGGAAACCTGCCCCATTGTTTGAGGCAAGACACCCCTACCCAACGCATCCTCAAACATTCCCACCATCAATGGTGCCAACCTGTCCTTAAGTTGTTTATAAAATTCGACAGGGAACCCATTGGGCCCCACCACCTTCCCTGCCTGCAACCTCGTATGCCAAGTAGTACTTTTCACATGTGTACATTTGAGTGGTCACAAGCTATTTGGACAGTCATTAAGTGCTATCATTTTCTGTTGACGCGACATGACTATCCTAGAGTAATTCTTTAAAGCAGAAGTATATGACAACATAATTTTATACATATCCAACTCAATGCATATATATTTTGAATATTGCATGCACTTCCTGTCCACATTTCCCTGCTCCCGCTGCCTGGGGAAAGCGGGCAGCATAATCAAAGATCCCCCCCACCCGGCTTATTCACTCTTCCAACTTCTTCCATCAGGCAGGAGATACAGAAGTCTGAGAACACGCACAAACAGACTCAAAAACAGCTTCTTCCCCACTGTCACCAGACTCCTAAATGACCCTCTTATGGACCTCATTAACACTACACCCTGTATGCTTCATCCGATGCCAGTGCATTGTATATGTTGTGTTGCCCTATTATGTATTTTCTTTTATTCCCTTTTCTTCTCATGTACTTAATGATCTGTTGAGCTGCTCGCAGAAAAATACTTTTCACTGTACCTCGGTACACGTGACAATAAACAAATCCAATCCAATCCAATCCAATCCTTGCATCATGTGTCATGACCTTTGAGTAATGCGTTTATACAAAAATACATCTACATATATTTTTTGTTTTTAATTAAGTGTGGCCAATCCACCTACCCTGCACACCTTTGGGTTGTGGGGTGAGACCCACGCAGACACGGGAGAATGTGGTAAAAATATATTATATTAAAATACAGTATATTTACACATGTTATGCACTCATCATTTGAACAACACCACTGTGATATAAAACCACTTATGTAGCTACAGCTCTGCTAATAACTTGAACATCATGAGCTCCATAAGCTGCAGATGAATACCTACAGGAACACTAATGTATTGTGGAATACTCGCTGTGGCTTGACTTTCTGTGCACAATGCTGCAGGATATCCACAAGCTTCCAATTTTAAAAACTGTATGCCGATATTTATAATCAAAAAATCTTATGTAAGCATGTGCTTTTCATGTAGTTGCACATTGTTGGTGACGTGGTGCACAACACAACACTTCCACCACTGAGTAGTGCTATAGTGCGAGTTACCCAGGTCTATTGTTATCCTCCCAATTTTAAGCATCATGTCCTATTTGAGCCCCAAATGTCACTTTTTCTGCCACTTGAAAGCCCTGCCTAATTAACCCATTTAGGCCCACCCAATTTTCAGGCAAAACAGAGAGTATGCAGGATTGTGTTTATGAAAAGAATGATTGCAATGAATGCACACCTAGTGCAATGCACTCTAGGAACTTAAGATATATTGGGCGGGATTCTCCGATTGCCGACTCCGAAATTGCGTTCGGCGATCGGCCGAAGAATCCGTTTTTACAAAATGAGGGGCGGTGCCTTTTTTTTTGATGTTTCGCCCCTCGAGTACGGCAGACACCATTGAGACGGCCTCAGGACGTCACCTGAAGCTCTCCCCCGATGCTCCGCCTCTGATGGGCCAACTTTCCGGTGGCATCGGTCGTGTGTCCTCTCAACTTTCGTGAACCTGTGTGATGGCTGCGGACTGTGTCCAGCTCCATCACAGTCAGAGGGAGGGGGAGCCGTTCCGCTGTCAGGGGGGAGCTTCAGTGGGGGCTGGGGGGGACTGGTGGGGGGTGATCCGAGGGTGGTGAGGGGGGTTACAGGGGGGCACTATCTGGCAGGCTGGGTCTGCACGCGGCTGGCGCCATGTTGTACGGCACGGCCGCCTCATTCACAGCCACGGACTCAGCCATTTTGCGTCTGTATCTGCAGGTAAAGCCGGGGGCTTTACGTAGTGCGGTGTGAGCCCCCCATTGCAGAGCATCGGGCGGAGGCGGCGCCAACATTTTTGGTTGTAAGACCAGATGCTTCCTCCGGCCATAGCCGCAAAAATCAGAGAATCTCGCCCATTATGTTGACAGCAAGAAACAGAGGGTTGAACTTTGAAGGGAAGCAGAAAAGCTCTGATTATTACTGGATTATCATCATGTTTTTGTTGATAGTTAGCAAACGTAAATAGTCTAATTATTAATAGCCAAGAGACAGAGGCAGACAGTAAGAGGCAGAATCCTTCCACATCCTAACCAGAGTTTTATTTTTCAAATAAAAAAACAAATAGACCGTCGTTAGAAAAGAAACAGCAATGTTGTATCACTTGCTAGTTAGGCTATGTGAAGTTTTCCTAAACAGAACATCCTGGCACTGATTGCATTCAGGGAAGCCCAATTTTGGGACGAGGGCATCAAACACACGTTAGGCCTCCCACTTGCAAACACAAAGTGCCTATGTCTGTTTAGGATATGGCTCCTCGATATCTTTCCTGAAGCCTTTTCCAATAAAATGGACAGTGCATAGTGATCCACATGGCATAAATAACCATTAATATGTTGTTATAAGACAACATATCCACCGATTTGCCATGACCAACTCAATACATGGCCTGCAAGTTGATATTAAATATATGGTGCACAGCATTGTTTGCTTCCTTTGTCAGACTTACTTCTTGCAATATTTTCATTTCACATTATTTTGGTCAGGTCATCTTTTTTGCAGAAGCAAATGAGTCTTAATTTTTAAAAAAAGTTATAATTGCCTTCCTGCTGGGCTATTTCAGTAATTTACAAGAGGTATCTTGAGTGACTTTATGATGAATGACTCCATTGCAAACTGCAGAGAGGGGCAATTTCAAACATGAAACGCATTTAGGATGTTTTGTTATTAACATCATTATATAAAATGAGAGTTATTATTGGTGGTGCTGGTCTGGGAGTTGCTTTGGAGCAATGAGGCCTTGAGAAGCTACACTTCAGGCTTGGTAGAGTGCAACTTGAGCTCCGATAAGGCTTTCCAAAGTTGGATTGGCACTAATAGCTCTCAAGTCACAATTCTTCTAAGATAAGGGAATGCCATTGGATGACAACTCCTTGTTACTCACAATTAAGTTACTCCAGAATGCTCCTTGTAACTGCACCACTGAGTGGCCTGAGTCAAATATCTCAATTTTACCAATAAAATGGCTTTAAATGTCAAGATAATCTCCGATAAAAGTTTATTTGATTAAAAATTTGAAGTGCTCCTCCTGGACTTTCCTCCACCTTTACGTTGTTCATCTTCCTTCTTTTCATTTAAGTTAAAAACTATAAATAGCAGTACAGTGCCTTGGAAGACATTGCACCAAGTTTGGAAACATAAGAGTTTGCCCACTGACTTGACAAATAACATCATACTTATATCACACTCAACAAGTGCATCTGATATTAAAATCCTATAGCTCATATGTTAAGCTAAAATAAAAGCTAAAGCTTTAGAAATAGAAATTGCCATTTCAAGTTCTGTTCTGAAAAGCATCAAGTTGAATTGTGACAGAAGTTTCTGAAGGAGACCATTCCAAGATCAGAACCCCAAAACTCTAAACTCTAAAAGTGCCCCTAATTATAGTCACAGCAGGCAGGACAATCTGTGGTGCTAAACTGGCAGAAATACTAATGAAGATTTGTTATTTAATTCCTTTTTAACCACCTATAACATCATCAAGAACAACACTTTGTTTAACTGCATTTTCAGCTCATTCATTTTGTGACTATTATAATAAATGTAAGTAAATCTAGCCGACTCTCTAATGCAAAGACCAGCTTTCTGTGGTTGAACAGGGAATTTGTTCATCTACCATGTTGTGCTGTGTTATTACTGTTACTTCTCGAAACTTGCAACACTGGTCAAAATCAGATTTCTGACTTTGGTATAATTTGAGCTGACCTTTTTATTCATCGAAACACAGTTGTTTCCTTCTCACTTACCTTCCAGCAATTCATCCAGGCTGGTGATTTTCTTGTTCCCATCGATGCTGTAGATGGTCCTGACTCCTTGGGACAGATTAACATTATCCGAAAGAGATTTTGTCAGTTCCACCAGCAAAGCATCTAAGGACCTGAACCTGTCCGAGGAGATGGCATACACGAGGCCTTTAAAGTAGCGGTCTCCATTCCGGTAAAAGCGGACTTTTTTGGCTCGTTTCTCCTGGCTGAGTGCCTGCAGGGTACGGGTCCGATAGAAACTGCAGTGAGCGCTGTGAGCTGGACTCGGTAAACCATTTCCTCGGGAGCCTGTGCCTCCTCCACCGCTACCTACTCCGCCACCTCCTGCACCGCCTCCCCCTCCACTGCTGCTTCCACGGCGAGAAGATCGGTGACCCCGGCTCCTCTCCTCAAAGTGCTCCAACTCGATACTCCGATCATGCGACATTATTAATTTTGCAATAAGAAATTAAAATTTTTTAAATATTAAAGAAAACTGTTATTCCTTCAGACGCTATGAAGAATCCTGTTCCCTTTCCGACTGCCAGTTCTGCTCCAGTTACTTTCCCAAAATATCATACACCGTCAGTCTAATGATCTTATTGTGGCATTCAATTTCAAAAATGTGAACAATTAACCTTAAGAAAATAGAAACTGAACAATGGCAGTAGGTTGACTTGATCACCAGGGACAATGTGTTGGGCTCCTCAGGCTGTAGGTCCAGGATGGAGGATCTCCCACCATTTCCTACATCGCTTTTGATGGGAAGGGGAGGGTGTGGGAGGAGGAGGGGAGGGGGAGTTCTCAACGATACCCAAAAATGAAGAGGGAAGTGGAGATTCTTCTTGTGCTCGCAGCCCAGTCTCGGCCTTTTTACAGGTGCTGGGGTTGGGTAAACTGATGAGTGCGGGAGACGTGAGGAGAAGATGCACCGAAGCGGCAGGATGCTGTGCTTTTCTGCTGTGGTCCACACTGCCAATTGGAGCAGCGAGAGAGAGAGAGCAAACCCGTCAGATGCAGCGCCACAGTGACTTGACACTGAAGCGGAAACAGCAGCCAAGGCGATATCCTATTGGAGGGGTAGGATGTTCGTTTCTGAAGGATGGGGAATGGGGTTGATGCTCTTTTTTTGTTTCGCAGCCTGTCCCCCGTTTAGACGCCGAAATAAAGTGGAGATGCCTGGCAAAGGTGCATAGCTGCTGTCTTCGAGCTCCTCAGTCTCCGATTTTTAGAAATATTTTGGCAGCTTTCCCAACGGGCCGCTGCCGCAACCGCAGCAGCTGAGCTCCGGGCTGAGCCGCAGTGTGCGGAGGAACTGGCTGCAGCTCCACACACACACACACACACACACACAAGAGCTTCCTCTAGGTCTTAGTGCCGCCGGGGCTGGCTCACTTACAACTTCTCAAATTCTTACCACTTTTCCTGCTCTTTTAACCTCGAACTGATTTCTCATTTTGTCCTTTTTTAGAAATAAATTTAGAGTACCCTGATGTGTTGGGTGCTCTGGATCTGTGGAACACATACAGGCCACCAACACTTAAAATAGGGCAACACTATTTTATTAAGTCAGAAACTGTTGAACATACTTTCACTGTGGGCTAACACGATATTAGATTGAACTAAAGACCTATGCCTTGTCCTAACCAGTCTATGCACTCAGCAAATGGTGAAGATCTGTGCTGTAAGCTGTGAGCTCTGTCCTACTAGGAGGCTGCAGCTCGAATGAGCGGGAACTCTGATGCCCCCTGTCTTTATAGTGCGTGTGCTCTAACTGGTGATTGGCTGCGGTGTTTGTGTTGATTGGTCCCGCTGTGTGTCCATCAGTGTATGTGTATCTGCACCATGATATACTGGTGTATATTATGACATACCCAATTCATTTTTTCCAATTAAGGGGCAATTTTAGCGTGGCCAATCCACCTACCCTGCACATCTTTGGGTTGTGGGGGCGAAACCCACGCAAATACGGGGAGAATGTGCAAACTCCACATGGACAGTGACCCAGAGCCGGGATCGAACCTGGGACCTCAGCGCCATGAGGCAGCAGTGCTAACCACTGTGCCGCCGTGCTGCCCTTTGTCCTTTATTTTAATGACTTGGAACTTATGTGGATATTTTAAATCTGCAATATATATATAAAACCTAAATAACATTTCTGTATTTCAAAGCAGTTCAACACCCAAAATGAGTAATTTCTGTGCTTATCATTTTCAAAAAAATAATCTATTTAATTACATATTTTGAAAATACTTCATGTGACAGCGTAAATGAAGTCAAACACTGCATTTGCATCCTCATGATGAAAATTCCACACAGGTCCTAGTTCCAAAACAGGAACAGTTTCCCAACACTTTTTGTTTTCAAGCAGACTCCACCATGAGAATTTTATCTTTGTGATGACAATCTGCTGTACATCGGCCAGACAAAAATAGAAATGGAAAAGGGAGATAATGAGGAAAGACTCCCAAAAGCAAGGGAGAACAGGAAAGCATTCTAAAGAAAATGATACGTGATAGTGAGATGAGGAATAGGGAGAGAGAGCATTTAAACACCTGGCTACAGGGATGGTGCAGGCGGGAGGGATTCAGATTTCTGGATAACTGGGGCTCTTTCTGGGGAAGGTGGGACCTCTACAGACAGGATGGTCTACATCTGAACCTGAGGGGCACAAATATACTGGGGGGGAGATTTGTTAGTGCTCTTTGGGGGGGTTTAAACTAATGCAGCAGGGGCATGGGAACCTGGATTGTAGTTTTAGGGTAAGGGAGAATGAGAGTATAGAGGTCAGGAGCACAGATTTGACGTCGCAGGAGGGGGCCAGTGTTCAGGTAGGTGGTTTGAAGTGTGTCTACTTCAATGCCAGGAGTATACGAAACAAGGTAGGGGAACTGGCAGCATGGGTTGGTACCTGGGACTTCGATGTTGTGGCCATTTCGGAGACATGGATAGAGCAGGGACAGGAATGGATGTTGCAGGTTCCGGGGTTTAGGTGTTTTAGTAAGCTCAGAGAAGGAGGCAAAAGAGGGGGAGGTGTGGCGCTGCTAGTCAAGAGCAGTATTACGGTGGCGGAGAGGATGCTAGATGGGGACTCTTCTTCCGAGGTAGTATGGGCTGAAGTTAGAAACAGGAAAGGAGAGGTCACCCTGTTGGGAGTTTTTTATAGGCCTCCTAATAGTTCTAGGGATGTAGAGGAAAGGATGGCGAAGATGATTCTGGATAAGAGCGAAAGTAACAGGGTAGTTATTATGGGAGACTTTAACTTTCCAAATATTGACTGGAAAAGATATAGTTCGAGTACAATAGATGGGTCGTTTTTTGTACAGTGTGTGCAGGAGGGTTTAATGAAACAATATGTTGACAGGCCAACAAGAGGCGAGGCCACGTTGGATTTGGTTTTGGGTAATGAACCAGGCCAGGTGTTGGATTTGGAGGTAGTAGAGCACTTTGGGGACAGTGACCACAATTCGGTGACGTTTTCGTTAATGATGGAAAGGGATAAGTATACACCGCAGGGCAAGAGTTATAGCTGGGGGAAGGGCAATTATGATGCCATTAGACGTGACTTGGGGGGGATAAGGTGGAGAAGTAGGCTGCAAGTGTTGGGCACACTGGATAAGTGGGGCTTGTTCAAGGATCAGCTACTGCGTGTTCTTGATAAATATGTACCGGTCAGACAGGGAGAAAGGCGTCGAGCGAGGGAACCGTGGTTTACCAAGGAAGTGGAATCTCTTGTTAAGAGGAAGAAGGAGGCCTATGTGAAGATGAGGTGTGAAGTTTCAGTTGGGGCAATGGATAGTTACAAGGTAGCGAGGAAGGATCTAAAGAGAGAGCTAAGACGAGCAAGGAGGGGACATGAGAAGTATTTGGCAGGAAGGATCAAGGAAAACCCAAAAGCTTTCTATAGGTATGTCAGGGATAAGCGAATGACTAGGGAAAGAGTAGGAACAGTCAAGGACAGGGATGGGAAATTGTGTGTGGAGTCTGAAGAGATAGGCGAGATACTAAATGAATATTTTTCGTCAGTATTCACTCAGGAAAAAGATAATGTTGTGGAGGAGAATGCTGAGCCCCAGGCTAATAGAATAGATGGCATTGAGGTACGTAGGGAAGAGGTGTTGGCAATTCTGGACAGGCTTAAAATAGATAAGTCCCCGGGACCTGATGGGATTTATCCTAGGATTCTCTGGGAGGCCAGGGAAGAGATTGCTGGACCTTTGGCTTTGATTTTTATGTCATCATTGGCTACAGGAATAGTGCCAGAGGACTGGAGGACAGCAAATGTGGTCCCTTTGTTCAAAATGGGGAGCAGAGACAACCCCGGCAACTATAGACCGGTGAGCCTCACGTCTGTAGTGGGTAAAGTCTTGGAGGGGATTATAAGAGACAAGATTTATAATCATCTAGATAGGAATAATATGATCAGGGATAGTCAGCATGGCTTTGTGAAGGGTAGGTCATGCCTCACAAACCTTATTGAGTTCTTTGAGAAGGTGACTGAACAGGTAGATGAGGGTAGAGCAGTTGATGTGGTGTATATGGATTTCAGCAAAGCGTTTGATAAGGTTCCCCACGGTAGGCTATTGCAGAAAATACGGAGGCTGGGGATTGAGGGTGATTTAGAGATGTGGATCAGAAATTGGCTAGCTGAAAGAAGACAGAGGGTGGTGGTTGATGGGAAATGTTCAGAATGGAGTACAGTCACAAGTGGAGTACCACAAGGATCTGTTCTGGGGCTGTTGCTGTTTGTCATTTTTATCAATGACCTAGAGGAAGGCGCAGAAGGGTGGGTGAGTAAATTTGCAGACGATACTAAAGTCGGTGGTGTTGTCGATAGTGTGGAAGGATGTAGCAGGTTACAGAGGGATATAGATAAGCTGCAGAGCTGGGCTGAGAGGTGGCAAATGGAGTTTAATGTAGAGAAGTGTGAGGTGATTCACTTTGGAAGGAATAACAGGAATGCGGAATATTTGGCTAATGGTAAAGTTCTTGAAAGTGTGGATGAGCAGAGGGATCTAGGTGCATGTACATAGATCCCTGAAAGTTGCCACCCAGGTTGATAGGGTTGTGAAGAAGGCCTATGGAGTGTTGGCCTTTATTGGTAGAGGGATTGAGTTCCGGAGTCGGGAGGTCATGTTGCAGCTGTACAGAACTCTGGTACGGCCGCATTTGGAGTATTGCGTACAGTTCTGGTCACCGCATTATAGGAAGGACGTGGAGGCTTTGGAGCGGGTGCAGAGGAGATTTACCAGGATGTTGCCTGGTATGGAGGGAAAATCTTATGAGGAAAGGCTGATGGACTTGAGGTTGTTTTCGTTGGAGAGAAGAAGGTTAAGAGGAGACTTAATAGAGGCATACAAATTGATCAGGGGGTTGGATAGGGTGGACAGTGAGAGCCTTCTCCCGCGGATGGAAATGGCTGGCACGAGGGGACATAACTTTAAACTGAGGGGTAATAGATATAGGACAGAGGTCAGAGGTAGGTTCTTTACGCAAAGAGTAGTGAGGCCGTGGAATGCCCTACCTGCTACAGTAGTGAACTCGCCAACATTGAGGGCATTTAAAAGTTTATTGGATAAACATATGGATGATAATGGCATAGTGTAGGTTAGATGGCTTTTGTTTCGGTGCAACATCGTGGGCCGAAGGGCCTATACTGCGCTGTATATGTTCTATGTAAAATCTGCTAAAATGGGAAAACTCTGTGGAGGTGGAATACTTGCAGCAAGATCTTTGAAAAGGTACCGCACACAAACTATTTGGTAAGATAAAAGGTTATGGAATTAGTGGGGGGGGGGGGGGTGTAGAAAATTGGATTAAAATCTGATTAGAAGGAAGGAAACAGAAAGCAGGAGTTAAGAGTGTTTCTCAGAAGCTGTTGGAAGTGCTAACTGTGTCCTGCAAGGTTCTGCTCTTTATTCATGGTGTACATCAATTACTTCAGTATAGAACTGAGGATTGGTGGCCACATTTTCTGAAAATATTAAATGTGAGGCAGATAAAATAATTCTGAGGACTAAAGGGAGTTGCAGGTAAGATGGTCAATATGGGCAAGAAAGTGATGGATGGAATTGAATGTCAGGAGATGTGAAATGGTATTTTTGGTAAAAATTATAAAGACAGACTATGATTTGGAGAGGGTGAGTGACGTAGAGTGGAGGAATTGAGAGTTCAGAAATTAAAAGTATTTCAAGGGGCTAAACTAATCTAAAAGTGTTAATGGAATATTGGGTTTTAAGGAAAGAAGTATGGAATATTATATTTGAGATGTATTGTTAATCTATATAAAATCTTAATAAGTTAACACTTGGACTACTGTATGGTGTTTTAAACATGGCAGTATAGGAAGGATATTGAGGCAGTAGAGAAGTTAGAGAAGATGTATTTGTACAGCCTGTCATGAGGACAAAGGATAAGTTAGATGAGAATAGAACTGAGAGGATATGATTATCAGGAATAATTGAACAGGCTTGGACTCTTTTCTCCAGGAAAGAAAAGGCTGAGGAACGACCTGATAGAGGTCTTCAGGACAATGAAATGTATGGCAGGGTAGACATAGAGAAAATGTTCCCACCTTTGGGAAGTCCAGAACTGGAAGTTGTACACATAAGATAGTCACCAATAATGCTTATAGATAATTCAGGAAAAAATTCATTCCTCAAGAAAGAATGAGGTATGAGTCTGCTACCACAAGAACTAGTTGACGCAAATAGCAAAGACGTTTTTAAGACAGAGCATAAATGCATGAGGTAGACAGGAATAGAATGGTTTGTTCTTGGATTAGATTAATTATGGTGGAAGGAGGCTAATGTGGCACATAAAAGACCAGTTGGGCCAATTGGTTTGTTTCTGTGCTGAACATTCAATGTAACGTAGTGTGAATTTGGAAAGATTTTCATTTGAATAAAGGAGATTGAAGGTGATTTGATAGCTATGATTTAAAATTGTGAAGGGATGGGACAGAACAGAAAGAAACAGACTGTTTTCAATGATTGAAGTGTCTAGATAGAGGAGACATAAATGTCAGAGATTTAAGACAGAGAACAGGACAAACCTTTTAACACTGATAGGGGAAAACTGGTCACACTGGCATGGCAAGAACAAGAATGAGAGGGCTCAGGTTTAAGGTAATCGGCAAAAGAATTAATGGAGACCTGAGGAGAAACTTTCACACAGTGAGTGGTTAGGACCTGAACTATGCTGCTGGGAGTGCAGTGGAGGTAGGTTCAACAGAGGCACCTGAGAATTGGATTATTTTCTGAACAAGAAGACTGTGCAGGGTTACGGAGAGAAGGTAAGGGAACGGCACGAGGTGAATTGCTCATTCTGAGAACTGGTGCAGACACGATGGGCCAAATGCCTCCTTCTGCGCTGCAACAATTCTGTGGTTCAGTGGTTTTTAACCAAACTCAAGTAATGAGGCTATGGCATGCATTCCCTGAAGCAGAGACCATATTAACATTTTTTCTGAATGGGAGGTTGTGACTAGTGGTGTTCCACAGGGATCTGTGCTGAGGCCTCTGTTGTTTTTTTTATTTTAAATAATTTTTATTAAAGGTTTTCATAAAATATCAATAATAAAATGAGAAAGAAAAAAGAACCCAACAGGGTTAAGTACAAAACACAATCTAAAAAAGCAACCCCCCAAACCCGCCCCCCCGCCCCTGTACATAAATAATAAATTAACATTAACACACTGACTTAACACAACAGGTGTATACACCCCCTCAGACCCTTCAGTGTAAATAACATAAACAAAAATAAAGTAAACCCCCCCCCCACCCCCCGAGCTGCTGCTGCCATTGACCAATGTCTATCGATCTGCCAGAAAGTCTAAGAACGATTGCCACCGCCTAAAGAACCCTTGTACCGACCCTCTCAAGGTGAATTTCACCCTCTCCAATTTAATGAACCCTGCCATATCGCTGATCCAGGATTCCACACTTGGGGGCCTCGCATCTTTCCACTGAAGGAGAATCCTTCGCCGGGCTACCAGGCACGCAAAGGCCAGAATTCCGGCCTCTTTCGCCTCCTGCACTCCCGGCTCTTCTGCCACCCCAAATATTGCGAGCCCCCAGCCCGGTCTGACCCTGGATTCTACCACCCTTGACACTGTCCTTGCTACGCCCTTCCAAAATTCCTCCAGCGCTGGTCATGCCCAGAACATATGGGTGAGATTTGCTGGGCTCCCTGAGCACCTAACACACCTGTCCTCACCCCCAAAGAACCGGCTCATCCTTGTCCCAGTCATGTGCGCCCTGTGCAGCACCTTAAACTGTATGAGGCTGAGCCTTGCGCACGAAGAGGAAGAATTCACCCTCCCTAGGGCATCTGCCCACGTCCCCTCTTCGATCACCTCTCCCAACTCCTCCTCCCACTTACCTTTCAACTCCACCACCGAGGCCTCCTCCTCCTCCTGCATCACCTGGTAAGTTTCCGAGATCTTCCCCACTCCCACCCACCCCCCCGAGAGCACCCTGTCCTGTACTGTGTGTGGCAGTAGCCGGGGGAATTCCACCACCTGCTGTCTGGCAAATGCCCTGACCTGTAAGTACCTGAAGGTGTTCCCGGGGGGGGAGCCCGTACATCTCCTCCAACTCACCCAAGCTCACGAACTTCCCGTTCACAAACAGGTCCCCCAACTTTTGTATCCCTGCCCTGTGCCACCCCGAAAACCCTCCATCTGTTCTTCCTGGGATGAACGGGTGGATCCCCCGCAATGGGGTCTACGCCGAGGCCCCAACCTCCCCCCTATGCCGCCTCCACTGCCCCCAAATTTTGAGGGCCGCCAACACCACCGGGCTCGTGGTATACCTCCTTGCAGGGAACGGCAGCGGCGCCGTTGCCAGCACCCCCAGATTCGTACCCACACAGGACGCCGTCTCCAGCCTCTTCCATGCAGCCCCCTCCCCCTCCATCATCCACTTGCGCACCATCGTCGCATTGGCGGCCCAGTAGTACCCACCGAGTTTGTGCAGCGCCAGCCTCCCCCTATCTCTACTCCACTCCAGGAACACCCTTCTCACCCTCGGAGTCCCTTGCGCCCAAACAAACCCCATTATACTCCTGTTGAAAAAAGCCTCCGGGATAAACACGGGGAGGCACTGGAACAGGAACAAAAACCTTGGGAGCACCGTCATTTTGATTGACTGCACCCTACCCGCCAAGGACAGCGGCAACACGTCCCACCTCTTGAACTCCTCCTTCATTTGCTCCACCAGCCTTGTAAAGTTAAGCCTATGCAGGGCCCTCCAGCTCCTGGCCACCTGGACCCCCAAATATCTGAAGCTGCTCTCCGCCCTTTTTAGTGGGAGTTCGCCAATCCCCTCTCCTGGTCCCCTAGCTGAACTACGAACAGCTCGCTCTTCCCCATATTGAGCTTGTACCCCGAAAAGTCCCCAAATTCCCTAAGGATCCTCATTACCTCCGGCATTCCTCCCACCGGGTCCGCCACATACAGCAGCAGGTCGTCCGCATAAAGCGACACCCTATGCTCCTTCCCACCCCGCACCAACCCCCTCCAGTTCCTCGACTCTCTCAGTGCCATAGCCAGGGTTTCAATCGCCAGTGCGAAGAGCAGGGGGGACAGGGGACACCCCTGTCTCGTCCCTCGGTGCAAACAAAAGTACTCAGACCCCCTCCTATTTGTGGCCACACTCGCCATTGGGACCTCATACAACAGCCTAACCCACCTGACAAACCCCTCCTCAAAACCGAACCTCTTCAGCACCTCCCACTGGTACCCCCACTCTACCCTATCGAAGGGTTTCTCAGCGTCCACCGCCACCACTATCTCCGCCTCCCCCTCCCTCGCTGGCATCATGATAACATTGAAAAGCCTCCGCACATTCGTGTTCAACTGTCTCCCCTTCACAAACCCCGTCTGGTCTTCATGGATGATCTGTGGCACACAATCCTCAATCCTCGTGGCTAAGACCTTCGCCAGCACCTTGGCATCTACATTTAGAAAGGAAATCGGTCTGTAAGACCCACATTGCAGGGGATCCTTGTCCCGCTTCAGGATCAAGGAGATCAGTGCCCGGGACATCTTCGGGGGTAAAGCCCCCCCCCTCCCTTGCCTCATTGAAGGTCCTAACTAACAGCGGGCCCAATAGGTCCATATATTTTTTATAGAACTCGACCGGGAAACCGTCCGGCCCCGGTGCCTTCCCCGCCTGCATGCTTCCTATCCCTTTGATCAGCTCCTCCAGCCCAATCGGGGCCCCCAATCCCACCACCATTCCCTCTTCCACCTTTGGAAACCTCAATTGGTCCAGGAAACGGCTCATCCCTCCCTCCTCCCGTGGGGGCTCGGATCGGTACAATTCCTCATAGAAGTCCCTGAAGACCCCATTGATGCCAACCCCACTCCACACCACGCTCCCTCCCCTGTCCTTAACTCCCCCGATCTCCCTAGCTGCGTCCCGCTTCTGAAGCTGATGCGCCAGCATCCGACTTGCCTTTTCCCCATACTCGTAGACCGCCCCCTGGGCCTTCCTCCATTGCACCTCCGCCTTCCTGGTGGTCACCAGGTCAAATTCGGCCTGGAGGCTGCGCCTCTTCCTCAACAATCCTTCCTCAGGCTCTTCCGCATACCTCCTGTCTACTCTCACCATCTCCCCCACCAGCCTATCCCTCTCCGCCCGCTCCCTTCGCTCCTTGTGGGCCCTAATGGAGATCAGCTCTCCCCTCACCACCGCCTTCAGTGCCTCCCATACCATCCCCACTCGGACCTCCGCATTGTCGTTGGTCTCCAAGTACCTCCCTATACTTCCTCGGACCCGCTCGCTCACCTCCTCGTCCGCCAACAGCCCCACCTCCAAGCGCCACAGCGGGCGCTGGTCCCTCTCCTCCCCCATCTCCAAGTCCACCCAATGCGGGGTGTGGTCCGAAATGGCTTTTGCGAATACTCGGTATCCTCTACTCTCGCTATCAGCGCCCTACTCAAAATGAAAAAGTCGATTCGAGAATAAGCCTTATGGACATGTGAGAAGAATGAAAATTCCCTAGCCCCCGGCCTTGCAAATCTCCAAGGGTCCACCCCTCCCATTTGGTCCCTAAATCCCCTCAACACTCTAGCCGCCGCCGGCTTCCTACCCGTCCTAGACCTGGAGCGAACCAGTGCCGGATCCAACACCGTGTTAAAGTCTCCCCCCGTTATCAAGCCCCCAACTTCCAAGTCTGGGATCCGACCCAATATACGCCGCATAAAACCCGCATCGTCCCAGTTCGGAGCATACACATTGACCAGTACCACCCTCTCTCCCTGCAACTTACCACTTACCATTATGTACCTACCGCCATTATCTGCCACAATGCTCGACGCCTCGAATGACACCTTCTTTCCCACCAAGATCGCCACCCCTCTATTTTTGGCATCTAGCCCCGAGTGAAACACCTGACCTACCCACCCTTTCCTCAGTCTTACCTGGTCTGCCACCTTCAGGTGTGTCTCCTGGAGCATAACCACATCCGCCTTGAGCCCCTTCAGGTGCACGAACACGCGGGCCCGCATAACCGGCCCATTCAGTTCCCTTACATTCCAGGTTATCAGCCGGATCAGGGGGCTACCCCCCCCCTCCCCCTCCCGGGCTAGGACCCATCCTAGCTGGTTTACTCCCCCCATTGCACTTCTGCAAGTCAGCTGACTCCTGCTGATCCCGGCCACTCCCGCCTCCCCTTCTACTCCTCCCATTGTGTGGCACACCCTCCTCTCCGTTATAAGCGCGGGAAACAATCCTCGCTTCCCCGCCCCGCACCCCCCCCCCCCCAGTCTTCGGCGCGGGAAATAAGCCCGCGCTCTCCACCTACCAGGCCCCGCCACCAACCAAAACAGTGCCCAACCCACCCCATCCACTCTCCCCAACCCGAAAGAGAAAAACACAGAGAAAAAGAAACCCAAAACAATGCAAAGCCCCCCCCCCCCCCCCCCCCCAACCAAAAATAGGCATAACATATCCACCGCAGTCCCCAATCGCCCATCCCGACCCTCAGTCTGTGTCCAGCTTCTCGGCCTGAACAAAGGCCCACGCCTCCTCCGGAGACTCAAAAGAATGGTGCCGGTCCTTGTAGTTAACCCACAGTTGCGCCGGCTGCAACATGCCAAACTTCACCCCCTTCCTTTTGTTTTTCTTTTTTTTTTGCAGCCGGCGCGAATGTGGGTCACCTACAAGGACCGGCACCATTATTTTGAATCCCCGGAGGATTCAGGTCGAGAAGTTGGACACAAACTGAGGGTCGGGATGGGTGGTCGTGGATTGGGATTGCTGTTGGTGTGTTATATTTTGAGGGGGGGTTCTTTGCTCGTTTCTTTTTGATTCGGTGTGGCTGGTTAGGGTGGGTTGGGCACTGTTTTGGTTGGGTCTGTCGGGTGGGCTCTTGGAGGGGGACAAGTAAATGGAGTAGGGGTGGATGGCCGGTAGGGGGGTTGGGGCCACGCGGGGGAGGGGGAGGCCTGAGTCGGGGGTGAGGGGACTGGGCCTGTAAAAGGAGCTGCGTCAGAGGTGGCGGGACGGGGCACGCTGGAAAGTGCAGGCTTTTTCCCGCGCTGAAGGCTGGAGGTGGTAGGGCCGGGGCGGGGAAGCGAGGGTAGTTTCCCTCGCTTGGGATATAAGGGGGAGGCGGAGAGCCTACTGATGGGTAATGGAGGAGGAGGGGATGTCCCACAATGGGAGGAGCCGAAGGAGAGGCGGGAGTGGCCGGGGTCAGCAGGAGTCAGCTGACTTGCGGGAGTGCAATGGAGGGAGTAAGGCAGCTAGGAGGGGTCCTAGCTGGGGGTGGGTGGAGGGTGGGGGGGTGGGTGGGGGGGGGAACCGGGTTGCTGCTGGTATGGTCAAGGGGGAGCTGGAGCGAGTTGAGGGGGTTGGGACGGGGGTCTGCCGCCGCGGGGAACGGGCCGGGCGTGGGGTGCGGGCGCGTGGCTGGCCGAGGAGGGGTTATGGCTAGTCGGCGGGGGAGGGTGGGCGGGTAGCCCCCTGATCCGGCTGATAACCTGGAATGTAAGGGGACTGAACGGGCCGGTCAAGCGGGCCAGCGTGTTCGCGCACCTGAAGGGGCTGAAGGCGGATGTGTTCATGCTCCAGGAGACACACCTGAAGGTGGCAGACCAGGTAAGATTGAGGAAGGGGTGGGTAGGTCAGGTGTTTCATTCGGGGCTGGATGCCAAAAATCGTGGGGTGGCAATCTTGTTGGGAAAGAGGGCGTTGTTCGAGGCGTCGAGCATTGTGACAGACAATGGCGGCAGGTATGTAATGGTAAGTGGTAAGCTGCAAGGGGAGAGGGTGGTGCTGGTCAACGTGTATGCCCCGAACTGGGACGAAGCGGGTTTTATGCGGCGCATGTTGGGTCGGATCCTGGACTTGGAATGGGGGGGCCTGATAATAGGGGGGGACTTTAACACGGTGCTGCATCCAGCACTGGAGCGCTCCAGGTCGAGCACGGGTAGGAAGCCGGCAGCGGCTAAACTGATGAGGGGGTTTATGGACCAGATGGGAGGGGTGGACCCTTGGAGATTTGTACGGCCGGGGGCCAGGGAATCTTCATTCTTCTCGCACGTTCATAAGGCCTATTCCCGGATCGACTTTTTTATTATGAGCAGGGCGCTGATAGCGAGAGTAGAGGATACTGAGTACTCGGCGATAGCCATTTCGGATCACGCCCCGCATTGGGTAGACCTAGAGCTGGGGGAGGAGAGGGACCAGCTCCCGTTGTGGCGCTTGGAGGTGGGGCTGTTGGCGGACGAGGAGGTGAGTGAGCGGGTCCGAGGAAGCATAGAGAGATACCTGGTGGCCAACGATAACGGGGAGGTCCGAGTGGGGATGGTCTGGGAGGCGCTGAAGGCTGTGGTTAGGGGAGAGATGATCTCCATTAGGGCCCACAAGGAGAGGAGAGAGCAGAGGGAGAGAGAGAGGTTGGTGGGGGAGATGCTGAGGGTAGACAGGAGGTACGTGGAGGTGCCGGAGGAGGGACTGCTGAGGGAGAGGCGTAGCCTCCAGGCCGAATTCGACCTGTTGACCACGAGGAAGGCGGAGGCGCAGTGGAGGAAGGCCCAGGGGGCGGTTTATGAATATGGGGAAAAGGCAAGCCAGATGCTTGCGCATCAGCTTCGGAAGCAGGTCGCAGCTAGGGAGATCGGGGGTGTTAAGGATAGGGGAGGGAGTGTGGTGCGGAGTGGGGTTGACATCAATGGGGTCTTCAGAGACTTTTATGAGGAATTGTATCGGTCCGAGCCCCCATGGGAGGAGGGAGGGATGGGCCGCTTTCTGGACCAATTGAGGTTCCCAAAGGTGGAGGGGGGACTGGTGGCGGGATTAGGGGCCCCGATTGGGCTGGAGGAGCTGGCCAAAGGGATAGGGAGTATGCAGGCGGGGAAGGCACCGGGGCCGGATGGTTTCCCGGTCAAATTCTACAAAAAATATGTGGACCTGTTGGGCCCGTTGCTGGTTAGGACCTTCAATGAGGCAAGGGAGGGGGGGAGCCCTGCCCCCGACGATGTCCCGGGCACTGATCTCCTTGATCCTGAAGCGGGACAAGGATCCCTGCAGTGTGGGTTTTACAGGCCGATTTCGTTGTTAAATGTCGATGCCAAGGTGCTGGCGAAGGTCTTAGCCACGAGAATTGAGGACTGGGTGCCGCAGGTGATCCACGAAGGCCAGACGGGGTTTGTGAAGTGGAGGCAGTTAAACGCGAATGTGCGGAGGCTCCTGAACGTTATTATGATGACGGCGAGGGAGGGGGGAGGTGGAGATAGTGGTGGCGATGGACGCTGAGAAAGCCTTCAATAGGGTGGAGTGGGGGTACTTGTGGGAGATGCTGAAGAGGTTCGGGTTTGGGGAGGGGATCGTCAGGTGGGTTAGGCTGTTGTACAAGGTCCCGATGGCGAGTGTGGCCACGAACAAGAGGAGGTCTGAATACTATCGGTTGCATCGAGGGACGAGGCAGGGGTCCCCCCTGCTCTTCGCACTGGCGATTGAACCCCTGGCTGTGGCACTGAGGGAGTCGAGGAACTGGAGGGAGTTGGTGCGGGGTGGGAAGGAGCATAGGGTGTCGCTTTATGCGGACGACCTGCTGCTGTATGTGGTGGACCCGGTGGGTCAAACAGAAAATATATATACTCTGTGACCTGGTGTGTTACTGTTTTGAAGGTTTGAATGCCGAAGGTAATGAGGATCCTCAGGGAGTTCTGGGATTTCTCAGGGTACAAGCTCAACATGGGGAAGAGCGAGTTGTTCGTGGTTCACCCAGGGGACCAGGAGAGGGGGATTGGCGAGCTCCCACTAAAAAGGGCAGAGAGGAGCTTCAGGTATTTGGGGGTCCAGGTGGCCCGGAACTGGGGGGCCTTGCATAGACTTAATTTCACGAGGCTAGTGGAGCAAATGGAGGCGGAGTTTAAGTGGTGGGACGCGTTGCCGCTGTCCCTGGCGGGTAGGGTGCAATCAATTAAGATGATGGTGCTCCCAAGGTTTTTGTTCCTGTTCCAGTGCCTCCCCATTCTTATCCCAAAGGCCTTCTTTAGGCGGGTGAACAGGAGCATAACGGGGTTTGTGTGGGCGCGCGGGACTCCGAGGGTGAGAAGGGTGTTCCTGGAGCGGAGTAGGGATGGGGGGGGGCTGGCACTGCCCAACCTCTGTGGGTACTACTGGGCCGCCAATGTGGCGATGGTGCGCAAGTGGGTGATGGAGGGGGAGGGGGCTGCATGGAAGAGGCTGGAGACGGTGTCTTGTGAGGGTACGAGTCACGAGGCGCTGGCAATGGCGCCGCTGCTCCTCGCTCCAAAGAGGTATACCACGAGCCCAGTGGTGGCGGCTACCCTCAAATTCTGGAGGCAGTGGAGGCGGCACAGGGGGGAAGTGGGGGCCTCGGTGTGGACCCCACTACGGGGGAACCACCGGTTTGTCCCAGGGAGAATAGATGGAGGGTTTTAGGGGTGGCACAGGGTAGGGATAAGAAGGTTGGGGGACCTGTTTGTGGATGGGAAGTTCGCGAGTCTGGGTGAGCTGGAGGAGAAGTATGGGCTCCCCCCCCCAGGGAACACCTTTAGTATCTACAGGTAAGGGCATTTGCCAGGCGGCAAGTTGTGGAATTCCCGCTACTGCGGCCACGCACGGTACAGGACAGGGTGCTCTCGTGGGGGTGGGTTGGAGAGGGGAAGATCTCAGCAACTTACTAGGTAATGCAGGAGGAGGAGGAGGCCTCAGTGGTGGAGTTGAAAGGTAAGCGGGAGAAGGAGTTGGGGGAGGAGATCGAGGAGGGGATGTGGGCAGATGCCCAAGGGAGGGTGAACTCTTCCTCTTCGTGCACGAGGCTCAGCCTCATACAGTTTAAGGTGCTGCACAGGGCACACATGACCGGGACAAGGATGAGCCGTTTTTTTTAGGGGTGAGGACAGGTGTGTTAGGTGCTCAGGGAGCCCAGCAAATCACACCCATATGTTCTGGGCTTGCCCAGCGCTGGAGGAATTCTGGAAGGGCGTCGCGAGGATGGTGTCGAGGGTGGTAGGATCCAGGGTCAAACCGGGCTGGGGGCTGGCAATATTTGGGGTTGCAGGGGAGCCAGGAGTGCAGAAGGCGAAAGAGGCCGGTATTCTGGCCTTTGCGTCCCTGGTAGCCCGGCGAAGGTTCTTCTTCAGTGGAAGGATGCGAGGCCCCCAAGCGTGGAATCCTGGATCAACGACTTGGCGGGGTTTATTAAATTGGATAGGGTGAAATTTACCTTAAGGGGATTCGTGCAAGGGTTTTTCAGGCTGTGGCAACCGTTCTTGGACTTCCTGGCAGAACGGTAGACAATGGTCAGCAGCAGCAGCAACCCAAGGGTGGGGGGGGGGGGTTCTATTTTATTTTTGTTTGTTTACACTGGGGCATCTGAGGGGGTGTATATAATTGCTACGTTTGCTATGTGTTAATTCGGGGTGTTAATTTATTATTTATGTATAGGGGGAGGGGGTACGGGGTTTTATTTTGTTTTGTATTTAATTCTATTGGGTTCCTTTTTCATTTTGTTGTTTATATTTTGTGAAAACTTCAATAAAAATTTTTTTTTTTTTTAAACAATTAGGGTTGATCGTGAAAATTGGCTAAGTTTCTCGACACAGTCATTTGACAAGTCAGATCTCACCTCTGTGATCTGTTGGGCAATACAGTATATGCCTCATGGGCTGCCAGTCGATCTCCCATTTTAGAGAATATTTCTTACTGGATTTGATAAACAGAAGGATTTTTGGATGAAAAGGTTTTTTATAGAAGTCTATATCACAAATGTGTACATGGAATACACCTATGTGACTGAAGACCTGTCAATTCTTTGCCCATGATAGAAAATAATTAATAGAGAACTGATTTCCAGACCAACCAACCTAGCCTCATTCCATTTAACCTTGGTATCTTTTTTTTCGGCCTATGTAGGTAGGTACTGTTGCCGTTCTATCTTTGGGTGGTCATGCCTTCAGTTGTCCCCAAGCTCTGGAATTCCCCTTTACATCTCTCTGCCTCTTTACCTCACTTTCCTTTTCAGAACAAGGATTCACCGATTTAAGGTGGAGATGAGGAGAAATTTCTTTTCTTTGAACATTGTGAATATTTGAATTCTCTACCCACATGGTTGTGGAGGCTGAGTCACTGATTCTACTTAAGGCAAGGCGATGATAGAAAAAATCTTGGGCGGGGTTCTCCAAGAACCGGGGCGGGCAACACCGGCGCGAAGGAGGGGCCTGAACCACTCAGGCGTCGGGTCGCCCCGAAGGTGCGGAATCCTCCGGTTTGCGCCCTGCCGGCCTGCGCGGAAGCGGCTTTGCGCCACGCCAACCGGCGCCGAAGGGCCTCTGCCGGCCGACGCGAGTTGGCGCATGCGCGGGAGCGCCAGCGTGTGCTGGCGTCATCCCAGCGCATGCGCAGGGGGGGATCATCTCCGTGTCAGCCATCGCGGAGGACCACAGCAGCTGACACGGAGAAATAGAGTGCTCCCTCGGCACAGGCCCGCCGCGGATCGGTGGGCCCCGATCGCAGACCAGGCCACCGTGGTGGCACCTAACTTCACCCCCTTCCTGTGCAGCACCGCCTTCGCTCGATTGTACCCGGCCCTCCTCTTCGCCACCTCCGCACTCCAATCCTGGTATATCTGAACCTCCGCGTTCTCCCACCTGCTGCTCCTCTCCTTCTTGGCCCACCTGAGCACACACTCCCGATCGATGAACCGATGCAACCGCATCAGCACCGCCCTCGGAGGCTCGTTAGCCTTGGGCCTCCTCGCCAACACTCTATGGGCCCCTTCCAGCTCCAGGGGCTCCTGGAAGGACCCCACTCCCATCAGCGAGTTCAACATGGTGACCACATAGGCCCCCACATCCGGCCCCTCCAGCCCCTCCGGGAGGCCCAGAATCCGCAGATTCTTCCGCCTCGACCAATTCTCCATCTCCTCGAACCGCTCCTGCCATTTCTTGTGGAGCGCCTCGTGCGCCTCCACCTTTACCGCCAGGCCTAAGATCTCGTCCTCATTGTCAGAGATCTTTTGTCGAGCCTCTCGGATCGCCACCCCCTGGGCCGTCTGTGTCTCCTGCAGCGTATCAATAGAAGCATTCATCGTCTCTAGCAGGTCCGTTTTAATCTCTCTGAGGCAGCGCTGGATACCCTCCTGTTGCTCCTCCGCCCACTGCCTCCACGCTGCCTGGTCTCCGTCCACTGCCATTTTGTCCTTCTTCCCTCCTTCTTCCGGTCCACCACCACCTTTTCTGTCGCCCCACTCCTAGTTCAAGCCATATACTGACGGGGAGCTATTATTAACTCCTTCCCACACCGGGAAACGGTGAAAAAGTACCCTTGGGGGCCCTGAAAAGAGCCCAAAAGTCAGTTTTTGCAGGAACCGCCGAATGTGCGACTTAGCTCCGCATAGCCACAACTGGAAGTCTCGAGAGGGAATCCTTTTGGCAGTGTTCGCTTCACCAATCTGCCCCAAAAAGTCTGTGGAAACTCCTGAAAAAGGTCTGAGAGTCCGTTCCAGACGGGAGCTGCCGAATGCGCGACCTACTCCTCCATGGCTGCCACCGGAAGCCTCGTCCCCACTTCTTCAATGGCCTTGGTAGATCTTTTCACAGTTAGAACATAGAACATAGAACAATACAGCGCAGTACAGGCCCTTCGGCCCACGATGTTGCACCGAAACAAAAGCCATCTAACCTACACTATGCCATTATCATCCATATGTTTATCCAATAAACTTTTAAATGCCCTCAATGTTGGCGAGTTCACTACTGTAGCAGGTAGGGCATTCCACGGCCTCACTACTCTTTGCGTAAAGAACCTACCTCTGACCTCTGTCCTATATCTATTACCCCTCAGTTTAAAGTTATGTCCCCTCGTGCCAGCCATATCCATCCGCGGGAGAAGGCTCTCACTGTCCACCCTATCCAACCCCCTGATCATTTTGTATGCCTCTATTAAGTCTCCTCTTAACCTTCTTCTCTCCAACGAAAACAACCTCAAGTCCGTCAACCTTTCCTCATAAGATTTTCCCTCCATACCAGGCAACATCCTGGTAAATCTCCTCTGCACCCGCTCCAAAGCCTCCACGTCCTTCCTATAATGCGGTGACCAGAACTGTACGCAATACTCCAAATGCGGCCGTACCAGAGTTCTGTACAGCTGCAACATGACCTCCCGACTCCGGAACTCAATCCCTCTACCAATAAAGGCCAACACTCCATAGGCCTTCTTCACAACCCTATCAACCTGGGTGGCAACTTTCAGGGATCTATGTACATGGACACCTAGATCCCTCTGCTCATCCACACTTTCAAGAACTTTACCATTAGCCAAATATTCCGCATTCCTGTTATTCCTTCCAAAGTGAATCACCTCACACTTCTCTACATTAAACTCCATTTGCCACCTCTCAGCCCAGCTCTGCAGCTTATCTATATCCCTCTGTAACCTGCTACATCCTTCCACACTATCGACAACACCACCGACTTTAGTATCGTCTGCAAATTTACTCACCCACCCTTCTGCGCCTTCCTCTAGGTCATTGATGAAAATGACAAACAGCAACGGCCCCAGAACAGATCCTTGTGGTACTCCACTTGTGACTGTACTCCATTCTGAACATTTCCCATCAACCACCACCCTCTGTCTTCTTTCAGCTAGCCAATTTCTGATCCACATCTCTAAATCACCCTCAATCCCCAGCCTCCGTATTTTTTGCAATAGCCTACCGTGGGGAACCTTATCAAACGCTTTGCTGAAATCCATATACACCACATCAACTGCTCTACCCTCGTCTACCTGTTCAGTCACCTTCTCAAAGAACTCAATAAGGTTTGTGAGGCATGACCTACCCTTCACAAAGCCATGCTGACTATCCCTGATCATATTATTCCTATCTAGATGATTATAAATCTTGTCCCTTATAATCCCCTCCAAGACTTTACCCACTACAGACGTGATGCTCACCGGTCTATAGTTGCCGGGGTTGTCTCTGCTCCCCTTTTTGAACAAAGGGACCACATTTGCTGTCCTCCAGTCCTCTGGCACTATTCCTGTAGCCAATGATGACATAAAAATCAAAGCCAAAGTTCCAGCAATCTCTTCCCTGGCCTCCCATAGAATCCTAGGTTAAATCCCATCAGGTCCCGGGGACTTATCTATTTTCAGCCTGTCCAGAATTGCCAACACCTCTTCCCTACGTACCTCAATGCCATCTATTCTATTAGCCTGGGGCTCAGCATTCTTCTCCACAACATTATCTTTTTCCTGAGTGAATACTGACGAAAAATATTCATTTAGTATCTCGCCTATCTCTTCAGACTCCACACACAATTTCCCATCCCTGTCCTTGACTGGTCCTACTCTTTCCCTAGTCATTCGCTTATTCCTGACATACCTATAGAAAGCTTTTGGGTTTTCCTTGATCCTTCCTGCCAAATACTTCTCATGTCCCCTCCTTGCTCGTCTTAGCTCTCTCTTTAGATCCTTCCTCGCTACCTTATAACTATCCATCGCCCCAACCGAAACTTCACACTTCATCTTCACATAGGCCTTCTTCTTCCTCTTAACAAGAGATTCCACTTCCTTGGTAAACCACGGTTCCCTCGCTCGACGCCTTCCTCCCTGTCTGACCGGTACATACTTATCAAGAACACGCAGTAGCTGATCCTTGAACAAGCCCCACTTATCCAGTGTGCCCAACACTTGCAGCCTACTTCTCCACCTTATCCCCCCCAAGTCACGTCTAATGGCATCATAATTGCCCTTCCCCCAGCTATAACTCTTGCCCTGCGGTGTATACTTATCCCTTTCCATCATTAACGTAAACGTCACCGAATTGTGGTCACTGTCCCCAAAGTGCTCTCCTAACTCCAAATCCAACACCTGGCCTGGTTCATTACCCAAAACCAAATCCAACGTGGCCTCGCCTCTTGTTGGCCTGTCAACATATTGTTTCAGGAAACCCTCCTGCACACACTGTACAAAAAACGACCCATCTATTGTACTCGAACTATATATTTTCCAGTCAATATTTGGAAAGTTAAAGTCTCCCATAATAACTACCCTGTTATTTTCGCTCATATCCAGAATCATCTTCGCCATCCTTTCCTCTACATCCCTAGAACAATTAGGAGGCCTATAAAAAACTCCCAACAGGGTGACCTCTCCTTTCCTGTTTCTAACTTCAGCCAATACTACCTCGGAAGAAGAGTCCCCATCTAGCATCCTCTCCGCCACCGTAATACTGCTCTTGACTAGCAGCGCCACACCTCCCCCTCTTTTGCCTCCTTCTCTGAGCTTACTAAAACACCTAAACCCCGGAACCTGCAACATCCATTCCTGTCCCTGCTCTATCCATGTCTCCGAAATGGCCACAACATCGAAGTCCCAGGTACCAACCCACGCTGCCAGTTCCCCTACCTTGTTTCGTATACTCCTGGCATTGAAGTAGACACACTTCAAACCACCTACCTGAACGCTGGCCCCCTCCTGCGATGTCAAATCTGTGCTCCTGACCTCTATACTCTCATTCTCCCTTACCCTAAAACTACAATCCAGTTGTTCCCTCTGCTGCTAGAATTCACCTTTAATAAAGGCCCCCAAGTCAGCTTGCAGCCTCTATGCTTGCCCTTCCCCCGCCTGCATGCTGGAAGAGGCTTTTGTCTCAGCCAAATCTTTTACTGTTTCTGCTTGGTCTGGTAACCAAGAGACATACCATTCCTGGGGGACACTGTCGGGGGAATGTTGCAGTCTTCTTCCCATACCGGGAAATGTCAAACAAATGCTGTGGGGGCCCTGTAAAGAGCCCAAAAGTCAGTTCCAAGCGGGAGCTACTGAACATGCGACCAAGCTCTGCATTGCCGCACCCGGAAGTGGCCTCTGTTGTTTGTAATATACATAAACGATTTGGAGGAAAATGTAGCTGGTCTGATTAGTAAGTTTGCGGATGACTCCAAGGTTGGTGGAGTGGCAGATAGCGTTGAGGATTGTCAGAGGATACAAAAGAACATAGATAGGTTGGAGACTCGGGCAGAGAAATGGCAAATGGAGTTTAATCCAGACAAATGTGAGGTGATGCATTTTGGTAGGTCTAACAGAGAAGGGAAATATACTGTAAATGGCAAAACTTTTAGAATATATAAAGTCAGAGAGATCTGGGCGTGCAGGTCCACAGATCTTTGAAAGTAGCAACACAAGTGGGCAAGATAGTCAAGAAAGCATACGGAATGCTTGCCTTCATTGGACACAACATCGAATATAAAAACAGGCAAGTCATGCTACAGTTGTATAGAACCTTGGTACGGCCGCACTTGGAATATTGCGCACAATTCTGGTCGCCACACTACCAGAAGGATAGGAAGGCTTTGGAGAGAGTGCAGGGGAGGTTTACCAGGATGTGGCCTGGTCTGGAGGGTGTTAGCTATGCGGAGAGGCTGAATAGACTCAGACTGTTCTCATTGGAACAACAGAGATTGTGGGGTGACCTGATAGAGGAATGCAAGATTATGAGGGGCATGGATGGAGTGGATGGGCAGTCACTCTTTCCCAGGGTGGAGGAGTCAGTCACCAGGGGGACATAGGTTTAGGGCCCGTGGGGCAAAGTTTAGAGGAGATGTGCGAGGCAGGTCCTTTACACAGAGGGTGGCGAGTGCGTGGAACGCGTTGCCAGGGGAGATTGTGGAAGCAGATACATGAACGGCGTTCAAAAGGCATCTCGACAAATACATGGATAGGATGAGTTTAGAGGGATACGGCACAAGGAAGTGCTGAGGGTTGTGGCCAAGGGTGGAATCATGACCGGTACAGCCTTGGCGGGCAGAAGGGCCTGTTCCTGTGCTGTATTGTTCTTTGTTCCTTAAAATAGGCGAGGTATGTAGCTGAAGAAAGAAACAAAGCTTGTGCCTGTCACAACCTCAAAATTTCCTCAAACAGTTCACAGCCAATTAAATGACTTAAATGTCGTCAAACAAATTAATTTATGTACAAACATACAACTTAGGAACAGGAGTAGGCCACAAGGCCCTCCAGCCTGCTCCATCAATCACGGCTGATCTGATTGTACCCTCAACTCCACATTCCCACCTACGCCTGATAAGCTTTCACCCCCTTCCTCATCAAGAATCTATCTACCTCTGCCTTAAAAATATTCAAAGACTCTTCTTCCAGTGCCTTTTGAGGAATGGAGTTCCAAAGGCTCACGGTCCACTGAAAGAAAGAAATTCTCCTCAGCTATGTCTTGAATGGGTGACCCCTTATTTTTAAACAGTGACCCGGAGTTCTAGATTCTCCCACAAGAGGAAACATCCTTTCCACACCTACCCTGTCAAGACTCTTCAGGATTATATATGTTTCAATCCAGTTGCCTTTTACTCTTCTAAATCCCAGCAGATACAAGTTTAGCCTATTCAAACCTTCCTCATAAAACAACCCTCCCATTCCAGGTATTAATCTATTAACCTCATAACCTTTCCTGAACTGATTCTAATGCATTTAGATCCTTAAATAAGAAGATCAATACTGTACACACAACTCCAGATGTGATCTCACCATAGCCCTGGTTAACTGAAACATAATGGGCGGGATTCTCCGACCCCCCACCGGGCCGGAGAATCGCCGGGTGGCGGCGTAAATCCCGCCCCGGCCACCGGATTCTCCGGCGCTGATTTTTCGGCGAGGGCGGGAATCGCGCCGCCCCCCCCCCCCCCCCCCCCCCCCCCCCGGCGATTCTCCGGCCCGTGATGGGCTGAGTGGCTGCCCGTTTTCGGCGGGTCCCGCTAGCATATATTACACCAGGTCCGTACCGGCGGGACCTGGCTATGCGGGTGGCGTCGGGGGGGTGCAGGGGGATCTGGCCCGGGGGGGGGGGGCCCCCACAGTGGCCTGGCCCGCGATCAGGGCCAACCAATCTGCGGGCTGTCCTGTGCCGTTGGGGCACTCTTTCTCTCCGCACCGGCCAGTGTAACGGTCTGCTTTGGCCGGCGCAAAGAAGAACCCCCTGTGCATGCACTGGGATGACGCCAGCACACGCTGGCGCTCCCGCGCATGCGCCAACTCGTGCCAGCCGGCAGAGGCCCTTTGGCGCCGGTTGGCATGGCGCCAAGCCCTTCGGCGCCAGCCTAGCCCCTGAAGGTGCTGAGGATTCCACACCTTCAGGGCGGCCCGATGCCGGAGTGGTTCACGCCACTCCTTGACGCTGGTACGGCCTGCCCCGGCGGTTAGGGGAGAATCCCGCCCAACCTCTTTTATATTCCGTTCCCCTCACAATAAATGATAACATTCTATTAGCTTTCCTAATTACTTGCCATATCTGCATACTAATTTTTTTGCAATTTATGCACTCGGACACCCAAATCCCTCTGCATCTCAGAGCCCTGCAATCTATCACCATTTTGATAATATGCTTCATTTTTACTCTATCGGCCAAAATGGACAAATTCACATTTTCCCACATGATACCCCATTTGATAGATCTTTACCCATTCATTATATCCCTTTGTATCCTCTTCACAACTTACTTTGTTTCCTATATTTGTATCATCAGCAAATGTACGAACCATACCTTCTGTCCCTCCATCCAAGTCATGTATATAAATTGTAAAATGTTGAGGCCCCAGCATTGATCCTTGTGGCACACCACTTGTAATATCTTGTCAATTCGAAAATGACCCATTTATGCCTACTGCCTGTTTCTTGTTAACCAACCTTCTACCCATGCCAAGATGTTACCCCCTACACCATGAACTTTTATTTTATGCAATAACCTTTGACGTGGCACCTTATCAAATGTCTTCTGTAAATCTAAGTACAGTTTATCCAATGGTTCCCTTTATCCACCTCACATGTTACTTCTTCAAAGAACTCCAATAAATTGGTTAAACATGATTTTCATTTCACAAAACCATGTTAACTCTGCTTGATTGCCGTAAATTTATCTAAGTACGCTGCCATGACATTTTTAAAAATAGCTTTCAACATTTTTCCGTTGATAGATGTTAAGCTACCTGGCCAGTAGCTTCCAATCTAATGGAACCATCTATCAATCTCAGGAATTTTGGAAAATTAAAACATACGCACCAACAATCTCACTCGTCACTTGTTTTAAGACCCTAGAATGAAGCCCATCAGGACCTAGGGATTTGTCCGCCTACAGCTTCAACAATTTTCTCAATACCATTTCCTTGGTGATTGTAATTTTCTTGAGTTCCTCATTCCCTCCCATTTCCTGATTTACAGATATTTAAGGGATTTTTTTTGATCCTCTATGGAGAAGACTGATGCAAAATACCTGTATAATTCATTTGCCATCCCCTTATTTTCCATTATTAATTTGTGAGACTCAATTTCTATAGGACTACTGTTCACTTTGTTAAACATTTTAAAAATATTTATAGAGACTCTTACCATCTGTTTTTATATTTTGAGCTAACTTTTACTCATACTCTAATTTTCCCTTCCTTATCAATCTTTTCGTCATTCTTTGCTGTATTTTTAAATATTCTGTCCATTCTTCTGACTTGCCACGCATCCTTGTGCAATTAAGTGCTTTTTTAAAACATTTGATACTATCTTTAACTTTTTTAGTTAACCACGAATGGTGGATCCTTCCCTTGGAATTTTTCTTTCTCGTTGGAATGTATCTATTCTTTGTATACTGAAATATCCCCTCAAATGTCTGCCACGACATCTCGGTTGACCTCATTTAAAAGCTCACTTTAGTTAGCTCTGCTTTCATGGCCTCATATTTAATTCATGCCCCTTATTTAAGTTTGAAATATCAGTCTTGGACCCACTCTTTTTAACTCCAACTGGATGTAAAATTTAATCATATTATGATTGCTGCTACCTGGGAGTGCATTCATTATGCGATCATTAATTAATCCAATCTAATTGCACAATACCAAACACAGTAAAGCCTGCCCTCTGGTAGGCTCCAGAACATGCTGTTCTAAGGAACTATTCTAAAACATCTATGAAATCTTCATTTAGGGTCCCTTTGCCCATCTGATTTATCCAGTCTATATGTAAATTGAAATCCCCCATGATTATCACCGTGCCATTCTGACAAGCTCCCATTATTTCTTCCTTGATACTCTGTCTTACCATGTGGTTACGGCTAGGGGATATGTACACCATTCCCAAAAGTGACTTTTTGCTGTTATCATTTCTCATCTCTACCCAAACTGCTTCTATATCCTGGTTTCCTGAACTAAGATTATCCCTTTCAATTGTGCTAATACTATCATTAATTAACAGAGCCACGCCTCTACTTTTTCCTACCTTCCTATCCTTCCTCATTATCATGTATCCTTTAATATTCATGATCCCAATCAATGTCATCCTGTAGCTATGTATCTATAGGGCAGCACGGTAGCATTGTGGATAGCACAATTGCTTCACAGCTCCAGGGTCCCAGGTTCGATTCCGGCTTGGGTCACTGTCTGTGCGGAGTCTGCACATTCTCCCCGTGTGTGTGTGTGGGTTTCCTCCGGGTGCTCCGGATTCCTCCCACAGTCCAAAGATGTGCGGGTTAGGTGGATTGGCCATGCTAAATTGTCCATAGTGTCCAAAATTGCCCTTAGTGTTGGGTGGGGTTACTGGGTTATGGGGATAGGGTGGAGGTTGGACCTTGGGTGGGGTGCTCTTTCTAAGAGCCGGTGCAGACTCGATGGGCCGAATGGCCTCCTTCTGCACTGTAAATTCTATGAACCCCTTTCAATAATGGTTATGGAGAAGTGTCTGGGGTAATCCAGAGACAGATTCGGAGTTGGGTGATGAGACTCGAGAGTTACTTGTGAGGCGGCCGATGCTGGATGCCGGACACAGGGGCTGGTTTAGCACACTGGGCTAAATCGCTGGCTTTTAAAGCAGACCAAGGCAGGCCAGCAGCACGGTTCGATTCCCATACCAGCCTCCCCGAACAGGCAGAAGAATGTGGCCACTAGGGGCTTTTCACAGTAACTTCATTTGAAGCCTACTTGTGACAATACGCAACTTTCATTTCATTTCATAGTCCATGCAGATTTGGCAGGTATCCCAGAGATGTTGCGTGCTCTGACTGGGATTGTGGCCATGTCCATCCTGGCCAGACAATCACCTACTCTTTGGAGCAACAAGCCTGCTCCATAGACAGACTTACAACTGTTCTGGACAACCTGAGCATATTGCAGACACAATCATGGATATGTGCTCCAACCTGACCGTCATCACCCTGACTCCGAGCTCAGCAGTGTACAGCCAAAATGACAGGGCGATTGGGAGCATGAGCACAGACCCACCTCCTGGGATCTCATGGCAGAGAGGGTCAAACATCCGACTGGAGAAGGATTAGCACCAGTTGCCACCATCTGGAAGCACCTCTGATGGGGAATAAATCTCCCCTGTCCATTGGCCTGGGAAAGGGTCCAGGGGAGGTTCACAAGAATGATCCCTGGAATGAAGAACTTGTCATATGAGGAACGGTTGAAGACTCTGGGTCTGTACTTGTTGGAGTTTAGAAGGATGAGGGGGGATCTTATTGAAACTTACAGGATACTGCGAGGCCTGGATAGAATGGATGTGGAGAGGATGTTTCCACTTGTAGGAGAAACTAGAACCAGAGGACATCATCTCAGACTAAAGGGACGATCCTTTAAAACAGAGATGAGGAGGAATTTCTTCAGCCAGAGGGTGGTGAATCTGTGGAACTCTTTGCCGCAGAAGGCTGTGGAGGCCAAATCTTTGAGTGTGTTTAATACAGAGATATATAGGTTCTTGATGAATAAGGGGATCAGGGGTTATGGGGAGAAGGCAGGAGAATGGGGATGAGAAAATATCAGCCATGATTGAATGGCGGAGCAGACTCGATGGGCTGAGTAGCCTAATTCTGCTCCTGTGTCTTATGGTCTTATGCCATTGACGCAGACCTTATTCAGTGCTCCTCCTGCTTCTCAGCAGGTGTCTCCTAGCATGGCAGGCCACTCAAAGTCTCAGCGACACAAGGCGCCCACCAAAGTCATCCGGGGTGAAGGAGGTAGTAGATCAGCTGTTTCTCTCCAGGGAAGCTGCAAGCAAGGACTTCGCTGGAGCACTCAGCAGCGTGTTGAAAAAACTCCACAAAATGGGTCACATATGGGGAGGCAGTAGCGTAGTGTCATTATTGCTGGACTAGTAGTCCAGAGACACAGAGCCATTCTCTGGGGACCCAGATTCGAATCCCGCCATGGCAGATGGTGAAATTTGAATACCATTAAACAAAAACCTGGAATTAAAAGTTTAAAGATGTCCATGAAAACCCGTAAAAAACAGTCTGGTTCACTAATGTCCTTGAGGGAAGGAAACCTGCTGTCCTTACCTGGTCTGGCCTACGTGTGACTCCAGATCCACAGCAATGTGGTTGACTCTCAAATGCCCTCAGAGATGGGCAATAAATGTTGGGCCATCCAGCGATGCCCATGAATGAATTTTTAAAAATGTGCGTTCCTTTTACCTGTGAATAATAAGTCTGTAAATAAACCCTGACCTCATGTCCCCCATGCAGTGCTTTGTATAATACATTGCGGCTATGGAACCTTTTTCAGGAGATAAATAATAGCTTTAATAGTTTGATGCAGGGCTCAATGCTTTGAGTGTAAATATTTGGACTGGGTAAGTGTGTTGACAGCACAGTGACATAAGTCTCACATTGCACAGGGAAAAAGGTTTGGACACATGCCGTGCACATATCTCTTGAGGCAGGGAGTTGCGAAACTACTGAAACCTCTGCTTTATCAAGGCATCCCTGGTGTCATAGCCGTCCATGTGATCACGTCCAGGGCCTTCCACCTTAACATCACCGTGTTCCCTCACCTCATTGTCACCATCAGCTGAATAGCCCCTATCTACTGTGCCCTCAGCCTCAAGGTCAACCCTTCTTTGAATAGTGAGTTTATGGAGGACGCGGCACAGCAGGATCATGAGGAACACATGTAATGAGCATTATAAAATGTCCCTCCTGATCTGTCAAGGCATCTAAACCTCATTTTCAATAGGCCAATGGCCTACTTGACTTTAGCCCTGATGCATCCGTGCCTGTCATTGTATCTCCTTTCCGCTTCAGTTCTGGCTGCTATCACTGGCGTCATGGCGTCAGTAAACCGTGTCACCTGGAAGCCATCTATCCAGGGCATCAGGTGCATTGAATAGGTTTGGCACCTGTGAGTTTTGCAGAATAAAGGAGTCATGACTGCTGCCCAAGTACTTTGCTCAGACCTGCATGTTATGGTGATGTTGATCGCAGACCAGTTGGATGTTCAACAAGTGGAAGACCTTCCTGTCAATGAAGGTCCGGGGATGTCCAGCAGGAGCCTTCATGGTAATGTGCAGACAGTCAATGCCTCCTTGTACGCTGGGGGAACCTGGAATCGCCACAAACCCTCTGGCTCTATCAAGTTGAATCTGCTTGTCCAATGTGAAGGAGATATAATACCCTGCCCTTCAAAAGCTTGCATCAGTGAGGACCTTGACAGTGGTGTGCAGCAGGCTGTGCTTTATTAATGAGGCCTGCACACGCTGCCTGAAAGCACCCTGTTGTGAAGAAGCTGAGTACAACAGTGACTTTTAGAGCAAAGGTATTGGGTGACACCCAATGTTGGAGATCTCCCCTGCCAGTATGTCACAGAGTGATGTGACGGTGACTCTTGAGAGCCTAATCCTCCTCTTGCATTGTGTTTTGGACTTCTGCAGATAGCCAGTCTGTGTCTATATACCCAAACACTTGTATAAGTGCTTCTAATTCTCCATTGAGGATGTATGGTTGCATCATCATCCTCTGGGTCTGGAGCAGCACTGGCATATTCACACACCACCAGTGAATCCTGGACTCCTAATCTGCCCTTCTTCCTTTCACTCTCCTCCTCTCCTCTTCATTGGAGTTATTCCCATACCAGCTTACCCGAACGGGCGCCGGAATCTGGCGACTAGGGGCTTTTCACAGTGACTTCATACTTGTGACACGAAAAGGGTTATTATTATTATTGTATCTGCCACTCTTTTCAGTAGGTGGAATAGGCCTCTACACAATATAAGTTTCAAATACAAACTCTGCTTCTCGCATGAAGCACTTCCAGCAGTCACAGAACCTGGAAACAGACTCTGCAAATGTTTTATTACAGACACTAAGGGGGCAGTTTTCCAATCGCGTTGTGCTTGATGTGAATCCCGCGATGTCGGGAAATTTTCAGGAGAAGCCTGAAACAGGATTTGCTTCAGGTGCCAAAGAGTTCACGATGTTCATGGGCTCTCCCAACAGAATTAATCAGGTTCACGCCATCGAGGATGTGAACCTGATTGCCGTTCATTTGAATGGATTTTAATATTCAAAGTCAGCTTAATGCCAAATCTTCCAGGAATGTGTAATGTTCCACCTCGCCGGTGTGACATGGCGCTGGCGGGAATCACTACTGGTTGGCAGACATGAGGCCAGACATGATGACCACATCGGGAACTCGGCAGCCATCGGGCAGATGGCAGAGCAGTGCCCTGGCACTGCCCCTGGTACCATGGCAGTGGCAACCTGGCAGTGCCATGGTGTCAGGGGCCAGCGCCAAGGGGTGGGGTGTGAAGGGGCGGGACCTGAAGTAAAGGGCCATATGGGGCGACCCATTTGGAGGGCCCAGATGCCCCGAGGACAGCGATCTGTGTTCATGGGGGGGACGGGGAGGCGTGATCAGGCCGGTGACCTATGTTTGGGGGAGGGTGGAGACATGCCAAGAATGGTGGATGGGGGAGGGGGGTCTTTAATTTCACTTTGAGTTCAGGGCGCTCTTTAAAAACAGCACCCCAATCTCTTTGAAACCGGGCTTGCCAGCCTGTTTAGGCCTCACCCCGCACAATTACAGCGCAAAACACACCACCTGTCATAAAAATGGGGAAATGTGGGAAGATCTCATTGGGAAACCAGCTTGTTTCTTTGGGGAGAAAAACATTGGTTTTCTGACCAAACAAGGCACTTTGCCATTCAATACACATCTTAAAATACATTAGATAACATAACATCCAGATAGAATCACAAAGAAATTTCTCTTTATTTTCTCAAGAACTTCATATTAAATACTTCGACAAACACTGAAAATGAAGAGTGATAATGAAAATGTGGAGAATGATAGTACAGATGTTGCCTTTGACACTGATGATGAAATATTCAGTGTTAACAAACAGCGAGGCAAAAGTTCTAGATGGAAGATTAGATCCTGAGGATTTTGAGGCCAGTAACATTGTAGGAGTGGCAATCAGCAGTGGATTACTACTCCATAGCGATTTACCAGCATTGAAGTTGCAAAGCGCCTGTCTCGCCTGCCCCACCTGATTCAGACGGGATGAGACACAGGCAGCAAAGTGTGACCATGGCTCTAGCTGCGAACTGCAGAATGAAGGAGGACGCACCCCTTTTTACAACACTAGCTGCAATAATACAGCAGAGATTTAAGTTTATACTGAAAGGAGGAAGGTACTTTCTTAAGGTGAACGAATAGAAAGTGAGGGTCGGGGTTCAGAGATCGGCGGGGGGGGGGGGGGGGGGGGATCCAGACATGGGGGTGTTCTGGAAATGGGGGAGGGGGTGGGGAGGATTGAGGCATGGGGTGGGGGCGATCTGGAAAAGGGCGGCAATCTGGACATGGGGGGATCCAGGCATAGGAAAGGGATCTGGACATGGGGGGATCTGAACATGGGGGCGATCCAGACATGTGGGGAATCTGGATATAGGGGGGATCCACTCCGGACATGAGCAGGGGATCTGGGGTTGGGGGCGGGCTAGACATGGTGGGGATCCGGACATGAGCAGGGGATCTGGGGATGGGGGTGGGCTGGACATAGTGGGGATCCGGACATAAGCAGGGGATCTGGGGATGGGGGTGGGCTGGACATGGTGGGGATCCGGACATGAGCAGGGGATCTGGGGTTGGGTGGGTCCGGACATGGGGGGATCCAGACATGGTTGGGGGGGGGGGGGGCGGGATTCGGACATAAAGAGGGGCTCTGGACATGTGGAAGGAATCCAGACATTGGGGTGATCGGATATGGGGGGCATCTGGACATGAGGAGGATCTGGACATGAGGAGATATCTGGACATCGGAGGATCTGGACATCGGGCGGAGATCTGGATATGGGGTGGATCCAGACATGGGGGGGAGGGGGGGGTTATCCGGACATAGTGAGGGGATCTGGACATGGGGGGAATCTGGAAAAAGGGGGGGCTCAGGTCAGCGGTGTTCAGTTTAGGGAGATAGTCAGGTCAGGGACTGGAGGATGAGGTTGAGGGAGACGGGTGAGGTGGGTGGCAGCTGGTTGGGGGGGAGAGTTGGTGGGGTGAAGGGTGTTGGATGCGGTGGTGGAGTTTGGGAGTGGAGGGTGGGGGGTGGAGTGCAGAGGTGGTGGGGTGGAGTGTGGGGGTAGAGTGCGGGGGTAGAGTGAGGGAGTGAAGAATGGGGGTGGAGTACAGAGGAGGTAGGGTGGGGGTGGAGTGCAGGGGTAGCGTGAGGGAGTGAAGAATGGGGGTGGAGTGCAGAGGAGGTAGGGTGGGGGTGGAGTGCGGGCGTAGAGTGAGGGAGTGGAGGGTGGGGGGTGGAGTGCAGAGGTGGTGGGGTGGAGGGTGGGGGTGGAGTGCGGGGGTAGCGTGAGGGAGTGAAGAATGGGGGTGGAGTGCAGAGGTGGTGGGGTGGAGGGGGGTGGAGTGCGGGCGTAGAGTGAGGGAGTGGAGGGTGGGGGGTGAAGTTCAGGAGTGGTGGGGTGGAGGGTGGGGGTGGTGTGTGTAGCGGAGTACGGGGCTGCTGCGGTGGAGGGTGGGGGATGGAGTGTGGAGGTGGTAGGTGGGGCCACCCATACAGCCGGTGTCACTTTCCACAACCATGGGCCACGGTGGACGATCAGTGGGGTGCACAGCCAGATGCCTGCCTTGCAGGCTGCGGTAATGGCGGTCTGTGCTTGGACAACCTGGTCCCGTGGGGGGGCTCACCCCGACCAACAACCCATTCCCTGGTCACCCCTCTGTCATCCCCCGCTGCTCCTTCCAGCCCTGGCAGGCTCCCCCCCACCCCACCCCACCCCCCACCTCCCAGCCCCACCGCCCCAGCCTACAAGCATGCCTCTGCAAGTCCTACCTCCTCTCCCTCATTGGCCACGCTGCCGACTTTCTCGACTTTTAAAACTACAAGTGAAACTAGTCGTCGTTAACTCCCCCCCAGCGGAGGCAGAGGGTCACAGAGGCCCCAGAGAGTACTGGATCAGGCCTGCTAATAATATGCAGACGGTGTTTACTGGATGTGCGAAGTAGAACGCATTGGTGCCGCTGTCGATGCACTGGAGCGTGGCATTCTGGCGTGTGCTGGGCGACCGTCACAATTTTGGCATCACGACCGATTCTCCACCCAATTGCGTTTTGAGATTTGTGCGTCCGTCCATGGGGAAAGCCACCTATTTTCTTTGCCTTATTTTTTAAACCAATTTTTTACTTTCACCCCTTTATTTCCCAGGCATAGGATGGGCAGCCGAGCTTGTGCTGTATAATCTAGCAAGCATCTGGATTTGGCAGGAAATATATGTCACACTTCACTCATCATGGAATGAACATGGAAGATCAGACCTGGTTTTCCATTTTGCCTGTTACTTTTTTCAGTTTATGCAAAATGGAATTCTATTCATGGTATTGATTTTGTTGCTTGCTGTGGGCATGGGCTGATATCTTGCAACTTACTTTGCTCACTGGGTTTCAATCTCACAGGACCCTATGGCCCACAAATTACATGCCCTATTTTCGATTTATACAGTAAGGAATCATTATCTTGTTTTCCTTCCTTGTCTCAGCCAACTGCAGCCCTCTGCTATATTTATGCTGAATAATTATTCCATGATAAGTTGATTTGCTGTTATATTGTACATGACCAAGTGCATTATTCTGATTGAGCAAGGTTGAATTGTAGGAGGATAACTGAACACAGGTAGGGAAAGTTAGAAGGGGAAGGCTGAGGGACAATTAGCAGGAGGAAAGGAAGAAGTTGAATAGTTTGGAGGGCAAGAAGGATGAATTTCATGTGGTACAGGGTTATGAAAGAATAATGTGATATGAAGATTACATTGGTAACCCTGGTAAAGTCAATAAACTATTCCTGCATTGAAAATCAGAGACACCCAATATTTATACGCCCCACCTTCTTGGTAATAATAATAATCTTTATTGTCACACGTAGGCTTACATTAACACTGAGTGAAGTTACTGTGAAAAGCCCCTAGCCGCCACATTCTGGCGCCTGTTTGGGTACACAGAGGGAGAATTCAGAATGTCCAATTTACCTAACAAGCCAGTCTTTCGGGACTTGTGGGAGGAAACCGGAGCCCCTGGAGGAAACCCACGCAGAAACGGAAGAACGTGCAGACTCCGCACAGACAGTGACCCAAGCCGGGAATCAAACCTGGGACCCTAGAGCTGTGAAGCAACAGTGCTAACCACCGTAATTAGGTAAGCTGCCAATCAATAGTGCTAGGAGCTGTCACAACCTGCCTAATTAATGATGATAAGGTCCCTGATCAGTATCACCTCTTAATTACACCCATGTGATCATGATTGCTACTAGTTTAGCTGAAAATAAACGCAGACAAATTTGTACCCAGGTGGAATACATGATTTACAAGTTTTTGTTGTCTTGAGTGTTTTTGAAGCACAGGGGTTGGGATTCTCCGTTTCTGAGACCTAAGTGTTGACACCGACGCAGTATTTGTGGACTTCCATGACAGCAAAACTGGCGCCGAACCTGGATCGATTCAGCAACTGGAGGGGCTAGCACCGGCGCCACCTGGAACGCAATCAATTCCAATGAGTAATGGTGTGGGATTCGCTGGGTCTGATTGACACTCGGGTGGCTGACAAGCTGCAGTCGCACATTACACATTACACTCCCCACACACACTCATCCCAGCCTACAAGATGGCACTGGTTGTGCTGGAGGGTGCCCATACTGGGGCCAGAGGGCACCTATGAGGGTGGCCTGAGGGAACACCTATACAACCCATGGCCCTAAGTTCACAGTGGACTGTCAGCGGCGTGCTCAGCTGCATGGCTGCCTTCTGACTGCTGCAATGGTGTTCTGTGCCCGTCCACCCCAATCCCATAGCCCATCTCCTGGCCACACCCTGCTACTCCCCCCGATCCTGACAGTAACCTCCCAGCCAGTGGCACAACTATCAGTAAACTATGGTGATGTTGGACACTTTCCTCTCTCCCTCGGTAGCCATGATGCCGGTTTCACAATGTTTAAAAGCACAAGTGAACCACGCTGTTGGGAACTCGGCCCATCGGAGGTGGAGCATCGCGGAGGCCCCAGACACTACCAGGTCAGGCCCGCTAATGACATGCAAACAGTGGGTGCACTCCGGACCGCATTGACGCCGCTGTTGAGGTGACAGAGAATCACGTCTTGATGTCAAATCGGCGTCCGTCGCGATTTTGGAGTCGGATCCAAGTTTCCACCTAATTGCATTTCATGATTTCAGCACTAGCCTACGGAGAATCCTGCCCAGGGTCTTTAGGCTCATTGTTAAACAAGAGCAATAGGAGGGTAAAACTCTGATGCTATTCTCAGTGAAATCTCCACCAATATCAGCCAGGCAGAAAATTCCATTTTAGGCAGTAATCTGGGGCTGGATTCTCCGAGCCTCGCCGCTGAAAATCGCGTTCGGCGTGGGGTCAGAGAATGGCCGTTTACCCAGAAATTGGGACCGACGTCGCTGAAGCAATTCTCTGGTCCCCGGAGAATCGCTCGGGAGTCTCGCGCGCGATCTACGCGGCGCAGGTAGGGGGCCATTGAAAGAGGCCCCCCCCCCCCGCAATTCTCGCGCGAAACAGGCCGAGTTCCCAATGGCGTGGTTCTAACCACGTATCGGCCGTCGGGAACCGCGGCCGCCCTGGTGGGTGGCGGGGGGACTGATCACCGGAGGGGGGCTCATGGACGGCCAGGGGAGCGATAGGGCGGCAGGGATCCGCAGCGCTCGTGATCTCAGGGGGCCGACATTCTGCATGACGGTCCGCGGTACAAGTCCACAATGTTACACGCGGCAGGACGCCGCCATGCGCATGCACGGACCCCCGACCAGAAGTGCGTGGCCCCGTATCCACAGCCAGAGCTACGAGAAGCACTCCAGGGCCCTGACAACCCCCTGAATGTAGGAGAATCGCTCAGGACTTTCTTACGGAAAGGTTTTGAGGCTGGTGTGTGGACATAGCCCCATTTTTGGAGAATCCAGCGCCTGTTTTTTGGCTGAACTTCTGCCAGTTTGAACCTTCCGCGATGCTGAGGACGTCGTGGATAGCACGTTTAGCGAGTTGGTCACACCACAGGTGAAAGGTACTGAGGGAGATAGAAAATGGGTGACCAAAAGACAGAGCAAGAGTAGGAAGGCAGTGCAGGTGTCCTCTGCGGTCATCTCCCTGCAAAACAGATATACCGCTTTGGATACTGTTGAGGGAGATGGCTCACCAGGGGAAGCCAGCAGCAGCCAGGTTCATGGCACCGTGGCTGGCTCTGCTGCGCAGCTGGGCAGGAAGAAGAATGGCAGGGCTATAGTGATAGGGGACTCAATTGTAAAGGGAATAGACAGGCGGTTCTGCGGACGCAATCGAGACTCCAGGATGGTATGTTGCCTCCCTGGTGCAAGGGTAAAGGATGTCTCGGAGCGGCTGCAGGACATTCTGGGGGGGAGGGTGAACAGCCAGCTGTTGTGGTGCACATAGGCACCAACGATATAGGTAAAAAATGGGACGAGGTCCTACAAGCTGAATTTAGGGAGCTAGGAGTTAAACTAAAAAGTAGGACCTCAAAGGTAGTAATCTCAGGATTGCTACCAGTGCCACGAGCTAGTCAGAAGAGGAATGTCAGGATAGAGAGGATGAATGCGTGGCTCGAGAGATGGTGCAAGAGAGAGGGATTCAAATTCCTGGGACATTGGAACCGGTTCTGGGGGAGGTGGGACCAGTACAAACTGGACGGTCTGCACCTGGGCAGGACTGGAACCGATGTCCTAGGGGGGGTGTTTGCTAGAGCTATTGGGGAGAGTTTAAACTAATGTGGCAGGGGGATGGGAACCGATGCAGGAAGTTGGAAGGTAGTAAAACAGGGACAGAAATAAAAGGCAGTAAGGGGGAAAGTGTAAGGCAGAGAAGCCATAGTCAAAAATCAAAAAGGGCGACAGTACAAGGGACAGTGACTGAGGTGAGCTCAGTGAATAGGACCAGGAATACTAAAAGAAATAAAACGGGAAGTGAAAACATTAATGGTAAGCGACGCGGCAGGTTGTTACATGAAGATATAGGTTCAACGACAAGGAAAATTAGGAGAAAGGTTAAGAGGAAATATAACTTAGGAGAGGTTACTGATCGAGGTGTTAAGATTCAGAACAGAGGTAAAGAAGCCAACATAAGTGTACTTTACCTGAATGCTCGTAGTATTCGGAATAAGGTAAATGAGTTGAGGGCGCAAATCATCGTGAATGACTATGATTTAGTGGCCATTACTGAAACATGGTTAAAGGATGGTCACGACTGGGAGTTAAATATCCAAGGGTATCAAACTATTCGGAAGGACAGAGTGGATGGTAAGGGAAGTGGTGTAGCTCTGTTATTTAAGGATGACATCCGGGCAACATTAAGGGATGACATCGGTGCTATGGAGGATAAGGTTGAATCCATTTGGGTGGAAATCAGGAATAGTAAGGCGAAAAAGTCACTGATCGGAGTAATCTATAGGCCACCAAATAGTAACATTATGGTGGGGCAGGCAATAAACAAAGAAATAACTGATGCATGTAGAAATGGTACAGCAGTTATCATGGGGGATTTTAATCTACATGTCGATTAGTTTAACCAGGTCGGTCAAGGCAGCCTTGAGGAGCAGTTTATAGAATGTATCCATGATAGTTTCCTAGAACAGTATGTAATGGAACCTACAAGGGAACAAGCGGTCCTAGATCTGGTCCTGTGTAATGAGACAGGATTGATTCAGGATCTCATAGTTAGGGATCCTCTCGGAAGGAGCGATCACAATATGGTGGAATTTAAAATACAAATAGAGGGTGAGAAGGTAAAATCAAGCACTAGTGTTTTGTGCTTAAACAAAGGAGATTACAATGGGATGAGAGAAGAACTAGCTAAGGTAGACTGGGAGCAAAGACTTTATGGTGAAACAGTTGAGGAACAGTGGAGAACCTTCCAAGTGATTTTTCACAGTGTTCAGCAAAGGTTTATACCAACAAAAAGGAAGGACGGTAAAAAGAGGTAAAATCGACCATGGATATCTAAGGAAATAAGGGAGAGTATCAAATTGAAGGAAAAAACATACAAAGTAGCAAAGATCAGTGGGAGACTAGAGGACTGGGAAATCTTTAGGGGGCAACAGAAAGCTACTAAAAAAGCTATAAAGAAGTGTAAGATAGATTATGAGAGTAAACTTGCTCAGAATATAAAAACAGATAGTAAAAGTTTCTACAAATACATAAAACAAAAAAGAGTGGCTAAGGTAAATATTGGTCCTTTAGAGGATGAGAGGGGAGATTTAATAATGGGAGATGAGGAAATGGCTGAGGAACTGAACAGGTTATTTGGGTCGGTCTTCACAGTGGATGACACAAATAACATGCCAGTGACTGATGGAAATGAGGCTATGACAGGTGAGGACCTTGAGAGGATTGTTATCACCAAGGAAGTAGTGATGGGCAAGCTAATGGGGCTAAAGGTAGGCACGTCTCCTGGACCTGATGGAATGCATCCCAGAGTGCTAAAAGAGATGGCTAGGGAAATTGCAAATGCACTAGTGATAATTTACCAAAATTCACTAGACTCTGGGGTGGTCCCGGCGGATTGGAAATGAGCAAACGTGACACCACTGTTTAAAAAAGGAGGTAGGCAGAAAGCGGGTAATTATAGGCCAGTGAGCTTAACTTCGGTAGTAGGGAAGATGCTGGAATCTATCATCAAGGAAGAAATAGCGAGGCATCTGGATGGAAATTGTCCCATTGGGCAGACGCAGCATGGGTTCATAAAGGGCAGGTCATGCCTAACTAATTTAGTGGAATTTTTTGAGGACATTAACAGTGCGGTAGATAACGGGGAGCCAATGGATCTGGTATATCTGGATTTCCAGAAAGCCTTTGACAAGGTGCCACACAAAAGGTTGCTGCATAAGATAAAGATACATGGCATTCAGGGGAAAGTAGTAGCATGGATAGAGGATTGGTTAATTAATAGAAAGCAAAGAGTGGGGATTAATGAGTGTTTCTCTGGTTGGCAATCAGTAGCTAGTGGTGTCCCTCAGGGATCAGTGTTGGGCCCACAACTGTTCACAATTTACATAGATGATTTGGAGTTGGGGACCAAGGGCAATGTGTCCAAGTTTGCAGACGACACTAAGGTAAGTGCTAAAGCAAAAAGTGCAGAGGATACTGGAAATCTGCAGAGGGATTTGGATAGGCTAAGTGAATGGGCTAGGGTCTGGCAGATGGAATACAATGTTGACAAATGTGAGGTTATCCACTTTGGTAGGAATAACAGCAAAAGGGATTATGATTTAAATGATAAAATATTAAAACATGCTGCTGTGCAGAGAGACCTGGGTGTGCTAGTGCATGAGTCGCAAAAATTTGGTTTACAGGTGCAACAGGTGATTAAGAAGGCAAATGGAATTTTCTCCTTCATTGTTAGAGGGATGGAGTTTAAGACTAGGGAGGTTATGCTGCAATTGTATAAGGTGTTAGTGAGGCCACACCTGGAGTATTGTGTTCAGTTTTGGTCTCCTTACTTGAGAAAGGACGTACTGGCACTGGAGGGTGTGCAGTGGAGATTCACTAGGTTAATCCCAGAGCTGAAGGGGTTGGATTACGAGGAGAGGTTGAGTAGACTGGGACTGTACTCGTTGGAATTTAGAAGGATGAGGGGGGATCTTATAGAAACATATAAGATTATGAAGGGAATAGATAGGATAGATGCGGGCAGGTTGTTTCCACTGGCGGGTGAAAGCAGAACTAGGGGGCATAGCCTCAAAATAAGGGGAAGTAGATTTAGGACTGAGTTTAGGAGAAACTTCTTCACCCAAAGGGTTGTGAATCTATGGAATTCCTTGCCCAGTGAAGCAGTAGAGGCTCCTTCATTAAATGTTTTTAAGATAAAGATAGATAGTTTTTTGAACAATAAAGGGATTAAGGGTTATGGTGTTCGGGCCAGAAAGTGGAGCTGAGTCCACAAAAGATCAGCCATGATCTCATTGAATGGTGGAGCAGGCTCGAGGGGCCAGATGGCCTACTCCTGCTCCTAGTTCTTATGTTCTTAATGTTCTTCCGCACTATCTTTATTTGAGAGAAGGGAGGAAAATTTTCTCTATCAGTTATCGGGGGGGCGGGGGGGGGGGGGGGGGGAGGACTGGGTTGCTGCTGCATTGGCCAAAGGGGAGCTGGTGCCTGAAGAGTGAGTCGCGGCGGGGGTCTGCCGCTGGGGGGAACGGAGAGTGCGGGAGGAGCGGGCACGTGGGTGGCCTAGAAAGGGAGATGGCTAATCAGCAGGGGGGTGGAGGGGGGCAGGCAGCCCCCTGATCCGACTGATAACTTGGAATGTGAGAGGCCTGCACGGGCCAGTCAAGAGGGTCCGTGTGTTTGCGAACCTGAAGGGTCTGAAGGCAGATGTGGTCATTCTCCAGGAGACGCATTTGAAGGTGGCAGACCAGGTTAGGCTGACAAAGGGGTGGGTAGGGCAGGTTTTTCATTCGGGGTTGAACGCAAAGAATCGAGGAGTGGCGATTTTGGTGGGGAAGCGGGTGTCGTTTGAGGCGCTGAGCATCATGGCAGACAATGGAGGTAGGTATGCAATGGTGAGTGGTAAGCTGCAGGGGGTGCGTGTCGTCTTGGTGAATGTGTATGCCCCGAATTGGGACAATGCCGGATTTATGTGGCGCATGTTGGGCCGGATTCCGGACCTGGAGGCAGGGAGCTTGATAATGTGGGGGGGGACTTTAATACGGTATTGGATCCAGCATTGGACCGCTCTAGGTCCAGGATGGGTAAGAGGCCGGCGTGGCCAAGGTGTTGAGGGGGTTTATGGACCAGATGGGAGGAGTGGACTCATGGAGATTTGTTAGGCCGGTGGCCAGGGAATTCTCTTTCTTTTCCCATGTCCATAAAGCCTACTCCCGGATTGACTTCTTTGTTTTGAGCAGGGCGCTGATCCAGAGGGTGGAGGACACGGAGTATTCGGCCATAGTCATCTCAGACCATGCCACGCACTGGGTGGAGCTCGAGCTAGGGGAGGAGAATGACCAGCGCCCGCTGTCGCGCCTGGAGGTGGGTTTGCTGGGGGATGAGGAGGTGAGATCCGTGGGTGCATTGAAAGATACTTAGAGGTTAACGATAATGGGGAGGTGCAGGTAGAGGTGGTCTGGGAGGCACTGAAGGCGGTGATTAGGGGAGAGCTAATCTCCACTAGGGCCCACAAGGAGGGCAAGGAGAGGAGAGAGAGGGAGAGGTTGGTGGGGGAGATATTAAGGGTAGATAGGAGGTATGCAGAGGTCGCCGAGGAGGGACTACTCAAGGAGCGACGAAGCCTCCAGGCCGAGTTCAACCTGTTGACTACCAAGAAGGCGGATGTGCAGTGGAAGAAGGCGCAAGGGGCGGTGTATGAATACGGGGAGAACGCTAGCCGGATGCTGGCACACCAGCTTCGGAACCGGGAAGCAGCGAGGGAGATTGGGGGAGTTAGGGATAAAGGGGGGAACACGGTGCGGAGTGCGGTGGGAATAAATGGGGTATTTAGAGACTTCCATGAGGGGCTGTATAGGTCTGAGTCCCCGACAGAGGAGGGGGGGATGCTTTGTTTTCTGGACCAGCTGAGGTTCCCGAGGGTAGAGGAGGGGCAGGTGGCGAGGCTTGGGGCACCGGTAGGGCTGGAGGAGCTGACTAAGGGGCTGGGGGTATGCAGGCGGGGAAGGATCCGGGGCCAAATGAGTTCCTGGTGGAATTTTACAGGAAGTGTATGGACTTGTTGGGCCCACTACTAGTGAGGACTTTCAGTGAGGTGAGGGGGGGGGGGGGGGGGGGGGGGGTCCTACCCTCGACGATGTCCAGGGCACTTATCTCGCTGATCTTGAAGTGGGTCAAGGACCCTTTACAGTGTGGGTCGTATAGGCCAATCTCGCTCCTCAACGTGGATGCGGGGCTGTTAGCGAAGGTGTTGGCTACCGGAATTGAGGACTGTGTCCCGGGGGTGATCCATGAGGACCAGGTGGGTTTTGTGAAGGGAAGGCAGCTAAACACCAATGTGCGGAGGCTCCTAAATGTAATCATGATGCCTGTAGTGGAGGGAGAAGCGGAGATAGTGGCGGCTATGGATGCGGAGAAGGCCTTCGATTGGGTGGAGTGGGGGTACCTGTGGGAAGTGTTGAGGAGGTTTGGGTTCGGGGAGGGGTTCATTAGCAGGGTTAGGTTACTGTACGAAGCCCCGGTGGCGAGTGTGGCCACAGGTCGGAATACGTTTGGCTGTACTGGGGGACAAGGCAGGGGTGCCCCCTATTCCCCCTGCTATTTGCGTTGGCAATTGAGCCTTTGGCGATGGCTTTAAAGGAGCCCAGGAACTGGAGGGGGCTGGTGCGGGGGGGACACACCGGGTATCGCTGTATGCCGACGACCTGTTACTGTATGTGGCGGACCCGGTGGGGGGGATGCCGGAGGTGATGCGGATCCTCAGGGAGTTTGAAGACTTTTCCGGGTATAAGCTCAACATGGGGAAGAGTGAGCTGTTCGTGATACACCCAGGGGACCAGGGAAGTGGGATAGATGAGCTTCCACTGAAGAGGACGGAAAGGAGTTTTCGGTACCTGAAGATCCAGGTGGCCGGGGTGCCCTATACAAGCTCAACTTGACGAGGCTGGTGGAGGAGGAGTTTAAAAGGTGGGATATGCTGCCGTTCTTCCTGGCGGGTAGGGTACAGTTGGTGAAGATGACGGTGCTCCCGAGGTTCCTTTTTATATTCCAGTGCCTCCCTATCCTGATCCCTAAGGCCTTTTTTAAGCGGGTCAGCAGGAGCATCATGGGGTTTGTATGGGCGAAAAAGACCCCGAGGGTGAGAAGGGTGTTTCTGGAACGGAGCAGGGACAGAGGAGGGTTAGCGTTACCTAATCTGTGTGGGTATTACTGGGCTGCCAATGTGGCGATGATACGCAGTGGGTAATGGAGGGGGAGGAGGCGGCATGGAAGAGGCTGCAGATGGCGTCCTGTGTGGGCACGAGCCTGAGAGCGCTGGTGACGGCACCGCTGCCGCTCCCACCGACAAGGTACACCACGAGTCCAGTGGTGGCGGTGACCCTCAAAATTTGGGGGCAGTGGAGACGCCACGGGGGGAGGCAGAGGCTTTGGTGTGGTCCCCGATCCGAGAGAACCATCGGTTTGTCCCGGGGAGAATAGATGGGGGGTTCCTGAGCTGGCACAGGGCAGGTATTAGAAGGATGGGGACCTGTTTATAGATGGGACTTTTGCGAGCCTTGGGGCGTTGGAGGAAAAATTTGGGCTGCCCCCTGGAAATGCCTTCAGGTACATGCAGGTAAGGGCGTTTGTAAGACGGCAGGTGAGGGAATTTCCGCTGCTGCCAGCACGTAGGATCCAGGATAGGGTGCTCTCGGGGGTGTGGGTTGGAGAAGGCAAGGTCTCGGCGATCTACCAGGAGATGCAGGAGGCGGAGGAGGCCTCGGTGGAGGAGCTGAAAGGTAAATGGGAGGAGGAGCTGGGGGAGGAGATAAACGAGGGTACGTGGGCGGACGCCCTGGGTAGGGTAAATTCTTCCTCCTCTTGCGCCAGGCATAGCCTGATACAATTTAAGGTTCTGCACAGGGCGCACATGATTGGGGCAAGGCTGAGTCGTTTTTTTGGAGTGGTGGACAGGTGTGTGAGGTGTTCGGTTAGCCCAGCAAATCACGCCCACATGTTCTGGGCGTGCCCAGCGCTGGATGGGTTCTGGAGGGGCGTTGCGAGGACGTTGTCTAAGGTGGTAAACACCCGGGTTAAGCCGAGTTGGGGGCTCGCACTATTTGGGGTATCGGACGAGCCGGGAGTGCAGGGGGCGAAAGAGGCGGTATTCGGGCCTTTGCGTCCCTGGTAGCCCGGCGGAGGATTCTGCTACAATGGAAGGATGCGAGGCCCCCAAGCGTGGAAGCCTGGATCATCGACGTGGCAGGATTCATTAAATTGGAGAGGGTAAAATTTGCCTTGAGAGGGTCTGTGCAAGGGTTCTTCAGGCGGTGGCAACCGTTCCTTGACTTACTAGCGGAGCGTTAGGAGGTGGACAGCAGCAGCAGCAAAGGGTACTTTGAGTTTACTACTGTGTTTATTATCATTTAATGGGGGGCTTGTATATTGGGGGAATACGTGACATAGCTATAAGATGTTTATTTATGTGTTCTTCATTTTTTCTTATTTCTGTAAGGGTTTGTTGAAAATATGTAAAAATTTGAATAAAAATATTTTTTAAAAAGAAAGGAAAAAGGTAGTTTTCCTTCATATTGGTATTGTACATACTCACTTTCCCCGCTTGGTGTTACCTGTGGTCATTTGTAAAATAGAATGGTGAAAGATTCTGAAGAGTTGGGTAGGGTGGAATTGCAATGGAGCAATTTGAAGTTTGGTGGAGAGAAAATGGATTTGAACATTTATATTTTGTTAAAATTGTACATCTGTCCCTACTGTCTAACTCCTTTCTTGTTTTGTGTCAGGTTCTTTACTATAATAAATTCTCGTGTCTGTATTAACAATGGAATTTGGTTATGCAAACTTGATGCCAAGCAATTGCACAATTCCTTTACCTGTCAGTTGATAAGCAGTTTCACCGAGAACCAGGAATCCAAACAGGGATTCATTAAAAGTTTTTTTTTAATTTGCAAGGAAACCAGTGGAAGAAAAAGTTAACTTCCGTTCCCCAGAGGTCATACCCCAGAGGTACTCCAGAAAATGCACTGGGGGAGCCCCAGAAGTCCCCAGACAAGAACTGCAGGGGAATTGCCCGGCAAGTTTAAATTACCCATGGGTAATTAGCCTGCAGCGGGGACCATCCGATACCTTGAGTTAAAGTTGGTTCCGACTCGCTTCCCAGAATGTTACCCAGGCAAAGTTAGGAAAATTAAAACCAGTTCTGGGAAAATATGATACTGACCCCACTAACTCCCCCATACCTTACAACTATCCTCCTGATCACCTGACTACCTTCCCAACACCCGATTACCCCCCCCCCACTGCCCGATTACCATTTGACCATCCTACCCGCACCCCTCAACCACCCTCCCAACCCCCTGACTATCCCCCATTCTCGACGACACCCCAATCACCCGACCCTCATCCGCCTAACCCCCTGACTCTACCCCCCCTCCAACCTCCCCAACCACCCGACACCCCTGACTACTTGTCTCCCCACAGACTGCTCTATTCCCCCCACACGACCTGACTCATTGACCGCCAGCCGCCAAATACTCTCGCAAACCCCTGACTAACCCACCAACTCCCTCCCACAGCTCGACCTCCCACAACCTGACCCCACCTACACTACCCGCCCCGAACTCCTCCGCACTTTGACCTATCCTGCTCTCTGACCTTACACACCTACCTTCTGACCTGTCACAGTGACTGGGACATTTAAACGTACTGCAAAGCAAGGGAGTGTCTTTACTTCCCCCGACGCTGCTGCCCAGCACAGGATGGACTCCAGAGCTGTTGCCCTGCACATTTCTCACTAGGCCTGGGTTGGTAGCCCCGGGCGGGCAATGTGTAACTCCATTCCAGTGGAAGTGAAAAGAAGCGAGGGGCATTCTGACATTGATTGCCACGCCATGGAAGTTCTGGACCATCACATAGTGACCAGAATTGGTCTCTCAGACAATCCAGGGATATGGAGAAGGGGATGGGAATGTAGAGTTGAAGTGAAAGGTCAGCTATGATCGTCTTGAATAGCGGAGCACACTTGAGGGGCAGTATGGTTCACTTCTGCTCCTATTTCTTGTGTTTTTTTGTTCTTAATTATGACATTCATTCTGGACAAGGTGCACCACAATTTTCTACGGTAGCATCAGGGCTGAAACTACATCACGGCAGGTATCATTTGCGTAACAAAATTACCATTTTGCATAGATGATTTAAATTGTAAATGCTGGCATGAGAAGTCGTGCCAAGAATGATGAGAACAGAAAGTAACGCAGAAAGTGCCTCAGTCTGCATGACTTTTAATTTATCAGAGCAATTTTGCTATCTGGGCTTCCAGAGGGAAGTGACGTTTGCCAGATCGGTATCTCAGGAAATTGTTGACATACAACTCCTGGTGCCGTCTATTCATTGTTATGTCATTATAATGTTAGTGGAATTCCCCCCATATGTGTGTCATGCATTTTTTGTTCCAAATAATCATACCAGTAAAGCAATGAGTCAGGAGACTGGATGGTGTGATGGATTCACACTTATTAACCTCTGGGACCCAGGTCTAAATTCAGCCCTGTCTTTGAGGATGGAAGTCTATTTGATGCCTGCAACTGTCCAGTGTGAAATAGATTACATAAGTTTACATCAGTTTGGAAACCCAGAATTCTTGAATGTGCACCAACTTAGAAAAAATATTTTTCTCGAAACCGATCTTGCATACGTTTATTTATTTTACAGACTATTCATTTAACAGCACGTGGAATGGGAAACGAAATGATTAACAGAAGTGTCCTGCAGGAACAGGACAGTAAGAAACATCAGCCACCGTGCCTCTGAATGGCAACACAACACTTTGTCACAATGGCATGAGGTTTATTGAAGGTCTGAATGTCAACATTGTATTGTGTTAAAGGAGGACTGTTCAATCTACACAATTTTGTTCAGCATATTTATCAAGAAATAGCCGTTGCAATGACTGTATCCCGAACATAAAGCATTTTGCAATCTACTCTTTGCTTATTTGGCAACACTCTTGCCGTTGAGATAAAAGTGTTTACACTCTGCTCTACAACTGGAATTGTATGCCCTTAGGACAATACTATTAAGCTGTGAGGCCTTCTACTAACCTGTTCAGATGAATATTAAAGATTCCATGAACTGTTTGAGGTTTCTTAATGTTCTGGGTAACATTCCTCTCTCAACCCACATAGTGCAAAATAATTAACTGATCATTTACTTTGTGCTTTGTGGAACCTTATGTGTAGAATGGTTGCTGTGTTAAATTCCAAAACAATCATGTTATGACGTTTGAGAGAAACCCTGGAATTATACAATGAAATATTGGACTTTACAAAAGCCCTGAGTTGTATATTTTCAAAAATGGATATGGACATCAAAGGTGACAATGTACAACTAGCCACTGACAGGAATGTCTGCAGGGGAGGTTCTCTGAGGGACAATGGAATCTCTCACTGTGTTTCCAGGCAAGATACCTGATTTTCATCTCCTGTAAGGAAAAAGTGGCCCTCTCAACTCCAAAACCCTGGGTGTAATGGCCTAGACAGGCGAGTACATTCTGGTCTTGGAATATACACATCTGGGGGGTAAAAGCCTGCTTGCTTTCAGCCTGTGCTGTTCTGTCTGTCTGTCTGTCGGTCTGTGTGTGCTGTGAGAAAAGCAGCTGAAAGTTTGCCACACTGAAGAATAACCAAGGTAGGACCCCTGCAAAAATAGCCAGCTTTTGCAGGAACTTCTAAAACTCGCTCTCTTTCTGCAAAACCCGATAAGCCAGCAGCAGGACCGCAGCTGGAAAATCACTGAAATCTCTACCAAACTACCAGACCACAGGGCACCTGAAATGAAAAATCAACTGTTTGCCAGCAGATGCAAACTCGGCTGGCAACTATTGTAACGTTCAGAACGCATCATCATCTACTCCTTCCAACTCAAAGACTGTTCCGAATAACTTATTAAATATTTACTATTGGACCCAATTCTTATCTCTAATCCGTATGACTGTCTTTTTTTAAAATAAATTTAGAGTACCCAATTATTATTTTCCAATTAAGGGGCAATTTAGCATGGCCAATCCACCTAACCTGCACATCTTTGGGTTGTGGGGGTGAAACCCACGCAAACACGGGGAGAATGTGCAAACTCCTCACGGACAGTGACCCACTGCCGGGATTCAAACCGGGTCCTCAGCGCCGTAGGCAGCAGTACCAACCACTGTGCCACACGCCGCCCTGTATGACTGTCTTAGCTCAAGAAAGCCTGGTTGCATTGGCTCCTTTTTAAACATAACTAACGGGTTTGGAAAAGGTCTCCAAAGGGAAAGGGAACCGTGTTAGATTAAACCTCTGTTGCTACCAGCAGTGGGTGGGTTGAATAAAGACACTGAGCTAGTCATCCCTCCTCACCCGAGTTTGTGACACTTAGGGGGTATCCCAGCCAGATGGTGACAAATCTAGGGGTTTCGCCCAGATAAATAATATTTCAGAATCCCATCCCCGGTGTTGGTTATAACAGTGGTAACTGCACAGTAAAGTAATTTATTGTCAGAAAAGTGATGGAATGGACCTTGACAGTGTTATCCAGTGGCACCTGTTCCCCTTTAACCTATTTTCAATATTCAGTTTGCGTTTTGCCAAGACCACCTGTTATAATGTGTGTTCTTTAGATGTTACAATGATGAGATTTGGGGCTTGTGTGTTTAAACATGAACCGTTTAAAAAAAAAAAATTTTCAGGTGTGGGCATTGCTGGCTAGGCCATCATTTACTGCCCATCCCTCATCACCTTTAAGAAGATGGTGGTGAGCCACCTTCTTGGACCACTGCAGTCCCTATGATGTAGGTACACCCACAGTGGTGTTAGGGAGGGAGTTCCAGGATTTTGACCCAGAGACAGCGAAGCAATGGCAATATAGTTCCAAAACAAGATGGTCAGTGACTTGGAGGGGAACCTCTAGATGGTGCTGTTTCTGTGTGCCTGCTGCTCTTGTATTTCTAGATAGAAGTGCTCATGAATTTGGAAGGAGCCTTGGTGAGATCCTGCACTGCATCTTGTAGATGGTGCCCAAAGTTGCTACTATGCATCGGTGGTGCAGGGAATGAATCTTCAACTATTTACAGATCACAGATATTGTCATAGATGGTGCTGTTTCTCCCACACAAGCTGCTTCCAGAATGTTCCCTCTGAGTCTCATACCATGTGATTCTATACGTCATACCGTAGGCAGTGCTATTATCCAGTCTTAATTTTACACTTGGTCTGCCGAGCAACATTACATTGAAATGGCTTGCAGGCACATAACAACACCCCCCTTTCTTCTCAATAGAAAATTTTCACCCTCCTATGTCAAGTCTCTAAATTTATTAATTCAGACAGTCTTGAGGCTTGACAGCTCTTTCACATCTTAGTAGTCGCATCTGTGTTTCTGGTCCTTGGTTTTCTCCATTTCATTCAATTTTTGCTCTCCTTCGAGTTGTGTTTCTCATTATTAACAACTCATCCACTTACTTCAGACACTGTGGGCAGGATTTTCCGCCACCCGTCCCGTGGCTTGTTATGCTGCACTGGAGGGGGCCCACCATTGGCCAGCGGTGGGATCATCCAGTCCCACCGCTGTCAACGGGTTTTCCCGTTGTTTGAACCACTACTGCCAGGGAACCTAAGCCAGGGGATTGCTGTTGACAGGCCTGTAAGATCCCACCTGTGGGAATGGCTGTAACATTTTGGCTTGTAGATTTGACTGGTTCCTTCTGAGGGAATGTATACTTCAATCATTCAAGGAATGGACTTGAGTTTTCTTGTTCCATGTTGTCTCACAAATAGAACCTTCATTTCCATCTGTTTCACAACGTTAGCCAACTATTTGCTGTTTTATTTACTAGTTGTTTTGTGAGTTTATGAATCTTTTCATTCACCTCAAATTTTTCTTCTCTATTCCTCGTGCTTCAATGTCAGATTTATATTTTCCAATCTCATTTCTATCCGTTCCTTCTCTGTTTGCAACATAACTGTGTCCTTGCCTTTCATTTTGTTTTCTCTGTTGGCCAGGTCTGTCTCCGGCAATGTATGAACTTATTTCTGTTCTTTAATTGTGCTCTCATGGCTTCATTATCCGTTCACAGCTTGGAAAGCTCAGCAGCTTTTCATTTCAATGCCTCTTCATTTTCACACAACCTCTTTTCAGCTCCCCAGTCTGTTTCTTCCTGGAATTCCTCCTGGAATATTGAACATTGCTGTGTCTTCTCTGCCAACTGGTTCTTCAGTTTGTTCAGAAAAATGTTAAATTAATTTTGCTTCTCTTCATAATTTTCCAGTGGAACAAATTCGACCTGAGAGATTCTTGAAGCTCTTTCAACAGGCTTTCATGTTCTTTACGAAGCTTGCTTGCTTCGTATTGAGCTTGCCTGTAATTCAACAAAGTCTCCTCAGATTTTGTCTGCTGTGCTTCTGTTCAGCTGTTTAAGACCGCCTTCATTTCTTCGTGATGTTGTATGGTCACGCATTCCTTTTGCATTTGATCTTGAAGGACAATCAACCGTCCTTTCAGCTGTTCATTTTCTTCTTTATCTCTTGACTACTCACTCCGGGTTTCAGTGCATTGCGCCGTTGACTCAGATCGAATCTCATGCTTCAAACTCTGTTGTAAACAGTTCAGCTCTGATGAAAACATTTTTCTGTAGAACGGCTTCATTTGCTTTTTTGCGGGTTTTGCTTCTTTTGAGTTGTCTCAGATAGTGTGGGTCTGGATTCGTTTTGTATATTCAGGAAATATTTTTTATTCTGTAAAGGTTGTGTGCATTAGTGTGTAAATTAATTAGCTTGTCTGACGAATTGAGAGGTGAGAAGGAGTATAGGTGCTGAATGCATGCATTTGTAATTAAACTACATTCAAGTGGTTTTACAAATAAATAAGTAAAGGATACAAATTTCCATTAGGGACCTGGTTTTATCAGTTGCTAAATTTCAAAAGTTTTTTTTAACATCTTGCAAAGTTTTCATAAGTAAACAAAGGAAGATTATTATATTTTATGTGATCCCAAAAGTGGGGGCAAGAGGAAAGTCATGAAAGATTTTTTATATTTTGGAAAAGTTAAGCTCAAAGGAGTGCTGAGGATAATGAAATCAAAGATGAAAGGGAAAAAGGATATGTGAGGAGTTGGTTTTGTGTTGGCTATGTGAGGAAGATCTCCGGAAACAGCACTGGACTGGGAGAAGATGTGTGAATCAGCCATCCAGTCATTCCAGAAAGGTTTTGAACTGCAAAAAGCAGGCTTGGTCTGAAGTTTCTTGGATTTCCACAACAGACTGGATGAGAGCTTGAAAGGTTGTGTGGTATGCTAAGCTACAGCAATTTACCTTGTGTATTATTACTGAATTTTTATCGTAAAACATCTATAAAGGAGTGTTGCCTGGAAGGTGTTTACTTGTGGATCTGACCAAGTAGGGAGTTTTTTGGGGGAATGTTTTGTAAGACTATTGTAACTGTAATCCTGTGTGCTTATGTTTTTTTTCTTCTTTTTAATAAACCTTTAAGAGATAACTTTTAAAATCCCCAAAGTGTTACTGAACCTCTCACTTCTGAGATCAGAAGTAATCTTCTCGTTTTCAGAATGTAAAAAAAAGATGTGGCCCATAAGCCAACTTCCCCCTGGGCCAAAAACAGAAAATATTAGACAATCTCCGAATTTGTGGAGAGAAAAGGGAGCTGGGCCGGGATTCTCCCCTACCTGGCGGGGCGGGGGGTCCCGGTGGGATGGAGTGGCGTGAACCACTCCAGCGTCGGGCCACCCCAAAGGTGCAGATTTCTCCGCACTTTCAGGGGCCAAGTACTCACCGTGAGGGGCTAGGCCTGCGCCGGAGTGGTTTCCGCTCCACCGGCTGGTGTGGAAGGCCTTTGGCGCCATGCCAGCCGGGGCCGAAAGGACTTCGCTGGCCGGCGAGCCCGCAAGTGCCGCCGGTAAGAGAGGTGGTTTGATTTTCGCCGGCGGGACAGGCATTCCAGCAGCGGGACTTCGGCCCATCGCGGGCCAGAGAATCGCCGGGGGGGGGGACCGGCGCGGCGCGGTTCCTGCCCCCGCCGAATATCCGGTGCCAGAGAATTCGGCAACCGGCGGGGGCGGGATTCACGCCAGCTCCCGGCGATTCTCCGACCCGGCGGGGGGTCAGAGAATCCCGCTCCTGATGTTTCAGGTCTGGGTGACTCTTTATAAAAGCTAGAGAGAACTGGAAGTGGGGTCAGATTTATATTGTTATGGGGGGGGGGGGGCATGGAGCGGTGGGGCTAGATAGGGGGCCAGCGATAGGTGGACATTGACACAGATGTCGAAGACAGAAGACAAAAGGAATGTAAATGGGGGTGATTAAGGTTAAGAAGGGTGTTGATAATGGCCTCTGGGATTTGGTTTGCTCAACAATTAACATCAGCTGTGGTCGTAACAATAGCTTTCCTTCATTCACAGCCATTGGTGTACTCTGCACTGCTAGCTGCTGTGTCAGTATTATCAAGAAACTCTATATTTGAACATTTCAGCTGCTTTTCAGATATTTATTTCTTCTACACTCTTCGGCTCGTGCATTTCATTGCACCGGCATGGTAGGTAACAATCTTGTTGTTTAATTGAATATTGTCTCCCTCACGCTGGGGTCTTCTGTCTCCCTCGGTCTGTGATCTTTTGGCTCCCTCACTCTGGGGTCTTTTTTTGCCCTATCCCTGGGGTCCATTATTTCCTTTTTTTAAATACCCAATTTATTTTTTCCAATTAAGGGGCAATTTTAGTGTGGTCAATCCACCTACCCTGCACATGTTTGGATTGTGGGGGCGAAATCCACTCAAACACGGGGAGAATGTGCAAGCTCCACACCGACAGTGACCCAGAGCCGGGATCAAACCTGGGACCTCGGCACGTGAGGCAGCACTGCACCACCGTGCTGCCCGGGGTCCCTTATTTCCTTTGGAGCTTTATTGGGAGTTGCCCTCTCTCTCGGTCCCATCTAATTATTTGTCCATAGCCATTTGTATTGTCTTGTGGTTAAAGCGCTAAATGTTGTTGCCCCTTTAATGCTCTCTGTGCAGTAACTGTTGTTTTTACTTCAGGCTGTAAACAGCCTGTCAGTTTTCTTTGTTTTGAATTTCCTGTGCTTTTCTGACTTTGGCGGGCTCCCTGGCAACTTTACTTCAAAAACATTTGGAAACTGCAGCACTTTTTTTCTGCGCAATTCTTTCCTTTTTGTTTTTGAAAATATTTAATTAAGACATATATCATTTTAATAATTTTCAAGAGGAAAAAACAACACAAATAACACCCACCCAACAACCAAACCCAGTCAACATAGTTCACATATTCCCCAATTCCCCTTTCCCACCTCCACCAGGCCCCCATGCCTCCCTCTTTCCCTTTACCCCCCCCCCTCCACCTTATTTCTGTTAACAGCTTAATTTTCCCCAAAGAAGTCGATAAACGGCTGCCACCTCCAGGCAAACCCTAGCATCGATCCTCTCAGGGCGAACTTGATCTTCTCAAGCCTGAGAAACTAGGCCACGCCACTGATCATACCCCTGGTTTCGGGGATTCCGAGACCCTCCACGCCAATGAGTTCCTTCTCCGGGCTACCAGGGAGGCAAAGGCCAAAACAACAGCCTCTCTCGCCCGCTGGATTCCCGGGTCTTCTGACACACCAAAATTCATCATCTCTGGACTCGGAACCACCCGTGTCTTCAATACCATTGACATGACATCGGCAAATCCTTGCCAAAATTCCCTAAGTTTCCGACATACCCAAAACATGTGGACATGCTTTGCAGACCCTCCCGCACACCGTCTGCACCTATCCTCTCCTTTTTTTTAACCTCAGCAGACCCTATCCGCTTTGAACATCCTGCATTTTGAGAGTTTTGGCGGGTGCGCGCTTTTTAAAAGTTACAATGCTGCCCTGTAACCCCACCTAACCTGCATATCCCTGGGCAAGGGGCAATTTAGCATGGCCAATCCACCTCACCTGCACTTCTTTGGACTGTGGGAGGAAACCGGAACACCCCGGAGGAAAACCCACACAGACACGGGGAGAACATGCAAACTCCTCACAGACAGTCATTCAAGGCTGGAATTGAACCCGCGTCTCTGGTGCTATGAGGCAGCAGTTCTTTTTTTATAAATCTTTTTATTGTCCTCATTTTCACCATTTTCATCAATAAACAACCAAAGAAATATCAAACCAAAACAAATGCAATAACAATCCCCTGCCCCCGCTCAATATCCAGACCAAAACATCCACCCGTTCAATCCAGGTAAATAAAAACACAAATTAACAATCAATCCTTAAACAGTGTAACCAACGACAACAATATCGCCAACCCCACCTTTCCTCCCACTAGTGTTCAATGGCAACCAATTCTCGGAAGTGCATAATAAACAGCCCCCATGAATTGTGAAACCCTTCCTTCTTCCCCTTCAGCTGAGACTTCACCTTCCTGAGAGTCAAAGAAATTCAAGTAGGTCCTTCACCTGCCAAGCCGTGTCACAGGATGGAGAAGCTGACCTCCACCCCAACAGGACCTACCTCCGGGCAATCGGCGAGACAAAGGCTAACATCTGCTCCCGCCGCCCGAGCCGGTCCGCACATCCCCCCCCACCCCTTGAAAAAGGCCTCTAGGGGCCCTGGTTCCAAGTTCACGAGCACTACCCCCGAGATGACCCTGAAAACCTCCCTCCAACAAACCCCTCACATTCCACGTAACTATCCTAACCAGGGGTCTCTCACCCCCGCCCACCCCTCCACTCCTATCCACCATCCTCATAACTCTAGGCCCTGCCCACTGGGCTTGGCCCGCCCCGTCCCATTGTTACCATCGAGCCCCTCCCCGCTCCCAGAATCCTCCCATCCACTTACTCTCGAAAACACCTCATCCAGTATCGGTCCCCTCTCCCAGCTTTTAACACCTCCTAGGCCCATCGAAACCTGTTCTACCAGGCTCTGGTGTTCACAGCCCCTCCCCCACAACACTCCCGTTCACTGGCCAGCTTGAGTTGGCAGTGTGGAAGCCCCTGCCAAGCCCTCGCTCCCCTCCCCCATGGCTGGTCCCAGGAAAACAAAGAAATCCCCTTCAACACACAACCCCAGTGTAAACACACAAACCCCAAAGAACCATCATCCCAACTCTTACCTTGTCCCAACTGACACTGCAACTCATTTAGCACATATAAACAACATGCAGTGAAAAATAGAGCTACATACACTCCGCCAACCCCCCTACCCTCAGTCCAAGTCCAATCCTCAGTCCTATTTCTCACTTCTGCCCCGGTCATTCTGCCTTCACAAACACCTCCGCCACTTCCACCGTCTCGAAATAACAGCCTTTGAGTTGTAGGTTACCCTCAATTTAACTGGGTACACTACGCTGAACCGCACCCTGCTGTTATACAGTGCCGTCTTCACTCGGCCAAAGGCCGCTCGCCTCTTCGCCAACTCCTCAGTAAAGTCCTGGTGTATACGTATACCAACTCCAGCCCACTGCACTTCCTGCTTCTGCTTTACCCAACTCAGGACCTTCTCCTTCGCCCGGTACCGACGGAAACAAATAATCACTGCTCTTGGCGGCTCATTCACCTTTGGTTTAGGCCTCTACGCCCTATGAGCCCGATCCAGTTCGCACCGAGAGGGATCTTCCCCCTCCGCCAACAGCTCCGCCAACATCTTGGCAAAATACTCCGTCGGCCTCGGGCCGTCCACCCCTTTGGGCAGGCCCACGATCGTCATATTTTGCCATCAAGATCTGCTTTCCAGGTCCTCCACTTTGGCTCACAGACCCTTGTTGGCCACCATCCTCTGCAGCTTCTCACCCATCAAGGTGAGTTAATCGCTGTATTGCGACGAGGCCTCGTCCACTCCCTTCAGTTTCTCACCCTGCTCCCGCACCTCACTCAATGTCCTCGACACCACCGCCTTCACCGGAGCAATCGCCTCCTCCACCAGCACCTTGAATGCTGCCATCATCTCCTTCCTCATCACCTCCATGTGCTTTGCGAACTGTTTTTCAAGTTCTACAACCATCACCTCGATCATCTTTTTTGCCGTGAACAGTGCGGCCCCGCCCAGCGATCCAACCTCTGCCATCCTTCAAGTTGCCGAGCCGACCCTTCCACTAGAAGGTGAACCTTCATTCACCCCCTTCTTCACGGCAGCTTTCCTTTGGGTTTTGGACATCTTTCGTCCGTATGTCTTCCTGCACTTATTTAACCAAAAATTGCCCCTAGGACCGGGCATTAAATTCTAACAAAATCAAGCCTCGAGCAGGAGCCATCCAACGTGCAACCTTCTCCTACATGCCGCTACCGGAGGTCTCCATGTGGCAACAGTTATAACCACTGTGCCACCGTGCTGCCAAATAGGAAAGTTATATGGGGGAACAACTTGAATATTTTAGGGTCCATCCTTACTGTGGTAGTTTATGGGCGCCAATCTGTTAGTCTTCCCCGCATTGTAATGCAAGGAAGCAGCCCTAGCCATTTGGGCCACGATTGGCTACACCAGCTGCAGTTGGATTGGCAACATATCCTCCAAATGGGATCTGGCGGTCTGTGTGCGGTACTGGGCACGCTCCCTGAGGTTTTCCAGCCTGGCTTGGGTACAATTAAATGGGCCATGGCCAAGATCTAGGTGGACAGGGAAGCCCAGCCCCAATATTTACCTGCCTGCCTGGTTCCTACACTTTAGTGGAGAAAGTCAAAACCAAACTTTGACGCTTGGAGAGTTTGGGCATTATTAGACTTGTGCGCTCCGTGAATTGGGCATCATATAACTGGATAAAACAGTCCACTTCTGCAGAGGCTATAGATGGTGAACTCAACTTAAGGTTAAACTGTTATCCTTAACCACACATCGAGAATCTTTATGCTACATTAGCCAGTGGCTGTACATTTACGAAATTGGACATGAGCACTGCTTATCTGCAGCGTCATGATCAAAATGCACCAGGGATTCTACGATAGAACCATTGAATCCCTACAGTGCAGAAGGAGGCCATTCAGACTATCAAGTCTGCACTGACCCTCCGAAAGAGCACGCTACCCAGGTCCACTCCCGCATCCTATCCCTGTAGCCCTCCCTAACCTGCACACTAAGGGGAAATCTTTTATCATGTACATCTTTGCACTGTGGGAGGAAACTGGAGTACCTGGAGGAAACCCATGCAGACACTGGGAGAAAGTGCAAGCTCCACACAGACAGTCACCCGAGGTCGGAATTGAACCCGCGTCCTTGGTGCTGTGAGGCAGCAGTGCTAACCACTGTGCAACCATGCCGCATATGAGTACACCCAGCTCCCATTCAGAGTATCCTCGACGTGCGAAGCCTTTCAGCGCATCATGGAGAACATCTTGCACGGATTGCTGCGCGTTGTGGTTTATTTAGACGATGTGCTAGTCACAGGGACCACGGACCAAGAACATTTACAGAACCTCGAGGCAGTGTTGAAGCATTTTTTGGAGTATGGGGTCCACCTGCACCGCGTGCGTGTTTCGCTCCAAGTAAGTTGTATATTTGGGGTATTGGGTGGACCAATCCTGCACCCGGTTGCCGAAAATGTGAGAGCCATCAAAATGGCCCCCGCCCCGCAAGATGCCACAGAACTTTGCTCTTTTCTTTGAATGGTCAATTATTATGGCCAGTTCACCCCAGGTTTGGCGACCATCCTGGCCCCCCTTCCCTTGCTCCTCAAGAAGCACCAGCCTTGGGAACGGAGCAAGGCCAAGGATGAGATGTTTAAGAAGGTGGAATTGCGGTTGTCCTCTTTGGGGATGGTGACACATTTTGACCCTTTGAAACTATTCTGCGTCACGTGCGATGCATCGCCATATGGGATTGGGGTAGTCCTGTCTCATCAGCTGAGCGATGGCCGTGAACGGCAATCGCCTTTGCCTCCCAGACGCTGGCTGCGCCGAGAGAAAATACCCCCGAAATAGAAAAGGAAGGCTTGGCAGTTGTATTTGGTGTGAAGGGGTGTCATACGTGTATGGCCGCCATCTCTTTATCGTCACAAATCTCAAGTCGTTGTTGGGCCTCTTCCGTGAAGTCAAGGCAATCCTACCGTTGCTTCCACAAAGATTCAGCACTGAGCATTGTTATTGGCGGCTTACGAATACTCTTTCAAGTACCTCCCAGTGACTCAGATTGTGCATGCTGATGCGGTGAGTCGTCTTCTCTTACAGGTCAAATCCGCAGACCCCCCCCCCCCCCCCCCCATGGCAGACTAAGTGGTAGCTGTCCTGAATTTCATGGACTCCTTGCCTGTCACGGCATCTTGTGTTCGTGACTGGACACAAACTGACCCTGTACCAGCCAAGGTGCGACATCTGGTGCGCTATCGTGGCCATCAACAGCGACCAGGGGAGTTGAAGGCTTTCTCCTCAAAGTTGTCCAAGCTGATCGCGGAAGATGGTGACCTTCAGTGAAGCGCCAGGTTGTTGTTCTGGGCCAGGCAATCATTTTGAAGGACCTTCACAACAGGCATTCTGTCCAAAATGAAGGTGTTGGCAAGAAGCTACGTCTGTCTGGTGGCCGGGTTTGGACATTGGTATCAAGACGTTGGCCCAACTGTGCTCCATCTGTCAAGAGCATCAGAAGGTCCTTGAGGTGGCACACCTACACCCTGAGGAGTGGCTGGGATGCCCTTGGGCTCGTACACTAAATTCACTGGTCCATTCCTGAGTTCGATGTTTCTCGCCCTGCTGGATGCCCACTCAAATTGGCTGGAGGTCCACAAGTTGGCAACAATCACCTCCCGGGCGACCATCGAGCAATTGCCCATTTATTTTTCTACCCATGGGATCCCTAAGATGCTCGTAACTGGCAATGGGGCCTCTTTCACGAGTGAGGAATTTGCCGCTTTTGTGAAAAGCAACGGAATTAGTCATGTCTACCCTGCCCCATACCATCCGGCATTGAAAGGCTTGACAGAGAGGCCTGTGCAGACGTTAAACCAGGTCTAAAGAAACAGACTTTGGGCTCGATGGACACCAGGCTGGCACGGTTTCTATTCTCCTATAGGACCACTCGGCACGCGGTGACTGGGATAGCCCCCGCTGAGATGTTATTGGGTTGTCAGCGTCACACACAAGTAAGTTTGATTATCCTGGACGTCGGCGTGAAGGTACGCCGTAACCAAGAATTGCAAGGGCATTGCCCAGTTTGACGTCAACCTCTTCAACACTGCACCTGACGACGCGATGTTCATTCGTAACTTCAATGACGATGCTTGCTGGCTCTCGGGGATTGACGTCCGTAAAACAGGACCAGTCTCTGAAAGATTAACAAGTAAAATTGGAGTATGAGAGAAAGCTAGCTAGAAATATAAAGATAGGTGGTAAGAGTTTCCACAGATATTTTAAAAAAGAAAAGAGTTAACAAAGTGAGCATTAATCCTATAGAAAGTGAGTCTGGGGAATTAATAATGGAAACTAAGGAGATGGCAGATGTATTGAACTGATATTTTGCATCGGTCTTCATTATAGAAGAAACAAGTAACATCCCACAAATAGCTGTACACCAGGAATTAGAGGGCAGGGAGAAAATCAGGAATATTACAATCACCAGGGAAGTGATACTTAGCAAATTGTTGGAACTGCAGGTTGACAAGTTCCCAGATACTGATGGATTTCATCCTGGGGTCTTAAAATAAATGGCTAATGAGATAGTCGATGCATTAGTTTCATTTTTCCAAAATTCATTAGATTTGGGGAAGGTTCCATTCGATTGGAAAGTAGCTAATAGCTTTGTTCAAACATGGAAGGAGACAGAAAGCAGGAAACTTCAGACAAGTTAGCTGAACATCTATCATAGGAAATAAGTTAGAAGCTATTATTAAATATGTTATAACAGGGGACTTCGATAAATTGAATGTATTAGACAGGCAACATGGTTTTGTGAAAGGGATATCATGGCAAAGTATTATAATTCTGCCAAAGTATTTTTGAAGTGTGGTCTCCAGCAGGAAATGTGGTGTGATTCCTGCTGGGTAAAATAACACAATCCAGATTGCAATCCACGCACAATTAGAAATCTTTTGGAGCTGGGGAGGTTCATGCTGCGGGTCCTGAAGGAGCCGGCAAGGCCGGATCCCCCAATCTCAGAATAACACGACAGCAGCCATTTGCCACCGGCAGGGTGCCAGGGGGCACCACTCAGACAGAGTACCTGGTCTTTCTGGGAAGTACTTCAGAACAGATTTGGATTTGTTTATTGTCATGTGTACCGAGGTACAGTGAAAAGTATTGTTCTGCGTACAGTCCAGACAGATTATTCCATACATGAAAAAAAAACATTAATCGAACCTAAATACACAATGTAAATACATAGACATAGACATCGGGTGAATCATACAGGAGTGCAGTACTACTCAGTAGAGAAGATCATAGAATCATCGAATTTACAGTGCAGAAAGAGGCCATTCGGCCCATCGAATCTGCACCCGCTCTTGGAAAGAGCACCTACCTAAGCCCACACCTCCATCCCAGTAACCTAGTATCCCACCTAATCTTTTGGACACCAAGGGGCAATTTTAACATGGCCAATTCACCTAACCTGCATTTCTTTGGACTGTGGGAGGAAAGAGGAGCACACGGAGGAAACCCACACAGACAGTTACCCAAGGCCGGAATTGAACCCGGGTCCCTGGAGCTGTGAGGCAGCAGTGCTAACCACTGTGCCACCGTGCCACCCAATATTTAAAAAAAAGTGTGAAGCAGCAGTGCTAACCACTGTGCCGACAGTCCGCCTTCTGACAGATCTTTGGCATGCTGGGAGAGACATCAAAGGTTTCCAAGGCTGCAGAGGGAAGGCTTGCCACACGACACCCATCCCGAGAAAGAGACCCGACCTGAGCCCCTCCAGCCCCCCCCCCAACCCCTGCCTTCCCTGAAGAACCCCACTTGGCACCCTGGAGGTAAGTGGAGAGAGGGTACTCACCCCCTTTCTCCCCTTCGGTGTTCCTGGCACCTGGTCCTCGCTTTTAGAGACCAGAAGTGATTCACGCCCAGGTGACGTCTCACTAGAGGGGTGGGGGGGGGGGTGAATACAGTGTGCACAGTATTGGTTTCCTTATTTCAAGGAGGATATTAATACTTTGGACACAGTTCAGAGAAGGTATACTAGACTAATACCTGGACTGGGAGGTTTGCCTTATCAGCAAAGGCTGGACTTGTATCTGCTGGGGTTTAGGAGAGTAAGAGATGACTTGATTGATACATACAAGCGTGTTCTCCTCTTAAGGGAAAACCTGGAACCGGGGGGGACTACTGTTTTAAAATAAGGTGTCACCCATTTATGACAGAGATGAAAGTTTTCTCTCAGTAGATCATGAGTCATTTGCTCAAAAGGTGGTAGAAGCAGAGGGTGAAATTCTCAGCCTCGTGCTGCTGGATGCAGAGTTACTGATGAGGTGGAGAATCCTGTATCGCGAGGTTCATGTCCTGTGCCAGTGGGAGTATGCAAATGAGTCATTAGGACCCATTTGCATCCACTTAATGGGCCAGGCACCATATTCTCCGGGCCCGCGTCCTCTGGACCAAAAATCAAATGGACGAGAATCACTACTGGTTCCGACAAGTGTGGCCCTGATACGGTGGACCTCGTAGTGGGTTCAGGGGATAACTCTATAAGGGAGTCGGCCCTAAAGTCCAACGCTCCCCCTCCAAAATGCAAGACTTGCCCACCCCACCCCCACAAGGACCCCGAAATAAAGAGATCCCCCACAGAGACCCACCCCCTCAATAAGGAGACCCCTCACAGACACCCCAGAAAAGTGACCCCAGTCAGGGAAACCCCCAGAAAAGAGAGTCCTGTCAGGAAGCCTGATTGACAGCTTCCACACCTACAACTGCTAGCATTGTTACATTCATCTTCCTTCACGATTGAGTAACTCTGAAGTGCTCTAACTGCAATGTTTATAAACATCAAGCTTTGATTGACAACACCTAGACCATTTCAAACAGAGCTAAGTGCTGTCAGTTTCTAGCTGACCACTTCAAAATCACTCAACCGTGAAGAGAGATGATTGGAAAGCAATTAATTCTGTTTGAAGTGGTCCAAGCCCACAACCACTACCATCAAGAAGGTCAAGGGCAGCAGATACATGGGAATACTAGCACCTAAAAGTTCCCCTCCAAGTCACACATCATCCTGACTTAGAAATATACCACCCTTCCTTCGCTGTCGCTGGGTCAAAATCCTGGAACCCCTCCCTAACAGCACTGCGGATGTACCTGCACCAAACAGACTGCAGTAGTTCAAGAAGGCAGTTTACACCATCTTCTCAAGGACAACTAGGAATGGGAAATAAATGCTGGCCTAGTCAGCGACACTCACATCCTATGAATGAATATAAAAAGCTAATGAAGGCAAAATTATGTGGAAGGATAAGTATTTCTATTTTTAAGGTAGTCAGAATCAAAAAGTAATTAAGATGATACTTTCTCAAAAATCAGTGAAGGACAACCAAATCAGATATTATAAAGAGGTGAGAGTACTGAGGAATGAAAGGAATAATGGTCACATAGCCAACGGCAACAAAAGACAAAATTAATTTGGTTGCACGATTTGTCAAAATGCGAGGTCTTTAAAGTGCATGTTGGGTTGAAATATTTAAAATACATTTGTTATGTAGAGATGAATATCTTTGGAGTAGCCTTTCTGATATTGTTGCAAATACAGATATTTGATGTCTTAAATTATTGACTACAGTTATTTAGAAACTCAAGTCAGCGCATAGCTGCAATTATTGGTTTAGCACTGAAATAAGCAAGTCATGAGGCACCAAAGTCTGCTAAGTTACTAGACACTAATTATATCACAGCAATTGGACAGAAGACCAGGAAGGCCTGCTCTGCAGAGCAAGAGGCGACCCTTATACAGTGGATCATATATTCCCAGGAAAATTATAATATTTGGAACCAGGATTCCATCTCTTGAACCCATATGGCAGGATAGAGGCCTGGGAGAAGACACTCTCACAGCCACATCCAATTTGAACAGGCAAAGGTCAAAAATCTGCTCAGTAATGGCAAAAGAACATTTTAGTCAGAGACAAGGAAAACAACTGGAGTAGAATTCAAACAAATGAAGGAATTCACCGATACTGGAAGGAATGTTCTTCAGCTGTTTGGCTTTGAAGCTGCAGAGGGGATGGCAGCTGCTGATATTAGAGACATAAGTTCTGGAAATAAATTTGTGCAGAACTTCTCTGCCTTCAAGAACTCTTAATTCAATCAAAGTGTTGGGACCTCTTAATGGAACAGGATAACAATTAACATTATGCTAGGCATTACACTAGCACATGCACAGGTATCGACTTCATTATCAAGGTCCTCACAAATCTACCATGTTATATTTCTGATATTTATATCCCTTTCTTCGCAGCAGAATTTGGACCATCTGAATTCCAGTAGTACAATACATGACGCTGAATTGCAGCTAACCTTTATTACCATACAAGTAATCTTACGTAGAGCTCATGTTTCCTGCTTATCTTTTGAGTCTCACTTTTTAAAGTCATAATAGAAAGTCCAGACATATGTATCTATAATGGGAAAATTCAAAAACAACTTCCATTTACATAGTACTTTTAATATCGAAAAACATGTTGAGGCACTTCACAGAAATCAAATTTGAACTGATTACACTCCTGTGAAGCACATTGGGACATTCTACATAGAGGGACATATTGGTGCGGTATAAATACAAGCCATTGTGTTTTATTTAAGAATTTCCTGGCTGGGACATCCGGTGGCGGCAATGAGTGAGTGAGCCGCACATTCGGGGGCTCTCACTCCGGCCGGATTTGAGGACCTGGTTCCCCGGTTTTCCCGTCCAATAGTGAATAGGTTCCATAGGCTTGTGGAGAAGGAGCGGGTGCTGCAGTGGGCTAAGAGCAGCACGTGGAATAACAGTGTCCTTCGCATTTACCAGGACCTAAGCCAGGAGTGGCCAGGCGTCGAGCAGCCTTTAAACAAGTTAAGGAGGTGTTGTTCAAAAAGCACGTGAAGTTTGGTCTGCTCTTCCCGGCCTGTCTTTGGGTTACCCATCAGGGCCAACACCACTACTTCTCCGAGCCCGAAGAAGCGATGGACTTTGTGAGGGATCAAGGGCTGGTCTCGAAAAAAGGTCCCACGGACGCAAGCTAGGGTCCGAGAATTACTGGTTGAAGGGACGCTTACTGTGCCTGGACTGCAGGTCGACTACTGCTTTAAAGGTGCCTTGTGTATTTATTTGTGGGCAGTTTTTGCCTGTAGGGGGATGTGGGGGGACCCCCCCTCTCTCTCGACTGGTCTTTTTCCTTGTATTGCGGTGTTATTTCTTTTTTTTTCTTTTTGGTGCTGAGAAAGGGACGTGGGTTAACACTTTTCTGTGCACACAGCTGGAACGGTATTGTACCTGGAGCAGCCTCGCGTTGCTGTTTGATGTTTACATCTGGTTTGATCTTTCCCATCAAAGTGAGACTGCTCCAGTGGGTCGGAGTGGGGGAGGGTGTGCTGGGGAGGGGGGAGATGAGGTCGGGGAAACAATGGGAGTGAGGCAAGGGGGCGCCGGAGCGATGAGTCACCGGGCTAGCAGATTGGCTAGTCAAGGGAGTCAGGTGGGGGGAAGAATACAGCCAGTGAATGGCAGGGGTGGGGTTATCGGGGGATTTTGCTGGGGGGGAGGGGAGTTATTTTGCTGACGTGGGGGGGGGGGATCTGAAGTAGGTAATGGAAAGAAGGTCGGGGCTGGAGGCGGCCAAGAGGCGAGCCAGGAATGGCGTGGTGCATGGGCCGGGGGCGGGCCCAAGAAAGGTTATGGCTGACCGGCGGGGTGGGGGGATGTGCCCCCCAACCAGGCTGATCACCTGGAATGTCAGGGGACTAAATGGGCCAGTTAAAAGGGCACGTGTGTTCACGCATTTGCGGGTTCTAAAGGCGGACATAATTATGTTGCAGGAGACACATCTGAAAGTGTCTGACCAGACTAGGCTAAGGAAGGGCTGGATCAGCCAGGTTTTCCACTCGGACTTGGATTCTAAGTCCAGGGGGGTAGCAATTATGATCAATAAGCAGGTTCAATTTGAGGCGGAGGGCGTAGTCGCAGACGGCGGGGGCAGATTCCTTATGGTAAAGGGCAAGCTGGAGGGGAGAAGTGGTGCTGGTGAACATATATGCGCCGAACTGGGACGATGTTGACTTTATCAAAAGAGTGCTGGGGAAGATCCCGGACCTAGACTCACATAAGTTGATAATGGGGGGGGGACTTTAATACGGTCCTTGACCCGGGGCTGGACCGCTCATGTCCCAGAACGGGCAGACTCCCAGCAATGGCAAGGGAGCTGAAAGGGTTCATGGAGCAAATGGGGGCTGTGGACCCATGGAGAGCCAGACAGCCGACGGAAAGGGGCTACTCGCTTTATTCGCATGTTCATAAAGTATATTCCAGGATTGATTTTTTTATCGTGAGCAGGGACTGTGTAGGGGAGGTAAAGAATACGGAATACACAGTAATCACTATCTCGGACCATGCCCCGCACTGGGTGGACCTGCAGGTCGGGGGGGGGGGGGGGGGGGGGGGGGGCGAATTACCAACGCGCGCAATGGAGGTTAGACATAGGACTGTTGTCGGAGGAGGGGATATGTGACATACACCGGAAGTGTATGCAAAATTACTTGCAGGTGAACGATACGGGGGAGGTTTCAGCAGCGACCCTGTGGGAGGCGCTGAAGGCAGTAGTGAGGGGGGAGCTGATCTCAATTCGGGCTCACAGGGTCGGGGCGGACAGAGCAGAAATGGACAGATTGGTTAGGGAAATTCACCGGATAGACGAGGAGCATGTGGGGTCCCCGGGGGAGGACCTACTCAGGGAGAGACGGAGATTGCAGGCGGAACTGTGGGTGCTATCCACGAGTAGGGCCGTGGAACAACTTAGGAAGGCGAGGGGAGTGGTGTATGAGCACGGGGAGAAGGCCAGCAGATTGCTAGCGCAGCAACTCAGGAAGAGGGAGGCGGCCAGGGAAATAAGTAGAGTGGTTGATGGGGAGGGGAGCAGAGTGGAGGACCCGGCAGGACTGAATAAGGTATTTCGGGACTTCTATAGTAAGTTGTACACTTCAGAACCCCCGGAAGAGCCGGAGGAGATGAAAAGGTTCCTGGACGTACTAACCTTCCCAAATGTAGGCAGGGGACTAGTGGATGGGCTGGGGGCCCCGATTAGAGCGGAGGAGGTACTGGGGGGCCTAAATGCCATGCAGTCGGGGAAAGCCCCGGGACCGGATGGATACCCAGTAGAGTTTTACAAGAAGTTCTCGGAGATAGTGGGACCGGTCCTGACAAGGGTTTTTAATGAGGCAAGGGATGGAGGGACCCTGCCACCGACGATGTCGCAAGCCACCATCTCGCTGCTATTGAAGCGGGACAAGGACCCGGAATCCTGCGGGTCCTACAGGCCAATCTCCCTGATCAATGTGGATGCCAAGCTCCTGGCGATTAGAATTGAGGACTGCGTACCGGAGGTGATTGGGGACGATCAGACAGAGTTTGTGAAAGGCAGGCAGCTGACAGCTAACTTGAGAAGATTGCTTAATGTGATCATGATGTTGCCGACGGGCAAGGAGGTGGAGGTAGTGATGGCAATGGACGCTGAGAAGGCCTTCGACTGGGTGGAGTGGGGCTATTTGTGGGAGGTGCTTGGACGGTTTAGGTTCGGGGAGGGACTGGTTAATTGGGTCAGACTATTGTACTAGGCCCCAAAAGCTAGCGTTAAGATGAACAGGATAATGTCAGATTATTTCAGACTACACTGCGGGACCAGACAGGGATGCCCACTCTCCCCGTTGCTGTTCGTGCTGGCCATAGAGCCGTTGGTGATGGCATTGAGAGCTGCAAAGGGGTGGAAGGGAATGACTGGGGGGGGCGGTGGGGGGTGGGGGGGGGGGGGGGGGTGGGGGGGTGGAACATAGGCTCTCTCTCTCTGCGGACGACCTGCTCCTGTATGTGTCGGACCCACTGGCCGGGATGGAAAACATACTGGAAACTGAGGAAGTTCGGCCGGTTTTCAGGGTACAAATTAAATATGGCCAAGAATGAGATGTTTGTGGTGCAGGCAGGGGGCCAGGAGAATAGACTGAAGGAGCTGCCATTTAGGCTGGTGCAGGAAAGTTTCCGGTACTTGGGGATACAGGTGGCACGAGACTGGGGCAGGTTGCATAAGTTAAATTTGACTAGGGTGGTGGAACAAATGAAGAGGGAGTTTCGGAGATGGGATGCACTCCCGCTGTCACTGGCGGGGAGGGTGCACACTGTAAAGATGACAATCCTCCCTAGATTTCTGATCATCTTCCAGTGCCGCCTGACCTTTATCCCACAGTCCTTCTTCAAAAGGACTGGCAAAAAAGGACTGAGCTTTGTCTGGGCGGGAAAATCCCCGCGGGTGAAGAAGGCGATGCTTGAAAGGAGCCGCAGGGAGGGAGGACTGGCATTGCCGAGTCTGATCAACTACTACTGGGCGGCTAACTTAGCCATGATAAGGAAGTGGATGGTGGGTACTGGGTCTATCTGGGAGCGAGTGGAGGCGGCTTCATGCAGGGGCACCAGTTTGGCAACCCTGGTCACGGCTCCCCTACCGCTGTCGCCGGTCAGGTACTCCACCAGCCCGGTAGTGGGGGCGACCCTGCGGATATGGGGCCAGTGGAGGAGGCATGTGGGGGGGGGGGGGGGGGGCGTGGGTGCGTCTGTTTGGGCTCCAATATGTGATAACCATCGATTCGCCGCCGGGAACATGGATGGAGGGTTTCGAACATGTCGGCGGGCGGGGGTGGGGAGGGTGGGCGATATGTTCCTGGAGGGGAGCTTTGTGAGTTTGAGGGGCTTGGACGAGAAATTTGGGCTGGTAAGGGGAAATGACTTGAGGTACTTACAGATGCTGGATTTTTACGCAGATAGGTCCCATCCTTCCCACGCCTCCCGCCAATAGGGATCCAGGACAGAATAGTCTCTAGAGGAGAAGGAGGTGAGGCAAGAGTCTCGGATATCTACAAGGTGCTCATGAAGGAGGAAGAGTCCCAATTGGAGGAACTGAAACTCAAATGGGAGGAGGAGCTCGGGACGGGCTGTGGGCGGAAGCCCTGAGTAGGGTAAATTCAACCGCAACATGTGTCAGGCTTGGCCTGATTCAATTTAAGGTCGTTCACCGGGCCCACATGATGGTAGCTCGGATAAGCAAATTCTTTGGGGTAGAGGACAAGTGCGCTAGATGCGCAGGAGGACCAGCGAACCATGTTCACATGTTTTGGGCATGTCCTAAGCTTAGGGGGTACTGGGAGGGGTTTGCGGGGGTCATGTCCCGGGTGCTGAAAACAAGGGTGGTGATGAGTCCAGGGGTGGCAATTTTCGGGGTTTTGGAAGACCTGGGTGTCCAGGGGGAGAAATGTTCTGGCCTTTGCTTTCCTAATAGCCCGGCGGCGGATACTGCTGGCATGGAGGGACTCAAAACCCCCGAAGACAGAACTATGGCTTTCGGACATGTCAAGTTTTCTGGGTATGGAAAAAAATTAAGTTCGCCTTGAGGGGATCTGTACTGGGGTTCGCCCGAAGGTGGCAACCATTCATCAACTTCTTCGCGGGAGCGTGAACATCAGCAGGGTGGGGGGGGGGGGGGGGGAGAGGAAGAGGGGGGGGGAGGAGATTAGGGTAGAATAGGAGCGATAAATAGGCGGGGAGTGTAGGGGAGAGGAACGGGCATGTGTCGTATGGTTTGATTTAAGTATTGGTTTTATATTGATGTTTGCACATTTCTGTTATCTGTAACTGTTTACAATGCCAAAAAATACCTCAATAAAATTGTTTGTTAAAAAAAAAAGAATTTCCTGGCTAGCATTTACATCAAATTTTGTTTACATAGAAAATAGGAACAGGAGTCGGCCCTTCAAACCTGTTCTGTCATTCATTATGATCATGGTTGGCCATCCAGCTTAGTAACTTGTTCCCTTTTTCACCCCATATCCTTTGATCCCTTTAGCCCCAAGAGCTACATCTAATTCCTTCTTGAAAATAGATAGGGCGGGATTCTCCGTCAGCCGAAGACTAAATCCGGAAAGACGACTGTGTGGTGTTGGGTGCTCTGGTGCACAGATGAGCCAACACAGTTGTATGTGGTACAACTCTATTTTATTTTAACTCTTGTATACAGTTCGTTCTGGATACTCTGCACGTGCTGTCTCCCTGAGTGTGTCATGTAGCAGGTCTGTCCTTGTCCTTGTCTCCAGCCAATACTGACCACACGGTGTCGTGTTTGTGCTTTTATATCTTTCTGTGATTGGCTGTGGTGTTGTGTGTTCTGATTTGTCTGTTGGTGTGTCTATCATGATGTGTGTGTTTGAATATCATGACAGACTGGGCAGAGAATCAGTCATGAAGTCAAAATCATGACCGGCGCTGGGCGACCACCAGAATGCCGCGTTCCATTGCCACAACAGCGGTGTCAATGCATTCTACTCCACATGTGCAGTAAAGGCTGCTCACATATCATTAGGGGGCCAGACAAGGTATTCTCTGGGGCCTCCGCGATACTCCACCTCTGCCGGGAGGAATTACTGATGGCGTGTTTCACTTGTGGTTTCAAAAATTGGGAAACAGGCACCATGGCCATGAGGGAGAATGAGGAGGTAGGACATGCAAAGGAATGACCGTGGGCTGCCCCTCTTGCAATTGGCAGGGCTGGTAGTGGTGGTGGGGGGGGGGGGATGTCTGCCAGGCACATGATGGGGGCGGTGGGGCATGACAAGGGGTGACCAAGGAATGGGCCTTGGGGGCGGGGTGACCCTCCAGGGGACTGGGGTGCCCAGGCACGGACCACCATTGCTGCAGCTTGCAAGGCAGCCATCTTGCTTCCAGCCTACTGACCGCCAACGTGGCCGTAGTTGTGCAGAGTGACACCGGCTGTGTGGGTGCACCCACCCCACCAGCCCCCACAACCCCCAGTGCTGTTGCCCCTTCTCCATCATGCTCTGGTTTAAGAACATCAGGGCATAAGAAATAGTTGCTGGTGTAAACCAAAAAGCTCCATGAGCCCACTTCACGATTCAGTACAATCATGTATGATCCTCCACCCCTAGTGTTTAGAAGGACGAGAGATAATCTTATTAAAACATAGAAGATCTTGAATAGACTGGATAGGGTGGATACCTAAAGGATGTTTCCTCTTGTGCAGGAGACTAAAACTAGGGGACATAGTTTAAAAATAAGAAATCTCCCTTTCAAGATGGAGATGAGGAGAAACGTTTTCTCCCATAGGAACATCGATGCATTGAATTCTCTTTCCCAGAAAGTAGTGGAGCTGGGTCTTTGAATTTATTCCAGCCATAGTTAGACAGATTTTTGTTAGGCAAGGGAGTCGAGGGTAATACAGGGCAGGAGGAAAAAGGAGCTGAGGCCACAACCAGATCAGCCATGATTTTATTAAATGGTGGAGCAGGATCGAAGGGCCAAATGGCCTACTCCTGTGTTCCGATGCTCTTATCTTCCTGATGCGACCATCAATTCACACGAAACCAGGAGTAGAAGTAAACTGTGGCTTTAATCAACTAGAACAGTGCCTGCCTGCGACTGATCTGTTTGCGGCTGCTCTTTATATCTCCCCTCAAGGGGTGGAGCCAGGGGCGGAGCCCACACAGGCCTCAACATGCTACATCATAGGTAATACCTTACAATGGTCCATAGGTGGAGCCCACATGGGCAACAGCATAATACAGATATGTACATGGTGAATTGTTACAGCAATACATTCACCACATTCACCCCCTGTTAAAAAAATGAAGTCCGGTGGGGTTGATGGGTTCATAAGTTCAGCCTGTCCGGCGCACGGATTGTGCGCTGTGATCGCCAAAGCTCTGGCATCGCAGCTGGCCCGGGCGTCGAACTCAGCCGTGGTGGCATCGGTAGTGAAGTCGCCGGTGCGGGCACAGACGTGGACTCCGGAAGCGTGTCTCCTGGGGCTTCATTCCTGTGGGTCGGTGAAGGAGGATTGGCGGGCGGGAGGGGGTGCGGGTGCCATGTAGGAGCGGGGCGCTGGTCAGCGTAGGTTGGATGGGGTAAGATGGGGTGGCGGTGGTAGTGGAACCTGTGGGTGCCGGGTCCCAGAGGGAGACCGTATTCTGTCGGCCGTCGGGGTGTTCGATGTATGCGTACTGGGGATTGGAGTGTAGGAGCTGGACCCTCTCGACCAGGGGGTCGGACTTATGGCTCCTGATGTGTTTGCAGAGCAGGACGGGCCTCGGTGTCTTCAGCCAGGATGGAAGCGAGGCCCCTGAGGTGGATTTCCTGGGGAAAATAAATAGGCGGTCATGAGGGGTCTCGTTTGTGGCCGTGCAAAGTAGGGACCTAATAGAGTGGAGTGCATCGGGGAGGACCTCCTGCCAGTGGGGAACTGGGAGATTCCTAGACCGTAGGGCCAGGAGGACGGTCTTCCAGACCGTCGCTTTCTCCCTCTCCACCTGCCCGTTTCCCCTGGGGTTATAACTGGTAGTCCTGTTCGAGGCGATGCCCTTACTGAGCAGGTACTGACGCAGTTCGTCGTTAATGAACGATGAGCCCCGGTCACTGTGAACGTACGTGGGGAAACCAAACAGGGTGAAGACACTATGTAGGGCTTTAATGATGGTAGCCGCGGTCATGTCGGGGCAAGGGATTGCAAAGGGGAAGCGGGAGAACTCGTCAATGACGTTGACTAATATGGGTTGTGGTTGTTGGAGGGGAGGGGCCCTTTGAAATCGATACTGAGGCGCTCAAAGGGCCAGGATGCCTTTACCGGGTGGGCTTTATCCGGTCGATAGAAGTGCGCTTACACTCCGCACAGATTTGGCAGTCCCTGGTCATGGCTCTGACCTCCTCAGTGGAGTAGGGCAGGTTGCAGGCCTTGATGTAGAGGAGAAGCTGGGTGACCATCGGGTGGCAGAGATCATCGTGGATAGCACGTAGTCGGTCATCTTGCGCTGGCACATGTGCCGTGGGACAGGGCATCTGGGGGTTCGTTGAGATTCCCAGGACGATATACTATATCGTAATTATAGGTGGAGAGTTCGATCCTCCACCTCAAGATCTTATCATTCTTCATCTTGCCCCGCAGCGGATTATCGAACATGAAGGCTACCGATCGTTGGTCAGTGACGAGGGTAAACCTCCTACCAGCGAGGTAGTGCCTCCAGTGCCGCACGTCTTCCACAATGGCTTGGGCTTCCTTTTCGACTGAGGAGTGTCGAATTTTGGAGGTGATGAGGGTTCGTGAAAAAAACGCTACTGGCCTGCCTGCCTGATTGAGGGTAGCGGCGAGGGCGACCTCTGATGCGTCGTTCTCCACCTGGAAGGGGACGGACCCATCCATCGCGTGCATCGAGTCTTTGGGGATATCTGCCTTTTTGCAGTTGAAGGCCTGGCGGGCCTCAGCTGCCAGTGGGAAGATGGGTGGCCTTGATTAGTGGGCAGTCTTTGTCCGCAAAATTGGGGACCCACTGGGCGTAATATGAAAAGAACCCGAGGCACCTTTTCAGGGCCTTGGGGCAGTGGGGGAGGGGGATTTGCAGGAGGGGGCACAGACGGTCGGGGTCGGGTCCTAGAACCCAGTTTTCCACGACATAGCCAAGGATGGCTAGTCTGGTTGTGGGGAAAACGCATTTCTCCTTGTTGTAAGTGAGGTCAAGGGTTCGGGCGGTTTGGAGAAATCTCTGGAGGTTGGTGTCGTGGTCCTGCTGATCATGGCCGCAGGTGGTGACGTTGTCCAAGTACGGAAATGTGGCCCGCAGCCTGTACTGGTTCACCATTCGGTCCATCGTTCTTTGGAAGACCAAGACCCCATTCGTGAATCCAAAGGAGACCCGGAGGAAGTGGAAGAGGCGGCCGTCTGCCTCAAAAGCCGTGTAGTGGCGGTCCCCCGGGTGGAATGGGAGCTGGTGGTATGCAGACTTCAGATCCACCATGGAGAACACCCGGTAGTGCGCGATCTGATTAACCATGTCTGCGATCCGGGGAAGGGGGTACGCATCGAGTTGCCTGTACTGGTTTATGGTTTGGCTGTAATCTACAACCATCCGGTTCTTTCCCCCGGCCCTGACGACCACCACCTGAGCTCTCCAGGGGCTATTGCTGGCCTCGATGACTCCGTCCCGCAAGAGTCGCTGGACCTCGGACCTGATAAAAGTCCTGTCCTGTATGCTATACCGCCTGCTTCTGGTGGCGACTGGTTTGCAATCGGCGGTGAGATTTGCGAAGAGTGGGGGAGGGTCGACCTTTAGGGTCGCGAGGCTACATACGGTGAGTGGGGGTAGGGGCCCGCCGAACTTCAGGGTTAGGCTCCTGAGATTACATTGGAAATCTAGTCCCAATAGAAGAGGAGCGCAGAGGTCGGGGAGTACATATCATTTAAAGTTGGCGTACTCAGCACCCTGTATTGCGAGGGTTGCGGTAGTGCACCCCCGGACCTGCACCGATTGCGACCCGGAGGCGAGGGAGATGGTTTGATGCGCCGGGAAGATTGGGAGCGAGCAGCGACTTACCATGTCTGGATGAATGAAGCTCTCTGTGCTCTCGGAGTCGAAGAGGCAGGGCGTTTCGTGTCCGTTTACCCGGACGGTCATCCTAGAGCTCCGGAGGTGTTTGGGTCGCGACTGGTCAAGGGTGACCGCGCTGAGTTGCGGGTAGCCGGCATGGTCGGAGGTGCTGGGGCGGTTCCAAGATGGCTGCCCCCGTCGGTCGCACGTGTCGGTCGGCGTTGCAGATGGCGGCCAAGATGGCGGCCCCCGTCGGTCACACGTGTCGGGCGGTGTGGAGGATGGCATCCAAGATGGCGGCCCCCATGAATCGCAGGTGGCGTGCCGCGTGGGCGAGGATGGCCAAGATGGCGGCCCCCGTGAGTCGCACACGCTGTGCGGGCTGGAAGATGGCTGCCCCCACGGACAACACGAGGCCGATGACTTGCCGGGGGGGGATGCGGAGCCGGCAGGCACGCTGCCACACTGCGGGATCTGCGGGCCTGTGAGTCTGAGGGTTGGGCCTGCGATTTAGAGTTTTTGGACCTGGCCAGGCAAACTGTCCTTTCTCCTGCAGTTGCTGCAGTTCGCGTTCCGGGCCGGGCAGCGCTGACAGGGGTGTTGAGGCTGGCCGCAGAAATAACAGGGTAGCCCCCCATGGTGGGCGGGCAGCCATGCAGCACAGGCCTGGGGTATTCTTTGGTCGGGGGTCCACGAGGAGGTTGCGTGATCGGACAGGAACGTGTTAAGGCTTTGGAACGCTACTTCCAGAGAGGAGGCTAATTTTACCGTCTCTTCCAGTTCGAGGGCACGTTTTTCGAGTAGGCGCTGTCTCACATAGTTGGACCTGACTCCAGCCACGTGGGTGTCCCGGATGGCGAGGTCCATATGTTGAGTGGCCGTAACGGCCTGGTAATTGCAGTTTTGTGCAAGGCCGCACTGAGAAAGGAGGGAAACTGGCCTCAGGTAAGGGAGATGGCTACAGGGTTCGGGCTCAACTGGGGGATACGGGTGGGGGAGGTTGCACTCAGAAACACGACTGGGGAGATGGTGCTGGAGATAATTGTCTTCAGCCTCAGGATGGTGAGAGAGAATGTTACAGATTGACATGAGCCATTTGGTGCCAGAATCGGAGGAGCGCTTCAGTTTACATTGATGAGCTCGCAAAGATTGTCCTTGTCCCAGTCCAGCGAGGAGGAAGGCATATCGGGCCAGTCTCAGTTGTGCCCAGCATGTTGTGCATAGGTTTTGGTTGTATAATTACCTCAGTCCGTGGGGCTTCTGGCATCATAATGGGCTACAAATGGCACACTCAGACAGGAGAGGCATCTGCAGCCTACAAATGGGGAAAAACATTGTGGGGGTATCCGACTGTTTGTGAGGGTATATGTTTAACCGTGGAAGTGACTGTCATGATATTCAAACACACACATCATGATGGACACACTAACAGGCAAATCAGAGTACACAACACCACAACCAATCACAGACAAGAACACCAACCACATAAAAAGCACGAGCACGACACCTAGAGGTCAGTAGGTCTGGGGAGAAGGGAACAGAAAGAGCTGATGAAACACCACAAGCAGGGAGCCCCCCACGTGCAGAGTGCAAAGACCAAGTTGTAAATAGTGAGTTTAAATAAAGAAGTGTTGTACCATATGCAACTGTGTTGGCTCATCTGTGTGTCAGAACACCCAACACCACATGGTACAGGAGTGGATCGATACCTGCCTACTAACCTGCCATTCTGGACATGGACCACACCGGCAAACCGCAGCCGATGCAAGTCGCGGGGAACCTAGGCACCAACTGGAAGCTCTACAGGCAGCGATTTGACCTGTACATCCGTGCCACCGAAAAACAGAATGCCTCGGATGATTCGAAGATTGCAATGCTCCTCTTCTACGCAGGCCCCCACCCAAACGATGTCTTTAATTCACTGGTGTTCGAGGAAGGCGAAAACCAGGCCAAATATGACACGGTCATCCTCAAAATGGACCAGCACTTTCAAACTGAAGTAAACGAAACTTTTGAAAGATACATCTTTCAGCAACGCCTGCAAGGTAAGGAGGAGCTTTTTCAACCCTTTTTGACGCACCTCCGGATTCTAGCGCAGTCCTGCGGTTACGGCACCACCACAGAGTCCATGATCAGGGACCAGATTGTTTTTGGCGTTGCCTCTAGTGGCCTACGCCAGCAGCTTCTTAAAATAAAGAGCCTCACCTTAGCGTCTGCTGTGGAAGCCTGTGTCCTCCATGAAAATGCTACCTGCCGTTTTGCCCGATTTCAGGCGTCCGAGTTGACACGGAGGGGGTCCCCAGCCGTCGAATCGGCAAGCCAGGCCGCCCACGACGTTGAACGCATCCAGGCCGTCGATTTCTTCCCGCCCCACGGCCCGGACGACAGCGGCCGCTTCCCGCGCTTTTCGCGGTCTCCCGCGCAGGTGCGCGCCAAAAATAACGGCCACAACGAGGGACGCACTGCGCAGGCGCGCCCACCGCAAGATCGCACTGCGCATGCGCAGTGGCGCAACGAACGCCGTGACGTCATGACGTGCAGAAATTGTGGAGGTCTACACTTAAAAGGGCAATGTCCTGCAAAATACCGACAGTGCAACAGATGTGCCATGATAGGCCACTACGCAGCCCGCTGTCGTGCGGCTCAACCCATGGATCCGGCGCATCCTCGACAACCTCGCGCACGAGTCAGGACCGTCCAGCCCACGCATCAAGACTTCCAATTAAGTGATGCAGATGACCAGGATGACTTCCGAGTTGCCGTCATTGATGTCAACAAGGTCAATGCCATCAATCCAGACGATGAGTGGTGTGCCACCCTGACGGTCAACCGATCGCGCGTCGCCTTCCGTCTGGACACCGGCGCATCCGCCAACCTGATTGCTTACTCTGCAGTCCAGGCCATGAAGGTCAAACCACCCATCACACCATCCCGGCTTAAGATGGTTGACTATAACGGGAACGTTATCCCGTCCATAGGATCTTGCCAGCTACAGGTGACTCACAAGAGGTACACGGCCACACTCCCCTTCGAAGTTGTGGGCTCATCAAAGGACTCGTTACTGGGCGCACAAGCGTGTAAGGTCCTTCACCTGGTACAGCGCATCATGTCTCTCTCTCCAGATGAGATATCCGACTTCCCGGATGCTGAGTTCCACGCGAATCTCCATTCCCTCCTCGCTCACAACCAGGAGGTTTTTGAAGGCATGGGGACATTGCCACACACGTACAAGATTCGACTCAGACCGGACGCCATCCCTGTCGTTCACGCACCTCGCAGGGTTCCTGCGCCTCTCAAAGACCGCCTCAAGGCACAACTGCAGATTCTTCAGGACCAAGGGGTCCTATCCAAGGTCACGGAGCCCACGCCATGGGTCAGCTCCATGGTCTGTGTAAAGAAGCCCTCTGGCGAGCTCCGTATATGTATAGATCCAAAAGATCTGAACAACAACATCATGCGGGAACACTATCCCATCCCGAAACGAGAAGACCTCACCAGCGAGATGGCGCGAGCCAACATATTCACTAAATTGGATGCGTCCAAAGGATTCTGGCAGATCAAACTGGACCCGGCCAGCCGAAGACTATGCACATTCAACACCCCTTTTGGCAGATTCTGCTACAACCGGATGCCATTCGGCATCATTTCGGCATCTGAAGTATTCCACCGCATTATGGAACAGATGATGGAAGGCATCGAAGGGGTACGTGTATATGTGGACGATATCATCATTTGGTCCACCACTCCGCAGGAACACATGCATCGTCTTCGACGTGTCTTCACCCGCATACGGCAAAATGGCCTGCGTCTCAACCGTGCGAAGTGTGCTTTCGGCCAGACGGAGCTGAAATTCCTCGGGGACCACATCTCAAGGTCCGGGGTCCGTCCCGATGCAGACAAGGTTAGCGCCATCACAGCCATGCCACGACCGGCTGACAAGAAGGCTGTCTTAAGATTCCTCGGCATGGTCAACTTCCTTGGGAAGTTCATTCCCAACCTGGCTTCTCATACAACAAACATGCGCCATCTCGTAAAAAAATCGACGGAATTCAACTGGCACCAGTCGCATCAGCGGGAATGGGAGGAGCTCAAGCACAAACTGGTCACGGCACCAGTGCTGGCCTTCTTTGACACGACTCGCCCTACAAAGATCTCAACAGACGCCAGCCAATCTGGTATTGGAGCGGTACTCCTCCAAAAAGACAGCACGTCATCATGGGCCCCGGTTGCGTATGCCTCACGAGCCATGACCCCTACCGAACAGCGCTACGCGCAAATCGAAAAAGAATGCCTGGGCTTGTTAACTGGACTGGACAAGTTCCACGACTATGTGTATGGCCTGCCACGATTCACGGTCGAAACTGACCACCGCCCCCTGGTCAACATCATTAACAAAGACCTGAACGACATGACTCCTCGCCTCCAGCGCATCTTACTCAAACTCAGGAGGTACGATTTTGAACTGATCTACACTCCGGGGAAGGAACTCATCGTGGCGGACACTCTTTCCCGAGCAGTGAGCACACCACCAGATGCAGAGGGGTTCGTGCGTCAAATTGAGGCACACGTGACTCTGACAGCAGCAAATATGCCAGCTGATGATCCTAGTCTGGCCCACATACGCGCAGAGACGGCGACTGACCCTCTGCTGCAGCGAGTGATGCGCCACATGACGGAAGGGTGGCTAAAAGGGCAGTGCCCCCAGTTTTATAATGTGCGAGATGATCTCACCAATATAGACGGGGTCCTTATGAAATCGCATAGGATCGTCATTCCACACAGTGTGCGCCAGATGATTCTTCGTCAACTACACGAAGGCCACTTGGGCGTCGAAAAATGCAGACGAAGGGCCCGGGAGGCGGTATATTGGCCGGGTATTAATGAAGACATAGCCAACATGGTGCTCAACTGCACAACCTGTCAGAGGTTTCAGCCAGCGCAACCTCCGGAAACACTTCTACCACACGAGATGGTGACGTCCCCCTGGGCGAAGGTGGGTGTTGACCTATTTCACGCGCTCGGCAGAGATTACATTGTTATTATAGACTACTTCTCAAACTACCCGGAAGTCATGCCTCTCCATGATCTGACGTCGTCCGCAGTCATTGGGGCCTGCAAGGAAACGTTTGCTCGCCATGGCATTCCAAGGACTGTCATGTCAGACAATGGACCTTGTTTTGCCAGCCGTGAATGGTCGTCCTTTGCCGCAGCATATGGTTTCACTCATGTGACATCCAGCCCTCTGCATCCACAATCGAACGGGAAGGCTGAAAAGGGTGTCCACATCGCAAAGCGGCTCCTGTGCAAGGCGGCTGATGCCGGATCGGACTTTAACCTTGCCTTGCTGGCCTATCGATCGGCCCCGTTATCCACGGGCCTCTCGCCAGCGCAGCTACTAATGGGTCGCTCCCTCAGGACGACGGTACCTTCCGTCCTGGCACCGACAACAGACCATGAGGCGGTTCTTCGGAACATGCAACTGCAGCGTGATCGCCAGAAAGGTCGGTACGACACACGAGCGACGGACCTGCCCCCCCTGTCCTCCGGAGACAAAGTACGCGTCCATCAACCGTATGGTGGCTGGTCAGCACCGGCCGAAGTCCTCCGACAAGTGGCTCCCCGCTCGTTCCTGGTTCGCATGCCGGATGGTTCCGTGCGTCGCCGCAATCGGCGCGCCCTTCGCCGACTTCCACGCTCACAGCCACACAACACGCCAGATCCTCAACAGGCTTCCGAGGATGACTTTGTGGAGCTGCCGCACATCACGCCCTTTCCATCGCCACCCATGGCCATGCCTGCACAGCAGCCGGTGGTTCTTGATCCACCCTTAAGGCGGTCAACCCGAATTCGTCGCAAACCCATTAGAATGGACTTATAATACAGTTCATATGCTTAATAAGTTGGACAATTTTACATGATAACCTGTTGTTGTTTATCGTTCCAGATGTCGTCTGACTGGACAACTGATCAAAATTTTTTTTCTTCTTCTCTCGTTCGCATTTCTGTTATGTTATGGTACAACTGGATTCATGTGACGCACTCGACATCGCCCCATGTACATAGTTCCGTCATAGACACATGCTGCACACGACACACACACACTCTTAGATGCACTCACGTCACGATCATATTTATTACCACGTAGGCACATATCGTTGTAAAAAGGGGGGATGTCATGATATTCAAACACACACATCATGATGGACACACTAACAGGCAAATCAGAGTACACAACACCACAACCAATCACAGACAAGAACACCAACCACATAAAAAGCACGAGCACGACACCTAGAGGTCAGTAGGTCTGGGGAGAAGGGAACAGAAAGAGCTGATGAAACACCACAAGCAGGGAGCCCCCCACGTGCAGAGTGCAAAGACCAAGTTGTAAATAGTGAGTTTAAATAAAGAAGTGTTGTACCATATGCAACTGTGTTGGCTCATCTGTGTGTCAGAACACCCAACACCACAGTGACCTCAAGATGGGGCACAGGCACATCCACTTCAAAATGTTCAGGGGCTAATGAATGGACATGCTGCACAAACACTTCAGGGGGAGGATTCAGAGGTCTGTGAGGGAAACCTGAGCATTAAGCTCCTCCAGAATGATGGGAGGGGTTTCCACACCAACACAGTGAGGCTCCAAGCTGATCTGGCAGTGAGAGTTCTGCACCATCATCATCCAACCTGCAGCGATGGCGCAGTACAAAATTAAAATGTGGAGAAGCTCTGCTGGTAAGGCCTCCGCGGTTGGATTAGAAAGTAAGTGCATGCACTGTGGGGGAGGGGGGACTGTATTACAAATGAGGATAGAGGCGCAGCTGAGACATGTTAGTAGTCTTTCAATAACAGTGTAGGGAATCAGGAAAGTGCAGCAATCATGCCCATTCATGCAAGACTAATCCCGTAAAGTGACACTTATCGACCCCTTTGTTTTAACCCCTTGATGACAGCATGGAAATTCTGCAGAGTAGTAACGAACTTCAGACCAGTCAGGTGACTGGATAACTTCAGAAGCCTGTTAGAAAGTTGGCGCTGGGCAGTTCAAAGAAGAAAAGCCCTAGTCTCCCCTCAAATAATCTCATTTTCTTATGCAACATCAACACTCATGTTTCTTCCAAATAATGTAATATTAGAGTGCAGTGAATGAGCGTCACAGCGTCTAGGCTAAAGCTGCACTTCTAAGCGCCTGGCCAAAGCAATGCCATAGCAGTCAATCATTTGGGAGAGGAGAGAAGGACCTTGATTCACATCCAACATTGGCCAACATTTCAGAGGCAAGTGCTGCCCTTAAACCCACGTTCACTGATGGGTCATTGACAAAAAGAGGAACTTTGCAGGCTGATGCTGTACGTTTCCTTGGAATTTGATTGCTGTAGTCACAGGGTAGGACTAGCGCATGTTTAGAGACACTGAAGTTGCTGTGGTTTTGTGGAGGGATTTTGTAAATTCCAAAATGATATAGATATATATTTTCTTTCATATCTTCTTGGCATGACACTACCCTAATATCAACTGGAATACGAAGAGTGCGAAAGGTGCAGTGCACAAAATTCTTGAACTGCATTCAAAAGAACCTTTTTATCCAGCACAGACTGAGCCCAAAAAGACGTAGGTGCAATTCTAGACTTAGTCTTAGGAAATAAAGCAGGGCAAGTGGATTAAGTAGCAGTGGGTGACCATCTTGGAAATAGTGACCAAAATGCAGTTAGATTTAGCATCGTTATAGAAAAGAATACAGATAGGACAGGAGTAAATGTTCTAAATTGGGAGAAGACAAATTTTACGAAGCTGACAAATGATCTGGTAAAAATGAACTGGATACTGCCACTTGAATGAAAATCACTGACAAATCAATGGGATGCATTCCAAAACGGAATTGCACAAGGACAGTGTAGACATGCTCCTACAAATCTAGAGCCTCCCGGTTTTCCAGAAGCATACATTGTAAGATAAAGCAAAAGGAAAGATTATAACAGTCAGGAAAAATTTAAATCTATAGAAAGTCTAGAGAAGTATAAAAAATGCAGGCATGAAGGAAAAAAGGAAATTAGGAAAACAAAGAGAGGACGTGAGTAAATGTTGGCAGGTAAAATCAAGGAAAACCCAAAGATGTTTTATCAGTACATTAAAGAGCAAGAAGATAACTAAGGAAAAGGTTGGGCCTGTCAGGGATATACAAGGTGCGTGAATGCCAAAGATGTGGGCAGGGTTCTTAATGAGTACTTTGTCTCTGTCTTCACAACGGAGAGCAATAATGCAGATATCCTAGTTGAAGAGGAGTGTGAAATATTAGGTAGAATAAGCACAATGAGAGAGGAAATAGTGGCGGGACTTTCATCCTTGAGATGGTTAAATAACCAGGGCCAGATGCATTGTATCCCAGGCTGTTAATGAAAGCCTAGGAGGAAATAACAGATGGTCTTGTTAAGTAATGGGTTTAGAGACATTGCAATTAGTTGTCTCATTTATGTTAAGTATCCATTAATTGACACTGATATGTAAAGGGGCTTCAGGTGGCCTCTGTCAGGTGATGTATAGTGAGAGTTTTGTGCAAAGGCTGTTGGAAGGAAATAAATGTGTGTTTGTGAAAAAGGAACAGAACTTTAGACTCTTCATATCACAGCAACTAAAACGTCTAACAATTGGTAGCAGAGGATGGTTGCTGTGTAAATGTGAAGGGTTGAAAGATACAACTTTTCCAGATCAAACCAAGGAGTGAGTGAGAAAAAAAAAGGGATATATGGCTGAACCGAGGATAAAGATGGCTGGATTGGAGTGGATTGGATTTGTTTATTGTCATGTGTACCGAGGTACAATGAAAAGTATTTTTCTGCGAGCAGCTCAACAGATCATTAAGTACATGAGAAGAAAAGGGAATAAAAGAAAATACTTCATAGGGCAACACAAGCTACACAATGTAACTACATAAGCACTGGCATCGGATGAAGCATACAGGGTGTAGTGTTAATGAAGTCAGTCCATAAGAGGGTCATTTAGGAGTCTGGTGACAGTGGGGAAGCAGCTGTTTTTGAGTCTGTTTGTGCGTGTTCTCAGACTTCTGTATCTCCTGCCCGATGGAAGAAGTTGGAAGAGTGAGTAAGCCGGGTGGGAGGGATCTTTGATTATACTGCCCGCTTTCCCCAGGCAGAGGGAGGTGTAGATGGAGTCAATGGATGGGAGGCAGGTTTGTGTGATGGACTGGGCGGTGTTCACGACTCTCTGAAGTTTCTTGCGGTCCTGGGCCGAGCAGTTGCCATACCAGGCTGTGATGCAGCCTGATAGGATGCTTTCTATGGTGCATCTGTAAAAGTTGGTAAGAGTCAATGTGGACATGCCAAATTTCCTTAGTTTCCTGAGGAAGTATAGGCATTGTTGTGCTTTCTTGGTGGTAGCGTCAACATGGGTGGACCAGGACAGATTTTTGGAGATGTGCACCCCTAGGACTTTGAAACTGCTAACCATCTCCACCTCGGCCCCGTTGATGCTGACAGGGGTGTGTACAGTACTTTGCTTCCTGAAGTCAAATACCAGCTCTTTAGTTTTGCTGGCATTGAGGGAGAGATTGTTGTCGCTACACCACTCCACTAGGTTCTCTATCTCCCTCCTGTATTCGGACTCATTGTTATTCGCGATCCGGCCCATTATGGTCGTATCGTCAGCAAACTTGTAGATGGAGTTGGAACCAAGTTTTGCCATGCAGTCGTGTGTGTACAGGGAGTAGAGTAGGGGGCTAAGTACGCAGCCTTGCGGGGCGTCGGTGTTGAGGACTATTGTGGAGGAGGTGTTGTTCATTCTTACTGATTGTGGTCTGTTGGTCAGAAAATCGAGGATCCAGTTGCAGAGTGGGGAGCCAAGTCCTAGGTTTTGGAGCTTTGATATGAGCTTGGCTGGGATTATGGTGTTGAAGGCGGAGCTGTAGTCAATAAATAGGAGTCTAATGTAGGAGTCCTTGTTTTCGAGATGCTCTAGGGATGAGTGTAGGGCCAGGGAAATGGTGTCTGATGTGGACCGGTTGCAGCGGTATGCAAATTGCAGTGGATCAAGGCGTTCTGGGAGTATGGGGATGATGCGCTTCATGATCAACCTCTCGAAGCACTTCATTACGACTGAAGTCAGGGCCACTGGTCGGTAGTCATTGAGGCATGTTGCCTGGTTCTTCTTTGGTACCGGTATGATGGTGGTCTTCTTGAAGCAGGTGGGGACCTCGAAGTGGAGTAGGGACAGGTTAAAGATATCCGTGAATACCTCAGCCAGCTGGTCTGCGCAGGCTCTGAGTGCACGACCAGGGATCCTGTCTGGGCCCGTCGCTTTCCGAGGGTTCACTTTCAGGAAGGCCAATCTGACTTTGGAAGCTGTGATGGTGGGTATGGGTGAATTATGGGCTGCTGGGGCACTCGCCAGCGGATTGTTGGTTACCTGCTCGAACCGAGCATAGAATGCATTGAGTTCATCGGGGAGGGGTGCACTGCTGCCAGAGATACTGCTCGGCTTCGCTTGACTGTCCTCCCTTATTTGGCAGACGATATAAAATTCCATTACATAGTCTTCCATGGAGATATCCTCCATTTTCCAGAACTTAGCAAAATCCGACCATGTTTCATACGCACTTAACAAGTCATCTTTCTTATAAATCTTATCCATATAATGTAATAAAGTCTCCAGACCTTCTTCTGAGTCTAACTCTTCCAATTCCAGCTCAGAAAGCACTTTGTTTCGGAGTTTACTGCCATTTGGTAGAGAAAGAGCCAATGCCATACCTTGTTTTCTCTTTCCCAAAGCAGTTACCTTAGTCCACATAACTACTGCACTTCTCCATTGGTTGTACAATTCCCTTTCAGAAAGACTACGAATACTAATAGGACTGGAAGCCCACATGCACGTGAGCTTTTTGTGGCTTCCAATAAATTAGATGAAAAGGTTATCAAAGAAGCTAAACAGCAAGAATTGCATAGTTGGAGTGAATTTGGGGTATACACGGAAGTACCGTATAGGGGGAAAAGAGCTCTATCCCACAGATGGATTTGCACGGAAAAGGTTCTTCTGGATGGAACTTATAAGGCAAAGGCCAGGCTTGTGGCAAGGGGATTTGAAGAAAACTTAGAAGATCAGGATTTAAGGGTAGATTCACCTACAGCAGGAAAGGTTATTTTAAAGATCTTCTTGGCTCTATTAGCCACAAAGGCATGGGAATGCAAATCTCTAGATATAAAAGCTGCCTTTTTGCAGGGGCATCAGCTCCAGAGAGACATTTTTCTCCGTCCTCCTAAAGAAGCAGCTAACACAGAAGGGGTACTCTGGAAGTTGAAAAATTTGTATATGGATTAAATGATGCATCTAGATTCTGTTTTTTTCGGTAAGGTCAGTTTTGTTAAAGTTAGGCTGTTGCCAGTTGAAAGCAGATCCTGCAATGTTTTACTGGCACGCTAAAGGAAATCTTTCTGGCATTTTAATGATGCATGTCGATGATTTTTTGTGGGGTGGGTCTAGTGATTTTAAAGCTATTGTAATCTCTGGTTTGAGGAAAGAATTCAGGGTTGGAAGTCAGGCTTCCGGTGCATTTAAATATATTGGACTGGAAATTGGACAGACTAAGTTAGGGGCAACTTTACGTCAGCAATCTTATTTGGAAAGCATCAGCCCAATAGCAATTAATCTTGGCCGAGTTTCACAAAAGGACGCAATGGTTTCAAAGATAGAAAAAGAGCAACTGCGAAGTTTAATTGGGCAACTGAACTGGTTAGGTAGACAGACTAGACCGGGCGTCAGTTTTGATGTCTTAGAGTTGAGTACAAAAATGAATGATCCCAAAGTCGAAGACATAATAAAAGCAAATAAAGCGTTGGCCAAACTAAAAATGCAGGAGTGTGTTTTGAAGTTCCCGGTTTTAGGTGACCGTAGGCACTTGAAACTCATAGTTTATAGTGATGCGTCCTACGCAAATTTATGTGATGGGGTTTCAAGCGCAGGAGGTTTTGTAATTTTCCTTTTGGGGAACAATGGTTAATGTTGCCCGCTTGTGTGGGAAACAAAGAAAATAAGGAGAGTGAGAAAAAGCACTTTGGCCGCTGAGACGTTAAGCCTTGTAGAGGCGGTGGATATGGCCTTTTATATAAGTATGATATTGACAGAAATTTTGGGATTAGGCGATTTGGGTAATATATCTATTGACTGTCACATTGACAATAAATCCCTGTGGGAAAATGTGCACTCTACAAAAAGTGTCAATGAAAAGAGGTTACGGATAGACATCGCAAGTTTGAAGCAGATGTTGGACAGGGTGGAAATAACAAAAATTAAATGGGTCGACAAGAGCTGTCAACTGTCAGACTGTTTTACGAAAAGAGGGGCGAGTTCGCAGAAACTTTTGGATATTGTTAATGAAGGGCGCTTGTCTCTGTGACTGTTTTTTTAATCTTTCTCGTCTAAACAAAAAAAAGGGGGGGAAATCATGTGTGTGTTTTTGAGTTTCTTGAAATTTTGTTTTCACCTAATTTTTTTTTCTCCAAGGAAGGGGAGACTGTTAAGTAATGGGTTAAGAGACATTGCAATTAGTGGTCTCATTTATGTTAAGTATCCATTAATTGACACTGATATGTAAAGGGGCTTCAGGTGGCCTCTGTCAGGTGATGTATAGTGAGTGTTTTGTGCAAAGGCTGTTGGAAGGAAATAAATGTGTGTTTGTGAAAAACGAACAAAACTGTAGACTCTTCATATCACAGCAACTAAAACGTCTAACAGGTCTAAGGAACAATCTCCAGTCCTCACTGATACAGATAGGGTGCCAGAGAATTGGAGGTCTCCTTGAACCATTCTTTTAAAGGAGTGGGGGTTATAGGCCAAATAATTATAGGTCAGTCAGTCTGACTTCAATAGTGGGCAAGTTATTTAAATCAACTCTGACAGACAGGTTAAACAGTCACTTAGAAAGGCACGGATCAATCAGGGACAGTCAGCATGGTTTTCCATGGGGAAGGTTGTGTCTTACTAACTTAATTGAATTTTTTGAGGACGTAACAAGGAGGATTGATGAGGGTACTGCAGTGGATGTTGGTTCGATGGATTTTAGTAAGATCTTTGACAAGATCCCACATGGCAGACTGGTAAGAAAAGTAAAAGCCCATGGGATACAGGGAATATGGTGAGTTGGATCCAAAATTGGCTCAGTGACAGGAAACAAAGGTAGTGATCGATGGATGTTTTTGTGAATGGACAGCAGTTTCCAGTAGCCTTTCACAGAATGCTGTGTTGGCACCCTTGCTGTTTGTCGTATATATTAATGATTTGGACTTAAACGTGGGAGGCATGATTGGGAAATTTGCAGATGACACAAAAATTGGCCGTGTAGCTGATTGTGAAGAGAATAGCTGACAACTCAAGGATGATATTAATAGTTTGGTTGAGTGGGCGGAAAAGTGGCAAATGGAATTCAATGAGAAAAAGTGTGCAGCAACGCATTTAGGGAGGATGAACAAAGCAAGGGAATTCAGTGTGAAAGAAGGATATTAAGAAGGATTGAGGAAGTGTGAGGCCTTGAAGTGCATGTTCACATGTCCCTGAACGTGGCAAGACAGGTGAATAAGGTGGTAAAGAAAGCATATGGGAATGCTTTCCTTTATTGGACGAGGTGTTGAATACAAAAGCAGGGATGGAATAATGAAACTATACAAAATGCTAGTTCGGCCACAGCTGGAGGTTTGTGCACAGTTCTGGTCCACACAATACAGGAAGGACATAATTGCTCTAGAGATTGACAATAATGTTGTCAGGGTTTGAAAATTGCAACTATGAGAAATGATCAGATAGGATAGGATTTTCTTTGAAACAAGGAAGCTGAGGGGTGACTTAATTGACGCGTACAAAATTCTGAGGTGCCTAGATAGAGTGGACAGGAAAGATCTGTTTTCCCCTAGCAGAGAGGTCAATTATCAGGAACGCAGATTTCAGGCACTCAGTCGAAGGATCAGAGAGGACATGAGGAAAATCTTCTTCACCCAGAGTGTGGTGGGTGTTTGGAATTTGCTGTCTGGTTTAGTGGTTGAGGCGGAAACTCTCAACTCATTTAAAAGGTACCTGGATCTGCACCTGAAGCGCTCTAACCGGCAAAGTTACAGACCAGGTGCAGGAAGATGGGGAACTAGAATAGGTGGCTAGTTTGTTACTTTTATGGCCAACACAGATACAGGCTGAATGGCCTCTTTCTGTGCCATAACATTTCTATGATTCTATATATCACATTATAAGGTCTAATCCCAAAATAATTCTAGCTTTCCGGCAGTCCCACTCCTCCCTGCTACATCAGGTTGAATCCTCCTGTGTCCTTCAAAGATGGACCTATTTACCTGAGTAAACTGATTTCTTTAAAAAAAAATTATAGAATACCCAATTCATTTTTTCCAATTAAGGGCCAATTCACCTACCCTGCACATCTTTGGGTTGCGGGGGCGAAACCCACGCAAACACGGGGAGAATGTGCAAACTCCACACGGACAGTGAACCAGAGTCTGGGTCGAACCTGGGACCTCGGTGCAGTGAAGCAACAGGGCTAACCCACTGTGCTACCGTGCTGCCCATGAGTAAACTGATTTCTGCTGGCAAGGTCCATTTTGGCGACTCCTTGTTTTTTAAAAAGTGCAAAAGTCCAATCTTTTCTATTTTTTCCTTTTTGAACATAGAACTAACACAAACACAAGGCAGGGATTCCCAACCCTGCCATCGCCCAGTCCTGCTGAGTGTCAATGGACTTTTGGCAAGGCCGCTGATTCTCCCGCGGCAGGCCCTGCCACAATGGGGTTGTAAAACCCCAACCACCATCTTTTCTTCCTTCACAACAGCTGCATTGTCTGTCCCTCTCTCTCACCATTTTTGTCTCCAAAAAGCAGCTGTCCATTTTCCACGTCATGGTGTGGAAACTGTCACTTGATTTCCAATACGTTTCGCTTTGAGTTTCTTTTCCATGACAACCAGATCACATGGGACTGTTTTTCGGCAGAGGTTTAGTATGATCACCATATCCCCATCCAAAGCATTCTGTTTTGCGTTAATTTAAAGGAGACATCTTAAAGCATAACTGTCATGTAAAGTCTAAGACTTATATCAAGACTACCTTAAATCTGTTAGGCATAATGGCTGTGCTGTAAATACTATGATGTGGAGATGCCGGTGTTGGACTGGGGTGGGCACAGTAAGAAGTCTGACAACACCAGGTTAAAGTCCAACCTGTGATTTCCCTCTCGCCAGTCGCTCCATCTAGACCTGTAAAGACTTAATTACCTGCCAAGACTCGCATTCAAAGTATCATGTTGCATCATTGACTTTGTCTATGTATGTGTTTGTGGAACCCACCTCTTCATTCACCTGAGGAAGGAGCTGCGCTCCGAAAGCTAGTGGTTCGAAACAAACTTGTTGGACTTTAAACTGTAGTTGTCAAACTTCTTCCTGTAAATACTATGTAATCATATTTTACTTCGGCTGCAGAAAAGTGAATCAATTTTCATATGAATCTGGGTCAAGCAAAAGGAGCGGTGATTAATTATCTGCCAATGATGTGAGTTTTTATTTCTACCAGCGTGTGACTTTCTTCAGACTGGCAATGTATTGTTCTGCCATCCTGCCATATCTGTTGAGCAAACAACTCTATAACATTACTGCAGGCTTGGTGGCTATCTAATAAATGAATGACTCTGTCCCTGGGATTTAACATCAGGCAGGTATCAGTGAAGCTGGAATTTCTGCCCTCTGATATTTAACAGTACTGATTGGGAGCAGTGAAGTTTAGCTGTACTGGGGACAGTTCCTGCTTCGTAATGCTGGGAAGATTTGGGGTTTTGATAACACCAATGGTCAGAGTTTTGACAGAATTGGGTGGGGTCCTGGAGTTTGTCAATGCTACAATAAATGATGGCACAGTGGTTAGCACTGCTGCCTCACAACGCCAGTGTTCAATTCCGGCTTTGGGTGACTGTGTGGAGTTTGCACGTTCTCCCCGTGTCCACATGGGTTTCCTCCAGATGCTCCAGTTTCCTCCCAAAGACCAGAGATGTGTAGGTTAGATGGGTTGGCCATGCTAAATTGCTCCTTAGTGTCCAAAGATGTGCAGGTTAGATGAGGTTATTGGAATAGAGCGTAGAAAGGGTCTGGGTCAGGTGCTCTTTAAAAGGATCGGTATGGACTCGATGGGGCCGAGTGGCTTCCTTCTGCACTGTCGGGTTCTATGGATTCTATGGAACTTACATTCAGATAATGCTTCTCATGGTCTCAGGTTGCCCCAAAGTACTTTACACCCAATGAAGCATTTCTGAAGTGTAATCACTGTCGTAATGTCTGAAATAGCGTCCAATTTTTGCACAGCAATGTGATAATGGTCAGATAATCTGTTTCAGTGGTGTTGGTTGAGGGATAACTATTGTTCAGAGGACCAGGGAGAACTTCCTGCTCTTCCTTGAAGTCGTGCCAGGGAAGCATTTTCATCAGTCTGGGAGGGCAGGCGGGCCCACAATTTATCGCCTCATCAAAAAAATGCTTTCTCCAACAATGTAGTATTCCCTCAGTACTACATTAATTCTCCTGATCAAGAAAAGGCCATGGATTATAATCTCGGCTGTCACTTCAATACACTATTGAGAGATTACTTGTTTTGGTGAGCATAGAGGTGTCACAGCACTATTCAAGGAAGAGGAGAACTGTCTGAACATCCTGTTTAACATTTAGTCCTCCAATCAATATAATTTAAAAACATTAACCAATCATTTATGGCATTTGATGTTTGTGGAACTTGCTGAATGTGAATATTCTTGATCACTCTTCAAAAATAACTGCTTGGCTGGAAAATACTTTAAAAGAACATAAGAGCATAAGAACATAAGTAGGGGCAGCAGTTGGCCTTATGGCCCCTCGAGCCTGATCCACGATTTTATAAGTTCACAGTGGTTAGCATTGCTGCCTCAAAATGCCAGGGACCCGGGTTTAATTCCGACCTTGGGTCACTGTCTCTGGAGTTTGCACTGCATCCTGTGTCTATATGGGTTTCCTCCGGGTGCTCCTGTTTCTTCCCACCGTCCAAAGATGTGCAGATTAGGTGGGTTGGCCATGGTAAATTGCCCCTGGTGTAGGTTACTTGAGGGGGTTATTGGGATGATGTGGGGGTGTGGGCTTGGGTGGAGTGCTCTTTCAGGGTTTTGGTGCAGACTCAATGGGCCGAATGGCCTCCTTCTGCACTGTAGGAATTCGATAATTCTATAATTCTACGATCTGATCTTGGCCTCAACCCTACTCTTTTACCTGCATAACCTTTGACTTCCCCATATTTCAAGAATCTATCTCTCAGCCTTGAATATATTCAATAAACCAGCTCATAGCTTCCTGAGATGGAGAATTCCAAAATTCACCGCTCACTGACTGAAGAGAAATTCCTCCTCATCTCCATATTAAATGGCCAACTCCTTATTCTGAAACTCTGAGCCCTGATACTAGTTTCCATTATGAGGGGACATATCTTCTCAGCAGCTACGCTATGAAGCCCCCCTCAGAATCTTATATGGTTCAACAAGATCATCTTTCATTCTTTTAAACTCCAATGAGCCCAAGCTGCTCAACCTTTCTGCGGTGATATGCCTGTAAGCTTTATCATAGATGGATGGTGTGTGACCTCCAACCAGTAGGTGGTGGTGCAGCCACACCATGTTGTTTCAGTCTGTGGTCATGTGACCAAGGACTCCACTATAAGCGGGGAAACATGCAACCATCAGCAGATGGTTGTAGGAGATGGTAGTAAGACGCACAGGTGAACAGTCGTGCATTTACTGATCTTACAGGGTCCATGGTAGAACGCTCAAAACATTGTTTTGCAAAATGCCCAATACGGCCGCACCTGGAACAGACTTTTCCAAAGGCCGGACATTGCCGTGGGGTATGTTGAGTGCCACACATTTGGCACAAGATGGCGGCAGCGGCACCTGTCGGCTGCTTAAAATGGCCACCCACACGGAGACCAAGTTTCTTCATGACGTGCTTCACAGCACTAATGGCGCTGGTGTCTTCTGAGTTGGCGCCAAAACCTTTCGAGCAGAGTGTGCCAATTCCCTGTGCAGCTATCTTGTTCGCCTGGCAAATCTTTACTGCCTGTTCCAGCACCAAATCTTCTTCCCTCAACAACCTTTCCCAGAGCTTATCATTAGCTACACCAATGACAATTTGGTTGCGGATCAGCGAAGATTTCAGGCTGCATGACTTGGCTATCTTACCACATGTGATTCAATAAAAGATCCTGATTTGGACAAGTCAAGGTGTTTGATGGGTTCCTTTGCAAGTCATAGAATACCAAACACAACACTTTCCTCAGAGGCAACCCCTTCATTCCAGGATTCAGCCACATCAACCTGCTTCCAATGCGAGTGTAACCCTCTTAAGTAAGGAGGCCAAAATTGTAGACAATACTTTAGGTATGGTCTCACCTACAGCTACAACTGTAGCAATACTCCAAGCCCCTTGCACGAAAGATCAATATTCCATTTGTCTTTTAATTACCTCCGACATTTACCTTTGAACTGGTTTGTTAGTCCAATTGTAAACAATATGTTCAAATACTAATGGACAGATTTCAACAAAACCTGGTACACAGATGACGTACAGTCCAAGAAAGAATTGGTTAAGTTTCGCCGAATATGTGGATCCAGATCATGGAATTTTTGAAGGGGTCCATTAACATTGAGCGATCGGGCGAATGAGCGATCGGGCGAATGTATTTTTGGTTTAGAATGTTGTGAATTATTTTGAACTGTTGAAATGTTGAGAACTGTTTTGTTGGTATCCATCAGTTTGTAATAATAAGAAAATTCATAGACGTGGTTAAGGATTAAACCTTAAAAAAAAGCACCTTGTATTTTTTTCACAGCTTTGCTTTTGTATTCGCTAAAGAAAACAAAAAACATGTTATAATTGAAGCGACTGCTCATCTGTGACAAGAATTTGAAAGTTTCAGTAAAATCTGTCAGCTTTATTTGAGTTAATTGATGACTGCAGAAAGATTTTTCTTATCATTAGAGAAGTAGCGCAAATGACGGCACATGATATCCTTAGGAGCACAGTGGGTTGTTAAGTCAGGAATTTTCTGCTTCTAGCATCCTGCACTTTTTATTGAGAAGGGAAAACAGCAGATGCCCATTTCTCATTACCCTGAATGGACTGTTTGTAATCTCGTGCTTCCACATCATTACTCAGACAAATAGGGAACAAAAACATTGACTCCAGTGGTAATCGACCTTGCAACACCTTCACAATACATTTAGAATTAGTTGTCCTTTTTTAAAAGGGAACCATTAAGTAGGTAATGCTTAAATGGATTTTTTATAAAGCCCACACAAGCCATCAAGGAGGATATCGTCAAAGTAACCTTTAAGTGATGACCATTCTTAATAGCACATTTTGTATAGCCTGTTTTTCTCTAATGAGGAATATTAGAATTTTTGAAGTCCAGAAAATCAGAAAGCTCTTCTCAGTACTCAATTTTAAAAAACTTGTAAGTTTTATTATTCTACTTCATAATGATGTACTTCCTTTTGGCTAAACTAATCTATCTATAGAATTAAAAGTCTGTCCAACACTTGTTCATCGCATCATGTGTTTAAAGGCATCACACTTGAAAACGTTACACCCTCCAAGGACTAAAATTAGCTGTGGATTGAAATCGAGAATTACCTATTAAATTACCAATGGAACATCCAATTCACTGAACTCAAATGAATCAAAAGAAGTTCAATTAAGTTGGGATCTACAAGAAGTGAACGACTAAGCAGCAAAACACTGAGCAATGTAATTGTTCAATTTGTTTATAATGCTAAAATTGGCAACTAGCAGGAACTAGGCAATCAAGTTGCTAGAACAATTTCTTGAATTGCTTTGAGACACCATTTAGAATTTATCATCTTCAATTGTGAATTGCCTCAATTTGCAGAAAATAACTTAACTCTGTGTGACTTGTTCCAAGCTTCCGAGCATGGAAGTATTTCCAGTATTAAGCAATACAAATTGAATACTCAACAGAAAGTATATAACTTTTGTCACAGTTTATTTTATTGCAGCCAGCACACTGGTTGTTTTTCTTGGTGTTTTTTAAAAGTGCATTTGGGAGGTCTCTTGTGAGATTTGTGACTCTCGAAACGTCTTGAGAGATTCAACGGAATCTCGTGAGACTTCGCAATCTGGATCTCGGCATCACTGGCTGTGGTCCACATCAGCATATTTAAATGAGCCGTACGTTCGCTGGATTCACCTGGCGCCCGGGACTCAATGGCCTCAATCGCCTGGGTGCCGTTTAATATGGACCAGGCGTAATGGCATCTTGGGGGTCTCCCATTCCATTGGAGACTCCTGGGTGGTCGGGGACAGGGCAGGGTGGCACCCTAGTCTCTGATGGCAGTGTCAGGGTGCCCGGGTGCTATGGATCAGGCCCGGGGTTGGTGGGTCCTATCAGGTAATGGAGGAGTGAGGGGGGTTGTTCCCCGGCCCTCCCCAAGATTGGGGGTTAAGGGGAGGGTTGAAAACCGGGGGGTGGGGGGGCTTGATGAAGAGAAAGATGAAGCAGCCTTCCAAAATAGCGTCCCTATCTGCTAAGAGCCTTAAGAGAATCTCCCCCCAGACCAAAAAATAGGCAAAGTGCCATTGAATAACGAGATGTTTCTCAGCACTGCAGGCGTTGAGAAATACTCTGCTAAAGGCGGTGTTCAGTGAACTTTAACTCAAGTCTGCTGAATCGCGCCCGACATTTTCGAAACCCTAGTACATTATGTGTATTCTTCCACTCTCCCTGAATGCAGTTCATTTTCGTATGGTTGCAATTACATTGGAGCAGACCTACCTTTCCTGAAGCCCAAACTAAAAATAGAAAGTGCTGGAAGAACTTAATGGCAGTATTTGTGGAGACAGAAACAGAGTTATTGTTACAAGTCATATTGGGCTTGAAATGGTAACTCTGTTTCTGTCTCCACAGATGCTGCAAGACCTGCTGAGATTTTTTGGCACCTTCTGTTTTATTGCTCATCTCCAGCATCCGCAGTATTTTAGCTTTACTGCTAACTTAAAATTCAGCAGGGCTCAAAAGGATTATTATTTTAAATTTTATTTTGTTCAGTTTTGAACTCAGGAACTCATCAGGAATCCCAGAAAATACTTCTCAACTCATTATCCATCCTGCTGTATCCCCTCATGCCTTACTGAATGTTTCCATATCAAACATAGCACGGTATCACAAGTGGCTAGCACTGTGGCTTCACAGCGCCAGGGTCCCAGGTTCGATTTCCCGTTAGCTCACTGTCTGTGCGGAGTCTGCACGTTCTCCCCGTGTCTGCGTGGATTTCCTCCGGGTGCTCTGGTTTCCTCCCACAGTCCCAAAGACGTGCAAGTTAGGTGGATTGGCCATGCTAAATTGCCCTTAGTGTCCAAAAAGGTTGGAGGAGTTATTGGGTTACGGGGATAGTGTGGAAGTGAGGGCTTAAGTGGGTTGGTGCAGACTCGATGGGCCGAATAGCCTCCTTCTGCACTGAATGTTCTATGTTCTAGGTTCAAACAATTTAACTCTACTTTCTTACAATTTGTCGTCTGTATTTAGCATGTTATATTCTTTGTTTTCCTTAAAATTCTGCACATTTTTCTTTTTCTTTTTATCACAGTGCACTGCAGATTTCTGTATTTAACTCTGTCAGCATTTTTAACAAGCCTTTTTTCTGCTGCAGCTGCTCTCTGTAATCTGCGGTTGAATAAACTCAGTTGAATAAACTCGATTTGTTCTCACTGGAACGAAGGAGGTTGAGGGGCGACCTGATAGAGGTCTACAAAATTATGAGGGGCATAGACAGAGTGGATAGTCAGAGTCTTTTCCCCGGGGTAGAGGGGTCAATTACTAGGGGGCATAGGTTTAAGGTGAGAGGGGCAAGGTTTAGAGTAGATGTACGAGGCAAGTTTCTTACGCAGAGGGTAGTGGGTGCCTGGAACTCGCTACCGGAGGAGGTGGTGGAAGCAGGGACGATAGTGACATTTAAGGGGCATCTTGACAAATACATGAATAGGATGGGAATAGAGGGATACGGACCCAAGAAGTGTAGAAAATTGTAGTTTAGTCAGGCAGCATGGTCGGCACGGGCTTGGAGGGCCGAAGGGCCTGTTCCTGTGCTATACATTTCTTTGTTCTTTGAAAAGTATTTTCATAGTTTTCACAACACTGAACATTTAACAGTACTGATTCTCCTTCTGCGAATGAACCCTTGGTTGACTTATCTCTTTCAGCTTTACTCACTCATTTTATTTTAATCGTCATTTGATAGAACAGAACTTGAGTTTTGCTGAAGAAGAGACATGTCAAAGCTTTCCATCTTGTACTTATCAGGACACTTCAAAAGAATACTGAGAGTAGGGGAAAACAACAATTTATACCATACATGAAGAGAGTGCTGAATTGTTGGCAAGTGAACTCTGATTGGGAGAGGTGTTGGCATGGAGAATGTACCAGTTGATTCTGACTGGCAGGTAACTGACAAGCATGCTTCTGTTGCTCTGATTGCCATTTTTCACAATTCAGAGCAGCAGCAATTCTTAGTTTTCCTTAAAATTCTGCAAATTTTTCTTTTTCTTTTTATCACAGTGCACTGCAGATTTCTGTATTTAACTGTGTCAGCATTTTTAACAAGCCTTTTTTCTGCTGCAGCTGCTCTCTGTAATCTGTTCCTTAGGGCTGCCACCTATTCTAAAGTGTAAGTATGGCTTCTTTTGGTATTTTTGCTCGTCCGTCTTATGGACTCTCACTCAGGGGTCTTGCAATTTTTCTTCTGAGAGGGATGTCTCTCTCATTAGGATTCAGCTGCTTTTAGTCTTTCATACCTTGGGAACATTTTCTGGGTTCATGTATTTGATTGCAACCTTTCATATCATGGCTGATCACCATGTCTGATTATGGTACAATCTCTGATGTGATATAAGCTGTATTTACACTTTATCATTGGTGGCTAAGCATACAGGGGACAGTTGGAAGACAGCTGCAGAAGAAAAAAGTTTTTTAAAACAGCTGACAGAATTAAATATAGAAATCTGCAGCGTAAAGTGAAAAAAATAATAAACGCCCACAGAGTGAAAAAAATAAATAACTGCTGCTGCTCTTTTAAGAACTCTCAATGCTGCCAACCATGTTCCAATATGGTGTCTCACTGCTGCAGAGGTGTCTCAGTGAGGAGATCTTGAGACTTGTATGTTTAAACATGCGCCGTTTATTGTTCACCTTTAACTATTCACAGATCCGAGATATGTTCATGCATGGTACTGTTCCATGCAGGAGTGTTGATTGCTTTCAGGGGTTCTCTCTAGACTGATCTCCCAGAGTATCTTACTTTTGTGAGGGCCACGAAGAATCCAGCATGAGTTTTAAGGATACAAAGTAATAACATTTATTTACAATAACATATATAGCAGCAGCAACTTCCCTTGCTGCACACTCCTTCCTGCTGGTTCCTAAACTGGCCAGCTTTATTTATACTAGGAGTTTACTAATGGTTTCTCCGCCCCCCTCATTGGGGAAGCTCCCACTCCCACAGGATTGTGGGATTGTCATTAGTCCCCAGCCAATGGTAAGTAGGCAGGTTATAACATCCCTCCCCCCCCAAAGTCCAAGGAATCCACCGAAGACCCTGGCGAAGGAGGGCATCGGACTCGTTTTGCCGCAGGCTGGACACCATTTGCACGCGGCGCTGGATCAGGCGGCGGTGTGTAACGAGGCGGAGACCGGCGCTTCCGTGATGAACGGCGCAACGGTTGTACATCCACGGCCCGTGGACCCGAGGATTCCCCCTCTGATGCATCCTGTGTCTCCATCTCGGAGTCAGAGTCTGCTGCCTCCGTCATGTCAGCGTCTCTATCTCCATTCGGTTCTGTAACGAGCTGCGCAGGCTTCAAGTGAGGCACCAGTGGAAGATTGTGAGGACTACCTTCCCTTGTCTCTGGTCTCTGCGGCTGTAGAAATGAGCTCCGGGGACGCGGAATCTTTTGAGGGGATAGTCTTCTGGACCGAACGTGGTCTACATGTTTGCGCTGGAGACGACCCTGGGCTTGCACCTGGTAAGATATAGGGCCCGTTTGGCGAAAGATTACACCAGGAACCCACTGGGCACCACCAGCAAAATTCCGAACGAACACTGGGTCACCGGGCGCAAACAGCCGAATCGGCCGATGCCAAGAAAATCCCTGTCCCTGCCGTTCTTGTGTGCGGCGTACTTTTGCGCCAATGTCCGGGAAAACCATACTAAGGCGGGTGCGAAGTCTCCGGCCCATTAGGAGTTCTGCGGGAGCTACCCCAGTCACCGCATGGGTGGTGGTCCTATACGTAAACAAAAAGCGAGCCAGTCTCGTGTCCATTGATCCGGAAGACTGCTTCTTTAGGCCTCTTTTGAATGTCTGCACTGCGCGCTCTGCCAACCCATTTGAAGCCGGGTGGTAAGGGGCTGTGCGGATATGGCGTATGCTGTTCATCTTCGTGAACCTCGCAGTTTTGGGCCACCTTCTCAATGTCGGTGTCGAGGCCTGGCCACCAGACATAACTCCGGGCCAACATATTCATTTTGGTCACACCTGGATGCCCATTGTGCAAGTCTGTTAGTATCAGCTCCTGGCCTTTTTCCGGGACAATCACACGCGTCCCCCACAAGAGAATGCCGTCTTCCACCCTGAATTCTGACAGCTTGGAGGAAAATGCCCGCAACTTGCCTGGGAGCTGTCTATGCTGCCCACCATACAGGACTATGTGCCAAACCTTTGACAGGACTGGCTTCGTCTGGGTCCACTCACGGATCTGTGATGCCGTGACAGGCAAGGTGTCCATAAAATTTAGGGTTGCAACCACCTCACCGGTCGTGGGGGTCGACATGGGGCCGGTCGATAAAGGCAATCGGCTCAATGCGTCAGCATTTGCTATCTGCGTACCTGGTTTGTGCCCATGGCCGCGCACCATGATGAGTGCGAAACGCCCCTCCTGGCCTCCATAAACAAAAGGGGTCATTGTAGTTCCTGCAATGTCCAGTGGTTCCCCCGTGTAGGTGGCCAACCTGGCCTGTGAGTCGGTTAATGTAAGGATCTGTATACCCTGCTTGATACGGTCGAATGTCCTCTGGGCAATCACGGAGACCGCTGCGCCAGTGTCCAACTCCATCTCAAGCGTGTGGCCATTGATCCGTACTGTCACCTTAATGGGGGCCACATGGGAGCTGCCACACAATGCAGCTGCAGGCAGTCGTCCTCCGTCTCCACGTCCTCAGGAGTGGTCGCCGCAGGTTCATCCACATGGAAGGTACATAAGAACATAAGAACTAGGAACAGGAGTAGGCCATCTGGCCCCTCGAGCCTGCTCCGCCATTTAATGAGATCATGGTTGATCTTTGTGGACTCAGCTCCACTCTCCGGCCCGTACACCACATCCCCGAATCCCTTTATTCTTTAGAAAGGCATCTATCTTTTTCTTAAAAACGTTTAAAGAAGGAGCCTCAACTGCTTCACTGGGCAAGGAATTCCAGAGATTCACAACCTTTTGGGTGAAGAAGTTCCTCCTACACTCCGTCCTTAATCTACTTCCCCTTATTTTGAGGCTATGCCCCCTAGTTCTGCTTTCCCCAACCAGTGGAAACAACCTGCCCGCATCTATCCTATCTATTTCCTTCATAATTTTATATGTCTCAATAAGATCCCCCGCATCCTTCTAAACTCCAATGAGTACAGTCCCAGTCTACTCAACCTCTCGCCATAATCTAACCCCCTCACCTCTGGGATCAACCTAGTGAATCTCCTCTGCACTCCCTCCAGTGCCAATATGTCCTTTCTCAGGTAAGGAGACCAAAACTGAACATAATACTCCAGATGCGGCCTCACCAACACCCTATACAATTGCAGCATAACCTCACTAGTCTTGAACTCCATCCCTCTAGCAATGAAAGACAAAACTCGATTAGCCTTCTTAATCACCTGTTGCACCTGCACACCAACGTTTTGCGACTCGTGCACCAGCACACCCAGGTCCCTCTGCACAGCAGCATGTTTTAACATCTTACCGTTTAAATAATAATCCATTCTGCTGTTATTCCTCCCAAAATGGATAGCCTCACACTTGGCAACATTGAATTCCATCTGCCAGACCCTAGTCCATTCACCTAACCTATCCAAATCCTTCTGCAGACTTCTGGTATCCTCTGCCCTTTTTGCTTTACCACTCATCTTAGTGTCGTCTACAAACTTTGACACATTGCACTTGGTCCCCAACTCTAAATCTACGGCCCCTGGGCTGGTCCCAGTTATGGCCTCTGGGCTGGTCCCAGTTTAGGTCGAAACGACGGCGCCTCTGGCGCCCCCAGGACTGCCATCCGCGACGTGGTCGGCGCCTACAAGTCTGACACGGACATGGCTCCTCATCCATTGGTTCTGGAGAAGGCTCCCTTCGGGGAGGAATGTTCGACGGCCACTGGCATCTGTCCGGACGTTGCCTCGCCCAAAGTACCGCGGGAGTGTGGGGGGACGTTTTCGGACGGAAGGGGTTGCGTCCCAAGGCATGCAGTTCCATTCCCTGTAGCTCCTGCACTCCTCATTCTGCGCTCTCTCGGGACAATACTATTTGAATGGCCTGTTGAAAAGTCAATGTTGGCTCAGCTAACAACTTTCTCTGGGTGGCCGCATTGTTAATACCGCAAACCAAACGGTCGCGTAACATTTCTGACAAGGTCTCACCATAGTCACAGTACTCCGCAATCCTGCATAGCCTGGATAGAAAATCGGCAAGGGATTCTCCAGGCGTCCTCTCAGCGGTATTAAACTGGTAACGCTGGACTATCGTGGACGGGGTTGGGTTAAAATGTTGCCCCACTATATTCACAAGTTCATCAAACGTTTTGGTGTCCGGCACAGCTGGGTATGTAAGGCTCCTAATCACCCCAAATGTATGCAGGCCACAGGCAGTGAGCAATATGACCACCTGGTGCTCGTTTTCGGTGATATTGTTTGCCCGGAAATAGTAACGCATCCGTTGTGTGTACTGGTTCCAGCTTTCCAGCGCAGCATCAAAAACATCCAAACATCCGTACAGAGGCATGGTATAATAGAAAACAACTTCCAACCTGTATCCAACAAAAATCCAGGGAGGTGGCTTCAGCAGTGTAGACAGCTATTCACTTTAACCTTCGTCGCCAATTTTGTGAGGGCCATGAAGAATCCAGCACGAGTTTTAAGGATACAAAGTAATAACATTTATTTACAATAACATATATAGCAGCAGCAACTTCCCTTGCTGCACACTCCTTCCTGCTGGTTCCTAAACTGGCCAGCCTTATTTATACTAGGAGTTTACTAATGGTTTCTCCGCCCCCCTCATTGGGGAAGCTCATACTCCCACAGGATTGTGGGATTGTCATTAGTCCGCAGCCAATGGTAAGTAGGCAGGTTATAACACTTACCATGTGACTGTATACATCATACCATGAGAGGTGCTTTTTTCCAGTCCCTTCTTAACCCATATACTGCTGGGCATCTTTACATTACAATGGCATGCATGAAAATTCACAAATATCTTGAAGAACTCTTGCGGTGAGGTCCTTTGATTGAGATGATTGACCTCTAATCACCACAACCATCTTCCTTTGTCCCAGGTATTCCTTCAACCAGTGGAGAGTTTATTCCTATTTACTTCAGATTTGATAGGCCATCTTGATTCCACTCTCAGTCAAATGCTGCTTTTACCTCAAGGGCAGTCACTATCACTTCACCAGTTGTAAGAAACTGAAGAATCTCTGGTAAAGCAAGCTTCAATTTCATTGGTGAAAGGAAAGGGTAAATGAGATTGTCCTGAAGTCTTCTAATATAATAATGCTATTGATTTCTCTTTATTGTAGTCCATTGCTTCTACTCAGCATGTTGTGCAAAAATGATTTGCTCATTACATGTGATGGTTGGTACAACATGTAGCACTAATATGTATATTGTCATGATAATCAGCATCTTTCTTTTAAAAAAAATGTATTTTATTACAAACATGCATCAAGACAGGTTACAGCAAATAATCACCCCGGGAAACATACAGCATCACTCTTTTTATGTGTTCTTTAGATGTGGGCGTTGCTGCATTCATTGTCCATCCCGATTGCCTTTAAGAAGATGGTCCACTTGCTTGACTGCTGCATGTGACATTGCCTTGGTTCATCTAAATGGCAGAGGTCACATGTTTGGAAGGAGTCTTGGAGAGTTTCTGCAGTACATCAGATGGATGGTCCACATTACTGCCACAGTACATCTGTGGTGGAAGAAATTAATGTTTACGATTGTGGATTGGTTGCCAGTCAAGTGGATTGTCTTGTCCTGGATGGTGTCTAGCTGCTCCAGTTTTATTGGAGTTGCACTAATCCACACACAAGTTGGGAGTACTCCCTTACACTCCTGACTTGCACCTTGTATATAGTGGAAAACCTTTGACGAGTGAGGAGGTGAGTTACTTGCCACAGAGTTCTCCACTTCTGACCTCCTCTTAGTCACTGTATTTATGTGGCTGGTCTAGTTAAATTTCTGATCAATGCTAATTCCCAGAATATTGATGGTGTAGATTCAGTAATGGTGATATCATTCACCATACTTCCGGGAACCGTTATCTGAGTGACTCTCCTTATTGCCAGATCCTAGACCTGATCAAGGAATTACTTCTCTCCTTTCCATCCTTCCCCTTCTCTGCAGTTGTTGCTGTCCAACACTCAAGGACCCGTACATTTGATGTCTCAGGTAAAATTGGCTGCCAATAATCTTATGCACTCGGCAAGGGTGGGTTCTGAGTGGGCATTGCTGAGTGTGGGGGACTGAGTAAGGGTGCCTGTCCATTGTTGCAATCAAGCGTATGGGAATCAGAGGGTCTCAGAACACATCTCTGTCCATGTGTTTTAAGACTGGAGAGAAGGTTTGAATCCCTGGGTTCATCAAACGGTCAGGTGTGCAAAAGGGTTGGGAATGCCCACATGCCTCGTGGGGGTGGAGGGGATTGGGGGACAGTGTTGCCTTTTCTTTTACTCTGTCTTTTCTGTGGCTCTGTCCCAATTAAGACAATCATCAGTGAGTTTGCCTTTCTTTCTATGTTATCTATGTCTTAATGCTTATAGTCGCCAGGTATCGAATGATACCACCACAGGTTTCAACCGGCTATCGATCAAAGAGCCAAACACCAGTTAGTTAGTTCAAGGTCAAGGGTACTTTATTTACACACAATTAGTCATGCAACATAAACACTAGTTAACTACACCTATCGACTAAGACAACCTGTACTTAACTTCGGGCACCCGGCTTAGGTCAGAGAAACAGTGGCCGCTGTTCAATTCTGGATCTCTCGGGTTCGAAGGAGTAACTGCTGCTCAGCTGGGCTCATTCTTCTGGTAGCGGGCGTTGAACTTGGACTCGCTTCTGGTGTTGCTGCAATTGGCGATGGCCGTGACCGGGGTACCAGGGCCAAGAGGGCGCCAAGAGAGAGCGAACATATGGCGAACTCTTCTTCTTATACTCGGGGGGGGGGGGGGTTTGCCCTCTTTTGGGCGGTCCTTCGATTTGGGCCTTACTAGTTGGGTGATCCCTGATCGCTCCGTTCGATTCCTTAGCCAATAAGTGGGCGGGGATCTGGATGGCTGGGCGTGTCCCAAGTGGTCACTGACCCCGTTGTTTGCGTTTCCCTTGAACAAGGAGTGGCGCCGAAATGTCTGGGACTGTCCCGGTTGCTTGAGTACCAGTCCTTTGTTTTGGGGAAGGTGGGCCATCAAATGCTAATCGGCCCCATTAAAATGCTAATTGGACGGAGTTTCTATACCGTCTAGACTTTTGCTGACAAATATGCATTTCAGGCTCTGAGCCTGCCTGATTCTTGGCTTGTCCATTTTACCCACCAGGCTTTGCGAGTTTCTCTGTACCTAGTTGGAAGTGGCCATCCCAGATGGCTACGACAGCTTGAGGTGGAGGGTTAAGTACTCAATGGACCTCTGCACTTACTTACAAGAGAAACATAGACGTAACAGCACTGAGACATCTGCCATTGGTGAAGGGGTGCTGAACCTGGCAATGCTCATCAGTCATGAGCAGGGAGCCCTTGAGCTCGAGTGCAGCGAGGAGGGAGGTCCTCAGGCCATGGAGAGGCTAGTGTTCTGAAGAAGGTAAGAGCCCACTGGGTTGAAGTGAAAAGAACGTATGGCTGTCTCACCCTTCAAAAGGACTTCAGCGATGCCCCAACCACCGAACACTGTGATGCCATTGATACCACTCGCTCTGGCATGTTTATCATGGAAATTGACTCTGTGTGATACTGATCTATTGTTTTCATCCCTAAGGGAGCCATCCACCAGAGCCAGGCAGGAGGCCGTCGACCCTCCATTGACACTGGAACAGTGCACCCGAGGCACATCCGCTCTCAGCACCAATTACCAGTTTAGATACTGGCATGTCAGCGTGCAATAGTGCATCGGCTCAGTTGGTAGTGCACACTGGTGAGGGCACATCACATACACTTGAGCAGATGGTGGAGTTAGGGAGTGCACATGGCGATGGCAGTTGGGGGCTGCTGGACACCAGGACCACACTGAGTCCATGTCAGATAATAAGCCTCTGGAGTTATCAATTAGGCAGCAAATTCTGGATGTCCAGCGGGATGTGCGGGGCGATCTGGCGGAGCTCCCTGAGGGGCTGCGTGCCATGGTCTCTATCATGGAGGAGTCCTTGCAGAGCATGAGCGCTGCGGTGACCTTTAGCTCTGAGCACACAGCTGCATCCAGTGAGAGAGTGATGACTCTCATGGAGAGGCAGCGCCAAGGATGGACTGAGGGGTTCCTGGGATTGCGTTCAGACCTGAAAGCCCTCACACAGGCAATGGCATCGGGAGGTCAGCGCAATATGGGAAGAGGGTGTGGCACCCAGTCTCTCAGATGGGTGTCCTACTTTATTGGCGATCGGGGCATCCAAACACACTTCACAATGGTGAACAAACTGGCTGTCATCTCTGGAACTTCCTCTCACGGCATCTCGGATGAGGATAGCAGCTCCTTTAGCTCTCTACCAGTCACCGCAACCTCCTCAGAGACTGCGGAAACTGAGGACTGCCCGGCAATTACTCCCCCCCAGGCGGGACCTAGTCAAAGCCTGCTGGCTAGAAGACAACTGCGTGGGTCATCTACACCAACAGGGCACCACAGTCAAAAGATTGCCTCTAATACCGTGAGCAGGGGGCATCTAGATGTAACAACTGCAAAAGTAATCTTAAGACACAGTGAGCACAGCAATGGGTGAGATTTAATCGGAAAAAAAATCTATATTTGGTTTTGGGCACGTTTAGCGGGTTGTTTTCGGTGGCTGCAGTGCTGAGAAACACCCTGCTATTCAATGGCGTTTCCTGTTTTAATGGCCTCTCCACCGAGGGCTGCCTCACAGCACCAGGAGCGCGAGTTCAATTCCAACCTCGGGTGACTGTCTGTGTGGAACCTGCATGTTATCCCCGTGTCTGTGTGGATTTCCTCCGGGTGCTCCAATTTCCTCCCACAGTCCAAAGATGTGCAGGTTAGGGGATTGGCCGTGCTAAATTGCCCCTAGATGGGGTTACGGGGATAGGGTGGGGGATTGGGCCTCTTTCAGAGGGTTGGTGCAGACTTGATGGGCTGAATTGCCTCCTTCTGTACTGTAGATTCTATGATTCTATGACTCCTCCAGAGTAACATCCTGCCGGTGAGCCCAGCAGGAAGGTCTCCTCGCAGATCGGGGTGCCACTTTGCCTGGCTGCCCGATCGCTCTCCCCCACTTTCAGAGCCCCACCCCCCTTTTCGACCCCCCGAACCTTGGGGAGGCCCCTTGGAACATCCCCTCGCCCCAACCACTTGGTAAAGTCCCCCCAGACCCGATCCCTGGCTGTACAAACCTAGCACCTGGGCATCCTGGCAGTGCCCCTGCCAGCCTGGCAGTGCCACCTGGGCACCTTAGCAGTGCCCGGGTGCCAGAGGGTGTGCCAGGGTGCCACCCTGCCCTGTCCCCAACCACCCCAGGGGTCTCCAATGGCCTGGGAGACCCCTCTAGGTCTCATTATTATTGGTCAATGTTTGTGGAAACGGCCATTAGGTCACAGGCCTCAGGGGAATCGCACAAACGCAATTTTAATGTTGCCTAATGGCTCATTTCAATGTGTTGATCTGGATCACGTCCAGTGAGGGTGAGATCCAGATTGCGATGGCAGTTGGGGGCAAGGTGTTTCGAGCATCATAAATCTCGTGAGACACCTCTCGTGAGATTCAACGGCCTCAGTTTCCTCCGTGGACCTCCGGTTTCCTCCCACAGTCCAAAGGTGTGCAGGTTAGGTGGATTGGTCATGATAAATTGCCCTTAGTGTCCTAAAAGTCTAGGTGGAGTTACTGGGTTATGGGGATAGGGTGGAAGTGTAGACTTAAGTAAGGTGATCTTTCCAAGAGCCGGTGCAGACTTGATGGGCCGAATGGCCTCCTTCTGTTTCATAGAATAGAATAGAATTTACAGTGCAGAAGGAGGCCATTCGGCCCATCGAGTCTGCACCGGCTCCTGGAAAGAGCATCATACCCAAGGTCAACACCTCCACCCTATCCCCATAACCCAGTAACCCCACCCAACACTAAGGGCAATTTTGAACACTAAGGGCAATTTATCATGGCCAATCCACCTAACCCGCACATCTTTGGACTGTGGGAGGAAACCGGAGCACCCGGAGGAAACCCACGCACACACGGGGAGGATGTGCAGACTCCGCACAGACAGTGACCCAAGCCGGAATCGAACCTGGGACCCTGGAGCTGTGAAGCGATTGTGCTATCCACAAGGCTACCATGCTGCCCAATGGCCTGCGCTGATTCTGCACTGTAAATTCTAAGAGTGTCCTGTGTATTCGATGAATTGTTTGTCTCATCTGGTGAGAGACGTTTGGGGCATCAAACTTCATTACTGAGGCTCATCAGATATTTTCTAAATTAATTTACGGGATGTGGGCGTCGCAGATTAGGCCAGCATTTATTGCCCATCCCTAGTTGCCCTTCAGAAGGTGCTGGTGAGTTGGTGAGTTGCCTTCTTGAACCACTGCTGTCCTTGAGGTGTAGGTACACCCACTGTGCTATCAGGGAAGGAGTTCCAGGATGTTGCCCCAGTGACAGTGAAGGAATGGCGCAGTATTTCCAAGTCAGGGTGGTGAGTGACTTGGAGGGGATCCTGGGGTTCCCAGGTATCTGCTGCTCTTGTCCCTCTAGATTTTCCTGTTTGTGGAAGGGGGAGCAATCAAGCGGGCTGCTTTGTCCTGGATGGTGTTGAGCTTCTGGAGTGTTGTTGGAGCTGCACTCATCCAGGCAAGTGGCAAGTTCTGGAGCACAAGTCTTCAGTACTATTGCCGGAATATTGTCAGGGTCCATTGCCTTTGCAGTATCCAGTGCCTTCAGCCGTTTCTTGATATCATGTGGAGTGAATCGTATTGGCTGAAGACTGACATCTGTGATGCTGGGGACCTCCAGAGGAGACCGAGATAGATCATCCACTCGGCACTTCTGGCTGAAGATTGTTGCGAATGCCTCAGCCTTGACTTTTGCACATATGTGCTGGGCTCCTCCATCATTGAGGATGGGGATATTTGTGGAGCCTCCTCCTCCAGTGAGTTGTTTAATTGTCCACCACCATTCACGGCTGGATGTGGCAGGACTACAGAGCTTAGATCGGATGCGTTTGTTGTGGAATCACTTCGCGCTGTCTATTACTTGCTGCTTATGCTGTTTGGAACACAAGTCCTGTGTTGTAGCTTCACCAGGTCAAAACCTCATTTTTTGGTATGCCTGATATTGCTCCTGGCATGCTCTCCTGCACTGGTCATTGAATCATGGTTGATCCCCTGGCTTGGTGGTAATGGCAGAGTGGGGGATATGCCGGGCCACGAGGCTACGGATTGTGGTTGAATACAAATCTGCTGCTGATGGCCCACACCGCCTCATGGACGTCCAGTCTTGAGTTGCTACATCTGTTCAAAGTCTATCCCATTTAGCACAGTGGTAGTGCCACACAACACAATGGAGGGTATCCTCAATGTGAAGACAGGATTTTGTCTCCACAAGAACTGTGCGGTGGTCACTTCTACCGATACTGTCATGAACAGATGCATCTGCAGCAAGCAGATTGGTGAAGATGATGTCAAGTATCTTTTTCCCTCTTGTTGTTCCCTCACCACCTGCTGCAGTCCCAGTCTAGCAGCTATGTCCTTTAGGATCTGGCCAGCTCGTGCTGTGGTGGTTTTACTGAGCCACTCTTGGTGATGGACATTGAAGTCCACTCCCAGAGCATATTCTGCACCCTTGCTACCCTCAGTGCTTCCTCCAAGTGATGTTCAACATGGAGGAGCACTAATTCATCAGCTGACGATGACTAGTATATGGTAATCAGCAGGAGGGTTCCTTGCCCATGTTTAACCTGAAGCCATGAGACTTCATGGGGTCCAGAGCCGATGTTGAGGACTCCCAGGGCATCTCCCTCTCGATTGTACACCACTGTGCTGCCACCTCTGCTGGGTCTGTCCTGCCGGTGAAACAGGACATACCCAGGAATGGTGATATAGTAACCTCAAATCTGCACCTCCCCAACCCCGATAAACTATCACCCCCATTGCTTACCAAGAATCTATCCATCTGTGTTTCCACACAGAAAGAGAGAGTTCCAAAAACTCACAACCTGCTGAGAGAAAATAATTTCCTCTAATCTCTGTCTGAAATGGGCAACCTCTTATTTTTAAACATTGAAATCCTGGTCCTAGATTCTCCCACAAGTAGAAACATCCACCCTGTCAAGGCTCCTCAGGATTATGTTTCAACTAAGTCACCTCTTATTCTTCTAAACTCCAGCGGATACAAGCCTCGGCTGTCCAACCTTTCCTCATAAAACAACCTTCCCAGTCCAGGTATTAATCTGGTAAACCTTCTCTGAACCCCTTCCAATGCATTTATATCCTTCCTTAAATGGAGACCAACACTGTACACTGTGCCCTGGACAAATGAAGCCTAACCTCCCTACTTTTGCATTCAATTCCCCTCGCAATAAATGATAACATTCTATTAGCTTTCCTAATTACTTGCTGTAACTGCATACTGTAAATAAATAAACATCGCCACAGACCCAGAGGTTGCTCTGGTCTTTGCGAGAGAGTTGACTGATGGCGATTTAACCTGAGGGCCACCACACCTCAGGCGAGGAGCAAGGTTGGGAAGGGGCCTCCATGGTAGCCTCAGCTGGTATGGAAATTGAACCTGTGCTGTTGGTGTTGCTCCAGGTCACAAACTAACCATCCAGCCAACTGCGCACTAGCCTTTTGTGATTCATGAACTAGGACACCCACTCAGCTGGCACAATACATGTGTGCACCTTCCCACCTCAATGTGCTGATGCTTTGTCCCTCGTGAGAACAATTTGGTACTGGTGCTCAAAGCTACAGCTTTAACCATTTTCCACCTCGGAATTGTCAGCATAGTACCCACAAGGTAAAAAGCAGGGATGCAGCACTGGCCTATGCATTCTGCTGAACCTCCCCCTCCCCCTCAAACCCCCGCCAAGCTCAGCAATGCCACATCCATACGAAGGTGGGTGGCAGTCAATGGAACCATTGAACATTGCCTTGATGCTCATGTTAACTTGATGGGAAGGCAACGCTGAGGGCAGAAATGGGTCAGCTGCTGATGAGTGTTCTTTAATAGCAAAAAGCGGAACCTTGAGTGCCTCATGGTGTGTCTGCAGTTATGGGTTCGCAAGGGCCAAGGCTGACCATTATGGAAAACTAAAGGTGTTGAAAAGAAGGCTTTTCCATTTCTGTCAGCCAAATGTTTGCAGCTGGTCATTCTGATGTGATGTTTGTTCATTGATAGGTCAGGCAAACTGGAGCCCCGCATCTTTAACTGAGAGTGGAGGGTCTCAATGTAATGGGAATTAAGGTATTGTTGAGGTGCTTTGAATAAGCATTATCACCTGTTGAACATCCTCACCTGCCTTGCCATTCATCATCATCCTCTTCGAATTTGGAGGCTATAAGCACCTCATGTGAACAAGTGCCTCGTCTGGCTCGTGCTATGGCTTCTTTCCCTGCAGCCTCGGCTTCCTCGATCTCATAGTCCTTGATGTGTTGGGTACTCTGCTACACAGACGAACCAACACGGTTGTGAATGGTACAACTCAGTTTTATTGCTGACATTTATTTACAGTGGTAAGCTAGTTCCTGAGGTTCGATCAAAACCCTAGAATCTGTGGACCTATTCCTAATACTATCTTGTAGTGGCACTCAGCAAGCCACTCAGACATCCACCATGTGCTATGAGCTCTGTGCCCTGAGCTGTCTCCTGCTGGAATGCTCAGGAAGTGTCGTGTTCCCTGTTTTGTACTAGGTACGCTCTTGCCTGTGATTGGCTGTGGTGTTGTGAGTGTGTTGATTGGTCCGTTGATCTGTCCATCAGTATGTATGTGCTATGATGTTTACCTGAATATCATGACGTCCCCCCTTTTGTACAAGAACATGTGCCTATGTGGTTATAAATCGAGATGTGTACTGAGTGCAGCTGAATGTGTGTGTGCAATATCTACAGCATGTACATGGAGCTAAACTATATACAAGGGGCGATGTCGGGTGCGACATAACAACGAGGTTGTACCATAAACAAAGTACGGGGAAATGTTGAATGACAAAAAACTAACTCCTGTAACGACAAGGAAGAACATAAACATATTAACACAGTGGTATTATGAGTTCAATGTACAAACAGGCTCATAAGTCCAGTCTAGTAGGTGGGCGATGAATTTGGGTTGACCATTAGGGTGGCACACCATTCATCACCCGGATTGACAGTGTTCACTTGCAACGGCTGGTGGGTCCTGGCTGGAGTCATCCGGTTCCCATCAATGACCGCAACACGGAAGGCTTCCCGGTCGTCTGTGTCACTGGTCTGGATATCGTCTGGGCACGACTCGTAGTAAGGAGGCTGAATGGTCCGCACGTCCCTGCGAGGTTGTCGGAATTGGGGAACATTGGCAGGTTGAGCTGCTCGACAGTAGGCAGCGTAGTGGCCCATCTTGCCACAGCGGAGGCATTGTTGGTTTCTTGCGGGACATTGCCGCTTTAAATGTGCGGCTCCACAGTTGCCGCACGTCGTGATGTCATGGCATTCGTTGCGCCACCGCGCATGCGCAGTTCGGTCTTGCGTCGAGCGTGCCTGCGCATCACGTCCTTCTGTGTCGACGTCGTTTTTGGCGCGCACAAACGCGGGAGGCCTCGAAAAGCGCGCAAAATGGCTGCCCTCGTCTGGGCCGCGGGCCGGGAGGAACTCGATCGCCTGGACCCGTTCGGCCTCGTAGGACGCCTGCCTCGCCGATCCGGCCGCGTAGGACCCCTGCCACGCCGATTCGGTCGCCTGAAATTGGGAGAATCGGCTAGTCGCGTTTTCATGCAGGACACAAGCTTCGATTGCGGAGGCTAGGGTGAGGCCTTTTATTTTTAAGAGCTGCTGGCGTATGGTGCCCCAGGTGACCCCAAAAACGATCTGGTCCCGAATCATGGAATCGGAGGTGATGTCGTAACCGCAGGACTGCGCGAGGATACGGAGATGCGTAAGGAAGGATTGAAAGGGCTCATCCTTGCCCTGCAGGCGCTGCTGGAAGAGATACCTCTCGAAACTCTCGTTGACCTCGACGTTGAAGTGTTGGTCGAGTTTGAGAAGGACCGTCTTGTACTTGGTCTTGTCCTCACCTTCCGCGAACACCAGGGAGTTGTAGACATGGATGGTGTGTTGACCTGCCATGGAGAGGAGGATAGCGATCTTTCTGGTGTCCGAAGCACTCTCCTTTTCATTGGCTTCCAGGAAGAGCTGGAAGCGCAGTTTGAACAGCTTCCAATTAACGCCGAGGTTTCCAGCGACTTGTAGCGGTTGCGGTGTGCTGACGGTGTCCATGGCGCAGGATGGCAGATTCCGGAGGATCCGTAGGTAGGTCCCCCAGATGCTCCTGGTACTATGATGTGTTGGGTACTCTGCTACACAGACAAACCAACACGGTTGCGAATGGTACAACTCAGTTTTATTGCTAACATTTATTTACAGTGGTAAACTGATTATTGAGGTTCGATCATAACCCTAGAATCTGTGGACTTATTCTAATACTATCTTGTAGTGGCACTCAGCACGTGGTGGATGTCTGAGTGGCTTGCTATGAGCTCAGTGCCCTGAGCTGTCTCCTGCTGGAATGCTCAGGAAGTGTCATGTTCCCTGTTTTGTACTGTGTATTCTCTTGCCTGTGGTGTTGTGTGTGTGTTGATTGGTCCGTTGATCTGTCCATCAGTATGTATGTGCTATGATGTTTACCTGAATATCATGACAGTCCTCATTTGTCTTAATGTTCTCGTCATTGGAGGAGACATGCAGCTCCTCCATCTTGACATCTGACAAGACTCCTGCCTTTGCAGCGCCAAGTTGAGCAGAATGCAGTAAAGGCGCCATAGCAATCCTTGAGATCCTCTGGGGAGGGTACTATAGTGCTCCGCCAGATCTGTAGAGGGATTGGAATTGCATTTTCAAGATGCCAATGGCCTGTTGTACCAATGTCCGTTGTTTCCTCTCTCAGCCGGAGTTTGTGGCCGTCAGATGCGTGTCATTAGCCATGTCCTTTGCAGGTAGCCTTTGTTATTGAGCAGCTAATCCTGGATGCTATGTGGACCCTCAAAGATATCCGGAATCTGAGATCTACTCAAGATGTAGGAGCCGTGGCAGCTTCCCAGCTTGCACAAACGTCATGATGTCTTTCTAGTTGCACACTGAATGAGTGGAAGCCTTTCCTGTTGATGTATTGCATTGCCAGTGAGCTCTTGTAGTCAGATAAGTGAAGTCAATGGCATCCTGCACATGTGGGAATCTGGAAGCAGCAGCAAATTCCAATGCTCCAGCTGTTTGGCTAGCTTGATCTCAAGCCAGGGAGATGTAATTGTGGGCTTTGGTAAACAGGGCCACCATCACCTCCTTTATGCATTTTTGGGTGGAAGCTTGATAGATCCACTCGAGTGAATCACCGGAAAGAGCCACTCACATAGAAGTTAAGAGCGGCAGTGACTTTCAGAGCCACTGACAAAGGATGTCCCCCAGTCCCCGAGGTGGTAACTCTTGGAGAATGTGGCAGATGTGAACCACCAGATCCCTGAACATGAAGAGACGTTGGTGGCACTGGTCCTCGCTCATTTACAGATAAGAGATGCGTCTTCTGTATACCCTAGGTGATAAGAGGTACCTACACGCAGCATTTCTATCAACCTCATCCTCTGGGTCCCGGAGGGTGCCCTGCTACCACTTTCCCCTTCCTTTGGCACGCCTAGCCCAACTATTGCAATCTTCTCCACCTTTCCTCGCACTTGCGTGCGATGATGCAGGCAACACTAAATGCACTCTCCACCTTCCTGAAGGTTTGCTATCTGCAGGAACATTGAAAGAAAGACATGACTGGCCATCAGCTTCCAAAGGTTCTCTTTCTCTCACTGGCTCCTGAGTGACGGGTTCAGGATTTGGTTACAATCTAGGTATTAGCGAATACAGTCCTGGCTATGGTAATGATCACTGTCTCTTTTCTTAATAAACATTTTATTGAGGTACTTTTGGTTTTACAACAACAACAAAATAAACAGTATACATGAGTCTATAAACATAGTGCAGCCTCCCCGTACCAGCCTCCCGAACAGGCGCCGGAATGTGGCGACTAGGGGCTTTTCACAGTAACTTCATTTGAAGCCTACTTGTGACAATAAACGATTTTCATTTCATTTCAAAAGCCTGCTTCCTCCCTTACAGGTCCCACCTTTATTAAACCCCCACTCTAACCTAAACTAACACCCCCCCCCCCCACACCTTCTGCTGACGATTAATTTTCCGCAAAGAAGTCGACGAACGGCTGCCACCTCCAGGCGAACCCTAACAGTGACCCTCTCAAGCCAAACTTGATTTTCTCCAAACAGAGAAAGCTAGCCATGTCAGTTAGCCAGGTCTCCGACTTCGGGGCTTTGAGTCCCTCCAAGCTAATAATATCCGTCTCCGGTCTACCAGGGAAGCAAAGGCCAGAACATCTGCCTCTTTCTCCTCCTGGATTCCCGGATCTTCCGACACCCCGACAATCACCACCTCCGGTCTCGGTGCCAGCCTTGTTTTTAAAACCGTGGACATGGCGTCTGCAAACCCCTGCCAGAATCTCCTGAGCTTTGGGCATGTCTAAAACATGTGGATATGGTTCGCTGGCCCCCCCGCTCACCTTGCGCACCTGTCTTCTACCCCAAAGAACCTGCTCGTCCGGACCACTGTCATGTGAGCCCGGTGAATTACCTTAAACTGTATCAGGCTGAGCCTGGCGCATGTTGTGGACGCGTTGACTCTACTCAACACATCCACCCAGAGACCATCCTCTATCTCTCCTCCTAACTCCTCTTCTCTCCCACCCACACTCTGGAAACTACCCTATCCTGTATCCCCCTTGGTGGTAGGAGCGGGAAGGTTGAAACCGGCCTACGTAGGAAGTCCCACACCTGCAATTACCTGAATTAGCTTCACCTCGCCAATCCAAAGTTCTCCTCCAGCTCCCTCAAGCTTGGAAAGCTCCCCTCTCTCAACATATCCCCCATCCTCTCAATTCCTGCCCTCTGCCATCTCCGAAACCCCCGTCCATCTTTCCCGGGGCAAACCGGTGATTATTACAAATTGGAGAACAGACCGATGCTCCCTCCGCTCCCACATGCTTTCTCTATTGCCCCCAGACTCTCAGGGCCGCCACCACCACGGGGCTGGTGGAGTACCATGCCAGCGGGAACGGCAGAGGCGCCGTTATCAATGCCCCCAGACTGGTGCCCTTACATGAGGCCGCCTCCATACGCCCCCATGCCGACCCTCCCCCCACCACCCACTTCCTGATCATGGCTATATTCGCCGCCCAATAATAGTTACTGAAGTTTGGCAGCGCCAGCCCGCCCTCTCCCCGGCTCCGCTCAAGCATTCCCTTTTTTACTCGCGGGGTCTTGCCCGCCCATACAAAGCCAGTGTTAACTTTGTTAACCCGTTTAAAAAAGGACCGCGGAATAAAAATGGGGAGACACAGGAACACAAACAGGAATCTCGAAAGGGCGGTCACCTTCACCGTCTGGACCCTCCCAGCTAATGACAACGGGAGCGCGTCCTTCATTTGGTCTACTAGTCGGGCCAGATTTAGTTTGTGTAGTCGTTCCCATTCCCGCGCCACTTGGATGCCTAGGTACCGAAAGCTTCCCCCCACTACTCTAAACGACAGTTCCCCCAGTCACATCTCCTGTCCCCTTGCCCAGATTGCAAACATTTCGCTTTTCCCCATATTTAGTTTGTACCCCAAGAACCGGCCAAATTCCCCCAGAATCTTCATGATTTCTTCCATCCCCTCTACTGGGTCCGATATATACTGGAGCAGGTCGTCTGCGTAAAGCAAGACTCTGTGTTCCACTCCCCACCGGACCAGCCCCTTCCAGCCCCTTGAGGCTCTTAGTGCAATTGCCAACGGCTCTATAGCTAACGCGAACAACAGTGGGGAGAGGGGGCATCCCTGTCTCATCCCCCATTGTAGCCTAAAATAGTCCGATGTTGTCCTATTCGTCCGTACGCTCGCCACAGGATCATGATACAGCAACCTGATCCAGTTAATAAAGCCCCACCCAAATCCGAACTGTCACAATAGCTCCCACAGATATTCCCATTCTACTTGATGAAAAGCCTTCTCTGCGTCCATTGCGACCACTGCCTCCACCTCCCTACCTTCTGGGGGCATCATGATCGCATTTAGCAACCTTCTTACATTTGCCACCAACTGCCTACCCTTAACAAACCCCGTCTGGTCCTCCCCAATCACGTCTGGAACACAGTCTTCGACCCTGGAGGACAAAATTTTGGCCAGCAGTTTGGCGTCCACATTCAATAGGGATATCGGCCTGTAGGACCCACACAACTCTGGATCTTTGTCCAGCTTCAGCACTAGCGAGATCGTGGCCTGTGACCTCGTCCGGAGAAGCACCCCTCTCTCTCTTGCCTCATTGAATGTCCTCATCAACAGCGGCCCCAATATCCCAGAGAACATTTTATAGAACTCCACCGGGTACCCATCTGGCCCCGGAGTTTTACCCGACTGCATGGCCTTCAGCCCCTCCGCTATGTCTTAGATCCCGATCGGGGCCTCCAGCCCTTCTACCAGCTCCCTGTCCACCTTTGGGAAATTCAGCGCCCCTAGGAAGTGCCTCATCCCCTCTGGCCCAGGTGGGGGTTCCGACACATACAGCCTACTGTAAAACTCCTTAAAAGCCTCATTCACCCCTGCTGAGTCTCCCACCAGGTTCCCGTCTTCATCCTTTACTTTCCCTATCTCCCTGGCTGCCTCCCTCTTTCTAAGCTGCTGTGCAAGCATTCTACTGGCCTTCTCTCCATGCTCATAAATCGCCCCCTCGCCTTTCTCAGCTGCTTTACCGCCCTCCCTGTGGTTAACAAGCCGAACTCCGCCTGTAGCCTCCGCCGTTCCCTTAAAAGCCCTGCCTCTGGGGTCTCTGCATACCTCCTGTCGACCTGTAGTATCTCCTTTACCAGTCGGTCCGTCTCTGCCCTGTCTATCTTCTCCCTGTGGGCCCATATCGAGATTAGCTCCCCTCTAACCACCGCCTTCAATGCCTCCCAGACCACCACTGCCGAATTTTCCCCGCGTCATTGACCTCCAGGTAGTTCTGAATACATTTCCTCAACCGCCCGCACACCTCTTCGTCAGCTAAAAGTCCCACGTCTAACCTCCAGTGCGGGTGCTGGTTACTGTCTTTACTAACCTGCAGGTCAACCCAGTGCGAGCATGGTCTGAGATTGTGATCACCGAGTACCCCGTGTACACCACCCCCGTCAGTAGAGCCCTGCCCAGAATAAAGAAATCAATCCGGGAGTACACTTCATGCATGTGTGAGTAGAAGGAGAACTCCTTCACACTTGGCTGCCCAAATCTCCATGGTCCATCCCCCCATCTGCTCCATGAACCCTTTTAGTTCCTTAGCCATTGCTGACATCCTGCCCGTTTTTGAGCTTGACTGGTCTAAACCAGGGTCAATAACTGTGTTGAAGTCCCCTCCCATGACCAGCTTATGTGAATCCAGGACCGGTATCTTCCCCAGCATCCTCTTTATGAACTCTACAACACCCCAGTTTGGCGCATACCCATTTACTAGTACCAGCTGCATTCCCTCCAATTTCCCACTGACCTTAATGTACCAGCCTCCCACACAGAACATAGAACATTACATAGAACATTACAGTGCAGTACAGGCCCTTCGGCCCTCGATGTTGCGCCGACCTGTAAAACTACTCTAAAGCCCATCTACACTATTCCCTTATCGTCCATATGTTTATCCAATACCCTTAATGTTGGCGAGTCCACTACTGTTGCAGGCAGGGCATTCTACGCCCTTACTACTCTCTGAGTAAAGAACCTACCTCTGACATCTGTCCTATATCTATCTCCCCTCAATTTAAAGCTATGTCCCCTCGTGCTAGACATCACCATCTGAGGAAAAAGGCTCTCACTGTCCACCCTATCTAATCCTCTGATCATCTTGTATGCCTCAATCACCTCTTAACCTTCTTCTCTCCAACGAAAACAGCCTCAAGTCCCTCAGCCTTCCCTCATAAGATCTTCCCTCCATACCAGGCAACATTCTGGTAAATCTCCTCTGCACCCTTTCCAATGCTTCCACATCCTTCCTATAATGCGGCGACCAGAATTGCACGCAATACTCCAAATGCGGCTGCACCAGAGTTTTGTACAGCTGCAACATGACCTCATGGCTCCGAAACTCAATCCCTTTACCAATAAAAGCTAACACACCGTACGTCTTCTTAACAGCCCTCTCAACCTGGGTGGTAACTTTCAGGGATCTATGTACATGGACACCGAGATCTCTCTGCTCATCCACACTACCAAGAATCTTACCATTGGCCCAGTACTCTGTCTTCCTGTTATTCCTTCCAAAATGAATCACCTCACACTTTTCTGCATTAAACTCCATTTGCCACCTCTCAACCCAGCTCTGCAGCTTGTCTATGTCCCTCTGTATCCTGTAACATCCTTCCGCACTGTCCACAACTCCACCGACTTTAGTGTCATCTGCAAATTTACTCACCCATCCTTCTACGCCCTCCTCCAGGTCATTTATAAAAATGACAAACAGCAGTGGCCCCAAAACAGATCCTTGTGGTAAACCACTAGTAACTGGACTCCAGTCTGAACATTTCCCATCAACCACCACCCTTTGTCTTCTTCCAGCTAGCCAATTTCTGATCCAAACTGCTAAATCTCCCTGAATCCCATGCCTCCGTATTTTCTGCAGTAGCCTACCGTGGGGAACCTTATCAAACGCTTTACTGAAATCCACATACACCACATCAACTGCTTTACCCTCATCCACCTGTTTGGTCACCTTCTCAAAGAACTCAATAAGGTTTGTGAGGCACGACCAACCCTTCACAAAACCGTGTTGACTATCTCTAATCAAATTATTCCTTTCCAGATGATTATACACCCTATCTCTTATAAACCATTCTAAGACTTTGCCCACAACAGAAGTAAGGCTCACTGGTTTATAATTACCGGGACTGTCTCTACTCTCCTTCTTGAACAAGGGGACAACATTTGCTATCCTCCAGTCTTCTGGCACTATTCCTGTAGACAAATATGACTGAAAGATCAAAGCCAAAGGCTCAGCAATCTCCTCCCTAGCTTCTCAGAGAATCCTAGGATAAATCCCATCCGGCCCAGGGGACTTAACTATTTTCACACTTTCCCGAATTGCTAATTCCTCCTCCTTATGAACCTCAAGCCCTTCTAGTCTAGTAGCCTGTATCTCAATATTCTCCTCGACAACATTGTCCTTTTCCTGTGTGAATACTGACGAAAAATATTAATTTAGCACCTCTCCTATCTCCTCGGACTTCACGCACAACTTCCCACTACTCTCCTTGACTGGCCCTACTCTTACCCTAGTCATTCTTTTATCCATGACATATCTATAGAAAGCTTTAGGGTTATCCTTGATCCTACCTGCCAAAGACTTCTCATGTCCCCTCCTGGATCTTCTTAGCTCTCTCTTTAGTTCCTTTCTATCTAACTTGTAACTCTCGAGCGCCCTAACTGAACCTTCATGTCCCATCTTTACATAAGCCTCCTTCTTCCTCTTGACAAGTGTTTCAAATGTTTTAGTAAACCACGGTTCCCTCGCTCGACCACTTCCTCCCTGCCTGACAGGTACATACTTATCAAGGACACGCAGTAGCTGTTCCTTGAATAAGCTCCACATTTCCATTGTGCCCATCCCCTGCAGTTTTCCTCTCCATCCGATGCATCCTAAGTCTTGCCTCATCGCATCATGATTGCCTTTCCCCCAGATATAACTCTTGCCCTGCGGTATATACCTATCTCTTTCCATCACTAAAGTAAACGTAATCGAATTGTGGTCACTATCATCAAAGCGCTCACCTACCTCCAAATCTAACACCTGTCCTGGTTCATTACCCAGTACCAAATCCAATATGGCCTCACCTCTCATTGGCCTATCTACATACTGCGTCAGGAAACCCTCCTGCACACATTGGACAAAAACAGACCCATCTAAAGTACTAGAACTATAGCGTTTCCAGTCAATATTTGGAAAGTTAAAATCCCCCACAACAACTACCCTGTTACTTTCGCTCCTATCCAGAATCATCTTTGCAATCCTTTCCTCTATATCTCTGGAACTTTTCGGAGTCCTATAGAAAACCCCTAACAGGATGACTTCACCTTTCCTGTTTCTAACCTCAGCCCATACTACCTCAGTCGACGAGTCCTCATCAAACGTTCTTTCTGCCATCGTAATACTAACAATGACTAACAATGCCACCCCTCCCCCTCTTTTACCACCTTCCCTGAGCTTACTGAAATATCTAAACCCTGGCACCTGCAACAACCATTCCTGTCCCTGCTCTATCCATGTCTCTGAGATGGCCACAACATTGAAGTCCCAGGTACCAACCCATGCCGCAAGTTCACCCACCTTGTTCCGGATGCTCCTGGCATTGAAGCAGACACACTTTAAACCACCTTCCTGCCTGCCGGTACACTCCTGCAACTTTGAAACCTTACTCATAACCTCACTACTCTCAACCTCCTGTATACTGGAGCTACAATTCAGGTTCCCAAGCCCCTGCTGAACTAGTTTAAACCCTCCCGAAGAGCATTAGCAAATATCCCCCCCAGGATATTGGTACCCCTCTGGTCCAGGTGTAGACCATCCCGTTTGTAGAGGTCCCACTGACCCCAGAATGAGCCCCAATTATCCAGAAATCTGAAACCCTCCCTCCTGCACCATCCCTGTAGCCATGTGTTCAACTGTTCTCTCCCCCTATTCCTCGTCTCGCTAGCACGTGGTACGGGTAACAACTCAGAGATAATAACTGTTTGTCCTAGATCTAAGTTTCCACCCTTGCTCCCTGAATTCCTGCCTTGCATCCCTATCCCTTTTCCTACCTACATCATTGGTACCTATGTGGACCACGACTTGGGGCTGCTCCCCCTTAAGGATCCCGAAAACACGATCCGAGACCTCGCGGTCCCTGGCACCTTGGAGGCAACACACCAACCGCGAGTCTCTCTCGTTCCCACAGAATCTCCTATCTCTCCCCCGAACTATGGATTCTCCAATGATTAATGCTCTACTCCTCTCCCCCCTTCCCTTCTGAGCAACAGGGACAGACTCTGTGCCAGCGACCTGTAACCCATGGCTTACCCCTGGTAAGTCCCCCCCCCCAACAGTATCCAAAGCGGTATACTTGTTACTAAGGGGAACGACCACAGGGGATCCCTGTACTGACTGCTTCCTCCCAGCCCCTCTCACCGTCACCCATCTATCTTTATTCTTCGGGGTTACTACATCCCTGATGCTACTATCTATAACCACCTCTGCCTCCCGAAAGATCCGAAGTTCATCCAGCTCCAGTTCCCTAACTATCCAAAACTATTCTTCCCGCCTCAAACACCACTCACTTGTTGATCAGGATCGTGACCCCTCTAGTCTTCGAGTCCAGTCCCGAGTGAAAAACCTGTCCCACCCAACCTTTCCTTAATCTAATCTGGTCAGCTACTCTAAGGTGCATATTCACAGCATTACCACGTCCGCCTTCAGTCCTCTCAAACACGCGTGCCCTCTTGACCGGCCCATTTAGCCCTCTTACATTCCAGGTGATCAGTCTAGTTGGGGGGGGGGGCTCATCAACCCCCCCCCTTCGCCGATCAGCCATCCCCTCTCTTGGGCCAGTCGCCAGCCCGTGGCCCACGTCGCCACCGGCCCGCCCCCAGGCAGCCTCCGCCCCCATCCTCCTCTCTGTCCCTCAGCGAATGTCCCTCCCTCTTCAGCAGAACATGTCCCCCCCTTCCCCCCTAGTAACAGCACAAAATAAATCAACCCCTTTGATAAGCCTAACATCTGCTCACCCCCCACTACGCTTCCGTAAGCTAGCCTGCCCAGCTCGCTTGGTGGCCCTTGCCCCTGGTGCCAGACATTCTCCCACCTATTGTTCCCTCCCCATGCTCCCCCCCGCTCATACATACATGTTCAAATGAAAAACAATCCCAACAAAACTGCCTGACAGAGAAAAAAAAAACCAAGTTGAACAAAGAAAAGATCAAGCAAAAGATCCAGCATCTGAACAAACACACCTCCATCCCCCAACAGTGCAAATGCAAACTTTAACTCACTCAGCTCTGCAACTGTCCCCAGATCAATGCAGAAGGCATTACAAATAACGCCTGCAAAATAAAAAACTTTTTAAAAACATAAACGTTGCAGCAGTTCAAAGTTTTCAGTCCAACACCAGTCCTTTCCTTTTCGCGAAGTCCAGCGCTTCCTCAGGCGACTCGAAATAGAAATATTGCTCCTTGTATGTGACCCAGAGGCGGGCCGGATACAACAACCCGAACTTCACCTTTTTCTTGAAAAGGGTCGACCTGATCTGGTTAAACCCCACTCTTCTCCTGCCACCTCCGCACTCAGGTCCTGATAGATCCGCAGGATACTGTTGTCCCATTTACAGCTCAGTGTCTGCTTGGCCCACTGTAAAATATGCTCCTTATCCAAATACCTGTGGAGTCTCACCAACATTGCCTTCGGGGGGGGTCTCCCATTCGCGGCTTCCTCGTGAGTGCTCTGTGAACCCTGTCCACCTCCAAGGGTCGGGGGAATGCCTCATCCCCCAGCAGCTTCTTGAACATGGCCGCTATGTATGCCCCAGCGTCCGCTCCTTCGGATTCCTCCGGGAGCCCAACGATTCTGAAGCTCTGCCGGCGGTGCCTGTTCTCTGGGACCTCCACCTTCTCCAGGCGCCTTTTCTGCTGGTCTCTCAGCATCCCCACCTTCAACTCCACCGCTGTTTGATGTTCCTCCTGGTCAGCCAGCGCCTTCTCTACTTTCTGGATTGCCCGATCTTGGGCATCCAATCTAAGCTCCAGCCGTGCAGTTGCCCCTTTAATCGGGTCCAAGCAGTCCTGCTTCTGCTTGGCGAAGCCCTCCTGGATAACTTGCATCAGCTGCTCCGTTGACCACTGAGTCAACAAGCCAGAGGTCCGGTCCTCCGCCATGCTTACTCCCGGTGTAGCTTCAGCCCAAGCCTTCTCTGTCCTTTTGTTTCTACCTTTGCGAGCATTTCTAGTCCTCCTCTCCATGCACCGATGTGGGAATCCTCAGTTGCCTCTGTCATCGATTTTTCAAATCAAGTCCGGTAAAAATCGGGGGAAAGGTCCGACCTGAGCGGGAGCCACCAAATGTACGACTTACTCCTTCATAGCCGCCATCGGTAATGATCACTTCCAGCATCACAGTATGCTTCCCGCCACTCCCTAGCCCTATTTCAGTTGACCTATAGCAGCGTAATGGATTTGGCCAAACGCTTGGATGTTCTGTATTTATTTGAGGCAGTAAATTACTCATTCAGCAGGCTCTATGATTACACACTTTGGGATACACATGAGGGCCTGGTTGTTCCCATCTCTGAACCAGGCCATCTGTAAGGTTCTGAGGTGGAGTTTCCAAAAGACCTCTCCTGTTTGTCCAGGTGTGTATTTGCTTTTGGAGTCATTATAATTCTGGGCAATTGCCACGATTGGTACCACAGGTTATTGTAGGGAGATCAATTATTGGAATGATGTGGCGATGCCGGTGTTGGACTGGGGTGAGTACAGTGTGGTAGTATGCATTAGGGGTCATGTGGGACTGTGAAGCCGTGATGTCATTGGCTGACAGATCCCGGGTCCTGGTTGGACGTTGACCTCTAGCTCCGCCCTGAAGGCGGAGTATAAGTACCAGGAGTCCTCCCCCGCAGGCAGTCTACTACTGAACTGCGGGGGAACAGTCACGCTTAATAAAGCCTCATCGACTTCACTCTATTCGTCTCTCGGAGTCTTTGTGCGCTACAATTTATTAAGCGTGACTAAAGGACTATGGAGCTCAGGATCATCCCGGAATGCCTGAGGATCAGCCCCCACGCAGTGAACACAGCAGCAGCTTTCAAGCACTGGCAGACTTGTTTCGAGGCCTACCTCAGAACGGCCCCCGGCCGGGTCACAGAAGACCAAAAACTACAGGTCCTGCACTCGAGGTTAAGCACGGAGATTTTCTCCCTCATCGAAGACGCAGAGGATTTCCAGACGGCGTTCGCAGCACTAAAAAGCATGTATGTTCGCCCAGTAAACCAGATCTACGCTCGCTATCAACTCGCAACGAGACGGCAAAGTCCCGGAGAATCGATAGATGAATTCTACGCCGCGCAACTAATCTTGGGACGGGCCTGCAGCTGCCCGCCGGTGAACGCAAATGAACACACGGACATGTTAATGCGCGATGCTTTTATGGCAGGTATGAACTCCTCCCAAATCCGCCAAAGACTTTTAGAAAAAGAGTCGCTAGGACTCTCAGAGGCACGGGCCCTAGCAGCCTCCCTAGACATGGCCGCGCGAAACACCCGCGCCTACGGCCCCGACCGCGCGGCAGCCCATTGGGCTCCGTACGCACCCGTCGCGACAAACCCCCCCCCCCCCGGGACACCCCACAGGCTTGCGCGGTTCTAACGCCAAGTCGCACCGGGGGAGCCTGCTGCTATTTCTGCGGCCAGGCGAAACACCCCCGGCAGCGCTGCCCGGCCCGCGCAGCGATCTCTAAGAGCTGCGGGAAAAAGGGCCATTTTGCGGCTGTGTGCCGGTCCCGGGAGGTCGCCGGTGTCCCAGGAGAACAGGGAGCCCTGCACGCCGTTTACGCTCCCCAACCCCCCCCAGCGCCCCATGTACGACCCGCAGGCGCGACCACTCTGGGTCCCGACCACCGCTCTCCCCGGAGAACAGGGAGCCCTGCACGCCTTTTACGCTCCCCAACCCACCACCCCCCCCCCCCCCCCGCGCCCCCATGTATGACCCGCCGGCGCTACCACTTTGGGTCCCGGCCACCGCTGTCCCCAGAGAAGAGGGAGTCCTGCGTGTTCCTAACGCTCCCCAACCCCCCCAGCGCCCCATGTGCGACCCGCAAGCGCCGCCATTTTGGGTCCCGGCCACCACGAGGGGAGGAAGGGCGCCGCCATCTTGGACCACCCCAGACCTGTGCGACGCATGGGGGTGGCCATTTTGTCCATCCCGCCGCCATCTTGTGACCCCCCAGCCATGTGCGATGCATGGGGGCAGCCATCTTGTTCACCACCGACTCCATCTTGGACGCCAACAACGGACCCCAGTGTCGACGGCTCCACGGGGTTCGAAGAAGACGCTCAACCATTACAACCACGTCTGGCTTCAATGACGCTGGACCAAGCACGGCCCTGGACGCACCAGACGACGACGACAACGGTGCTGAAAAACGGGCACGAGACACCATGCCTGGTCGACTCCGGGAGCACGGAGAGCTTTATCCACCCCGACACGGTAAGACGCTGTTCTTTGACCATCCGTCCCAGCGCACAAAAGATTTCCCTAGCTGCAGGATCCCACTCTGTACAGATCAAAGGCTTCTGCATAGTTACCCTAACGGTGCAAGGGAGGGAGTTCAAAAACTACAGGCTCTACGTCCTTCTCCAACTCTGCGCCCCCACATTACTGGGATTAGACGTCCAGTGCAATCTACAGAGCCTAACCTTCAAATTCGGCGGCCCAATACCCCCACTCACTATCTGCGGCCTCGCAACCCTCAAGGTTCAACCCCCATCCTTGTTTGCAAACCTCACCCGGGATTGCAAACCCGTCGCCACTAGGAGCAGACGGTACAGCGCCCAGGACCGGACCTTCATTCGGTCCGAAGTCCAGCGGCTACTAAAGGAAGGCATAATCCAGGCCAGCAATAGTCCCTGGAGAGCACAGGTGGTAGTAGTAAAGACAGGGGAGAAGCAAAGGATGGTCATAGACCATAGTCAGACCATCAACAGGTACACACAACTAGACGCGTACCCTCTCCCCCGCATATCCGACATGGTCAATCGGATTGCCCAATATAAGGTCTTCTCCACCGTGGACCTCAAGTCCGCCTACCATCAGCTCCCCATCCGCCCAAGTGACAGCAAGTACACAGCCTGCGAGGCAGAAGGGCGATTATACCATTGCCTAAGGGTCCCATTTGGCGTCACAAACGGGGTCTCGGTCTTCCAACGAGAGATGGACCGAATGGTTGATCAACACGGGTTACGGGCCACGTTCCCGTATCTCGACAATGTAACCATCTGCGGCCACGATCAGCAGGACCATGACGCCAACCTCCAAAAATTCCTCCAGACCGCTAAAGCCTTGAACCTCACGTACAACGAGGACAAGTGCGTTTTTAGCACAAACCGGCTAGCCATCCTGGGCTACGTAGTGCGCAATGGGATAATAGGCCCCGACCCCGAACGTATGCACGCCCTCATGGAATTTCCCCTCCCGCACTGCTCAAAAGCCCTAAAACGCTGCCTGGGGTTCTTTTCATTCTACGCCCAGTGGGTCCCCCAGTACGCAGACAAGGCCCGCCCCCTAATACAGACCACGACCTTCCCTCTGTCGACAGAGGCTTGCCAGGCCTTCAGCCGCATCAAAGCGGATATCGCAAAGGCCACGATGCGCGCCATCGACGAGTCCCTCCCCTTCCAGGTCGAGAGCGACGCCTCCGACGTAGCTCTAGCGGCCACCCTTAACCAAGCGGGCAGACCCGTGGCCTTTTTCTCCCGAACCCTCCACGCTTCAGAAATCCGCCACTCCTCAGTGGAAAAGGAAGCCCAAGCCATAGTGGAAGCGGTGCGACATTGGAGGCTTTACCTGGCCGGCAGGAGATTCACTCTCCTCACGGACCAACGGTCGGTAGCCTTCATGTTCGATAATGCACAGCGGGGCAAAATCAAAAACGACAAGATCTTAAGGTGGAGGATCGAGCTCTCCACCTTCAACTACGAGATCTTGTACCGTCCCGGAAAGCTGAACGAGCCGTCCGATGCCCTATCCCGCGGCACATGTGCCAACGCACAAATTAACCGCCTCCAAACCCTCCACGAGGACCTCTGTCACCTGGGGGTCACTTGGTTCTACCACTTTATTAAGTCCCGCAACCTCCCATACTCTTTAGAGGAGGTCCGTACAGTCACAAGGAACTGCCACATCTGCGCAGAGTGCAAACCGCATTTTTTCAGGCCGTATGGTGCGCACCTGATTAAGGCTTCCCGCCCCTTTGAACGCCTTAGTCTGGATTTCAAAGGACCCCTCCCCTCCACCGACCGCAACATATACTTCCTTAATGTGGTGGACGAGGACTCCCGCTTCCCATTCGCCATCCCCTGCCCTGACATGACCGCGGCCACAGTCATTAAAGCCCTGAACACCATATTCACACTGTTCGGTTGCCCCGCATACGTCCACAGCGACAGGGGGTCCTCCTTCATGCGTGACGAGCTGCGCCAGTTCCTGCTCAGCAACGGTATAGCCTCGAGCAGGACGACCAGCTACAACCCCCAGGGGAACGGGCAAGTAGAGAGGGAGAACGGCACGGTCTGGAAGACCGTCCTACTGGCCCTACGGTCCAGGGACCTCCCAGTTTCACGGTGGCAGGAGGTCCTCCCGGACGCCCTCCACTCCATCCGGTCACTACTGTGTACTAGCACTAACCTAACGCCTCATGAGCGCCTCCTTGTCTTCCCCAGGAAGTCCTCCTCTGGAACGTCGCTGCCGACCTGGCTGGCGGCCCCAGGACCCATCTTGCTCCGAAAACATGTGCGGGCGCACAAGTCGGACCCGTTGGTCGAAAGGGTTCACCTCCTTCACGCGAACCCGCAGTACGCTTACGTGGAGTACGCCGACGGCCGACAGGACACCCCTGCGAGATCTGGCGCCCGCCGGCAACACACACACCCCCCCGACACCAATCACCCCCTTCCTGCCACCGCCGCACCCCGCGACCGCCCCCTTCCCAGGAGGATCGGTCCTCCTCCCAGGCCCGACCAGGAGTGAAGCCCAAGCTGAAACCGTAAGGCTCCCGGAGACGACAACACCGGAACAAGCACCACCACCACCGGGGCCGAGGCGATCGACACGGACGACCAGACTGCCCGACCGACTCGTGGCGTCGATCTAACACTACAATATGTGGACTTTTAACGAGAACATTGTCTTTTTCTCCTGACGATTACTGTAAATAGTTCGAAACAAAAAAAAAAAACCTTGTACATACTGTAATAACATGCGAAAGTTTTCCTCCCAGGACCAGCCTTGTAAACCCTTAGCACCATGCGAAGCATCACCCCGCCGGGTTCATTTTTAACAAGGGGTGAATGTGGTAGTATGCATTAGGGGTCATGTGGGACTGTGAAGCCGTGATGACAGATCCCGGGTCCTGGTTGGACGTTGACCTCGAGCTCCGCCCTGAAGGCGGAGTATAAGTACCAGGAGTCCTCCCCCGCAGGCAGTCTACTACTGAACTGCGGGGGAACAGTCACGCTTAATAAAGCCTCATCGACTTCACTCTATTTGTCTCTCGGAGTCTTTGTGCGCTACACACAGTACAAAGTCTTACAACACCAGGTTAAAGTCCAACAGGTTTGTTTCGATGTCACTAGCTTTCGGAGCGCTGCTCCTTCCTCAGGTGAATGAAGAGGTATGTTCCAGAAACATATATATAGACAGATTATAGACAGACGTGCCAGATCATCGACATGGATACCACCATTACACATGAGAACACCACCTACCAGGTACGCGGTACATACTCGTGCGACTCGGCCAACGTTGTCTACCTCATACGCTGCAGGAAAGGATGTCCCGAAGCGTGGTACATTGGCGAGACCATGCAGACGCTGCGACAATGAATGAATGGATATCGCGCGACAATCACCAGGCAGGAATGTTCCCTTCAAGTTGGGGAACACTTCAGCAGTCAAGGGCATTCAGCCTCTGATCTCCAAGGTAAACATTCTCCAAGGCGGCCTTTAGGACGCGCGACAACGCAGAATCGCCGAGCAGAAACTTATCGCCAAGTTCCGCACACATGAGTGCGGCCTCAACCAGGACCTGGGATTCATGTTGCATTACATTCATCCCCCACCATCTGGCCTGCAAAATCCTACCAACTGTCCTGGCTTGACACAATTCACACCTCTTTAACCTGGGGTTACCCCTTCTCTGGATCTGTAAAGATTTAATCACCTGCTAATGCTCGTATTCCAAGCATTGTCCGGCATCTTTGAATCTGTCTATATATATGTTTCTGGAACACCTCTTCATTCACCTGAGGAAGGAGCAGCGCTGCGAAAGCTAGTGACATCGAAACAACCCTGTTGGACTTTAACCGGGTGTTGTAAGACTTCTTATTGCAATTATTGGAATGCATCGGAATTAATCTCATGTGAATGCAGTGTTACATTAAAGGCTCCAAATTGCCTCTTTCGTTGTTGAGATGCTTCTTACATGCCTCAGCCATTCATTTCTCCTCATGTGGTAATACAGATTCCAGATGAGTACACCTTTAATCAACCTCCCAGTTCTGTAGATCCACTCCTCCTAGAAACCCCAATCTCCCTCTACTGCAGTGCTTTTTCTTAGTTTCACTTTCTGCTGTGCCATTGCTTGAGACTCCTCAGTTTTTATTTCCAGGCCGGCTTCGACCTTCCCTGTGTGACTGTGGAAATCCCTCCCATCGTCCTGGAACAGAATAATGTTTAAGTTTCCCTCCCTCTTATCACCCTCAATCCTCCCTCGGTAATCCTTGATCCCATTGTAATTGTGATTGATATTGCTGTGTTACTCCCTGAGGCATTTGAGGTGGATGTGCCTATGCCCAATGTAGACCATATCCCTCTCCAATGTGAGGCCTACTTTACCGTCACATATAGGGACCCAACCAATCTCTGTGAGACCACTGAGTGCCCGCCCCTATACTACCTGTTCTCCATCTGCAGATGCCTGCCCTGATTGTACCTGGCTGCAGATGGTACAGGCACAATGCCAGAAACACCTCTGACAGCCGTGCGTGAGGTGATGGCCACATCCTGTGCACATTGTGCTGGGCGTGACTGACAGTGGGCTGACATGCCCTCCCCTTCCCTGGACTAAACAAGAACTCTCTTTAGAAGCTCAGTGAAGCAAGCTGAAGCACATCTTCATTCCACAATCCTCCCATTCTGGCTTTGACCTGCTTATGGCCTTTTGTAAGAGATTCTCTCCCAATTCATGTGCCTGAGTACAACCTTTCCCAAGCTTCCCCCTCCCTCCCCCTTGCCTCCAGCCCCTTCCATAGAATCCATAGAATCCCGAAAGGGCAGAAGGAGGCTATTTGGCTCATCGTGTCTGCACTCACACGGTGGCTCGGTGGCACAGCAGCATGGTGGCACAGTGGTTAGCACCGCTGCCTCACAGCACCAGGGGCCCAGGTTCAATTCAGCCTTGGGTGACTGTGAGGAGTTTGTACGTTCATCCTGTGTCTGCATGGATTTCCTCTGGATCCTCTGGTTTCCTCCCACAGTCCAGGGATGTGTAGGTTAAGTGGATTGGCCATGATGAATTGCCCCTTAGTGTCTAGGGATGTACAGGTTAGATTACTGGGTTACGGCTATAGGGGGGAGTGGATCGGTGCAGACTCGATGGGCCGAATTACCTCTTTCTGCACTATAGTGGATTCTATGATTCTATGACTCTCTGAAAGAGCACCCTAGTTAGGCCCACTCCCCTTCCCTATCTATATAACTCCATAACCCCATCTAACCTGCACATCTTTAGACACTAAGCGGCAATTTAGCATGGATCATCGACTTAACTTGCACATCTTTGGACTGTGGGAGGAAGCTGGAGCACCCGGAGGAAACCCATGCAGACACGGGGAAAATGGGTAAACTCCACACAGTCACCGAAGGCTGGCATCAATCCCGGATCGCTGGCGCTGTGAGGCAGCAATGCTAACTACTGTGCCACCGTGCCGCCCTTCCCTCTGTCCTGTTTCCCCCCTGCAGTCAAGTCCTTTCTCTGCAACACATTGTAACCCCTCCTGGTCTGGTGTATAGAACCGTGCCCCTATAAACCCTACTGAAAGTGAAATGGTGCTGCCTGTGAAGCAGGCGTGAAGTCCAATGTGCCGTGAGCGCTGTGTGATGTAAGTTCTGCGAACAAACCTCCAAGTCACACGTGAAGTGCAGGTTGCTAGGTGCACGTTGCTTATATCCGGTTGTGAAACACGCTAGTCTAATTAGACGCCGGTGTGACCTTTTGATTCGACGTGAGAGCTTGGTTCCTGTCCGGATCTTCCTTGATAATGAACCTTCATGATATTTTTAATGTATTCAAGTGGCGTCCCCGACATGGCATGGTGGGAAAATTGTGCCGCCATTGAGGACAGGAGCTGATTCTCACAACCTGGCTTTACGCCAACAAGATACTGACTTTTTCTTTCCTGCGATATTTTCTCCTCCCACCTGCCATGGGATACCGAAATACCATGGGCGGGATTCTCCGCAATCGGCGCGATGTCCGCCGACCGGCGCCAAAAACAGCGCGAATCAGTCCGGCATCGCGCCGCCCCAAGGGTGCGGAATCCTCCGCATCTTGAGGGGCTGAGCCCTCACCTTGAGGGGCTAGGCCCACGCCGGACTGGTTTCCACCCCGCCAGCTGGCGGGAAAGCTTTGGTGCCCCGCCAGCTGGCGTGAAACTGACTTTGTCGTGCGGCGCATGCGCGGGAGCGTCTGCGGCCGCTCACTGCATCCCCGCGCATGTGCAGTGGAGGGGGTCTCTTCCGCCTCCGCCATAGTGGAGACCATAGCGAAGGCAGAAGGAAAAGAGTACCCCCACGGCACAGGCCCGCCCGCGGATCGGTGGGCCCCGATCGCGGGCCAGGCCACCGTGGGGGCACCCCCCGGGGCCAGATCGCCCCGCGCCCCCCCCAGGACCCCGGAGCCCGCCCGCGCCGCCTTGTCCCGCCGGTAAGAGAGGTGGTTTGATTCTCGCTGGCGGGACAGGCATTCCAGTAGCGGGACTTCGGCCCATCGCGGGCCGGAGAATCGCCAGGGAGGGCCCGCCAACCGGCGCGGCACGATTCCCACCCCGCCGAATATCCAGTGCCGGAGAATTCGGCAACCGGCGGAGGCGGGATTCACGCCAGCCCCCGGCGATTCTCCGACCCGGCGGGGGGTTGGAGAATCCCGCCCCAGGGTTCCTGAGGTCTGCCCAAAGCGGGCATTGGATGAACGGCTATGGAGGTACCAAGGGAGGCATGGAGGGGGCATAGGTTTCTAGCAGTCATAGAGGGGAAATGGGATATGGGGGCATGGAGGTGGCATAGAGAATGTAAGCATGGAGGGGGAGGGGGAATGTCATAATTTACACCAGTATATCATGGTGCAGACATACACTGATGGACACACAGTGGGACCAATCAACATACACAACACCACAGCCAATCACCAGTGAGAGCACACGCACTATAAAGACAGGGGGCATTAGAGTTCCCGCTCATTCTAGTAGCAGCTAGCTAGGAGCACAGAGCTCACAGCCTGCAACACAGGCATTCACCATGTGCTGAGTGCATCAACTGGTTAGGACAAGGCAAAGCTCTTTAGTTAAAGCTAGTATCGTATTTACCCACAGTTCAAGTATGTTTAAATAGTTAACCTTTTAATAAAATAGTGTTGCACTACTTCAAGTATTGGTGACCTGTATGTAATCCAGAACACCCAACACATCATGATACCAGGAGTGGTTGCATACTAGCACTTCTTAGACCTATCTGCAAGTGATCTGCCTTCCGCCAGCATTCCGTCATCCTGCAACATGGACAACATCAGCCCGCCGCCGCCGCTCCGCATCGTCGGCAACCTCGGGGCCAACTGGAAGATTTTCAAATAGCGCTTCCAGCTCTTCCTCGAAGCCACGGACAGGGAGGGCGTCTCGGACACCAGAAAGATTGCTCTTCTCCTCTCCAAGGCCGGGGACCATGCCATCCACATTTTCAACTCTCTCACTTTTGCAGATGACGAAGACAAGACAAAGTTCAAAACGGTTCTCCTCAAATTTGACACTCACTACAGCGTAGACGTGAATGAAAGTTTTGAACGCTACGTGTTCCAGCAGTGTTTGCAGGATAAGGACGAACCTTTCCAATCCTTTCTAACGCACCTCCACATCCTTGCGCAATCTTGCAGCTACGGGCCCACCTCCGACTCCATGATACGCGACCAGGTCGTTTTCAGTGTTCAATCGGACCCCCTACGTCAGCAGCTCCTCAAAGTAAAGCAACTCACCCTAGCGACCGCCATCAAGACCTGTGTCCTACATGAAAATGCCACCAGTCGGTACTCCCATATACAAGCGGTTGAAACGGAGCGGCAAGATCCCCATGAGGCGGAACGGGTCCAAGTGATTGAACACCTCCAGGGCCTCAGTCTGGATGAGGGCGGCCATTTTGCGCGCTTTTTGTGGACTCCCGCGCTTGTACGCACCAAACGAGGGGACGGCGACATGGAGGAACGTAATGCGCAGGCGTGCACCACGCATGACCGCACCACGCATGCGCAGTGGCGCAGCGAACGTGCTGACGTCACGACGTGTGGCAACTGTGGCTCCGCCCATTTAAAGCGGCAATGCCCCGCAAAATCTCGACAATGCCTACGATGTGGAAGACTTGGCCACTATGCTGCCTGCTGTCGAGCAGCTCAGCCTTCCAATTCATATCGCTTAAGCCAGCCTCGCAGGAATATTCGGGCAATTCAACCCACGGTCATCGAGTCCGATTCCGACCTCCCACACAGCAGTGACACCGAGGACCCGAAGGCGCCTTTTCGAGTCAGTGTCGTAACGAAAAACAGGCTGTCCCCAAAGCAAAGACACCAGCCGCTGTCGGTATTCAGCATCGATCAGACGATGAGTGGTGTGCCACCCTGACAATCAACCGGTCCCAAATCCGATTCCGCCTGGACACTGGTGCCTCCGCCAATCTCATGGCGTGGTCTGCTTTCCAAAGCCTTCGTGTCAAACCAACCATTCTTCCATCGGCCTGCCAGCTATTGGACTACAATGGCAACATCATTCCTGTTACCGGCTCATGCCAACTCGAAGTGACGCATTAGTCAGGAAAAGCCATCCTTCCTTTCGAGATCGTGGGCTCCTCGAAGGACTCTCTGCTTGGCGCACAGGCTTGAAAGCTGCTAAACCTCGTTCAAAGAGTTTACTCTCTCTCTCCTGATGACACGTCTACCTTCCAGGATGCTGACTTCAGGGCGCAACTCAACGCCATCATCGACCAGCACCGCAACGTCTTCGAAGGCATGGGCATGCTCCCATATATTTCCAAGATCCTACTCAAACAGAACCCACGCCTGTGGTGCATGCACCTCGCAGAGTCCCAGCACCCCTCAAGGACCGGCTCAAGCAGCAGCTGCAGGACCTCCAAGACCAAAGAGTGATCTCCAGAGTTACGGAACCAACCGACTGGGTCAGTTCCATGGTGTGCGTAAAAAAGCCTTCCGGCGAGCTCAGAATCTGCATTGATCCAAAGGATCTGAATCGCAACATAATGAGGGAGCATTACCCAATCCCCAAGCGTGAAGAGATCACATGCGAGATGGCTCGCGCCAAGCTCTTCACCAAACTTGACGCCTCAAAAGGATTCTGGCAAATTCAACTAGACAGATCCAGCAGGAAACTGTGTACCTTTAACACCCCTTTTGGCAGATATTGTTACAACAGGATGCCGTTTGGGATCATATCGACGTCAGAAGTGTCCCACAGGATCATGGAACAAATGATGGAAGGCATTGAAGGTGTTCGTGTCTATGTCGACGACAATCATTTGGTCCACCACCCTGCAGGAGCATATCAGTCGCCTCCAGCGCATGTTCAAATGCATATGGGAGCAGGGCGCCTCAACAGAGCCAAATGCTCCTTCGGCCAGACGGAACTCAAGTTCCTGGGGAACACATCTCCCTGTTGGGTGTGCGGCCGGTGCAGACAAGGTGGCTGCCATCACAGCCATGAAAAAGCCAGAGGACAAGAAGGCGATCCTCTGATTTCTGGGCATGGTCAACTTCCTAGGGAAGTTCATCCCTAACCTCGCCTCTCATACCACAGCTCTCAGGAACCTGGTCAGGAAGAAGACAGACTTCCAATGGCTTCCTGCCCACGAGCACGAATGGAGAGAACTTAAAACCAAACTTACCACGGCCCCGGTATTGGTCTTTTTTGATTCAGCGAAAGAGACAAAAATTTCGACCGATGTCAGCCAATCTGGCATTGGGGCAGTGCTCCTGCAACGCGATGAGGACTCATCATGGGCCCCCGTTGCATATGCGTCACGCGCCATGACCCCCATGGAACAGCGCTACGCGCAGATTGAAAAGGAATGCCTGGGCCTTTTGACTGGTGTCGTCAAGTTTCATGATTATGTGTACGGCCTTCCCCAATTCACCGTCGAGACCGACCATCGCCCGCTGGTCAATATAATACAAAAAGACTTGAACGACATGACGCCTCGCGTCCAGCGCATTCTGCTCAAAATCCGGCGATACGACTTCCAGCTCGTATACTCCCCGGGCAAAGACCTGATCATAGCCGACGCTCTGTCTAGGGCAGTCAACACCCCGTGTGACCCAGCGGGATTCGTCTGCCAGGTTGACGCCCATGTGGCCTTCGTGGCCTCCAATCTACCGGCCACGGATGAACACCTCGTCCAAATTCGCCGCAAGACTGCGGCTGACCCCCTGCTACAGCGTGTCATGTGCCACCTAACAGACGGGTGGCTCAAGGGCCAATGCCCGCAGTTCTACAACATCAGAGACGATCTGGCGGTCGTCGATGGTGTCCTCCTGAAGCTGGACCGCATTGTTATCCCTCACAGCATGCGCCAGCTTGTCTTGGAACAGCAACACAAGGGCCATCTTGGCGTGGAGAGGTGCCGCCGACGGGCCCGAGAGGCAGTGTACTGGCCCAGCATAAATGACGACATCATCAACACAGTGCTCAACTGCCCCACCTGTCAGAGGTTCCAGCCGGCCCAACCACGTGAGACCCTACAGCCCCATGAGTTGGTCACGTCCCCTTGGTCCAAGGTCGGCATCGACCTGTTCCAAGCGCTGGGCAGGGACCATGTTCTGATTGTAGACAATTTTTCAAACTACCCGGAGGTGGTACGTTTGCACGACATCACATCGTCTGCAGTCATCCGTGCCTGTAGGAACACCTTTGCTCGTCAAGGCATCCCACTCACTGTGATGTCGGACAATGGCCCCTGCTTCGCAAGCCAGGAATGGTCCAACTTTGCCAGGAGGTACAACTTTGTGCATGTGACATCCAGTCCCCTGTACCCCCAATCTAATGGCAAAGCGGAGAAGGGCGTCCACATAGTCAAATGGCTCCTCTGCAAGGCTGCCGATGCGGGATCCGACTTCTACCTCACCCTGCTGGCCTATCGCTTGGCCCCACTGTCCAGTCGCCAGCCCAGCTGCTCATGGGTCGCACCCTGAGGACGACGGTGCCGTCCATTCACGTCCCAGACCACGTTCCGGTACTTCAACGAATGCAACTGTCTCGTGCACAGCACAAGGCGGCTCATGACTCCCGTGCAGCTGATCTCCGTGCTCTGGCTCCAGATGACAACGTCCGCATTTATCTTCCGGATGGTGGCTGGACTGCAACTGCTGTGGTTCTTCGGCAGGTGGCTCCCCGCTCGTTCCTAGTTCGTCTACCGGATGGTTCCATTCTGCGCCGTAATCGACGTGCCCTTCGTCTCGTTCCGCGCTTGTTACGTTATCCTCCGCCAGTGCCACGCCCTCCTGTTGTCCCTGACCTGGACTATGCGGAGATTCCGGTTACTCTGCATCCTCCTCTCTCTGACGCAGTCCAGCCCGCTCCTCAGCCGGTGGCTCCTGACCCACCCTTGAGGCGGTCAACCAGAATTCGTCGCCCACCTCAGAGACTTAATTTGTGAACTTTGTGCACTAATGGACTCTCTGGTCTGTTCTGTTCTTCCGTTTAATTGTTCAAGTGGTTTGTATATAGTGTTCATCTCGTTATTTGTGTGACACACAGTTTTTTCTGCACCAGGCACCTTCCCATGTAAATAGCTTAGTTTTATGTACATATGTAGCCACCTAAATTGGCCAACTCCCGATTTAAAATGGCAAACGGCAAAGGCTGATGGGAATGTCAGCCAACATAGACAGAAACCAGCAGCTGCAGGTTTGCTGTGTATTTACCTCTGAAAAGGCCAGACAACATCGATACCAGCGACCATCAGCATAACAAAGTAGCAGCCATCTGCATACTGATGAGCAATCCCTGGGAACAATAAGTAACATTTTGGACACACAAAGCAAAGCCAGACTTCCCGGCGCCAGCAGGAGCCAACACAAAGGAGGTGAACGAGCACCTCAAGACCGCCCATCAATCAGGGAACTGCTCCAGTATTGGAGAAAATCGAACCAAGCGATTGGGACAAAGTCCAATCACTTGGGACCAGGTACAGGGTCCGCCCCGAAAGGCGGGAAGCCCCTGGGGACTATAAGAGTTGAGCCCCAAGTTCAAATCGCTCTCTCTTCACCTCTGTGTCCTGCCCGGGTCACCCAGCAACACGAACCAACATTGACCGTGACCGGTGCAGTGACTCCCGACAAAGTAAGTCTTAATTCAACGCTCGCTACGAGATAGGCGCTCCTAGCTACCAATCCGTACCGACTTCGAATCCCGCAGACTCAGAACCCGAACGTAAGGCCATTTGTTCCCCATACCTGGTGGGCCAGTCCGAAGTTAAGTATAGGCCTGTTAGTTGTAGAAGTAGCTTAGACGTAGAATTTGTGCATGAGTAGCGATTACTGTGTATAATAAATGTGCTTTGATTTGAATCTTACTAATCGGTGTACTGGGTTATTGATCATTACTCGGACTTGGACCTCATGGCGGTATCATAAAGATACCTGGCGACTCGAGAGCAAAGGTCATAAAACAGAGCAACTGAACCAAGGAGAAAATTAACAACACATAGTCCTGTAAATATTTCACACACACGTAGTCAGGAACATTCACCACACACTATTTATTGTCACGCAGGCACATTTTTTTATATAAAAGGGGGGATGTCATAATATATACCAGTATATCATGTTGCATCACACTGATGGACACACAGTGGGAGCAATCAACATACACAACACCGCAGCCAATCACTAGTGAGAGCACACGCACTATAAAGACAGGGGGCATCAGAGTTCTCACTCATTCGAGTAGCAGCTAGCTAAGAGCACAGAGCTCACAGCCTGCAACACAGACATTCACCATGTGCTGAGTGCATCAACTGGTTAGGACAAGGCAAAGGTCTTTAGTTAAAGCTAGTATCGTATTTACCCACAGTTCAAGTATGTTTAAATAGTTAACCTTTTAATAAAATAGTGTTGCACTACTTCAAGTGTTGGTGACCTGTATGTGATCCAGAACACCCAACACATCAGGGAATATGAGGGAGCATGGAGGGTTCATGTGGGGCAAGTGCGGTGAGTGAGTGGGGTTGTGAGATGAGGGGTTGAGGGCCAGACAGTCATTATTAAAACTGGACTGATGCCCCAGTAAACAGAGGTGTGTGCCCCAGCCTGCTGGCCTCACCATCCAGCCGGATGGTGGTGGCTTGACTCTATCCCGTTCCCATCTTCCAATGAAAGTATGGCAGGCGGGAGCTTTAGTAAAGGAGGCAAGTCTACTAGATCGGGAAGTATCCCTGACTTGACCTTTTCACCTCCTCCGGGAAAATCCAGCCTTGATTTTGAACTTTATTAGCTTTTCAAAGTGTTATTTTATTGCCAATAACAATGTTGTCAATACAACCCTTTATTAATATTCTCTGAAGGACTAGTTTAGGATAAATAGATCATTCAGCAATGTACTGAGATAAAACAGATGAAAAAGAAAGAGCATTTGTGCCTTGACCTGTGCTGATTTAGTTAATCCCAGCAAAGGGTGTGATCAAGATGCTATAATTGGATTTGGCAACCCTTAGCTAAGCAGTGAGAAACACAGCTGGGGCACTGGTCTTCATTGCTGTCTATAGTTGTGCCTGTTGAAAAGAATGCAGATTAGATGAGAATAGGTTTTGACAGGAATGTAAAGCTCCACTCTTGAGCAATCGACACAGAGTTTGCCACTGGAATGAGATGCTGAAGCCTCTGGAATAGTACCTCAGCAAGGGAAAAAGTGGAAAAGATTGATGCAGTCAACCTTATTTGAATTGTATGATTATGTAATTATTTTGTAATCTATTCCCAGTCACTAGGCAAACCAATAGATGAAAGAAGTAATCGAATGAATATCACTTATGCACATTGCTGAAATTGCATCATTAAAAAGTCAGAAAATGTAGAAATATACAATGGAAGGCAGAGGTTGACATTTTGCATGGAGATATTTTTGGCAAAACCAACCTGATCCTCCCCACAACATTAATCTTTCTTCATTTTCTGTTTCATTTCTGTTTTCCGGTATTTGCAGTTTAAAAAAATCGATGCAGAATTCTAATAGTTCATCAGCACCACAAGGAGGCATTTAGTGGTAGTGCAGTTTGTAGAACTAAGTTCCCAAAGTGCATTAAATTCCTAAAGCCACAAATGCATTTTAAGTAACGTTTGCAAAAAGGATATACACTGTGACCTTTCTAAAATAAAGGATACTGCATGATGGTTAATTATGATTACATGGCCAACGTGAATCTCCATAATAATAATATTGAGTGGAGTACATCAACTTCTGATTGGAGACAAAGAAAAGTAAGTAAAATTAAAAAGTTAGTCCATGTATTCAATTAAGATTAATTTCTTTGGATAAAACAAAATCTCCAGAATACATTATAATAATCCTGCTGCCTCACAGCACCAGGGACCCGGGTTCAATTCCAACCTTGGGTGACGATCTGTGTGGAGTTTCTACACTCTCCCTGTGTCTGCGTGGGTTTCCTTCAGGTGCTCCAGTTTCCTCCCACAGCACAAAGATGTGCAGATTAGGTGGATTGCTCATGCTAAATTGCCCCTTAGTGTCCAAAAGATTAAGTGGGGTTACTGGGTTATGGTGATAGTTCTTTCAGAGGGTCGGTCAAGCATAAAATCATGTCACCAATGTAGGTCTACGGATTGAATCCTAAGTAGCAATTTAAATCTCTTGGGCTGGATTCTCCGTTTCAGGCTCGAATGGAGAATTCGCGGGAGGTTTACGACCAAAAAATCGGCGGCGACCCCTCACTGATTCTGGGAACGGTGAGGGGCTAGCAGCGGTGCCAAGTGAAACTCCCGGCACCCACGCCGAACACGGCCGGAGTATGGCCGTGTCCTTGGCCGTGCATGCGAATGGCTGACACCCTGCTGCCGTCGCGCCGTCCAACCCCTGCCCACTCCCCATCAGTCCCCCCAGCCCTCGTGGAAGCACCCCCGGCAAGCGGCACAGATGGATCCCGGCCGAGTGTGGCAGCGCTGGACACAGTCCGCAGCCGCCAGGCTGGGTTCCCGATCGCTGAGACCACACGTGTCCCGCGCCGTCGGGAACTCGGCCCATTGGGGCGGAGCATCACGGGAGTGCCTGCCGACGACGCGCCAACGCCATTGCAAAAAGATATTAAGGGTGAAATTATAACTAACTACAATTTTAAAATACAACAATTTAAATTTATATAGTGCCTTGAAAATAATGAAACATCCCAAGTCACTTCATAGGAGCATTGTAAGCAGAGGATAACATTCAGCCACATTCGAAGATATTAGGTCAGATGTCCAAAAGCATTGTCAAATAATTAGTTTTTAAAGGGTGTCTTAAAGGAGGAGAGACACAGAGAAGTGTAGAGGGGAAATTTGAGAGTTTGTTGTCTCGGCAACAGGAGGCACTGCTAACAGTGATGGAGCAATTATAATTGGGACTGCATAGGAGGCCAGAATTAGAGGAGTGCAGATTTCTCGGAGGACTATGGGGCTGGAGGATAAAGACACAGGGAAGGGCAAGGCCTTGGAAAGATTTGAAAGCAAGGATGAAAATTCAAAATCAAAACATTGCTTAACGAGGAGCCAAGGAAGGCCAGCGAGCATGTTGATGATGGGGGAACAGTACCTGCGGTGCATTAAGACACAGGCAGCAACGTTTTGAATGACCTCAAGTTTATGGAGGGTAGAATGTGGTTGGCCAGCCAGGTATGCATTGGAAGAGTTGATTCTAGATATAACAAAGATATGGATGAGGGTTTCAGCAACAGATGAGCTGAGATAGGAACAAAGTTGAGCGATGTTACTGGGTGGATATAGGCAGTGTTAGTGATGGCAAAATATGAGGTTGGAAGCTCATCTCGCAGTCAAATGTAACACAAGAGTTGCAAAGAGACATGCTTGATCTCAGACTTACCAAGGAGATGGATAGAACTGATAGCTGGGGAATGGAGTTCGGAGCAGGAATTGAAAACAGTGCTTACAGTCTTCCCAGTATTTAATTGGAGGAATCTAAATATACAACTTTAAAAGGGCGCAATCCTCCTGCCATGCTGCACTGGAAAAGCATCTCGCCGTGGCGCAGCATGGCTGCTGAAAGCCGGGAGACCTCGCTCCCGGGATCCACCTGGCTTGCAACACCTTGCGTGATTCAACACAATCGCGTGAGACATTGCTGTGGGCGGGATCACTTTTTGGCAAATCTGCATATTAGAGCGAGGCAGTGCGCCTTACTCTGTTGTGCAGATTATCGAGGGACCCGAGGCGTTGGGATTCAATCCCTTTGCCTCGTGGACCTTGGGTGGAACGACACTCATGGGGGTCTCCAAGGGGATCGGAGGCCCCCCAGCTGCATGCCCTATAGGCAGGGTGGTGCCCTGGCACTGCTGGTGCCACCTGGGCACCCTGGCACTGCCAAGATGCCAAGCTGACATTTTTTGCATGCGCGCGATTGGGCTGGGGTTGCCTAGCTTGGGCGTTGGGGGGGTCTCCCTTCCTCCCTCCCTCCCATATTGTGTTTTGGCCGGGGGAGAGGTCGGGGATTCTTTTAGATGCCTCGGAGATCATGGAGTTCTGGCGAGCTGAGCTCCCCTGTACAAAACGGGGCTATGTGCGGCCACGTGTTCCCTGTTCAGGCCCCTTATTCAACTTGAGTTGTGCTGAACAGCCACATGTTTCTCAGCACTGTGAGTGCCAGGAAACCCACGGCTAAATGCGATCGCTCGGTGACTTTGTTCCCTTTGGGAAGATCACACCCTTGAAATTTGACTGCTGGAATGAAACACCAAATATAAAAACTTGTACTTTCTCTGGCTGATTGCTGATAACTCTAGTAAGACAATTGCAAAATAAATAGTTGAGGCATTGAATCGTTGAGAGAAAGCCTTTCAGTCCATCGCCCCTGTGCCATCTGTCTAAGAGCTCTTTCTCCATTGCCTTGCAAATTTCTCCTTTTCAAATATATATCCCTTTTGAAAGTTGCTATTCAATAAGCTTCCATTATCTTTTACAACTATAAAAGAATAATACTCTTATGGTCTCTTGCTAAAAACTAATAATTCCTTGCAGAATTAATATGTAGAACAGAACAGCTTAAAACAGTCATGGGCTATAGGTAAATGAAATATTATATTTGTATGCGGTGCCATTTTAAATTGATAGTAGGCACAATTCAGCAGACTTGAGTTAAAGTCTGCTGAATGGCGCGTTTAGCAATGCTGAGAAACACCCTCCTATTTAACGGCATTTGCCGGGTTTGTTTGGCCTTGGGGAAATTCTCTCTGCCGAGGCCACACTTAGAATGAATCTCCAGAAGGAAATTCCGCGCAGATCGGGGCACCATTTTGTCTGGCTGCCACAATCTTTCCCCCCTCCCCTTTCAGGCTCCCCCTTTTTTGACCCACCTCTCAACCCCCAACCTTGGAGAGGCCCCTGAGAACCCCCCTCACCCCACCTCTACCTGGTACGGTGTTCCCTCCCCCCAGGCCCAATCCCTGGCAGTGCCAACATGGCACCCGGGCACCATGGCACTGCCAGCCTGGCACCATGGCAGTATCCCCGGTACCTTGGCAGTGTGACTCAGGCACCCTGTGACAGTGACAGGATGGCACTCCCAGGGTGTCTGGGAGATTGCCAGGGTGCCAGGTTGGCAGTGTCAAGGTGCCAGAGGGAGAGCCAGGGTGGCACTCTCCCTGTCCCCGACTACCCAAGGATCTCCAATGGCCTGGGAAACCCCCCAGATGCTATATGGATTGGTCCACGCATGTGTGAACCCGTACTAAACAGCGTTCTGTCAAGGTCTCCCAAGTATGGCTGTTGAGTCCCGGCTGAATCCGGCAAACGTATACAGCTTATTTAAATATGCTGATCTGGGTCACGCCCAGTTAGGGTGATATCCAGATTGCAACGTCTCATGCGATTCCGTTGAATCTCGTGATCACAAACCTCATGAGAGGTCTCTCACGAGATTCAAGGGCCTCGTCCCGACACACCAGGTCGGGTAATAAGAGACCGCTGAATCACGGCCATTATTTAAATTGACAATTTAAAGGTATTCACACTAATAATATTATGTTGCCCATACATGTCAACATATCTTTATCAACGTAATTTTATGGACTGAGTTTAATCAGTTTATGACTAGCAAAAGAAATATAGGGACTCCATCTTCCACACTACACATATACTCTGAACTCACATTCCAGGCTACCTTTGGCAGAAGTGTAGCAGCTAACAAATAGCTTTGGTCTTCAAAATACTCTTCCAACAACGTTATCTCAAATGACCTTTACTTGTACTTGTAGGAAATCTTTTAAGGTAAGAAAAATGTCTGTGTAGGAAGTCCCTTGTGTGCAGATATGCAGTTCATTGAGCATGTATTCCAATCAGATTATGTTTTATGGTCTACTGGAGCAGTCACTTGCATGGGGCCATTGTTAAATCAGACTGACAGGCTGGGATAGTTTGAAGTCATGACATTAACATTGAAATCCTGGAGAAATCCATAGCCTTTTCACCTTTTTCATCTGAAGCAGACAATCTGAGAATAATAAATAATATTTGCATTTATATAGTACCCCATTGCTTTAAAATGTCTGAAAATCTTTCATACAAAAATGATTTTGAGTGCAATGGTTGTTATTAAATAAGAAAAGTGCCCTTGGAAAACAAGGGTGCTGATGAAATAAAGAGAAATGCAAATTTTAGATTCAGTTGGGTTCGGAATGACAATCAAAATGGAATAAAGAAATTATCAGTGACCAGGGAGATCTTAGAATCATAGAATCCCTACAGTGCATCGAGTCTACACCAACCCTCTGAAAGAGCACCCTATCTAGGCCCACTCCCCCACCCTATCCCTGTAACCCCACCTAACCGTTGGACATTAAGGAGCAAATAAGCATGGCCAATTCACCTAACCTGCACATCTTTGGACTGTGGGAGGAAACCGGAGCACTCGGAGGAAACCCATGCAGACACGGGGAGAACGTGCAAACTCCACACAGACAGTCATCCGAAGACAGAATTGAACCCGGGTCCCTGGCACTGTGAGGCAGCAGTGTGCCACTGTGCTGCCCAAATTCCAGATATTCTATTGAATTCGAATTTCACCATCTGCGGTGTGTGATTTGACATCCGGGTCCCCAGAGGATTACCCTGGGTCTCTAGATTACCAGTCCAGTGAGAATGCTACTACGCCATTGTCTCCCCTGGTGAAACAGTAATATCACTAGCCTAATAATCCAGAGGCCCAAATTATTGTTTTTGAGACATGGGTTCAAATCCTCCCATGACAGCTGGTAGAATTTAATTTGATTGATCAAAAAATCTGAGGTTTAAAGCTCGGGTTGAATCTTCACTGGTGGGGGGGGGAGAGGGGGGGGGGTAAATAATATGCCGGAGCAGCCTTAATGAGGCAATTGTTGAACCTTTGCCCCCACCTTCCCTCCCCCCTCCAGAAAAAGGGTGTCCCATCCTCGAGAGCTGCCAGCCAATTAGCCAGCAACTGCAGTAGCAAGAGAAGGCCGAAGGCCAAACCCCCCCCCCCCCCCCCCCCCCCCCCCACCGGTGTCTCAGTAATCGTCACCATGAAACTATCATTGATTGTTATAAAAACTCACCTAGTTCATTAGAGTACATTAGGGAAGAAATTCTGCTGTCCTTACCTGGTCTGGCCTCTCTGTGACTCCAGACCCACAGCAATGAGGCATATTAAATGCTGGCCTTGCCAGTGATGGCCATATCCCGTGGGGGAATAAAATAAACCTGTGTCAATACAGTGCACAAAACATGCACCCCATATCCGTGACCACTAATAGAAACTGACTTTATTTATATATTTTTCTGAATGAAAGGATGTAAGGTCACAGATCTGGCATATTACACATCCCGTCCTCCCTCTACTTTGGTCCAAAACTGTGCCTCAATTTCAAAGTCCAGAAAGAACCCTCTGCTGCCATAGAGTTGTAGTTTGCTTTCCCCCCACATCATACATTCCTCTAGAAGATACTGATAATACAGTGTTAAATTAGGCGTGGCACTTTGAGATGAAGCTCATGAAGAGCTGGATTGAGTGTGTGCAAATTAATTTCATGCTGAACCTTTAAAAATAACAGGCAGAGAAGTATTTCATCTGAATGGTTTGAACTCAAGCCTCAGCTTGTTTTTAATGCACCAAGTCCCTTGTGGAATCAATTCTGTTACAGGGGAAATCCTAACAAGCCTCTAACCTTCTTCCAACTTGCAGATAGAAGGCAAAATGTCTCCTTCTTCCCTAGTTAGTACACAATAATGCTTCCGTTTATACATAGATATAACTTTCCCTTGTTTCACTAAAGATCAAAGCCGCATTATTTGAATTTAAATGGAAATATTCCTACCAGAAGCTCCATATGAAAATAAACACAGGATTAAAAATGAATTGAAAGTGCTATTTGTATCTTCTTGAGTTCTTTTATTCATTATTAATGTAAAATGATCACCTAACCAATTATGAACTTTCTTGGGCTCTTAATCATTTTTAATGTCTATATACTTACCATTACAATTTAAATCACTGTTCAAACATAAATCTATATCTAAACATTTTAATGAATGATGCAAGTAGCAGCCACTTGAGCAGTTCCCCGAGGAATATTCAAATACGCTGACCCAATTTTTGCAGAAACAGGAACAGTGAAACGGATTGCAAAATGTAATTTTTAGATACCATGGCTCCCCCTAGAGCATAAATGAATCACTGACTTTTTTCATGCTTCTGAGCCACATGCACAAGTTTCTGCCTGTGCCCAGTTACCTTGTGAACCACCCAATCATTCTGGCAGAACTGTTGGAACCATCTTGTCAGAAACTTGGCAAACTCAACAGCACAGAAGTGTTACAGTGGGTTTATTCAGCACATGGGAAAGTCAGGAAAATAGGATGGGTTCGGATAAAAAGTTCAAATTCGAGGAATGAAGAAAGACTTAGGGAGTATCAAATAATAACTAGTTAGCAAATAAACATTTATTCTGATTTTACATTCTTTTTGCCAGGTGTAACACATGCCTACATTTGTCGCTGATTTCCATAGCAAATTGAAATACAAAACCATCACAGTTATTTATTTTAAACCCCTCATTCTGCCCATCCCTAAGACTTTTGAATTGCATCCAAATAGTATTAGCTGTCTTCATGCCCCAAATTACAGAAACTCTCATCCAAGCCTTCAGCTCTCCCAGGCTCAACTTTCCCAATGGGTTTCTTTGCCAGCATTATAATTTCCACTCTATTCATTCAGGCCTCCTCCTGTGGTGTTACCTGCTTGGTCGATAACATGTGTTACTCAATCCTTGGTTGATGGTGAGGTCCTCTGAATCTTGTTGAAGAAGACTTGAACTTGTCCAGTAACAACAAAGATTTATTGAGTAACTATAACTATTAATGCATGAGCTCTTTACCTTAACATGGAAACTAAGAATTGGTTAACAAGATTTAACAATTATAACTAAATGTAACTCCACTAACTATGTGATTCTGATGTTACCCTGTTCACAGCACACCCACGAGAGAGCCTGAGAGACCCAATGTGGCTGCCTTTTATACCCCTGTTGGTCCAGCCCTCTAGTGATCATGTGGTGCTGCTATCTACCCATTAACCCCTTGTGTGCATGCACCTACAGAGATCACTACACTCCCCAAGCATTCTTTCCAGCTCTAGATTCTGCTTATTTGTTATCCCTGTCCGTGATTCAAGGGGACAAAAATAGAGTTCCGTTTTGGGTGTGTTTAGTGGGGTGTTTCTTGGCGCCTGAAAGGTCGAGAAAGACCCTGCTATTACACAACACTTTGCCGGTTTTTTGAGCCTCGACGAGTGATGCCCCGTCGTGGCCGCACTCACATCACATCATTTCCTGCATAATGAGCTCAGCTCACCAGTGCAGGAAGATGACTTGTGAATCAGGGCGCCATTTTTAAAGGCAGCCCCAATCTTTCACTCAGCGACCCCGCTGTGGCCTCCACCCACCACTGCACCCAACTGCACCCAACGTACATAGAACATACAGTGCAGAAGGAGGCCATTCGGCCCATCAAGTCTGCACCGACCCACTTAACCCCTCACTTCCACCCTATCCCCGTAACCCAATAACCCCTCCAAACCGTTGTGGTCACGAAGGGCAATTTATCATGGCCAATCCATCTAACCTGCATGCCTTTGGACTGTGGGAGGAAACCGGAGCAACCGGAGGAAACCCACGCAGACACGGGTAGAACGTGCAGACTCCGCACAGACAGTGACCCAGCGGGGAATCGAATCTGGGACCCTGGCGCTGTGAAGCCACAGTGCTAACCACTGTGCTTACCTTTTCTGGGGTCCTCGAGCCCAACCCCCCTCACTCCACCTCTTACCCCAGGTCCGGCCCCTGACATGGGCAACCTGGCGCCTGGGCACCTTGGCACTGCTAGTCTGCCAGCCTAGCAGTGCCACCCGAGCACCCATTTTCATAAACTGTGTTCAAAATTTTAAAGTACTGTCTGAAGGTTTATAACATACTGGAGCATGACACGTCTCCACCACATGGGAGAAAAAAAATTGGAATGGTGATTTTTTTCAACATGGCTTCCTTGTGAAGAAAAAGAAAGATTTACACATTCACTTCTTCACACACACTCTGACTTTAAGATCTAGTAATTTGATATAGGTACAGGTTCATTGTCACATTCCTTTTTAATAAAAATCCTCGATTACATATCATCCAATGAACATTTATTAATATCAGACATGGATTCGGGAATGGCCCCTCTCCCAGACTTATGAATCTCAAGGCAGTTAACAGTTGGGAAAAGTTCACAATCCGTATTGGTTCCTCGGGAGGGCTCAGATATCATAAGGCTGAATTCTGTTTAGAAGCTTGTGATATGTAAATTATTCTGACTGCATTATTGTGATGGCTGACCACCGCCACCTTCTCAAGGGCAACTAGGGCTGGGGTAGTAAGTGCTGACCGAGCCAGCAACGCCCACTTCCATAAAAATGAATTTTAAAAACCTCTTCTCTACTCTCCTTTCCTTTGGAGCTAATTTCTGTTCCATCTACCTCATTCCTATCCATCCCTTGCTGGTAAGACTTGCTAGATCCATATTTACTTTGTTTTAAATATTTATAGGTTAAATCGTAGTCGGCAGCCACAATAGTTAAGTCTTGTGGTAGTCACCACTGATGTATATATTGTATATAGAGGATGTCGGTGTAGGTGCTTTACGGTAAGGCCCTGTACTACAGGTACGGGGGTAGTTCCCTGCCTGCTGGCTCCACCCAGTAGGCGGAGTATAAATATGCATGCTCCTCGTACAGCAGCCATTTCGCCAGCTGCTGTAGGAGGCCCCACATATTAGTGTAATAAAGCCTCGATTGCATCCAACTCTCGTCTTTGTGTAATTGATCGTGCATCAATTTATTACACTAAGTTTTCAGAAGATGGACCTCCGCATCAAGCCGGATCGCTTGCAGCTGCATTCGCAATCAGACAACGCCAAAAAGGACTTTGAACATTGGCTAGCCTTTTTCAAAGCATACAGAGCAGGTTTGTGCCAGACCCAATTCCAGAAGCTCGGAAGATTCAGATCCTTTATACGTGGCTGAGCTCCAACATCTTTCCACTTATCCAGGACGCGCCGACCTACGCAGATGCCATGGCGCTACTGAAGGAAAACTACGCTCAGCGGACTAACACGCTCTACGCCAGGCACCTCCTCTCCACTCGTCGTCAACCTCCTGGTGAGTCAGTGGAAGATTTCTGGCGTGCCCTGATTCCCTTAGTTAGAGACTGTGACTGTCAGGCTGTCTCGGCCACGGAACACTCGACCTTGCTCATTGTTAAGTAATGGGTTAAGAGACATTGCAATTAGTTGTCTCATTTATGTTACGTATCCATTAATTGACACTGATATGTAAAGGGGCTTCAGGTGGCCTCTGTCAGGTGATGTATAGTGAGCGTTTTGTGCAAAGCTGTTGGAATGAAATAAATGGGTGTTTGTGAAAAAGGAACAGAACTTTAGACTCTTCATATCACAGCAACTAAAACGTCTAACACTCATGAGAGACACTTTTGTTACGGGGATAGGGTCTGATTACATCCGCCACGCTCGACCTCGCGGAAACCAAAAAGCTAACGCTCTCGCTTATGGTCACTTCGCGCAACATCCAGGCCTACGCCACCGACCGCGGGGGTAGTTCCCTGCCTGCTGGCTCCGCCCAGTAGGTGGAGTATAAGTATGCATGCTCCTCGTACAGCAGCCATTTCACCAGCTGATGTAGGAGGCCACACATCTTAGTGTAATAAAGCCTCGATTGCATCCAACTCTCGTCTTTGTGTAATTGATCGTGCATCAAGTGTCTGACTTTCCTAACCCTTTGTTCCTCGATGTGAGCTTTGAGACTGTATGGGAGACATTTTTATCAGTCCGCTAGCAGTACTATTTCTCTTAACCCTTTGTAGGTGTAGGAAATACTTAGAGCTCGGATGCCACCACTCAAAAGCTAACTGTGTTCAAAATGTTTGAGTATTGTCTGAAAGTTCATACACGGTAGCACAGTGGGTAACACTGTTGCTTCACAGCTCCAGTGTCCCAGGTTCGATTCCCGGCTTGGGTCACTGTCTGTGTGGAGTCTGCATGTTCTCCCCGTGTCTGCGTGGGTTTCCTCTGGGTGCTGCGGTTTCTTCGCACAAGTCCTGAAATACTTGCTGTTAGGTAATTTGGACATTCGGAATTCTCCCTCAGTGTACCCAAACAGGCACCGGAATGTGGCGACTATGGGCTTTTCACAGTAACTTCATTGCAGTGTTACTGTAAGCCTACTTGTTACAATAAAGATTATTAGAATAAATTTGAGCATGGCCCTTGTCTATACCTCGGTTACCTCCAAACATGCCTATTCCCATGCTGTCCTGGCCAGCCTCCAATTTTCCACTTTTTAAATTTGAGTTCAACCAATATTTTGTTGCCTGTATCCTAACTTATCCCAAGTTCTGTTCACCCCTTTGAGAATTCTGTTTGCCCAATTCTGATTTATTGTATATCTCCTATTTAAAAAAATATTTTTATTAAAGTTTTCCCATTTTAACAAATAACGCAACAAATCATCAGGATTGGGACAGCACAGCATAAATGACCCAACATGCATAAATATAGAAGAGGACAGGAGAACATCAATATAGTTGTTCAGCATAACCACTGAACTTGGTGACTCTGCATGGACCAATAGATGCACTAGAGAGACAGGGAGAGGAGGATAAGGCTGTTACGACCATCTGGACTAGTGTATGGTCAATTCCAGCCCCACTTGACCCGGAGTCGTAATAGAAGTCAAATTAGATTTTATTTTAAAATACCTGATGACCTTGGCTGAGCCCAATAAACTGCAGTCACCAGGTTTGTAACTTTAACACAAGTAATCTTTTATTATGTACAGTATAATAATTAAACTGACTGAAAAAATATAACTGATTATCTACCACACCTTTCCGAACCCCCTCCTTTCTATCCCCACTCCCCATACACACACATGGACAAACAATACAGTAGGGAAAGGATGATTGAGAGGTAAAGAAAATGTTCATAAAATAAAAGGAAAAGGATCTTTAATGCACTGGGATGACTTCTAGCTAATGTCTTTCTGTAGGTTAGGCCTTCAGTTGAGCACTTTCTTTTCCTTCAGCTTGTCATGATCTTCAGTGCAGACCCATGAAGACAGGAGGTAACTGGCAGCAGAGAGAGGGAGAAAACACAGCTCCTCTTCCTTCGAGGAACCAGAGGCATTTGGCAAAGTTTTCTACTTTTTCTGTTGATCATTTCAGGTTTACAGCAAGGACACTCACTGGTTTTAGAACTTAAACCAGCTATTTCAGCAAGAGAGAGAGAGAGAGACTGTTCCTTCTCCTTCCAAATTCTAACCACTTCGTCCAAGCTCTCTCAGAAAGCATCACACAGGAATCAATCACTTACTGTTGTCAGGCAGAACAATGGCCATGGCCAACCCACTGGTTGCCAGCCAACCAATCGAACCAACTTCCTCCAAATGTTTTTAAAAAATTTTTAATTAAAGGTTTTCATAAAATATCAATAACAAAATGAGAAAGAAAAAAGAACCCAACAGGGTTAAGTACAAAACACAATCTAAAAAAGCAACCCCCCAAACCCCTCCCCCCCTGTACATAAATAATAAATTAACATTAATACCCCGACTTAACACAACAGGTGTATACACCCCCTCAGACCCTCCAGTGTAAATAACATAAACAAAAATAAAGTACCCCCCCCCCCCCACCCCCCTACCCCCGGCCCGAGCTGCTGCTGCCATTGACCAATGTCTATCGTTCTGCCAGGAAGTCTAAGAACGGTTGCCACCGCCTAAAGAACCCTTGTACCGACCCTCAAGGCGAATTTCACCCTTTCCAATTTAATGAACCCTGCCATATCGCTGATCCAGGATTCCACGCTTGGGGGCCTTGCATCTTTCCACTGAAGGAGAATCCTTCGCCGGGCTACCAGGGATGCAAAGGCCAGCATTCCGGCCTCTTTCGCCTCCTGCACTCCCGGCTCCTCTGCCACCCCAAATATTGCGAGTCCCCAGCCCGGTTTGACCCTGGATCCTACCACCCTCGACACCGTCTTCGCTACGCCCTTCCAAAATTCCTCCAGCGCTGGGCATGCCCAGAACATATGGGTGTGATTTGCTATGCTCCCTGAGCACCTAACACACCTGTCCTCACCCCCAAAGAACCGGCTCATCCTTGTCCCGGTCATGTGTGCCCTGTGCAGCACCTTAAACTGTATGAGGCTGAGCCTCGCGCACGAAGAGGAAGAGCTCACCCTCCCTAGGGCATCTGTCCACATCCCCTCTTCGATCTCCTCTCCCAACTCCTCCTCCCACTTACCTTTCAACTCCACCACCGAGGCTTCCTCCTCCTCCTGCATCATCTGGTAAGTTTCCGAGATCTTCCCGACTCCCACCTCCCCCCCCCCCCCCCGAGAGCACCCTGTCCTGTACTGTGTGTGGCAGTAGCCGCGGGAATTCCACCACCTGCCGTCTGGCAAACGCCCTTACCTGTAATTACCTGAAGGTGTTCCCCAGGGGGAGCCCGTACTTCTCCTCCAACTCACCCAAGCTCATGAACTTCCCGTCCACAAACAGGCCCCCAACCTTTGTATCCCTGCCCTGTGCCACCCTGAAAACCCTCCACCTGTTCTTCCTGGGGCAAACCGGTGGTTCCCCCATAATGGGGTCCACGCCGAGGCCCCAACTTCCCCCCTATGTCGCCTCCACTGCCCCCACATTTTGAGGGCCACCACCACCACCAGGCTCGTGGTATACCTCCTTGGAGGGAGCGGCAGCGGCGCCGTTGCCAGCGCCCCCAGACTCGTACCCACACAGGACGCCGTCTCCAGCCTCTTCCATGCAGCCCCCTCCCCCTCCATCACCCACTTGCGCACCATCGTCGCATTGGCGGCCCAGTAGTACCTACAGAGGTTGGGCAGCGCCAGCCCCCCCTATCTCTACTCCGCTCCAGGAACACCCTTCTCACCCTCGGCGTCCCTTGCGCCCACACAAACCCCATTATATTCCTGTTAAAAATTATACCGCCTGAAAAAAGCCTTCGGGATAAACATGGGGAGGCACTGGAACAGGAACAAAAGCCTTGGGAGCACCGTCATTTTGATTGACTGCACCTTACCTGCCAAGGACAGCAGTGTGGTAATACCAGGTATTGCGGTACATGAGAGGTGGATAACCATTGGTTAGACCCAGGGGTCTACCATTGGCTGATGTACGTAGCTCCGCCCTGAGAGGCGGAGTATAAGAACCAATGCCGTCCCAGCAGCCTTCACTTTCTGTATCAAAGCTGCTGGGGAAGAGTTCTAGCAGATTAAAGCCTTCAGTTATGAATCACTTCGTCTTGAGAGTAATTGATTGCGCATAAATTTAATCTGCTACAACTTCAGTTGGAAGGATGGATCTCCGTATCAAACCGGAGTGCCTTCAGCTCAGCCCCCACGCGGACAACTCTGCTGCTATTTTCAAACATTGGCTGGCGTGCTTTAAGGGCTACCTCGACACGGCCGCCGACACCCCTACGGAAGGACAAAAGATGCATCTCCTACGCTCACGGGTCAGCCCTGGGGTCTACCCTCTTATCGAGGAGGCGGAGAATTATGCTGCCGCGATCGAGCTGCTAGAAGGACATTATATCCGCCCTGTGAACCAGGTCTACGCTCGTCGCCTGCTGGTGACTAGGAGGCAAAGCCCCGAGGAAACGTTGGAAGACTTCTACCGGGCGCTGCTGGTGCTGGGCCGAAACTGTGGCTGCCCGCCAGTTTCAGGGAGTGAGCACATGGAACTTTTGATCAGGGATGCTTTCGTGGCAGATATGACCTCCCCCGATATCCGCCAAAGGCTCCTAGAAATGGACACTCTGGGACTTATAGAGGCACTGGCCCTGGTAGGGCCCATGGACGTTGCCTATAAAAACGCGCCGTCCTTTGCACTCGATCGTGCGGCGGCCCCCTGGGCTGCGTGGCACCCCGTAGCGGCAGCCCCTCAGACCTTTCCCCTGACCCCGCAAGCCTGCGCAGCGAGACGGCCCGCTAACGCCGCCGGACACCGCTGTTTCTTCTGCGGGCAGGCGAATCATCCCCACCCGCGCTGCCCGGCCCGCACCGCCACCTGCAAAGGGTGCGGCAAGAAGGGCCACTATGTGGGGGTCTGCCAGGCCTGAGCTGTGGCCACGGTCTCCAGCCACTATCGGCAATCCCCCTTTCAGGCCCCGACCGCCCAGCGCTCACCGCCACCCTATCGGCAACCGCCCTCTCAGGCCCAGACCGCCCAGCGTTCACCGCCACCCCCCTATCCTAAGGCCACGTGTGACCCGCGGGCGTGGCCATCTTGACCCCCGGACACCACGCTGGACGGGAGGGCGCCGCCATTTTGTCCCTCGCCGCCGCCATCTTCTTCATCCCCGGACACCATGTGCGACCCATGGGTGACGCCATCTTGGATGGGGCCCCAGGTCCCCAGCACAGCCGACTACATGCTGCCCAACCAGAATTCTTAATTACTTCAGCTGGCCTCGGTGACTCTGGACCAGAGTCGTCCCCGGACGCTTGCAACAGCTACAACGGCGATCTCCATCAACGGCCACGAGACGTCGTGCTTGATTGACTCTGGGAGCACAGAAAGCTTTGTTCACCCTGACACGGTAAGGCGCTGTTCTCTTGTCACCCATCCCGTAAATCAAAGGATCTCCCGGGCCTCCGGGTTACACTCGGTGGAGATAAAGGGGTTCTGCCTAGCGAACCTCACTGTCCAAGGCAGGGAATTCCACAATTTCCGCCTGTACGTCCTGCCGCACCTCTGCGCAGCCACCCTCCTTGGGCTGGATTTCCAGTGCCATTTGCAAAGCCTGACTTTTGAATTCGGCGGCCCTATACCCCCCCTTACTGTCTGTGGCCTCGCGACCCTTAAGGTCGATCCGCCTTCCCTGTTTGCGAACCTCACCCCGGATTGCAAACCCGTCGCCTCCAGGAGCAGACGGTACAGTGCCCAGGACCGGACCTTTATCAGGTCAGAGGTCCAAAGGCTGCTGAGGGAAGGGGTCATCGAAGCGAGCAACAGTCCCTGGAGAGCTCAAGTAGTGGTGGTAGAGACCGGGGAGAAGCATAGGATGGTCATTGACTACAGTCAGACCATCAACAGGTTTACGCAGCTGGATGCGTACCCTCTCCCCCGTATAGCTGACCTGGTGAACAGGATCGCGCAATACAAGGTTTTCTCCACGGTGCATCTCAAGTCTGCCTACCACCAGCTACCCCTCTGTAATGGTGACCGCCAGTACACTGCCTTCGAAGCAGATGGGCGGCTCTATCACTTTTTAAGGGTTCCCTTCGGTGTCACAAACGGGGTCTCGGTCTTCCAGCGAGAGATGGACCGAATGGTTGACCGGTACGGCTTACGCGCAACGTTCCCGCATCTGGATAACGTCACCATCTGCGGCCATGACCAGCAGGATCACGACGCCAACCTCCGCAAATTTCTCCAGACCGCGAAAATCCTTAACCTGACATACAATAAGGATAAATGCGTGTTTAGCACCGACCGTCTAGCCATTCTCGGCTATGTAGTGCGAAGTGGAGTCATAGGCCCCGACCCTGAGCGCATGTGCCCCCTCATGGAGTTCCCCCTCCCTCACTGCCCCAACGCCCTAAAGCGCTGCCTCGGGTTCTTCAGCTATTACGCACAGTGGGTCCCCAACTACGCAGACAAAGCCCGACCCCTGATCCAGTCCACTACCTTCCCCCTGTCGACGGAGGCCCGCCAGGCCTTCAGTCGCATCAAAGCAGACATTGCAAAAGCCACGATGCGCGCCATCGACGAGTCCCTCCCCTTCCAGGTCGAGAGCGATACGTCAGACGTAGCTCTGGCGGCCACCCTCAACCAAGCGGGCAGGCCCGTGGCCTTCTTCTCCCGTACCCTCCATGCTTCCGGAATTCGCCACTCCTCGGTCGAAAAGGAGGTCCAGGCCATAGTAGAAGCTGTGCGACACTGGAGGCATTACCTGGCCGGCAGGAGATTCACTCTCCTCACGGACGAACGGTCGGTTGCCTTCATGTACGATAATGCACAGTGGGGCAAGATTAAGAACGACAAGATCTTGCGGTGGAGGATAGAACTCTCCACCTACAATTACGAGATCTTGTACCGTCCAGGGAAGCTAAACGAGCCTCCTGATGCCCTGTCCCGCGGCACATGTGCCACTGCACAAGTGGACCGCCTACGATCCCTCCACGAGGACCACTGCCACCCGGGGGTCACTCATTTTTTTCATTTTATCAAGACCCGCAACCTGCCCTACTCCATCGAGGAGGTCAGGACCGTCACCAGGGACTGCCAAATCTGCGCGGAGTGCAAACCACACTTCTACCGGCCAGAGAGGGCGCACCTGATAAAGGCTTCCCATCCCTTTGAACGCCTCAGCATGGATTTCAAAGGCCCCCTCCCCTCCATCGACCGCAACACGTACTTCTTGAACGTGATTGACGAATACTCCCGGTTCCCATTCGCCATCCCCTGCCCAGACATGACCACAACCACCGTCATCAAGGCCCTCCAGGGTATCTTTACATGGTTCGGTTTCCCCGCATACATTCACAGTGATAGGGGGTCCTCCTTTATGAGCGATGAACTGCGTCAATTCCTGCTCAGCAAGGGCATCGCCTCGAGCAGGATGACAAGTTACAACCCCCAGGGAAACGGGCAGGCAGAGAGGGAGAACGGAACGGTCTGGAAGACCGTCCTGCTGGCCCTACGGTCCAGGAATCTCCCAGTCTCCCGCTGGCAGGAAGTCCTCCCGGTGGCCCTCCACTCCATCCGGTCACTGCTCTGTACAACCACAAATCAGACACCTCATGAACATCTCCTTGTTTTCCCCAGGAAGTCCTCCTCCGGGACCTCGCTCCCAACCTGGCTAGCGACACCTGGAACTGTGCTGCTGCGGAAACATGCGAGGGCGCACAAGTCGGACACGTTGGTCGAAAGGGTCCACCTGCTGCACGCCAACCCCCAGTACGCCTACGTAGCGTTCCCTGATGGCCACCAAGACACTGTCTCCCTTCGGGACCTGCGCGTCGGAACCCCACGCGCACCCAAACCATTGCCCCCACCACCACCCTCCCCACAGCACCTAACTGGAGGGTCAGTACTCCTGCCGCCCCTGCCTAAGCCCGGACACACACCGACGCCCCCTACAGGTGCTTTCCCCCCCTGTCCACCTTTTGCCCCAACAGCGCCGCCTCGGGGTGACGAAGCTGCCTGGGAGGACGACATCACGCTCCCGGAGTCGCAACTGCCGGGACCCCCATCAGAATCACCGCCGAAGCTCAGACGCTCCAGAAGGACGACCAGGCCACCCGATCGACTGATTGCTGCAGTATGAACACTTTTTTATTACCCTCGACATCACGGTACCTCCATACCTGGTCATACCATGCGAAAGGCGACTATTAATGCTGGCCATCACCCCGCCGGACTCTTTTTTAACAGGGGGTGAATGTGGTAATACCAGGTATTGCGGTACCTGAGAGGTGGATGACCATTGGTTAGACCCAGGAGTCTACCATTGGCTGATGTACGTAGCTCCGCCCTGAGAGGCAGAGTATAAGAACTAATGCCATCCCAGCAGCCTTCACTTTCTGTATCAAAGCTGCTGGGGAAGAGTTCTAGCAGATTAAAGCCTTCATTTATGAATCACTTTGTCTTGAGAGTAATTGATTGCGCATCAAGGGGCAATGCGTCCCACCTCTTGAACTCCTCCTCCATTTGCTCCACCAGCCTTGTAAAGTAAAGCCTGTGCAGGGCCCCCCAGCTCCTGGCCACCTGGAGCCCCAAATATCTGAAGCTGTTCTCCGCCCTTTTTAGTGGGAGCTCGCCAATCCCCCTCTCCTGGTCCCCTAGCTGAACTACGAACAGCTCACTCTTCCCCATATTGAGCTTGTACCCTGCAAAGTCCCCAAATTCCCTAAGGATCCTCATTACCTCTGGCATTCCTCCCACCGCGAAGAGCAAGGGGGACAGGGGACACCGCTGTCTTGTCCCTCGGTGCAACCAAAAGTACTCGGACCTCCTCCTATTTGTGGCCACACTCGCCATCGGGACCCCATACAACAGCCTAACCCCCCTGACAAACCCCTCCCCAAACCCGAACCTCTTCAGCACCTCCCACAGGTACCCCCACTCGACCCTATCGAAGGCTTTCTCAGTGTCCATCGCCACCACTATCTCCGCCTCCCCCTCCCTCGCCGACATCATGATAACATTCAAAAGCCTCCGCACATTCACGTTCAACTGTCTCCCCTTCACAAACCCCGTCTGGTCTTCATGGATGATCTGCGGCACACAATCCTCAATCCTCGTGGCTAAGACCTTCGCCAGCACCTTGGCATCTACATTTAGCAAGGAAATCGGTCTGTAAGACCCACATTGCAGGGGATCCTTGTCCCGCTTCAGGATCAAGGAGGTCAGTGCCCGGGACATCGTCGGGGGTAAAGCCCCTCCTTTGCCTCATTAAAGGTCCGAACTAACAGCGAGCCCAACAGGTCCATATATTTTTTATAGAACTCGACCGGGAAACCTTCCGGCCCCGGTGCCTTCCCCGCCTGCATGCTTCCTATCCCTTTGATCAGCTCCTCCAGCCCAATCGGGGCCCCCAGTCCCACCACCAGTCCCTGTTCCACCTTTGGAAACCTCAATTGGTCCAGGAAACGGCCCATCCCTCCCTCCTCCCGTGGGGGCTCGGATTGGTACAATTCCTTGTAGAAGTCCCTGAAGACCCCATTAATGCCAACCCCACTCCGCACCATGCTCCCTCCCCTGTCCTTAACTCCCCCGATCTCCCTAGCTGCGTCCCGCTTCCGAAGCTGATGCGCCAGCATCCAGCTTGCCTTTTCCCCATACTCGTAGACCGCCCCCTGGGCCTTCCTCCACTGCACCTCCGCCTTCCTGGTGATCACCAGGTCGAATTCGGCCTGGAGGCTGCGCCTCTTCCTCAACAACCCTTCCTCAGGCTCTTCCGCGTACCTCCTGTCTACCCTCACCATCTCCCCCACCAGACACTCCCTCTCCCCCCACTCCCTCCGCTCCTTGTGGGCCCTAATGGAGATCAGCTCTCCCCTCACCACTGCCTTCAATGCCTCCCATACCATCCCCACTCGGACCTCCCCGTTGTCGTTGGTCTCCAAGTACCTCTCTGTACTTCCTTGGACCCGCTCGCTCACCTCCTCGTCCGCCAACAGCCCCACCTCCAAGCGCCACAACGGGCGCTGGTCCCTCTCCTCCCCCATCTCCAAGTCCACCCAATGCAGGACGTGGTCCGAAATGGCTATTGCCGAATACTCGGTATCCTCTACTCTTGCTATCAGCGCCCTACTCAAAAAGAAAAAGTCGATTCGAGAATAAGCCTTATGGACATGTGAGAAGAATGAAAATTCCCTAGCCCCCTGCCTTGCAAATCTCCAAGGGTCCACCCTTCCCATTTGGTCCCTAAATCCCCTCAACACTCTAGCCGCCGCCGGCTTCCAACCCGTCCTAAACCTGGAGCGATCCAGTGGCGGATCCAACACCGTGTTAAAGTCTCCCCCCATTATCAGGCCCCCCACTTCCAAGTCTGGGATCCGACCCAACATACGCCACATAAAACCCGCATCGTCCCAGTTCGGAGCATACACATTGACCAGTACCACCCTCTCTCCCTGCAACTTACCACTTACCATTATGTACCTACCGCCATTATCTGCCACACTGCTCGACGCCTCGAATGACACCTTCTTTCCCACCAAGATCGCCACCCCTCAATTTTTGGCATCTAGCTCCGAGTGAAACACCTGACCTACCCACGCTTTCCTCAGTCTTACCTGGTCTGCCACCTTCAGGTGTGTCTCCTGGAGCATAACCACATCCGCCTTGAGCCCCTTCAGGTGCGCGAACACGCGGGCCCGTTTAACCGGCCCATTCAGTCTCCTTACACTCCAGGTTATCAGCCGGATCAGGGGGCTACCCGCCCTCCTCCCCCGCCGACTAGCCATGACCCCTCCTCAGCCAGCCACGCGCCCGCACCCCACACCCGGCCCGCTCCGTTCCACACAGCGGCATACCCCTGTCTTGACCGCCCCCCCCTCGCTCCAGCTCCTCCTTGACCTTAGCAGCAGCAACTCGATCCCCCCCCCCCCCCAAGCTAGGACCCATCCTAGCTGGTTTACTTGCCCCATTGCACTTCCGCAGGTCAGCTGACTCCTGCTGACCCCGGGCACTCCTGCCTCCCCTTCGACTCCTCCCATTGTGTGGCACACCCTCCTCTCCCCCTCCACCCTCCGTTCTTAGCGCGGGAAACAATCCTCGCTTCCCCGCCCCCCCCAGTGTTCGGCGCGGGAAATAAGCCCGCGCTCTCCGACCACCAACCAAAACAGTGCCCAACCCGCCCCATCCACCCTCCCCAACCCGAAAGAGAAAAACACAGAGAAAAAGAACGCCAAAACAATGCAAAGGCCCCCCTCCCGAACAAAAAATAGGCATAACATATCCACTGCTGTCCCCAATCGCCCATCCCGACCCTCAGTCCGTGTCCAGCTTCTCGGCCTGAACAAAGGCCCATGCCTCCTCTGGAGACTCAAAATAATGGTGCCGGTCCTTGTAGGTAACCCACAGTCGCGCCGGCTGCCACGTGCCAAACTTCACCCCCTTCCTGTGCAGCACCGTCTTCGCTCGATTGTACCCGGCCCTCCTCTTCGCCACCTCCGCACTCCAGTCCTGGTATATTCGAACCTCTGAATTCTCCCACCTGCTGCTCTTCTCCTTCTTGGCCCACCTGAGCACACACTCCCGATCGACGAACCGATGGAACTGCACCAGCACCGCCCACAGTGGCTCGTTAGCCTTGGGCCTCCTCGCCAGCACTCTGTGGGCCCCTTCCAGCTGCAGGGGCCCCTGGAAGGACCCCGCTCCCATCAGCGAGTTCAACATGGTGACCACATAGGCCCCCATGTCCGGCCCCTCCAGCCCCTCCGGGAGGCCCAGAATCCGCAGATTCCGCCGCCTCGACCGATTCTCCATCTCCTCGAACCACTCCTGCCATTTCTTGTGGAGCGCCTCGTGCGCCTCCAACTTTACCGCCAAGCCCAAGATCTCGTCCTCATTGTCAGAGATCTTTTGTCGAGCCTCTCGGATCGCCACCTCCTGGGCCGTCTGTGTCTCCAGCAGCTTATCAATAGAAGCATTCATCGGCACTAGCAGGTCTGTTTTAATCTCTCTGAGGCAGCGCTGGATACCCTCCTGTTGCTCCTCCGCCACTGCCTCCACGCTGCCTGGTCTCTGCCCACTGCCATTTTGTCCTTCTTCTCGCCCTTCTTCGAGTCTACCACCACCTTTTTTGTCGCCCCGCTCCTAGTTGAAGCCATATACTGACAGGGAGCTGTTATTAACTCCTTCCCACACCGGGAAACATTGAAAAAGTGCCGTTGGGGGCCCTGAAAAGAGCCCCATTTTTGCGGGAGCCGCCGAATGTGCGACTTAGCTCCGCATAGCCGCAACCGGAAGTCTCGAGAGGGAATCCTTTTGGCAGTGTTCGCTTCACCAGCCCTACCCCAAAAATAGCATCGGCATCGGCGTGTCGCTTTGAGGCCCTCCCCCGATGCTCCACCTGCGATGAGCCGAGTTCACGACTGCGTGGGTCGCATGTGGTCTGAGTTTTCGTATACCCAGCATGGCAGCTGTGGACTGTGAACTGTGCCCAGCGCCACCACATCCCTACCCCAATCTGCCCCAAAAAGTCTGTGGAAACTCCTGAAAAAGGTCTGAGAGTCCATTCCAGACGGGAGCTGCCGAATGCGCGACCTACTCCTCCATGGCCGCCACCGGAAGCCTCGTCCCCGCTTCTTCAATGGCCTTGGTGAGATCTTTTCACAGTTATTCCCTCTGCTGCTAGAATTCACCTTTAATAAAGGCCCTCAAGTCAGCTTGAAGCCTTTAAGCTTGCCCTTCCCCCGGCTGCATGCTGGAAGAGGCCCCTGTCTCCCCTGCAGCTACAGCCAAATCTTTTACTGTTTCTGCCGGGTCTGGTAACCAAGAGACATACCATTCCTGGGGGACACTTTCGGGGGAATGTTGCAGTCTTCTTCCCACACCGGGAAATGTCGAAACAATTCCATTGGGGGCCCTGTAAAGAGCCCAAAAGTCCATTCCAAGCGGCAGCTGCCGAATCTGCGACTTAGCTCTGCATAGCCGCACCCGGAAGTCTCCTCCAAATGTCTTTGAACATCAAGCTTTGATTGACAGCTCCTGGACCACTTAAAATAGAGTTACGTGCTTTCTGTTAGTTTCACAGCTGACCACTTCAAAGTCGCTGTGGAGATGGGAGATGAATGGAAAGCACTTCACTCTGTTTGAAGAAGTTCAGGAGCAGTCAATCACAGCTTAATGTTTATGACCATTGGTTAATTTCATAGCTGACCATTTCAAAGTTACTCAACCTTGAAGGGAGATGAAGGAAACAATGCTGACAGCTGGGTATGTGTGGAAGCTGTCAATCACAGCCTCATAAAATCAATATCAAAGAGAAATGAAAGAATGGCTTTCAGATCAAAAATCTGAGGGGGTTTAAACCTAGCTGGCTGGTTTTCTCTTTCAGGGAATTGACAGGGGCAGCTTCCTGTGCCTGAGTTAGCAAGTACTTTGCCCAGGTGAGTTTTAAAGCAGTGATTCTTTCTTCACTGCCTCTGTCTGGACTGCTGTCTAATTTCCAGATTGGAGTCTCTCTTCTGGGGGGCTTTCTGAAAGAAGTCTCTCTTCTCAGGCCTTCCAGAAACAGTCTCTCTTCTCGGGGGTCTCCGTGGTGTGTCTCTCTTTTTAGGGGGTCGCTGGGAGGTGTCTCTGTGGGTGGTCAATTTATTTAGTGGGTTTCTGGTGGAGCGTCTCTTTCTTTAGGTGTCTCTGTTGGGCGTCTCTTTATTTAGGGGTCACAGTGGGGATGCCTCTTCATTTAGGCGTCTCTGTGAGGGTCTCTTTATTTAAGGGGTTTCTGTGTGCGGGCCTCTTTATTTAGGGGGTCTCTAAATTTAGGGCGTCTGTTTATTTAGGGGGTCTCTGTTGGGAATCTCTTTATTTAGGAGGTCTCTTAATTTAGGTGGTCTCTGTGTGTGGGCTCTTTATTTAGCGGGTTGCTTTATTTAGGGGGTCACTGGTGGGGGGGGGGGGTAGGGCTGGTGACCCAGAAAATCCTGGAGAAGGGGCTGAATTGCAATGAGGGGCCCAGCTACGGGACCTCCCTCTTGGGTTGCATGCTCAAAATGGTGACCCGATAGCGGGATTCCTTTGGAAATCCCTTGCAATCCTCCCCATGCAAAGCATTTGCCTGGCTAAGGATTGGAAATTGCACTGGTGCAATTCAGCTTCAGTGGGGAACATATCCGGCGATTGGGCGGAGAATCCCCGTTTGCGACCCATCGGGGTCGGCGCTGTTTTTTGGTTTCTCCGCCCGCTCCAAATCGGCATCATCTAGGAGCGTGCCGCACGCCGTTGCATCGGCATCGGCGTGTCGCTTTGAGGCCCTCCCCCGATGCTCCACCTGCGGTGAGCCGAGTTCACGACTGCGTGGGTCGCATGTGGTCTGAGTTTTCGTATACCCAGCATGGCAGCTGTGGACTGTGAACTGTGTCCAGCGCCACCACAGTCATGGAGAGAGCCGTGCTGCTGGTACGAGGGGCCTTCGGAGAGGGCTGGGGGACTGGTGGGAGGTGGTGCGGGGATGGCGAGGGGGGGTACTCTATTTGGCCGGTGCCAGGTCATACGGCGCGGCCGCTGCAGGTCATTGCCGTGCGCTTGCGCGGCCACAGACCTGGCAATTCTCTGGCCGTTTATGTTGGGAACTCCGGGAGTTTTACCCGGCATCGCTGCTAGCCCCCCCACTGGACGGAGCATCGGTGCGGGGGTGGCGCCGCCTTTTTCATTGTGAAACTAGACACTCCTCCGGACATAGCCTCAAAATTGGAGAATCCAGGGCTGGATTCTCCGGTTGCCGATGCCGAAATCGCGTTCAGCGATCGGCCGGAGAATCAAAGTTCCCGACCAAATAGAGGGCGGCGCCGCTTTCGCGATGCTCTGCCCCCAGGACATTGCCTGAGCCCCCCCCCCCCCCCCCCCCCCCGAGGGCCCCCCCCACCCGATGCTCCACCCTTGACCGGCCAAGTTCCCGGCGGCGTCGGCCGCGTGTGGTCTCATTGGTCGGGAACTCGGCATGGCAGCTGCGACTCAGTCCAGCGCGCCACAGTCGGGAGAGGGCCGATACACGGGTAGGGGGGATTTTAGCAGCGGCTGGGGGCACTGTTGCGGGGTGGTCCGTGGCTCGCGAGCCGGCCAAAGGGGGGCACTATTTTGCAGGCCGGGTCCGCGAGCGCATGTGCGGTCACGGACCAGGCAACACCAGATGACTCAGAGGCCTCTGGAACTCACTCCAGCTGCCCTCCATCCCAAGGAGTGCCCCAGTGCTCTATGGGCACCATCAGGGAGGAGGAAGGGCTGGAGGCCAACCAGGGGCCTGCCACCAAGCAGTCTATGGCGGTCTCCATTTCTTCCGAATCCCCCCTTCTGAGACCGCCGCACCTCAAGGGCAGGGGGAGAACAGGGTGGCACAGCCACACCAATGACACCGGTAAGTCAGCTGGGCCACCTGGCTTCAGGCACACCAGAGGACGTCCGGCAAGGGCATCAAAGGTCACAGCAGCTGCCTCCACCTCTGATATGCATCCTGGGAACACACCTAAATGCAGCATTAGAGCATGGAATATCAAGATGAGTGAGGAGCATTGAGTGGGCACTGTGTGGGGGGAGGGAGGGATCACTAGCTGTAGCTGGGGGAATAGCAATCTGTCACAGTAAAATGTTCATTTTAAAACATGTCATAACTCATACATGTGGACCCTCTGTCACGTTAGGCTTCACAACATGTGTGCCCACATCCCGCCCCCTGTTGCCCTCCGCTCCCCCTTAACCTTAACCCTGAAACTCCCCCCCCCCCCGTCACAGTGGTCCAAGATGTAAAGTCTCTGATTCAGACCCCGTTCAGAGGATGAGTGTGAGTGCGCTGTCAGCAGAAAGACAAGAGTCAGATTTTAGCAGAAACTGAGGAACATCGGGGCTTTCCTCACAGAGTTATCGTCACTCTTCTGCCTTGTATGGTGACCCGCTGACAGTGCCAACACAGGCCCTTCACCCTGGAGTGATGTTACACAGACCATGGAGGGGGAACAGGGAGGTCGGGGAGTGGGCGGTGTGATGGGGACGGGGAATGGAGAATGGGGGGAAGGGAGGAAAATGATGTGAGGGCGGGGGGTTGGGGGAGGTGAATGGGGGTGAGGGAGGAAAATGGGGAGGGGGAATCGGGGTGAGAGTTGGAAATGGGGAGGGGAGAGGGAATGAAATTGGGGGGGGGGGCGTTTGAGCTGACAGACACTGCCTGGTCCGAGAATCTGGAGATGATGACGGCCTGCCTGAACCTCCTGACATGTCAGACCCTTGACGCCACCTACCCTCCATCCTCCAGCTCTTCCTCAGGCTCATCCTCCATGCCCTCCTAGAGCACCTCATCCTCTGCCTCAGATGTGGCCACATGTTTCTCTGCCTTCTCGTGCTCCTCCTCTTCCTCTAGCATGTTGCCCAGCTACTGTGCCAGATTGTGGAGGGCACAGCAGACCACCATAAAGCGGGAGACCCTCTGGGGGGCATGCTACAGGGCACCACCAGAGCGGTCAAGGCATCAGAACCGGATCTTGAGCAGCCCAATGCACTGCTCAATGGTAGCACAGGGTGCATCATGGGCCTCATTATAACAAACCTCCACCTTGGTCTGAGGCCTATGCACCGGCATCATCAGCTATGACCTCAGTGGATATCCCTTGTCCTCCGCAAGCCAACCCGTCATCATGGGGTGGTGCTTGAAGTCACCGGGTCTCCGAGTTTCCCAGGTTGTGGTTGGCATGTATGCTTCCTGGGTAGCGTGCACGCACATACATTATTCGGAGGAGGTGGTTGTACACGATGTGAACATTCAGGGAGTGGAGCCCCTTCCTGTTAATATAGGGAATGCCCTGATGCCCTGGTGCTTGCAGGGTGACATGTGTGCCATCAACCGCCCCCTGGACTGTCGGTGGCAGCAAACCATGCAGCCCAGGCATCTTAGTGGGCCTGGTCCAGCTCGAAGGTGATATAGTCTGACGCCTGGGCATACAGAGCATCCGGTACCTCCCAGATGCACCTGTGGGCAGAAGATTGGGATATGCCACACAAGTTCCGGCTCAAGCCCTGGAATGACCCGGTGGCATAGACGTTGAGGGCTGCAGTGACCTTCACGGCCATCGGGAGCGGGTGTCCTCCTCCACCACGGGGTGCCATTTCCGCGAGGACATGGTACAGGTGCCGCACTGTCTCGCTGCTGAGAAACAGTCCCCTGCAGTACATGGTGTCCATCAGCTCATGGAAGGACCAATGATACCTGTTCACCTTGGGCTGTTGTAGGCCTTCCATTCTGGATCCCTCCTCAGCCTGATGGGCGGCTGGGCCTTCATGGTGTGCTGTGGTCCTCTGCATACGGGGTGCCACCTTCAGTCTGTATTGTCGCTACTGCCTTCTACAGCAGCTGCCCGCCTCAGCTGCCACAAGCAACGCGAGGGCAGCCTCCGCGGGATCAGCACCAGCAAACAAAGTGATATCTGGAAGGAATTGTAGAAGGACAGAGACCGACAGGTGAGGCACGGTAGCACAGTGGTTAGCACTGCTGCCTCACAGCGCCAATGACCCAGGTTCAATTCCGTCCTCGGGTGACTGTCTGTGTGGTGTTTGCATTTTCTCCTCATGTCTGCATGAGTTTCCTCCGGTGCTCCGGTACCCTCCCACAGTCCAAAGATGTGCAGGTTCGGTGGGTTGGCCACGATAAATTTCCCCTTAGTGTCCAAAAAAGATAGGTGGGGTTACTGGGCTACAGGGACAAGGTTGAGGCATGGCCCTAGGTAGGATACTCTTTCCAAGGGTTGGTGCAGACTCAATGGGCCAAATAGCCTCCTTCTGCACTGTAGAGATTCTATGATTCTATGACAATGAGTTAGGGCTCCATCCTAAAGCCCCCAAGCCTCTCCCACCCTGACTATGACTGTCCTGCCTTCTCTCGGAGTGCCACACAGCAAGCCAGTTGTACTGGAAAACCTTGCTCTGAACACTAACCCCTGGCTACATCAGGAGCCCTTGGACCCCAGACCTCTACCGGAGACATTAGGGAGGATGTGCTCAGCTGCCCTCCGCTTATCCACACACTTACCCGTTGGATATTTTTTTCTTCTTACTCAGACATAAACTTTGTTGAAGCCCTGCTCTTTAGTGTTTGATTGTTGGCAGCTGCCTCCATGATGCTGATGCTCCTAGAGTTCAGGCACACTGTTCAGGCATCAAAGGTTGCTGGGCATGCAATGCACTAATCATCCTCTGAGACATGGGGCAAAATTCTCCTGAAACGGCACGATGTCCGCCGACTGGTGGCGCAAAACGGCGCAAATCAGACGGGCATCGCGCCGCCCCAAAGGTACGGAATGCTCCGCATCTTTGGGGGCCGAGCCCCAACATTGAGGGGCTAGGCCGACGCCGGAGGAATTTCAGCTGGCGGAAACGGCCTTTATTGCCCCGCCAGCTGGAGCGGACATGACATCTCCGGGCGGCGCATGCGTGGGAGCGTCAGCGGCCGCTGACAGTTTCCCACGCATGCGCAGTGGAGGGAGTCTCTTCCGCCTCCGCCATGGTGGAGACCGTGGAGGAGGCGGAAGGGAAAGAGTGCCCCCATGGCATAGGCCCGCCTGCGGATCGATGGGCTCCCGATCGCGGGCCAGGCCACCGTGGGGGCACCCCCCGGGGTCAGATCGCCCCGCGCCTCCCCCAGGACCCCGGAGCCCGCCCACGCTGCCTTGTCCCGCCGTTCAAAAGGTGGTTTAATCCACGCCGGCGGGACAGGCAATTTATCGGCGGGACTTCGGCCCATCCAGGCCAGAGAATCGAGCGGGGGGGGCCCGCCAACCGGCGCGGCCCGATTTCCCGCCCCCGCCGAATACCCGGTGCCGGAGACTTCGGCAACCGGCGGGGGCGGGATTCACGGCAGCCCCCGGCGATTCTCCAACTCGGCGGGGGGTCGGAGAATGACGCCCATGGTATCTGTGTCTTCGAGGAGGCACTTGAGAGTTGAGCATAAAGTGCTGTCACAACTAACAAGGCTAATTCCTCATTTGAACTAGCCTTCAGCTGTGAAGCTAGAGGCTGCTCACAGTCAAAGGGGGTGAATTTGAATTTCAGGATAGAAGCAGCAGCAGGGCTCTGTTCTGGAAGATTCTGGTATGGCAGACAGGCTGCAGCTGTGGTTCCCCCTGTTATGGGTCTCCACAATATTTAAAGATGGCTTGAAGACCTCACAGATGCAAAGCCCCCCCCCCCCCCCCCCCCACAAGCACTGGGGCAACAGCTCGGGTGCCCTTGATCTGTATGTCAGAAAATGTAAATGGTTACTCACCTCCTCACTTCCCCTAAGCAGCCATTGTGCCAGCTTCATGTTTTTATGAAGGAGTACTAAACGATGCCCACATGACTTCCCTCTGGGGAATCGGGTAATTCTCGGGAGGCCGCTGCATTCGACTTTCATCTTGTTAATGAGATTGAAATGAATGCAATTGAGGGTTAATGATATTCTCCCCGTTTTTGGCGTTATCTGAAACTCGCCATCGGGAGCGGGCCAGATGAATCACAAAATGGTTCGCACCCAGCTAATCACCCGGGGTGCTCCCATCTGTGTTGCCCCTCTGCGGGTGATGATCATTACGATGCCTGACCAGATATTCCATTAGCCATTTCTCTGTAAACAAGTAAATGGTTAAAATTAATGATTTCCACAATTTTACGACACCTTAATTACTGCCTGTATATATTTTAAACCAGGTTATTTAATATCATTACTACAATATAATATAAAATATAATATATGACAATTCATTCATCACACATTTCATACCAAGGTACGTGACACAAAACACAAATCCATTTATCTTTCCTTTCCCACTATTTAAGTTCCCCCAATTCTTGTATCTGCCAGTTACCAACATTTAAATCCATGACAATGTGCAATAATATTCACAATAATATTGTCCCTCCGGAAATATGTACAATTTTTACATTGAGCGGTTGAAACAATAAACCCCAACGGAACAATCTTGCATTCCGAGTTTTAAATTGTTCTACAAATGCAAGAGAACAATGGCTGTTATAGACTAAGCTTTGCTTATTCTCATGCTGGACATTAACTTCAAAATGCTGAAGGGCTAGGAGCATTGCTTCCTTCTCAGTGGCGGGGCACATTAATTGGCACAGACTTAGCTTCTTTGAAAAATCATCCTGTAGTAACACCGCTCCTACTCCCAGGTCACTGGCATCTGTGGCCATTCTAAAGAGTTTGAAGAAATCACTGCTGGCCAACACTGGTTCGCTTATCAATATGGCCCTCAATTTCTCAAATGCTGCTTGGCATCCTGCAGACCATTCCATTTTTCCTTGTTTCCACAATACATTAGTCAAAGGTACCACTGTGGTATTGAAGTTAGGTACATATTTTCTCTAGAACCCGCACATGCGACCAGGAACCTGATAATCCCCTGTTTTATTTTGGGAATAGGGAAACCTAGTAACACCCTAATGTTCGCCATTTTGGCTACCGCTCATCCCCGTTCCACAACGTGCCCTAGGTAGCTCACTTACTCGTTTTTGGCCAAATTGATGACTAAATCGGACAACTGCAGTTGTTTAATCAGGGAAATCCCCTGAGACACAATATACCAAATCAGGGCCTGCATCAGCATGCTGCCTACCCATATAAGGAAAAGAAACCCCAAAAAGAGAGGAAGATCAGGATTAGCCAAAGAATGCCAGACAAGTAGCAGCACTGTACATCATTGCAAAAAGAATACTGGAGCCAGAACAGCATAGCCTCACCAGAGACAGGACACTGTGATGATAGGTAGACTATCATCTGTATATAATATTAGTAGATCATCATCATCTGTATGTGTATTATAAGTTATATGTTTTACTGTTGTAGTTCTAGCATCCGATCAGTGTTAGCTCATTATTTCCAACTGGATTAATCTTAAACATTTTAGTAATCCTTGAGTAACAAATAGTTTTGTTGTAAAACAAAGTCTAATGTTCTTTGTTAACACTACCACATCAAGATTCAACATCGGTATAATCAAAGAAAATTACCAACACTGCCATCCCAGGGGAGCCCCGGCTTCATGAACGAGGGCAATCAGGATATCACTTAATAAGAAGAATGGGTAGGGGGGGGGCACCACCTATCTCCCCCAGTCAGCCCACCCTCGAGCCCGAGGTGGGCTCTAACAATGCCGATCCACAGCATTCGGACTTTCATTCAGACCCTGCAGCCCGCAGGCTAATAACTCCCCAGTCGACCCCTATCTCGAGAGGGAAGCAGAACAGGAGCCCCCTAAAGGGGACAACCCGTGGAAGGGAAATTCACTTTCCCACCCTCCTACACAGGTAAACACAAGTTACTCCTGCTCTAACCTACCAAGCAAGCAACCACTGCCACCACCCACGCAGCTAAGAGAATATTGAAGAAGACAAATGAAACAAGGATTAACTGACCACATGAAAACGTGTAACATTACACATTTCTCCCTGCTCTACCAACTGCAGAGGCACCAGCCACAAAGAAAAATCACAAGGAAGCCTGTCCTCTCTCGGGTACATGACCTGCCCAGACTTTCCTATGTGATAAGCACAGATTCCATAAATCCAAAGTAACAAAAACACATAAGAAAAACACAACACTGATAGTTGGAACTGGGGGCTTTCCTCATCCATCATGAGGACTTACCAAGCCATACCACCCCCACCTGCCACGGCGCTACTCATCTACTCTTTTAATGAGGTGAGGGGTATCTAAAATGCACTCCCTCTTTGTTAATGCGAGGATTACAGCATATTAAAATAAAAGGCAAAACTAGATGCCAAAACGACATGCACAAATCCCATGTCACACTATCAGACCAGTATGGTTTCCACTATGACAGGATAACATGTGACCACTGCTCACATATCGTACACCCATGTCAGAAAAAAGACAATAAGATAAGATCACGAGATAGTCACAAAGGAATAAAGTCCAGCATTATTGATGAACTGCAGGATAATAGCACCATTCACAGATCTTGAATAGGCCAAAGCCATGACAGAACCATCGAGCAGCATTCAGGCTCCCTCCAAAGTTCTGTCCCGAAGTCCAGGCATCAATAAATGAGGCTCGATGGTTACATGGGGTTACTGGGTTCTGGGGATAGGGTGGATGTGTGGGCTTACGTGGGGTGCTCTTTCCAAGGGCCGGTGCAGATGCTATGGGCCGAATGACCTCCTTATGCACTGTAAATTCTATGATTCTATGATCTTCCCGAATTGGCCAAGATATTCGACATACCATGCAACAAAATTTCCAAGGACTGAAGGCGAAGCCCCACTAAGGAGACTGCCCTATCAAATAACAGGATTCTCTTCTCTGCTTCCATTCTTCTCTCAAGAATATTTTGCTGTTCATCAATGTGAGCACCATGGAGCCGAGACCATCGTCCACAACATCATTCGCAATGGCAGCCATCAACTCGATGCCCACAGCACCGCCGAGGTGTAGGCCTGCTTACCAGCAAGACTGCCTCTGTAAGCTGCACCCATTCCATCCACCTTCGGTGCCGGACCCGATTTCGGCGTCAAACTGGATTCTCCACCCTGGCGCCGGCTGCGATTTCAGCGTGAGGTGCGGAGAATCCAGCCCACTATCTTGAATGCGCACTTTGGTTTATCTCTTGGATTGATGTCAGCAGTGTCATAATATCCACGCATGTATATAATGAAGTGCAGACAGGCAGTGATTTACACACAGGAGGACCAGTGAGCACACCGCACAGTGCAGCCAATCACCAGACAGGACACTACCACTATAAAGCCATAGGGCACTAGGTTTCCCGCTCTCTCGGGACCCAGCCATTGAGACAGCCAGAGTCCACGAGCTAGCACAGTGCAAACACCATGGGGTAGCTAGTAAGTCTGGTCAGGCTAGTACAAGGTCTCCAGTCAGTTCAGTATAGTGTCGAGCCACAGTTAAAAATGTATGTTAGTTCTATCGTTCAATAAAACCGTGTTGGATCTTCTACAGTGTTAGAGGTCTGTTTCTCGCATCGCTGCATCAAGTGCAGTCCACTTGACCTGCTCAACACATCAAGCAGTATTGAGGAGATGAATATTTAATTCCGAAAGAATCCAGGACAATCCTGACTTTGGATGTTTTACTTTGTAATATTGGAGCAAGTTGCTGTAACTGTATCCCTCTTGTAATAACTTTGTTTCCGGTCAAGTTCAGGAAGTTCCCCAACTGTTCCCTCGGTACTGGAGATGTTTGTATGATTCACAGCTGCATGTGGTTAGTTAAAATAGCCAAAATAAAATAAGGAGCACATGTTTTTTTGTGATCTGAAATTTTTTCCAGTGACTGACTTTTCTGGCAAACTTCACAGTAATGTTAGCCATATTTATTGGTATATGTTATTCTGGGTTTTTATGTAGAATATTAATTAGATTGATTTATTTACTGTTCACCATCATTTTAATGTTATATTATCCATACATTATACTTATTCATATTGGACCTACTATTTGCAGGTCCATTTATCACAATTACTTGAGGCCACTGTGGCCATCTAAACTGAACAATTTGGCTGTGGCTCAAGCTTTCAGCACTTGGCAAAGTTTTCAGTCTCAGGTTGGAAGGTCTGGTTTGGACATTTGCTGTAGTATATAGCAAGCTCTGAATTTTGTTATAGTGCCTTCTCTGTGGGGCAGGTGTAAATAATGGCCGTCTGCAGTTGAGATTTTCTTAGTGTCCATGTCCAAATGCAGCAAGACAATATCCTTGAGTGGTCAAGTGGCAAGTAATATTTGCACCACACAAGTGCCAGGTAATGACCATCTCCGACAAGAGGGAATATAGCTATCGCCCCTTGACATTCAATGGCATTACAATCTATCAACATTCTGGGGGTTACCATTGACCAGAAACTGAACTGAACTAGGCATATAAATACTGTGGCTACAAGAGCAGGTCAGAGGTGAGGAATCCTGCAGCGGGTAACTCACCTCCTGACTCCCTAAAATCTGTCCACAATCTACAAGGCACAAGTGTGATGGAATACCTTCCCCTTGACTGGATGAGTGCAGCACCAATAACACTCAAGAAGCTCGACACCATCCTGGACAAAGCAGCCTGCTTGATTGATACTTAATCCACAAACATTCACTTGACGCACAATGGTAGCAGTGTGTACCATCTACAAGATGCACTGCAGAAACTTACCAATGCTCCTTAAGAAGTCTTACAGCACCAGATTAAAGTCCAACAAATTTGTTTGGAATCACTAGCTTTCGGAGCGCAGCTCCTTCATCAGGTGAGTGATGATGGAGATGCGCTCCGAAAGATAATGATTCCAAACAAACCTGTTAGACTTTAAGCTGGTGTTTTAAGACTTCTTACTGTACCCACCCCAGTCCAACACCGGCATCTCCACATCAAGGCTCCTTAGGCAGCACTTCCCAAACTAATGACCAGCACTATCTGGAAGGACAGGGCAGCAGATACATAGGAACACCATCACCTGCCCCTCCAAGCTAACCACCATCCTGACTTGGAAATATATCCTTCTACCTTTACTGTTGCTGGGTCAAAGTCCTGGAATTCCCTCCCTAAAAGCATTGTGGGGTTGTCTACCACATAGGCTGCAGCATCGACTGATCCATCCCCCAGACTGGTCCAAAAGGGAAGCCATCAAAACTCATTATACCTGCAAAGCGCTAAAAGCCGCTAATTACCTTCCAAGGTGAACAATGGATCGTCACTGGAAGCATGAAAACTGCTCATTAATGGCAACATCACATGACCTACGCTTTTAAGCCTTTGGAAAGTTTTAATATTACATTTCCAGACTCACAGCTCAGTCTGCTGCTTAAACTCCAGCCTGCAAACATAAATAAATGCAGGATTCCAGGCTGACCAACTGTCTACACCTAGTTTAAGCCTCCTCAAACCTAGTTGCTCTGGAGAATTCTCACCATCAACTGCTGAGCAGGCCAAATTTCGGTATATCAACCTCTTCTTGTTGCATCACCATCAACTTTAAAGGAAATCTGCAAAATCCTGCTTCAGCAAGCTGAACCTGTCTGAACAGTAGCACCTCCGCGAAGAAATCCTTTCTGGACTCTGACTTCCTGATGCTGGCAATCATGTGAACTCATAACCACATTTATGGTGCTTTTAAAAAAAAGTTATTCATTGTTGTAAAAACTCCTCTTTCCCATCAGCTTGTGCTTGTGTGTATGTGTGTGTGTGTATATGAATTCGGGTTTGAATGTGTGAATAAACTTTACTTCTGGTTTAACCCGAAAAAAAGTTTGCTGTGGGTCACTTAAAAAATTTACCTCAAAAAGAGTTTGGGGAAACATGCCACTGCCTATTTCAAAAACTGAAACACCTCTGCTTATGGGCAGATGGCAAGAGAAAAAAGGAATTCAGTGTCACCTCACATCCCTGCCTGTAACAGTTAGTCTTTCTAAGTGTAAACACAACAACAGAAATATGACGATCAGTGAGAGTACATTTATCATTGAGTAGGTGCTAAGAGAGCACAAAGTGGGCTTTGAGCATGGAGGACCAAATAATAAAATTACCCATCAGTACAATATTAAATATCATAAGTCAGCAGATCATGCAAATTATGACATTCTTATGATATCTTTCATGAAGGCAGATCCATTTCTAGTTATGAGTTAACTTCAAATTACTTTACATATATGACTGAAAATCAGCACGGTGGCACAGTGGGGTTGGCATGCTGGCAGAGTGGTTAGCATTGCTGTCACACAGTGCCAATTCCACAGCAGGTTCAATTTCAGCTTTGGGTCACTGTCTGTATAGAGTTTGCACGCTCTCCCCATGTCTGTGTGTTACCTGCGGATGCTCGTGTTTTGTCCCACAGTCAAAAGATGTGCAGGTTAGGTGCGGTTACGTGGATAGGGTGGGGTAGGGCGGCCGAGCAGGCCTAGGTAGAGTGCTCTATCAGAGGGCCAAATGGGCCAAATGGCCTCCTTCTGCACTGTAGGGATTCTATGGGAGGGGAGGGAGGAATGAGAATGGTAATGGGAGAGGGGTGGGTGGTGGTGGGAAAGGGGGGAGAGGGTGAGAGAGGAGGAGATTGGATGAGGGATGAGGAGGGGCAGGGGCGGAAGGGAGAGGGTGGGGAGAAGGTGAGGAAAGGCAAAAGAGATGCAGAGGGTCATCGGAGAGAGGGGAATGGGAAGAGAGGGACACAGAGATTTGGACAAGGAGAACGGGTACGGGGAGAGGGAGGACAGTGATGGAAGGTAGGATGATGGTGGAGGATGACAGGAGGAGGAGTGAGCATGAAGAGGGGAAGGGCACAGGGAGGGGCAGAGGGAGGAGAGGATGGGATGGGGAGAGGTAAGGTGTAGGAGAGGGGGGCAGGGAGAGTGGGGCAAAGAGAGAGAGGCAGGGAGAGGGGTGGGATGGGGAAGTGGGCCGGGGAAAAGGGGTGGGACGGGGCAAGGGGGCTGGGGAGAGGGGGTTTGGGGAGAAGGGGGTGGTGGGGACTGAGGCAGAAGGAAGAAGGGGGGAACAGGGGGAGCAGGGGACATGGGGGGGTGTAGGGGAGCGTGGGGAGGGGCACAGAGAAGAGGAGGAGGGAGAACGGGGAAAGGGAGTAGGGGGCACTGGGAGTGGAGTCAGGGGGAGATGGGAAGGAGGAGAGGAGAAGCAGGGGGTGTGGGGTGGGAGGAGGGAGAGGGTGTGGGGGTGGGAAGAGGAAGGGGGTGTGGGGGTGGGAGGATAGAGAGGTTGTGGGGGTGGAAGGATGAGGGAGTAGGAAGGGAGGGGGTGTGGGGTAAGAGGGAGCGGGGGTTGGGAGAAGGGAGGGAGGGGTGTGGGATAAAGGAGGGAGGGGTGTGGGATAAAGGAGGGAGGGGTGTGGGAGAAGCGAGGGGTGTGGGAGAAGGGTGGGAGGGGCGTGGGAGAAGGTAGGGAGGGTGGGGTGTGGGAGAAGGGAGGGAGGGATGGGTGTGGGAGAAGTGAGGGAGGGAGGGGTGTGGGAGAAGGGAAGGAGGGGTGTGGGAGAAGGGAGGGAGGAATGGGTGTGGGAGAGTGGAAGGAGGGAGGGGTGTGGGAGAAGGGAGGGAGGGGTGTGGGAGGATGGAGCGGTTGTGGGGTGGGAGGAGGGAGGGGTTGTGGGGGTGGGAGGGGGTGGGAGTAGGAAGAGAGGGGGTGGGGAAGGAGGGAGTGGGGGTTGGGAAAAGGGAGGGAGGGGTGTGTGAAAAGGGTGGGGTGTGTGAGAAGGGAGGGGTTGTAGCCATCTGGGATGGCAACTTCCAGAATACAAAATGGACGCTCGCAAAGACTGTAGGGAACTGTGGACAATGTTAGGAAAGCAAGCAGGCACAGAACCTGTATGCATATCGGAAAGACAGCTCCCAGACGGAGCTGAAACTATAGGTCAATTGACATATTGATGGCCCATCTTCGGGAACAAAGGAAAGACACTCAAGCAACCGATACTGCTCCAGACATCCCACGGTGCCAGCTCCCCAAACCGAAAGCACAAACAAAGCCAGGCCAACGGCCACCAAAGACACGCCCAGCCATCAGGGCACCCACCCCTTTATTGGTCAAGATCAATACCAGTGATCAAGAAGCGGCCCAATTAATTGGGGCCAAGTTTAAGGCCCGCCTAAAAGCACGCGAAGCCCCTCCGGGTATAAGAAGGAACCCCCACGAGAGAATCGCTCTCTTGGATTTAGCTCTCAAATCGGAGAGGCCCATCCACCAGCTGCACCAGAAGCAAGTAAGTCCAAGGTCAACGCTCGCTACCGGACGGACGACCTTAGCTGTTCTCCTGTACCACTTAGAACCCAACAACCTCAGATCCGAACAACGGCCATTGTTCCTCTGACTGAGTGGGCACCCGAAGCTAAGTATAGGCTTTAGCATTAGAGATACTTCAGTTTGTAGTACTTTGTGCATGAGTAGTATTGACTTTGAACTAACTAACTGGTGTATTGGCTCTTTGATCAGTATTCGGGTTTGAACCTTGTGGCAGTATCGAGAGATACCTGGCGACTCTAAAGCAAACATAATTAGGATTAAAGAAGGCGACCATATTGACCGCCATGTTCATAACAAGAGAAACAGAGCAACATTACTGGCGACATCTGATGGGACTCGACCTAGAAGTGGCCTCGTCACTCCGAGAGAACCCAAAGTTTGAACTAGAATCCAATTGGAAACCACAAGTGTAAGACCAATACTGATCAAACCACCAAGATTCGAAGTGTGTTAATGCATGCGTACTAACAGGGATATAACGTAAAGCTGAGAGATTTTGTTGCGTAATACTGTCGGGAGTTTTGTAGGCCGGAAATTAGCGTAAGCCGTACCCGTGTTTACGTCACCACTTTATCACCCCCTGTTCCAAATTCGGTAGAGACCCCAGAGATAACGATAGAAATGGCAATGAAGGCAATGGAACACCTTATGAATCCCCAGGAATTCGAGGTCGCAGCGACCAGTAGAGTAGGACATGTAGAGTGTCCGGTATGGGAAGAGGAGAGCAGAAAATACCTCAAAGGGAAAGGATGGCCCCTTTGGAGCGAATTTTGTGCGAATGATGAAACAGGTCCGGAAGTATAGGGCATTCTTGGTGGAAGAACCTGACAGAGATCCATCGGAAGAGCTTAGGGAAAGCTCGCAAGCCGATGGCAATCGTGTCCTGCTTGGCACAATTGCGAGGCACAGAGGAGGTCGTGAGGACGCTCCGTAGAGAGATTGAGGAGAGAGACAAGAATAGTGAAGGAGACATGAATGAATATAAGAGAACAGGGAACTGAGAGAGCAGTTAGCGGCGAAGGACAAGGAGATGGCTGATGCCAAGCGGGCACACCAATCTTGTCTCGCCCATTTGAGCAGCTTTCAGTCGCAATACGACAAAGCCGACCAAGACACGCAACGCGCAGTGTTGGTAAGAGAGGAAATGGAACACCAAGTTGAGCAGTTACAGAAACAGTGTAACAATCTAAAAGCAGCCCTACGAGCACTCCACACTTCCATGATGGAACAAAGACAGAGCTTGGTAGACCACGCAAAGTGCCGGAAGCAAATTGCAGAACTGCAATCCCTGCTTTCCGTCCAAAATAGGTTCCAGGACACGTTTGGATCCCAATTAGAACAAGAAAATGGCCCCGACTGGCTGGAGTTAAATAAGACTGCCCACAGGTATGTACATGGCACATGTACACAGGACAAACCACAAAAGAGAAAAGCACCCCAACCCCCGACTGCACAGGCAGAACACAATCCTATGAACCCTGTCACCACACAGCGCAGGGCCACAGCAGAAGAAGACCCACATTTTTCAGACACCACTCCATTAACCGTCACTGAATTAAGGGACGCGTGCGACAAGATAACACCGTTCCTACCCACATCGGACCCCCACCATTACTTTGCAAGAGTAAAACAACAGGCTGTGGTAGTATGCATTAGGGGTCATGTGGGACTGTGAAGCCGTGATGTCATTGGCTGACAGATCCCGGGTCCTGGTTGGCTGTTGACCTCTAGCTCCGCCCTGAAGGCGGAGTATAAGAGCCAGGAGTTCTCCCCCGCAGGCCAGTCTGCTACTGAACTGCGGGGAACAAGTGACGCTTAATAAAGCCTCATCGACTTCATCTCTATTCGTCTCTCGTGAGTCTTTGTGCGCTACAATTTATTAAGCGTGCTTAAAAGAACTATGGAGCTCAGGATCATCCCGGAATGCCTGAGGATCAGCCCCAACGCAGTGAACTCAGCAGCAGTTTTCAAACACTGGCAGACTTGTTTCGAGGCCTACCTCAGAACGGCCCCCGGCCGGGTCACAGAAGACCAGAAACTACAGGTCCTGCACTCGAGGGTAAGCCCAGAAATTTTCCCTCTCATCGAAGACGCAGAGGATTACCAGACGGCGTTCGCAGCACTAAAAAGCATCTCTGTTCGCCCAGTGAACCAGATCTACGCACGCTACCAACTCGCAATGAGACGGCAATGTCCCGGAGAATCGATAGATGATTTCTACGCCGCGCTACTAATTTTGGGACGGGCCTGCAGCTGCCCGCCGGTAAACGCGATGGAACACACGGACATGTTGATGCGTGATGCTTTTGTGGCTGGTATGAACTCTTCCCAAATTCGCCAAAGACTTTTAGAAAAAGAGTCGCTAGGACTCTCAGAGGCACGGGCCCTTGCAGCCTCACTAGATGTGGCCGCGCGAAACGCCCGCGCCTATGGCGCCGACCGCGCGGCAGCCCCTTGGGCTCCGTGGACCCCCGTCGCGACAAACCCCCCCCTCCCTCCCACCCAACAGGCTTGCGCGGTTCAGACGCCAAGTCGTCCCGGGGGAGCCCGCTGCTATTTCTGCGGCCAGGCGAAACACCCCCGGCAGCGCTGCCCGGCCCGCGCATCGATTTGTAAGAGCTGCGGGAAAAAGGGCCATTTCGCGGCTGTGTGCCGGTCCCCGGAGGTCGCCGCTGTCCCCGGCGAACAAGGATTCCTGCGCGCTTCTAACGCTCCCCAACCCCCCCAGCGCCCCATGTACGACCCGCAGGCGCAACCAGTTTGGGTCCCAGCCACCGCTGTCCAGCGCCCCATGTACGACCCGCAGGCGCAACCAGTTTGGGTCCTGACTACCGCTGTCCCCGGAGAACAAGGCGATCCGCGCATTTCTGACGCGCCCAAACCCCCCCAGCGCCCCATGTGCGACCCGCAGGCGCCGCCATTTTGGGTCCCGGCCACCACGAGGGGAGGAGGGGCGCCGCCATCTTGGGATCCCCCAGACCTGTGCGACGCATGGGGACGGCCATTTTGTCCACCCCCGCCGCCATCTTGTGACCCCCCAGCCATGTGCGATGCATGGGGCGGCCATTTTGTTCACCGCCGCCGCCATCTTGGACGGCAACAACGGACCCCAGTGTCGACGGCTCCACGGGGTTCGAGGAAGACACGCAAGCACTACGATCACGTCTGGCCTCAATGACGCTGGACCAAGCACGACCCCGGACGCTCCAGACGACGACAACAACGGTGCTGATAAACGGGCACGAGACACCATGCCTGGTCGACTCCGGGAGCACGGAAAGCTTCATCCACCCCGACACGGTAAGACGCTGTTTTTTGACCATCCGTCCCAGTGCGCAAAAGATTTCCCTAGCTGCAGGATCCCACTCCGTACAGATTAAAGGCTTCTGCATAGTGACCCTAACGGTGCAAGGGAGGGAGTTTAAAAACTACAGGCTCTACGTCCTTCCCAACTCTGCGCGCCCACATTACTGGGATTAGATTTCCAGTGCAACCTGCAGAGCCTAAGATTTCAATTAGGCGGCCCAATACCCCCACTCACTATCTGCAGCCTCGCAACCCTCAAGGTTGAGCCCCCATCCTTGTTTGCAAACCTCACCCCGGATTGCAAACCCGTCGCCACTAGGAGCAGACGGCATAGCACCCAGGACCGGACATTCATTCGGTCCGAAGTCCAGCGGCTACTGAAGGAAGGCATAATCCAGGCCAGCAACAGTCCCTGGAGAGCACAGGTGGTAGTAGTAAAGACAGGGGAGAAGCAAAGGATGGTCATAGACTATAGCCAGACCATCAACAGGTACACACAACTAGATGCGTACCCTCTCCCCCGCATATCCGACATGGTCAATCGGATTGCCCAATATAAGGTCTTCTCCACCGTGGACCTCAAGTCCGCCTACCATCAGCTCCCCATCCGCCCAAGTGACCGCAAGTACACAGCCTTCGAGGCAGACGGGCGATTATACCACTTCCTAAGGGTCCCATTTGGCGTCACAAACGGGGTCTCGGTCTTCCAACGAGAGATGGACCGAATGGTTGATCAACACGGGTTGCAGGCCACGTTCCCGTACCTCGACAACGTAACCATCTGCGGCCACGATCAGCAGGACCACGACGCCAACCTCCAAAAATTCCTCCAGACCGCTAAAGCCTTGAACCTCACATACAACGAGGACAAGTGCGTGTTTAGCACAAACCGGCTAGCCATCTTGGGATATGTAGTGCGCAATGGGATAATAGGCCCCGACCCCGAACGCATGCGCCCCCTCATGGAATTTCCCCTCCCGCACTGCTCAAAAGCCCTAAAACGCTGCCTGGGGTTTTTTTCATATTACGCCCAGTGGGTCCCCCAGTACGCAGACAAGGCCCGCCCCCTAATACAGACCACGACCTTCCCTCTGTCGACAAAGGCTTGCCAGGCCTTCAGCCGCATCAAAGCAGATATCGCAAAGGCCACGATGCGCGCCATCGACGAGTCCCTCCCCTTCCAGGTCGAGAGCGACGCCTCCGATGTAGCTCTAGCGGCCACCCTTAACCAAGCGGGCAGGCCCGTGGCCTTTTTCTCCCGAACCCTCCACGCTTCAGAAATCCGCCACTCCTCAGTGGAAAAGGAAGCCCAAGCCATAGTGGAAGCTGTGCGACATTGGAGGCATTACCTGGCCGGCAGGAGATTCACTCTCCTCACGGACCAACGGTCGGTAGCCTTCATGTTCGATAATGCACAGCGGGGAAAAATTAAGAATGACAAGATCTTAAGGTGGAGGATCGAGCTCTCCGCCTTCAACTATGAGATCATGTACCGTCCCGGAAAGCTGAACGAGCCGTCCGACGCCCTATCCCGCGGCACATGTGCCAACGCACAAATTAACCGCCTCCAAACCCTCCACGAGGACCTCTGCCACCCGTGGGTCACTCGGTTCTACCACTTTATAAAGTCCCGCAACCTCCCCTACTCTGTGGAGGAGGTCCGTACAGTCACAAGGAACTGCCACATCTGCGCAGAGTGCAAACCGCATTTTTTCAGGCCGGATGGTGCACACCTGATCAAGGCTTCCCGTCCCTTTGAACGCCTTAGTCTGGATTTCAAAGGGCCCCTCCCCTCCACCGACCGCAACATATATTTCCTGAACGTGGTGGACGAGTACTCCCGTTTCCCCTTATCCATCCCCTGCCCTGACATGACAGCGGCCACAGTCATTAAAGCCCTTAACACCATATTCACACTGTTCGGTTGCCCCGCATACGTCCACAGCGACAGGGGGTCCTCCTTTATGAGTGACGAGCTGCGCCAGTTCCTGCTCAGCAACGGTATAGCCTCGAGCAGGACGACCAGCTACAACGCCCGGGGGAACGGGCAAGTAGAGAGGGAGAACGGCACGGTCTGGAAAACCGTCCTACTGGCCCTACGGTCCAGGGACCTCCCAGTTTCCCGGTGGCAGGAGGTCCTCCCGGACGCTCTCCACTCCATCCGGTCGCTACTGTGTACCACCACTAACCAAACGCACCATGAGCGCCACCTTGTCTTCCCCAGGAAGTCCTCCTCTGGAACGTCGCTGCCGACCTGGCTGGCGGTCCCAGGACCCATCCTGCTCCGAAAACATGTGCGGGCGCACAAGTTGGACCCGTTGGTCGAGAGGGTTCGCCTCCTCCACACGAACCCGCAGTACGCTTACGTGGAGTACCCCGACGGCCGACAGGACACGGTCTCCCTGCGAGATCTGGCGCCCGCCGGCAACACGCACCCCCCCCCCCGACACCAATCACCCCCTCCCTGCCACCGGCGCACCCCGCGAGCGCTCCCTTCCCGGGGGGATCGGTCCTCCTCCCAGGTCCGACCAGAAGTGAAGCAGAAGCATAAACCGTAAGGCTCCCGGAGACAACAACACGGGAACAAGCACCACCACCGGGGCCGAGGCGATCGACGAGGACGACCAGACCGCCCGACCGACTCGTGGCATCGATGTAATACTACCATATTGTGGACTGTAACGAGAATGTTTTCCTTTTTCCCTCTTTTACTGTAAATAGTTCAAAACAAAAAAACCTCTGTACATGCTGTGATGACATGCAAACGTTTTCCTCCCAGGACCAGCCTTGTAAACCCTTACCACCATACGAAGCACCACCCCGCCGGGTTCATTTTTAACAAGGGGTGAATGTGGTAGTATGCATTAGGGGTCATGTGGGACTGTGAAGCCATGATGTCATTGGCTGACAGATCCCGGGTCCTGGTTGGCTGTTGACCTCTAGCTTCGCCCTGAAGGCGGAGTATAAGAACCAGGAGTTCTCCCCCGCAGGCCAGTCTGCTACTGAAATGCAGGGAACAAGTCACGCTTAATAAAGCCTCATCGACTTCATCTCTATTCGTCTCTCGTGAGTCTTTGTGCGCTACACAGGCAACCATGTGCGGCCTGGATGAAAAAGAGCAAGTGAAGCTCACAGTTTAAAGCCTCGACCCCTCAGGCGTGGCAGCCCTTCCCGACCCACAAAATGTAGGAGACACCCTCCAAGAAATGCACACAGCGATCCTAGATGCGATCGGCTATAACAAAGGAGAGCCCGTAGAAGGCCTAAACAAGTGTAGGTAGAAAAAGACTGAGCACCCCACAGCGTTTGCTGGATGCTTGTGGATACATTTTACAGCGGTGTTTGGAGAGTTAGCCCGCGCCCATTTGACCCCAGATAATATGGCCAAATGGACTTACATCCTAGTCTCTCATGCAACAGAAGCAGGACAGAGAGCTTGCGCAAATTACGACACCTCAGACGAGGCCCACAATGAGAAATAGGTTTTAAAGAGATTGTCCCGCGCTTGGGAACAGTCCGTTCAAGGTAAATCAGCTTATGGTAAAGCAGAGGAAGAGCAGGCAGATGCGAACATGCATCCAGTTAGGACGCACCAGAACCCCGCATGGGTAAATGAGGGAAGAAACAGCCCACAGCAAACCAAATCCCAAGAGTGTTATAATTGCGGCCAATAAGGATACTATGCACGAGAGCGCAATGTGCCCCAGGGCCAGCAGAGAAACCAGCAGACAGGCACCCTAAATAAGAACAGGGCAAAGCCAATTCACAACGTTAGTACCCGTTCTGATAACACAGATATGAACGGCACCGACTGAGGGTGTTCGGGCTCCCCAACATGGGTATGCGACACCCTTTGGGACAAGTGACGAAGACCGGTAGTGGCAGGCACAGTCCGGGGACACCCCGTCGAATTTCTTTGGGACACAGGAGGGTCCCGCACCACGCTTAATTCCCCCACGATGTTTCAGCGAGACACATGGCCCACCACTGACACCATTACTCTCAGCGGTTTAACAGGGCACTTGTAGCAGGGACACATCATAGCCCCTGTAGCAATCCAGATAGGGAACATTACGATTAAACACCCTGGAGTTCTGGTCGATCAACCCCAGACAGCCGAACACATTCTAGGTATTGATTTTATAAGCTCCCACAATCTATCATTCGATCCAGTAAACAAATGTGTGTGGAGAATGGCAAAGGCAGCATGAGCCCCCGCCATGCTCACAGTTGGAGACTATGAAAATAGAATTAGCGCAGTAGGGAACTTCTGGTTCGACCCTCGAGCCATTAGTCAGAATAAAGAAGTTAGGGAAGTCCTGCAGGGACACAAAGCATATTTGCACAGCACAAGCACGACTGTGGCAAGGTCGCTGGCTTGGTGAACATTACAGGTCCCGACCCCAAACCCCCAAAGCAGTACGATTTTCCCCAAGAAGCAGAGGGAGAAATCTCAAAAGATATTCAGAGTCTGCTTGACCAAGGCGTACTTCGATCAGTAGCCTCCACGAACAATGCCCCAATTTGGCCCGTCAGGAAACCCGATGGGTCATGGTGACTGACCATTGAGTATAGGGAACTAAACAAAGTAACCCCAATAGCAGCCCCCACCGTAGTCACAAGTCCAGAGACCATGCTCAAGCAGGGAATCCAGTCGAAATTTGTTTCGGTTTTGGACATTAGCAATGGCTTTTGGTCCATTCCATTGGATAAAGCGTGCCAATATAAATTTGCTTTCACCTTCCAGGGACAACAATACACGTGGACGTGCCTTCCACAAGGCTTCCACAACTCCCCCTCCATTTTCCACCGACAGCTGGCAAATGGTTTAGCAAAATTTTCCCGGACCGATTGTCTGGTCCAATATGTAGATGATTTGCTTCTACAGACGGACACAAAGGGAGAGCACATTTCGCTTCTCGCCGAACTATTAGGACTCCTTCAACAAATTGGCTGTAAAGTGAACCCCAAAAAGGCCCAGATTTTACAGGAAAAAGTGATTTACTTAGGAACAATGATCACACACGCCAAACGCAAGATCGAGCAGAAACGAATCGACTCGATCATCAAATTACCCCTACCCCATAATGTCACAGCCCTCCGGTCATTTCTAATTGGCTACTGTAGAAACCACATCGATGGTTTTGCCACAAAGGCAGCACCCCTATCCGAACTTCTAAAGAAGCAGGCACCTTGGGAATGGCTTCCACAGCACACGGATGCCATGGATGCATTAACACGAGCCCTCAGCACAGCCCCCGCATTACAGGTCCCAGATCCACTCTCCCCGTACGCAATTGAAGTTGCAACTACCGACCGAAACCTTTCGGCCGTGCTCCTCCAAGAACGCCATGATCGATTAGGCCCCATGGCATACGCCTCACGAGTATTAGATCCAGTCGAGCAAGGATTTTCTGCCTGCGAAAGGCACCTGCTCGCAGTTTGTTGGGCAGTACAATACTTCACCTACATTACAGGACTCAACCCCATCAGCATTTTAACTGAGCACACGCCAACACAACTCCTACTTGATGGTAGACTTAAGGATGGCACAGTCAGCCAGATTCGCGCAGCCCGTTGGACCCTTTTCTTACAGGGACGGGACATAACAGTAAAGAGGACAAAGACACACACTTTCCTCGCCGATAATTCACACTATGCAGGCACCCCACATGAGTGCGAAATAATAGCCACAAAACACAATCCAGGACCCTTTGTTCCAAAGTCAGCTCTCCCGAAACCAGGCACTACACCCCAGAGACTCCAGCCCACAGACATAGGCGCACCCCTTAGGATCTATGTGGATGGCTCCTCCACCGTTTTAAACGGAAAAAGGATTACCGGTTGCGGTATATATGTAGAGGACGTGCAGGGACGCGCCCTAGAAGAAATATCGTTGAAATTGCCAGGACATTTAGGCTCACAGGCAGCAGAACTAGGAGCCGTAGCTTATACTGTACAGTATCCCGACTCGTGCAGGAATGGTTTTAAATATGTGTTCGTGGTCATCGACACCTTCACAAAATGGGTGGAAGCCTTTCCATCCAGAACAAACACAGCTAAAACGACAGCCAAAATCCTCACTCAGCACATCTTTACAAGATGGGGACTTCCACGCAGCATAGAATCCGACCAAGGTTCCCATTTTACAGGACAAGTGATGAAAAACGTCCTTACAATTTTCGGAATCAAACAAAAAATCCACATTGCATACCACCCCAGTCAAGCGGCATAGTTGAAAGAATGAACAGGACTTTAAAAGCAACCCTCAGGAAAATGGTTAAACAACACAACAGCACCTGGGACACAGTTCTCCCCTTTGCACGGATATTCATAAGAAACACGGTATCCACGTCGACAGGATACACCCACCACACCCTCATGACCGGACGCCCCATGAAAGGGACAGAATATTTGTTAGGACTGGATTTGGCCAGCCCCGTAGTCACCACCCTCACCCATGAGAAAGCAGTTCAACAGATTTTAGAGAATGTGAAAGCAGCCCAGCTTGCAGCAGCTGTTAGACTTGGGACACGCAAGAAGCAAAGCAAAGTTTGCTTTGATAAGACAGTACACGCCACAGAATTTGTAGTAGGGCAGCAAGTCATGCTATCCCTATACAACCCCAGTTCATTCCTTTCCCCAAAATTTGCAGGACCGTACTCCATCCCGGATAAAGTCAGCCCCTCTGTATACAAAATCACCTGTCCTAATGGCAAGTCTGCGTGGTTCCACATAAACCAGCTTAAGGCTTATGGCTCGCAGAACAACCATTCACACCACATCTCACTTGCAGCAGCAGATGAGCACGCCCCGCCCACGAACGACCTATTCCTACACTTCCCCAACCAGTCCAGCCCATCCTCAAACATGACTATGACCCCAGAGGCACGATTCCGCCTCTCCCTTCCTCCAACCAGCAGCGACAGTGATAGCGACAGCCCCAGCACACCACGCCACGATTACACCCCTGCACCAGGCCCCACTCCCAGCGACTCCGAACACGATTCCAGCGACCCCTTTGAGATCATGTACAGTGAAGCCCCTGATCCAGACCCACCGCCCGGCAATTACGGATTGCCCCCTGGCAGCTCCAACCTCGACATGAAACACTGGCACCGAGACAATTCGTTCAGACTCATCCGGAATGATGAGATGGACCCCAATTCGCCCCAAGCAGCTTTGGCACAGCTACTCCAGTCACGAGTATGGCAACCGGGAGAATATGATGACTGAGAGTCTGACTCCCACCAGATGAGCCCCTTTGCGACTCTGTTCGCTATAGAGCAATGAGGTGTCCAGATGATGGTAAAAAGGAACCGATGGAGATTTATGGTGTCCTTTCTGATGGAACCTGCATGATTCTTTTGTTATGTTTGTGTGTTACGTTAAATGTTTGTTACTGTAAATGTTGAATGTTGTTTGCCCACTTAAAGTTTTTCATGGCCCCTTGCCACCACTCTTGTAACGCCCACTGGCAGTTAAAAGAACTAGTTTGTCGGCAGACAACCGATCATAACTACACTCCTGATTTGAAGGTAGCCACAAAAGGCAACCCCCATGACGATCACAAATTCTTACCGTTCTTGCCCAGTCACTCAGGCAGTGGAGAAATGGCACTGGTCCCCACCCTGCCTGAGGACCCCCATCTGGTCAGCTACGCTCGGGTAGTGCACATACGGCACTGGTCACTGTCCTACCCGCGGATTCCACCCATTCTTACCCCGCCGCGGCCCATACGCACCCCATTTGGAACTTTTAATTCAAAACTCTTTTGTTTGTTTCACGGCGACCCTTAGGTTGCTTTCCATATGCTATTTACATCCTCAAACACTGGGATGTACATTCACCGCATCGATCGCACAGGCTGCGAGACTGCTCGCGCTGTGTCAGTATTTTTTTCTCGGATGTCTTGTCCCAAATATGTGGTTTAACCAAAAGAAATGAGGGAGTCACAGACGGTGACCAATTATAATGGGTAATTGGCAATAAATGGACAGACAGACATTCGAGATCTTAAACAAGATAATAACAGGAATTATGCTTGTGTCCACAGAAATCCGGAACCACAGAAGCCTCAAGAGGACTACGAAAGAAAGAAGAAGAACATGAAGACAACCACCATGGTCTACATTTGGATCTTCGCGGGATCCCTACAGTTGCGCGCGGACGTGACCCCCCTGACCCCTACCACACAGGCCACGAATGTTTCCAATCCCTGCCATACACTGTACCCAAAGATAGCAACTGGTGTGACAAGTTAATTACTTGGTATTCCCTGTCCTACATTGTAGAAACACTATTAGTACTTGCAATACTCTGCAGTGTCGTTCAGACACTAAGGCTTAGGAAATGGCGGAGGAAAGCCTCCCGCTCTCCGGTATACACATTCAGATCCTCTATTTTCAGATTTCAACAAACCCCCCACTCCCTTTAAGTGAATTAAAGTGTATTGACCGGTTTTTTTTTGTGTTTGTTTGTTCTAATAAAAATGTAAAACTCTGTGCTTGACTGCCAAGCCACAGAAACATGTGTTGCTGTTACAGTATAGTTTAAAATGTTGTACATGCTTTTCATTGATTAAGGATTGTTTAGTTAAGGATAGTTAGAGGTTCCCGTGTTTTTATTTTGTAATGCATGCCTGAATGTCATAGCGCCCCGTAGAATTTTATAATGATGTGTGTATATAAAGCAATTTAGGTAAAAGTTCCAATCCATAGGACAGAGTAGCGTCGAGCCTGTCCTTGCTTATGGGTGCCTGACTTAGGAGGAGAACAAAGAAGATGCAGTAATATGATCCTTCACACTTCGCGTTGAGGATCACAAGGAGAGGTTGTAGCCATCTGGGATGGCCACTTCCAGAATACAAAATGGACGCTCGCAAAGACTGTAGGGAACTGTGGACAATGTTGGGAAAGCAAGCAGGCACAGAGCCTGTATGCATATTGGAAAGACAGCTCCCAGACGGAGCTGAAACTATAGGTCAATTAACATATTGATGGCCCATCTTTGGGAACAAAGGAAAGACACTCAAGCAACCGATACTGCTCCAGACACCTTGGTGCCAGCTCCCCAAACCGAAAGCACAAACAAAGCCAGGCCAACGGCCACCAAAGACACGCCCAGCCATCAGGGCACCCACCCCTTTATTGGTCAAGATCAATACCAGTGATCAAGAAGCGGCCCAATTAATTGGGGCCAAGTTTAAGGCCCGCCTAAAAGCGCGCGAAGCCCCTCCGGGTATAAGAAGGAACCCCCACGAGAGAATCGCTCTCTTGGATTTAGCTCTCAAAGCGGAGAGGCCCATCCACCAGCTGCACCAGAAGCAAGTAAGTCCAAGGTCAACGCTCGCTACCAGGCGGATTACCTTAGCTGTTCTCCTGTACCACTTCGAACCCAACAACCTCAGATCCGAACAACGGCCATTGTTCCTCTGACTGAGTGGGCACCCGAAGCTAAGTATAGGCTTTAGCATTAGAGACAGTTTAGTTTGTAGTACTTTGTGCATGAGTAGATATTACTGTGTGTGTAAATAAATAGTATTGACTTTGAACTAACTAACTGGTGTATTGGCTCTTTGATCAGTATTCAGGTTTGAACCTTGTGGCGGTATCGAGAGATACCTGGCGACTCTAAAGCAAACATAATTAGGATTAAGGAAGGCGACCATATTGACCGCCATATTCATAACCAGAGAAACAGAGCAACAGGGTGTGGGAGAAGGGAGGGGTGTGGGAGAAGGGAGGGATGGAGGGGGAGAGAGGGAGGGGTGTGGGAGGATGGAGGGGGAGAGAGGGAGGGGTGTGGGAGAAGGGAGGGGTGTGGGAGAAAGGAGGGGGGGTGGGAGGGGTTTGGGAGAAGGGAAGGGCGTGGGAGAAAGGAGGGATGGAGGGGGAGAGAGGGAGGTGTGTGGGAGAAGGGAGGGATGTGGGAGAAGGGAGGGATGTGGGAGAAGGGAGGGATGTGGGAGAAGGGAGGGAGGGTGGGGTTTGGGAGAAGGGTGGGGTGTGGGAGAAGGGTGGGTGTGGGAGAAGGGAGGGGTGTGGGAGAAGGGAGGGAGGAGTGTGGGAGAAGGGAGGGAGGGTGGGGTTTGGGAGAAGGGAGGGATGGAGGGGGAGGGGTGTGGGAGAAGGGAGGGAAGGCTGTGGGAGAAGGGGGAGGTGTGGGAGAAGGGAGGGGTGTGGGAGAAGGGAGGGATGGAGGGGGAGGGAGGGATGCAGGGGGATGGAGGGAGGGGTGTGGGAGAAGGGAGTTGGGAGTGAATGTGGGTGGGGTGGGAGGGAGGGGATGTGGGGTGGGTGGTGGTGGGTGGGGGGGAAGAGATGTGGGGATGGGTGAGGGTGGAGGGAGGGGTGTGGGAGAAGGGAGGACATGTGAGGATGGGTGGGAGGGAGGAGGATGTAGGGTTGGGTGGGGATGGGGAGTAGGTAGGGATGGATGGGTGGGGGAGGGAGGGAGTTGATGCGGGGATGGATGGGGACGTTGGTGGGAATGTGGGAGTGGGTGGGAGGGGATGTGGGAATGGGTGGGAGAGGATGTGGGGATGGGTGGGGTTGTGGGGATGGGTGGGGGAGGGAGAGGGCGTGGGGATGGGTGGGTGGGGGTGGGCATGAGCAGTGATTGAGGGGAGTTGGGATGTGGGGGTGGATAGGGATGTGTGGGGGTGGGAGGGATTGGGGGTGAGAATGGGTGGGAGGGAGGGAAGAGATGTGGGGATGGGTGAGGGAGGGGGTGTGGGGATGGGTGGGAGTGAGTTTGTGTGGGGATGGGTGGGAGGGAGGGGGTGTGGGGATGGGTGGGAGGGAGGGGGTGTGGGGATGGGTGGGAGGGAGGGGGTGTGGGGAGGGGTGGGCGATTATTGAAGGTGGGGATGTGGAGTTGGGAGGGTGGGAGGAGATGTGGGGAGGGGTGGGTGGGGTAGGAGGGGGTGTGGGTGGTGGGGATGGGGTGGGTGGAGTTGGGAGAGTGGGAGGGGATGTGGAGATGGGAGGGGATGTGGAGATGGGAACTGGGGATGATTTGTTGGGGGGTTGTGGAGTTGGGAGGGAATGTGGGGTTGGGTGGGATGGGTGGTGATGTGGGGGTGAAAGAGGGGGTGTGGGGAAGGTGGTGTGGGAGGGGGTGGGTGATTGGGGATGGGAGGGGATGTGGGGGTGGGAGGGAATGGGGCTGGGTGAGGGTAGGGTGTATAGGAGGGAGGGGATGTGGGGATGGATGGGAGGGAGGGCATGTGGTGGGGCTGTGGGGGTTGGATGGATTTGTGAGGGTGGGTGGGAGAAAGGGGAGGGGATGTGGGGATGGGAGGGGATGTGGGGATGGGAGGAGGTGGGGGGATTATTGACGGGAGTGGGCACACGTACTGGTGACAGCTGATCGCGGCGCCGGTTGCTAAGTAACGGCTGTGAGCGCACACGCGGTGTGGAACGCTGAGTGGGAAATGCTGCTCCACGCGCGCAGTCCGGGCTGGCTCCGGCCAGGGAAGGGGCTGCTGCAAAATCAGGTTGATTGCGTGGAATCAGTCCTTCTGTCCACCGACCGGGTGAGTACATCTGTCTGCACGGCACCTAACAGGTAACCGCTTTGCTGCTGACCCGAATATTATAAAACAAACTGGTAAATTCAAATTCCCTTTCAGTTAAAATCCTGAACCTGCCCAAACTTCAACGGTGCGACCAACTATTATTTGTTTGCAAGTGAAAACAGCAAATGCGGGAAATAGGCGGCAGGTCAGGCAGCAGATGTGAGAGAGCAAGAGTGTCAGGTCGGTGTGTTGATCAGGACTCGAAGAAACTAACGATGTGACAAGTTTAAAGCAAGAATGGTGGAAGTGGTGAGGGGAGAACAAAATAGAGGGTTGCAAAAAGGGTGGAAAACAAGTGCTGTGCATGAAAGAAATGAGTAAAAATATCGCAATTCCACCCTTTACCAATCCTGCTTCCCACTCCCTCCGCCCCACCCCAGTCTAGCTGCAAATTGCGCTAGTTTTCAAGCTGTGCTTTACTCATTTCGATAAAAGATAAAATTTGCTGTGAGACAGCAATTCGGCAGTTATGGAATTTGATTAAAATAAACGGGTAGCACAGTGGTTAGCACAGTTGCTTCACAGCTCCAGGGTCCCAGGTTCGACTCCTGGCTTGGGACACTGCGGAGTCTGCACGTTCTCCCCGTGTCTGTGTGGGTTTTTTCCGGGTGCTCTGGTTTTCTCCCATAGTCCAAAAATGTGCAGATTAGGTGGATTGGCCATGATAAATTGCCCTTAGTGTCCAAAAAGGTTAGGTGGGGTTACGGGGATAGGGTGGGCTGAAGTAGTAGGGCGCTCTTTCCAAGAGCCAGTGCAGTCTCGATGGACTGAATGACCTCCTTCTGCATTGTAAATTCTATGATTCTATGACATATTAAAACGTGCTGTGATATATCGAAGAGCGATCAACTGGTGAAGTTTTATTAGAGCAGTTGAAAATGGGATCATAAAATTTTAATCAGAGTTTCGTCCAGCAGATGTGAGTGATGAATTTTTGCATAACTGAATTGTGGGAAGTGTTTCCAGTGCTTGATTTCAAGCTCAGGATTTCCCAGTTTGAGCGGCAGGTGAAGCCACTATAGAACCTCGGGAAGGATGAATGTTTTCTGGATGTTACATTCCAGGTGATGGCCACCCCACAGGCAATAAGAGTTCAGGATTGGGGAGGTAGTAGTGGTATTGTCACTAGACTGGGTGATCCAGAGACCCAGGGGAGCACTCTGGGAACCTGGGTTTGAACCTGGCAATGGCAGATGGTGGAAATTGAATCCAAGATGACCATGAAACCATTGTCGTAAAAAGTGGGTTCATTAACGGAAGGAAGGAAATCTGTCATCCTACATATGACTCCAAATCCATAGTAATGTGGTTGACTCTGAAATGCACTCTGAAATGGCTTCTAGCAAGTCACTCGGTTGTATCAAACCGCTACAAAGCTAATAAAAAGGAAATAAATCGAGACGGACCACCCTGCATCGACCTAGGAACAGGAAACAACGACAGCAGACCCAGTCCTGTCGACCCTGCAAAGATCTCCTTGCTGACATTTTGGGGCTTGTGCCAAAATTTGGGGAGCTGTCTCACAGACTAGTCAAGCAGCAGCCTGACATAGTCATACTGACAGAATCATACTTTACAGATAATGTCCCAGACATCACTATCACCATCCCGGGGTATGTCCTGCAGAGGACAGCACAATGGTATGCAGTCGGGAGGGAGTTGCCCTGGGAGTCTTCAACATCAACTCTGGACCCCATGAAGTCTCATGGTTTCATGTCAAATATTGGCAAGGAAACCGCCTACTGATTACCATGTACCGTCCACCCTCCGCGGTTGAATCAGTATGTTGGAGGAAGCACTGAGAGTGGCAAGGGCACAGAATGTACTCTGGGTGGAGACTTCAATGTCATCACCAAGAGTGGCTCAGTAGCACCACTACTGACCAAGCTGACCAAGTCCTAAAGGACATAACTGTGACAGATGGTGAGGGAGCCAACAAGAGGGAAAGACATTCTAGACCTCATCCTCACCAACCTGCCTTCTGAAGAGGCATCTGTCCATGACAGTATCGGTAGGAGTGACCATCGAACATTCCTTGTGCAGCCAGATCCCGTCTTCACATTGAGGATACCGTCCATCGTGTTGTGTTGCACTACCATTATGCTAAATGGGATAGATTCAGAACAGATTTAGCAACTCCAGGCTGGGCATCCATGAGGTGCTGTGGGCTGCCATCAGCAGCAGAATTGAACTCGACCACAATCTGTAACCTCATGGCCTGGTATATCCCCCAAGCCAGGGCATGAAGAGTGTAGGAGGGCATGCTAGGAGCAGAATCAGGCATAATGAAAAATGAGGTATCAACCTGGGGAAGATACACCTTGGGACTAATTGTGTGCCAAACAACATAAGCTTTGCAGTCCTGCCACATCTGTCGTGAATGGTGAGGGACAATTAAACAGCTCACTGGAGGAGAGGCTTCACAAATATCACCATCCTCAATGATGGAGGAGCCCAGCACATCTGTGACAAGGCTGAAGCATTTGCAACAATCTTCAGCCAGAAGTGCCAAGTGGATGATCCATCTCTGTCTCCTCCAGAGGTCACCAGCATCACTGATGCCAGTCTTCAGCCAATTTGATTCACCCCAATATCAAGGTACGGCTGAAGGCACTGGATACTGCAAAGGCTATGGGGCCCTGACAATATTCTGACAATAGTACTGAAGACTTGTGCTCCAGAACTTGCCAAACCACTAGCCAAGCTGGCATCTACCTGGCAATGTGGACAATTGCCCACTGATGTCCTGTACTTGCAAAACTAGGACAAAACTCACCCTGCCAATTACCACCCTGTCCACCTACTTTCGGAGCAATAAAGTGATGGAAGGGATCATCAATAGTGCTATCAAGCAACATTCACATAGCAATAATCTGCTGACATGGAGGCTGTCCGAATATATGTCTGCTGAGCTGGGGAAGGAATCTGGGTGTTCCACTATGTATGCAATGGCCGCAAGTTCTGCTGCTTGCGCGCCTAAGTGTCCTGGAAGTTTTATTGCTATTTCCTCTAGGGCGCGTCCCTGCGCGTCCTTGACATAAATACCGCATCCTATTATGCGCTTCCCTTCTAATATTGTGGAAGATCCATCCACATATATCTTTATGGGTTCGCACGTGTCTGTGTGCTTGGAGCTCTGGGGTGAACTACCTATCTTTCTGGGGGGTGTTTTACCAATAAAGGGGCCTGTGTTGTGGTGTGGAGAGGAAATTTCACATTTATGGGGGGTTCCGGGGTACTGTAGGTTGTCGGCTAAAAAAGTGTGGGTCTTTGTCCTTTTAACAGTGATGTCCCGTCCCTGCAAAAGAAGGGTCCATCTGGCTGCTCTGATCTGACTAACTGTACCGTCCTTGAGTCGTCCGTCCAGTAAAAGTTGGGTGGGGGTGTGTTCTGTGAGGATTGTGATGGGGTTCAGTCCGGTTATGTACGAAAAATACTATACTGCCCAAAAAACTGCGAGCAGGTGCCTTTCACAGGCTGAAAATCCCTGCTCCACAGCATCTAAAACTCTGGAGGCATAAGCCATGGGCCTTAACTGTTTGTGCCGCTCCTGAAGGAGCATGGCCAAAAGGGTGCGGTCTGTGCTTGCTACCTCTAGCGCATAGGGGGAAAGCGGGTCTGGAACTTGTAGTGTGGGGGCTGCTATGAGTGCTTGTTTCAACGAGTCCACAGCATCCGTATGCTGTAGAAGCCATTCCCAGGGGGCTCCTTTCTTTAGGAAGTCTGAGAGGGGTGCTGCCTTGCTGGCGAAACCGTCAATGTGGTTTCGGCAGTAGCCAACCAGTCCTAAAAACGACCGGGGGGCTGAAACGTTCTGGGGAAGGGGCAATTTAGCAATCGAGTCAATCCTTTTGTGCTCGATCTTGCGTTTACCATGTGTGATAATTGTGCCCAAATATATCACCTTATTTTCCAGAATCTGGGCCTTTTTGGGGTTAACATTACATCCAATTGCTTGTAGGAGTTCCAGGAGTTCGGACAGAAGCTCAATGTGCTCTTCCTTGGTGTCTGTCTCTAGTAGTAGGTCGTCTACGTACTGGACCAGACATTTGGGGCGAGAAAATTTGGCTAAACCATTTGCCAGCTGTCGGTGGAAAATGGAGGGGAAGTTGTGGAATCCTTGTGGCAGGCATGTCCACGTGTACTGCTGTGCTTTAAAGGTGAAGGCAAATTTGTACTGGCACGCCTTTGCCAATGGAATGGACCAGAATCCATTACTGATATCCAAAACCGTAAAGTATTGGGAATTGAGTCCCTGCTTGAGCATGGTCTTGGGACTTGTGGCTACTGTGGGGGCTGCTGCGGGGTTGATTTTGTTGAGTTCCTGGTAATCGATGGTCAGCCGCCATGATCCATCGGGCTTTCTCATTGGCCAAATCGGGGCATTATTAGTGGAGGCTACTGATCTAAGTATGCCCTGCTCTAATAAGCTGTCGATTATCTTTGAGATTTCTCCCTCTGCCTCTTGGGGAAATCCATACTGTTTTGGGGTTATAGGGTCAGGTCCTGTGATTTGTACTGAACCAGTCATCCGGCCACAGTCGTGTTTGTGGGTCGCGAATGCTGTCCTGTTCTTTTGTAACACTGCCCTAACCTGCTTGTCCGTGCTAATTGTCGTCGGGTTGAACCAAAATTCGCCTACTGCGCTAATTTTGTTGGCTTTTTCCCCTATTGTGAGCGTTGGGGGGCTCTTGCAGATTTTGCCATTTTCCAGACACCCTGTTTGACTGGATCAAAGGATAGATTGTGGGAATTCATAAAGTCTATGCCCAAAATGTGTTCTGCTGTGCGGGGCAGATCGACTAAAACTATGGGGTGCTTGGTGGTGATGTTGCCGATTTGAATGGGTACAGGGGCTGTGATGTGTCCCTGCTGTGAGTGGCCTGTAAAGCCACTGAGGGTGATGGTGGCTGTAGTGGGCCACGTGTCCTTTTGGAGCATGGTGGAGGAATTTATTGTACGGGACCCTCCTGTGTCTCAGAGAAACTCGATGGGCTGTCCCCGTATTTTCGCTGTGACTACCGGTCGTCCGGACCTATCCCAAAGGGTGTCGCAGACCCAACTGGGGAAGCCCGAACACCAGGTCCGTCTGATCTGAACGGGTGCTCACACTATGTATGGGTTCTGTCTTATTCTTACTTAGAGTGCCCGTCTGCTGGGCTCTCTGTGGCTTTCGTGGGGCATTGCATTCTCTTGCAAAGTGTCCTAAATGGCCACAGTTGTAACACTCCTGTGACTTTGGTGGGGGGCTGTTCTTGCTTTCATTTACCCATGCAGGGTTCTGGTGTGTTTTAACTGCTTGTATGTCTGTTTCTGCCTGCTTTCCTTCGTGGTTTTTAACTGTGGGTTTGTTTTGTACAGACTGTTCCCAGGCGCGGGACAATCTTTTTACAACCCATTTCTCATTATGAGCCTCCTCTGAGGGGTCATAATTGGCGCACATTTCTGTCCTGTTTCTGTGGCATGGGAGATAAGGGTGCGGGTCCATTTGGCCATGTTGTCTGGGGACAAATGGGCGCGGTCCAAGTCTCCAAAAACTGCTGCAAAGTGGATCCACAGGCGTCCAGCAAACGCTGTGGGCTGCTTGGTTTTCTTTTGCCTGCATTTATTGAGGCCATCTACGTGGTCAGCCCGTTTATACCCGATCGCGTCTAGGACCGCGGTATGCATTTCTGCAAGGATGCCTCCTCCTACATTCTGTGGGTCGGGAAGGGCTGCTACGACCGAAGGGTCTAAACTCAAAACTGTGAGCTTTACATGCTCTCGCTCATCCAGGCCGTACATGGTCGCCTGCTGCTTTACTCTGGCAAGAAGTGGTGGGGGTCTGAGGTGGGAGGAACGGTGTGATTTTCTCGCATGCGTCCCGTAATTGGGTCACTGTTAAGGGGGTGGTGTACAGAAATTCCGTATCGTCCGATGTGGCTGTGTGGTGGGCAGTGACTGGGTTCATTGGAGCCTGAACTATCTGCTCGGGGGGGGGGTTGAGGCGCTTTCCTCTTCTGGGGCTTTCCCTGCGCACATGTTCCCATAACATATCTCTGCGCTGTCTCATTTAATTCTTCCCAATCAGGGCCGTCTTCCTCATCTAATTTTTCTCCAAAGGTTTCCTGGAATCCTTTTTGGACTGAAAGCAGAGATTGCAGTTCTGCAATCTGCTTCCGGCACTTAGCGTGGCCTGACGAGCTTTGTCTTTGTTCCGTGGTGGCAGCATGGAGTGCTCTTAACACTGCCTTCAGGTCACTACACTGCCTCTGCAATGCTTCTACTTGCTTCTCGGTTTCTTCTCGTACCAGGACAGCACGTTGCGTGTCCTGCTAGGCCTTTTCATACTGGGACTGGAAGCTGCCTAAATGCGCCAGACAAGACTGGTGTGCCCACTTGGCATCATCCACCTCTCCGTCTTTTGCTGCCAACTTCCTCCTTAACTCTACATTCTCTCTTTCTACCTCCCTAACATCGACCTTGCTCATTCGATGTATGCCTTCTATCTCTTTCCGGAGCGTCCTAACGACCTCCTCTGTGCCTTGCAATTGTGCCAAGCAGGACACGATTGCCATTAGCTTGCGAGCTTTCCCTAAGCTCTTCTTGTGAATCTCGCTCAGGTTCTCCCACCAAGTATGTCCTATACTCCCGGGACCTGTTTCCTCATTGCTACAGAATTCATTCCAAAGGGGCCATCCTTTCCCTTTGAGGTACTTCCTGATTTCTTCCTCCCATACGGGACACTGTCCTACTCTACTGCTGCTGGTCGCTGCGACCGCAAATTCTTCTGGGTTCATGAGGCGTTGCATTGCCTGCATTGCCATCTTTCTTATCTGAATGCTTCTTTTAAATTTGGAACAGCCGGACTAAGGCGGTGCTGTAAATACGGGTACGGTTTTCGCTAATTTCCGAAATACAAACTCCCAACAGTTTTGTCGCAACAAAAAATCTATCAGTTTACCTTATAGCCCTGTTAGTTACGCATGCATTTAACACACTTCCGAATTATGAGGATTGATCAGAACTGCTTGAACACTTGTGGTTTTCTGTTCCCAATTGGATCTCTAATTCAAATTTTTGGGTTTCCCCGGAGTGATTAAGCCACTTCTAGTTCGGGTCCCGTCAGGATGTCGCCAGTAATATGTTGCTAACCTTTGGTTGGTTCAATTGGCTCTGTTTTATGACCTTTGCTCTCGAGTCGCCACGAGGCTCAAGTTCAAGTAATGATCAATAACTCAATACACCGATTAGTAAGATTCAAATCAAAGCACATTTATTATACACCGTAATCGCTGCTCATGCAAAAATTCTACGTCTAAGCTACTTCTACGACTAGCAGGCCTATACTTAGCTTCGGACTGGCCCACCAGGTCAGGGGAACAAATGGCCTTTCGTTCAGGTTCTGAGTCTGCGGGATTCGAAGTTGGTACGGATTGGTAGCTAGGAGCGCCTAACTCGTAGCGAGCGTTGACTTAAGACTTACTGGATATCGGTGGCAGCTGCACCGGTCATGGTCAAAGTTGGTTCGCGTTGCTGAGTGACCTGGTCAAGAAGAACGATTTGAACTTGGGGGCTTAACTTTATAGTCCCCAGGGGCTTCCCGCCTTTCGGGGCGGACCCTGTACCTGGTTCCAAGTGATTGGACTTCGTTCCAATCGCTTGGTTCGATTTCTCCAATACTGGAGCGGTTCCCTGATCGATGGGCGGACTTGAGGTGTCCTTTAACCTCTTTTGTGTTGGCTCCTGCTGGCGCCGGGGAGTTTGGCTGAGCTTTGTTTGTCCCAAATGTTGCGATTGTTCCCGGGGATCGCTCATTAGTAAGTAGATGGCTGCTACATTATTATGCAGATGGCTGCTTGTATTGATGCTGTCTGGGCTTTTGCAGAGTTTAATACACAGTAACTAGCACCTGCTGGTTTCTGCCTGTGTTGGCTGAATTTCCCTTCAGCATTTGCTGTTCACCATTTTAAATTGGGACTTGGCCAACCCAGGTGGCTACAGTTGTGGTGGTTGGAGGTCTGTCATCTCAGTCCCGGGGCATCCCTGCAGGTGTTCCTCAGGGTAGTGTCCTGGGCGCAATCATTTTCAGCTGCTTCATCAATGATCCTCCTTCCAACATAGGGTCAGATGTGGCGATGTGCAATGTTCAGCATCATTTGTGACTCCTTAGATACTAAAGCAGTCCATGTGTAAATGCAGCAAGACTTAGACAATATCCAGGCTTGGGCTGACAAGTGGCAAGTAACATTTGCGCCACACAACGTCCAATAAGAGACGATCAAACCATCGCCCCATGACATTCAATGACATGACCATCACTGAATCTCCCACTGTCAACGTTCTGAGGGTTACCGTTGAACACAAACTGAGCTGGATTAGCCATATAAATACTGTGGCTACAAGAGCAGGTCAGAGTCTAGGACTCCTGCAGCGAGTAACTCACATCATGACTCCCCGAAGCCGGTTCTCTACCGATAAGGCACAAGTCAGGAGTGTGATGGGATACTCCACTTGCTTGGATGTGTGTAGCTCCAGCAACACTCCAGAAGCTCAACACCATCCAGGACAAAGCAGCCCTCTTGATTGGCACCCTTTCCACAAACATTCACTCACTCCATCACCGAAGCAACATGCACTGCAGGGACTCACCAAAGCTCCTTGGGCAGCACCTTCCAAACCCACGATCACTGCCATCTAGATGGACAAGGGCAGCAGATTCATGGGAACTCCACCACCTGGAAGCTCCCCTTCCAAGTTACTCACCTGACTTGGAAATATATAGCTATTCCTTCACTGTCGCTGTGTCAAAATTCTGGAACTCCCTCCCTAATAGCACTGTGAGAGTACCTGTACCACATTGATTGCAGGGCTTCAAGAAGGCTGCCCACCACCACCTTCTTAAAGGCAATTAGTGATGGGCAATGAATGCTGGCCTAGTCAGGGAAGCCCGCATCCCATAAAAAATGAATTACAAAGGAAAGATTGTATGGTGGGTGGCTACCCAGAAGGGAAAAACAGTTTGGACCAGTATTCCTATTTGCCAGTTTTTACTGGTGTTCTATTTTAATGTATACAAGACCAGTTATTTCTTCATTTCTACTGTTTTTCCCCCCCCCCTTCTGCGAAAAGGCAGCATATACAGGAGTCTTTAGGATGGGTGGCCAAGGGACTGTACAGACGGGAACAGAGAAGTGTAGAAATGTGGTTGTTGTAGGAGGTTCCATCGTCAGGGGGCAGATGGGCATTTCTGTAACCATCATCATGAATCCCGTATGGTGTTGCCCCGCTGATGCCAGGCTAAAGGACATCATAGAGACGAGGCAGAATTTTCTGCAGGGGGAAAGGAGTGAGTCAGGAGTTGTGACGCACATAAGTACCGAAGAGACAGAGAGGGCAGATAGAGAGGTTCTATGGTCAGAGGAGCAAGGAGGTTTAAAGGTTGGATTTTAAAGGTAACGCTGGGGCACATATGCTCAGGACAGCTGGTCCTCATCCTGGTTGCTAAGTGATGGCTGTGGTCGTACAAGTAGTGTGGAATGCTGAGTGAGAACCATTCCTGGATACAAGGTGTTCAGAAAAGATAGAAAAGGAAGGAGAGATATAGGGATTGGGGTGGGGCATTGTTAAAGGATTGCGTTGCAATGCTGCAAAGTGAGAATGCCCCAGAAGGTCAAGTACACTTGGCTTGTTGAGTGTTTGGCTGGTGGAGATGGGAGATGCTGTGGTGAGGGCACAGAGGATCCAGTAAAGGAGCTCTCCTCCATCCTCGCCCATTCTTTCACCCGTCCCCTCACTCTTTCTGCCGTGGCTGCCCAGTAGGTTTGGGACTGTAAATTTGGGAGGGCCAGGCCCCCCATGTTTCTTCTTTTTTGGAGGACCTTTTTGGGGATCCTTGGTTCTTCCTCCTCCTCCTCTCTTCTCCCCCTTCTCCCTGCCCCCCCCCCCCCCCCCCCCCAACCACCACACACACACACACACACACAAACACCATGATCATTTTGTCAACCGTGTTGAAGAAGGCTTTGGGGATGTAGATCGGTATGGATCTGAACAGGAAGAGAAATCTGGGCTACACGTTCATCTTGATCGTCTGCACCCTTTCAGCTAGGGAGAGTTGGAGTGTGTTCCACCTCTGTAGGTCCTTTTTAACTTCTTCCACCAGACTGGTCGGGGATTTCCGCCACGATCTTCTTTATCATAGATTGTCATAGATTATCATAGAATTTACAGTGCAGAAGGAGGCCATTCGGCCCATCGAGTCTGTACCGGCTCTTGGAAAGAGCACCCTACCCAAGGTCCACACCTCCACCCTATCCCCATAACCCAGTAACCCCACCCAACACTAAGGGCAATTTTGGACACTAAGAGCAATTTATCATGGCCAATCCACCTAACCTGCACATCTTTGGACTGTGGGAGGAAACCGGAGCACCCGGAGGAAACCCACGCACACACGGGGAGAATGTGCAGACTCCGCACAGACAGTGACCCAAGCCAGAATCGAACCTGGGACCCTGGAGCTGTGAAGCAATTGTGCTACCCACAATGCTACCGTGCTGAACTCAGTGTTGTCCCAGTTGGGCGTGTACAGGTTGACAGGACCATTGGCACCCCATCCAAGAAACTGCTGACCACGATGTACAGCCCCCTTTAGTCCGTAACTGTCTTTGTCGTTCTCTTACTTCTCAATATGGCTGCGCTCAACCCCCCCCCCGCTGCTCTCGTCTCGCAACATGAATGGTACATCTGTCCCACTCATCCCTTCCTTACCCACAGTCGGTCCTTCTCCCTCAGGTGTGTCTCTTGAAGAAAGACTATGTCAGCTTTCATACCTTTTAGGTTGATGGAAACTCTGGACCTCTTCACTGGGCCGTCCATTCTGATGGTGGGCTTTTGTCCCCCTCTCTCGTGGAATCAACTGTACTTGCCTTGTAGATGTGCCCCTGCCCTCCGGGGTTTCCCTTTGTCCAGGGGCACCCAACACAACTGCCAACTCTGTGTATGCCATGTGAGTGAGCCCCTGCAGTCTGGGGCTTCCCTCTGTTCAGGGACCCTCCAAATTGTGGTGCCACGTTTCCAACCTTATGCTGTTGAAGCCAGTCGAGAGCCCTTCCTCCCCACTTTGCTTTTTTGTGCCCCCTGCGGATTTGTTACCCCCCTCCCATTCCGTCCCTCCTGTTTACCCCTCTGCTTTCCCCCCTCTTGGTGTTGTGCCCAGCCTCCTTTGCCAAGTGCTCTCCCTCTGGTGGGAGATGCACTGCGGCCCCCCCCCCCCCGTCTCACTCATGCCTCCTGGCGCGAACTAGTGTGGTGGCCCCCTTCCTGGGATGGGTCTGAGCCCCTCCTACGCATGTTATGTTAGTGTCCCCTCTATCTCCTTGTCGCTCTCTCCTTTCTGCAAACTGGCTCCCCTGTTCATAATGAGGCGATGCAGTCCCACGCAAATTGTCCATTGGTTTTTCTCTGCCTCCTCTGTGCTGTGTCTCCCTTATCGCTATCTCCTTTGTTGTCAAGTCCGTTTTTTTTGGATAAACTTATCTGCATCTGCAGGGGCTGCGGATTAATGTTCCTTGCCCTGGTATATTACCCAGAGCCTGCCTGGGTACAACATCCCAAATTTAATATTGTTCTTGTGTAGGGCCGACTTCCCCCTATTAAATTCCGCCCTGCGTTTAAAGGTCTGCCCCAATGCACTGATAGACATTGATTTTTTTTGTCCCTCCCAGCTGTAAGCCTTCGTTTGTCTGGCCCAGCGAAGGATCCTCTCTGCGGTCCTGGTAGCTGTGGAGCTTGGCTATGACCGCTCTCGGCTGCTCCCCTGCCTTGGACTTCGGCCAGAGTGACCTGTGAGTTTGTCAATCTCCAGCGGCTTGGGGAAGCTGTCTCTCCCCCCATTAGGTTAGCCAGTATTTGGGCCACATATCCAGGACCTTGCCCTCGATTCCTTCTGGCCGGCCCACAATTCTAATATTTTGTTGTCTCGACCTATTTTCTTCGTCCTCCACCTTCTCTTTCAGGCTCCCCCAGTCGCCACCAACCTCTTAATTTCGGCCTCCTGGGCGGCGATTCAGTCACTCTGGTCCGTCGAGGCTTTCTCCAGCTTTATCGTGCTGCCCTGGGCCTCCAATCTCTTTCCCATACTGTCGAGGGCCTTTATTTCAGCCTTAATAGTGTCCCTCATCTCCCTCAGCTCCAATCGCTTGGCCGCGGATGGGAGGGGGCTCATCTTTCAGGTCGTTGGTCTTCCTCTCTTGGGAGTGGACAAGGACCCCTGGCCTCGTGGGTCTGCTGATCCGCTTACTCGCTGCTCCTGTCCCTTGCCGCCATTTTTTGGTGTCTCTGCGGTCTCTCAAACTGCTGCCTCCTGGCATTCTTGCAGGTTGGGGTGCATCCAAGGACACAGGGAAAAATGGAGAGTGGAAATTGCAGTTGCACTGGCTATAATTTTCCAGTCTTGTTTCGACAGGCTGGTTACAGAGAACTGGAGAGTTGTAAATGTTACACCATTGTTCAAAAAAGGGCGTAGAGATAAACCCAGCAATTAGGGCCAAGCCAGTTTCACTTCTGTGGCAGGGAAGCCTGTAGAATGATAATTCGAGACAATGAATTAATAGTCACTTAGGAAATTGCAGGTTAATTAGCGAAAAAGCTAACAGAGATTTGTTAAGTGAAAATCATGTTTAACTAACTTGATGAATTTTTTTGATGAGGTAACAAACCAGGTTGATGAGGATTCTGCTGATGATGCAACATACAAGGACTTCCAGAAGGCATCCTAGAAAGTGCTGCACAGGAGACATGTGGCAATGTTGGAGCTCATGGATAAAAAGGGACTGCAGCAATATGGATGTGAAGTTGGTTAAGTGATGTAACTTAACATCACTTAGAGATGTGGTTCACATCTCTAGTGGTTAACGGACTAGAGAGGGAAGTTTGTAATGGACGTCCCCAGGTCGATGTTGGGACCTTTGCTTTTCCTGATGTATATTAACGACCTACATCTTAGTGTACAGGGCACAATTTCAGAATTTGTGAATGATGTGAAACATGAAAGTATTGTGAAGAGAGTAATGTCGTAATTCAAAAGTGGCCATTGTGTGGAGATGCCAGTGTTGGACTGGGGTGAGCACAGTAAGGTGTCTTACAACACCAGGTTAAAGTGCAACAGGTGGACTTTAACTGGTTTTGTAAGACTTCTTACTGTAATTCAAAAGGATAGTGATTAGTCAAATGGCAGGTAAAATTTAATGCAGAGAAGTGTGAAGTGATTCGGTTGGCAGGAGGAATGTAGAGAGATAATATAAAATACAAGGTACAAATATTTTTTTTATTTTTGGGTACCCAATTATTTTTTTGCAATTAAGGGGCAATTTAATGTGGCCAATCCACCTAGCCTGCGCATCTTTGGGTTGTGGAGACGAAACCCACGCAAACTTGGGGAGAATGTGCAAACTCCACATGGACAGTGACCTAGAGCCGGGATTGAACCTGGGACCTCAGCGCCGTGAGGCAGCAATGCTAACCACTGCGCTACCGTGTTGCCTAAAAGGTACAATTCTAAAGGGAGAAGAGGGACCTGAGTTTTTGTGTGTATAATGGTAGGATAATTTGAGTGTGGTTAATAAAGCATACAGCATCCTGAGCTTTATCGTTATTGGCATTGAAGTTCTGTTAAACTTGTATAGAACAGTGGTTCAGCTTCAACAGAAGTATTGTTTCCAGTTTTGGGCACCATATTTTAGGAAAGTACATTAGAGAGTGTACTAAACGATTTGCGTGAATGATCCCAGGGATGAAGAGCTTCAGTTAAGTTAGATAGATTGGAGAAGTTGGGCTGTTTTCCTGGGAGAAGAGAAGGTTGAGAGGAGATTTGATAGACCATAAGACATAGGAGCAGAATTAGGCCACTCGGCCCATCGAGTCTGCTCCGCTATTCAATCATGGGTGATTTTCTCATCCCCATTCTCCTGCCTTCTCCCCATATACCCTGATCCCTTTATTAATCAAAAACCTAGCTATCTATTTTAAAGACAATCAGTGATTTGGCCTCCACAGCCTTCTGCGGCAAAGAGTTCCACAGATTCACCACCCTCTGGCTGAAGGAATTCCTCCTCATCCCTGTTTTAAAGGATCGTCCATTTAGTCTGAGATGGTGTCCCCTGGTTGTAGTTTTTTATCCTACAAGTGGAAACATTCTCTCCACGTCCACTCTATCCAGGCCACGCAGTATCCTGTAAATTTTAATAAGGTCCCCCCTCATCCTTCTAAACTCCAATGAGTACAGACCCAGATTCCTCAACCGTTCCTCATACGACAAGGTCTTCATTCCAGGGATCATTCTTGTGAACCTCCTCTGGACCCTTTCCAAGGCCAGCACATGCTTCCTTAGATACGGAGCCCAAAACTGCTCACAATACTCCAAATGAGGTCTGACCAGAGCCTTATACAGCCTCAGAAGTACATTCCTGGTCTTGTATTCTAGCCCTCTCGACATGAATGCTAACTTTGCATTTGCCTTCCTAACTGCCAACTGAACCTGTACGTTAACCTTAAGAGAATCGTGAACAAGGACTCCCAAGTCCCTTTGTGCTTCTGATTTCCTAAGCATCTTCCCATTTAGAAAATAGTCTATGCCTCCATTTCTCCTTCCAAAGTGCATAACCTCACACTTTTCCACTTGTATTCCATTCGGGGCTGTTTAGCGCAGGGCTAAATCGCTGGCTTTGAAAGCAGACCAAGGCAGGCCAGCAGCTCGGTTCAATTCCCGTAACAGCCTCCCCGAAAGGGTGCCGAAATGTGGCGACTAGGGGCTTTTCACAGTAACTTCATTTGAAGCCTACTTGTGACAATAAGCGATTTTCATTTCATTTCATTCTGCCACTTCTTTGCCCACTCTCCTAGCCTGTCCAAGTCCTTCTGAAGCCTGCCTACTTCCTCAATACTACCTGCCCCTCTACAGATCTTTGTATCATCTGCAAACTTAGCAACAGTGCCTCCAGTTCCTTCCTCCAGATCATTAATATATATTGTGAAAGGTTGTGGTCCCAGCACCGACCCCTGAGGCACACCACTAGTCACCAGCTGCCATCCTGAAAAAGAGCCCTTCTGCCAGTCAGCCAATCCTCTATCCATGTCAGGATCTTACACTTAGCACCATGGGCTCTTAACCTATTAACAGTCTCCTATGTGGCACCTTGTCAAAGGCCTTCTGGAAATCTAAATAAATCACGTCCACTGGTTCTCCTTTGTCTAACTTCCTTGGTGCTTCCTCAAAAATTTCTAACAGATTTGCCAGACATGACCTCCCTTGACAATGCCGTGCTGACTCAGTCCTATTTTATCATGCACTTCCAAGTACTCCGCGTTCTCATCTTTAATAACAGACTCTAAAATCTTACCAATGACTGAAGTCAGGCTAACCGGCCTATAATTTCCCATCTTCTGCCTCCCTCCCTTCTTAAACAGTGGTGTTATATTAGCCACCTTCCAGTCCTCTGGGACCCTTCCTGCCTCCAGTGATTCCTGAAAGATCATCACCAATGCCTCCACAATCTCCTCAGCTATCTCTTTTAGAACCCTGGGGTGTAGTCCATCCGGCCCAGGTGATTTATCCACCTTCAGACCTTTCAGTTTCCCCAGAACCTTGAACAGAGGTATTCAAAATCATGTGGGACCTGAACAGAGTTGACAGGGAAAATTCCCATTGGTGACAGGATCAAGAATCGGAGGGCACAGATTTAAACTAATTGGCAGAATAATAATCTTTCTTAGTGTCACACATCTAAGGCCTACTTCAACACTGCAAGGAAGTTACTGTGTTAGTCCCCTAATCACCACACGAGTCCCCCAGTCCGTCCACACGGAGGCAGAATTCAGAATGTCCAATTCACCTAACAAGCACATTTTTCGGGACTTTGTGGGAGGAAACCGGAGTACCCGGGGGAAACCCACGCAGTCACAGGGAGAACATGCAGACTCCGCACAGACAGTGACCCAAGCTGGGAATCGAACCTGGGTCCCTGGCGCTGTGAAGCAACCGTGCGATCCACTGTGCTACCGTGCTGCCCAAGAAGCAACGGCGACAAGAGGAGATTCTTTTTCATGCAGCGAGTGGTTAGATCATAGATCATAGAATTTACAGTGCTGAAGGAGGCCATTGGGCCCATTGAGTCTGCACCGGCCCTTACAAAGAGCACCCTACTCAAGCTCCAGTATCTATCAGGTCCCTGTAACCCCCACTTAACCTTTTTGGACACTAAGGGCAATTTATCATGGCCAATACACCTAACCTGCACATCTTTGGACTGTGGGAGGAAACCGGAGCACCCGGAGGAAACCCACGCAGACACGGGGAGAACGTGCAGACTCCGCACAGACAGTGACCCAGCCGGGAATCGAACCTGGGACCCTGGAGCTGTGAAGCAACTGTGCTAACCACTATGCTACCGTGCTGCCCACACGGTTAGGATATGGAATGCAGTGCTGGAGAGGTTGGTGGAGGCAGGATCAATCCAGGCATTCAAGAGGGAATTGGGTTATTATCAGAAAACGAAGAATGCGTGAGGCTCCGGGGTGAAGGCAGGGAAGGAGGCACGAAGTGCATTGCTTGCATTGTGTATCAATTTGACTTTTAAAAATATATGCCAAATCACCTAGTTTCCTTATAGAATCATACCATCGAGTCAGCACTGGCTCTCGGAAAGATAACCCTACTTAAGCCCATGCCTCCACCCTATCCCCGTAACCCCACCTAACCTTTTTGGACACTAAGGGCAATTTATCATGGCCAATCCACCTAATCTGCACATCTTTGGACTGTGGGAGAAAACCAGAGCATCCGGAAGAAACCCACGCACACACGGGGAGGACGTGCAGACTCCGCACAGACAGTGACCCAAGCCGGGAGTCGAACCTGGCACCCTAGAACTGTGAAGCAACAGTGCAAACCACTGTGCTACCCTTTTATTTTAATCAAGTTCCATAACTGCCGAATTGCTGTTTCACAGCAAATTTAATCTTTTATTGAAATTGGTGTGCAGTAATCTCTTTCTCAGTGAAATTAGTATTCTCACAATAGTAAAAAATACTTTATTGAAAACAAAGGTGCCCATATAGTGCCCATGCACCTCAAGAATAATATCATGGGCGGGAATCTCCATCGGGCCAACGTCGAAATTGGGAAAGGCGATTGGACAGAAAATCAGTCTTGTTGCTGAAATCGTGGCCGGTGCTGGGTTCACGGCAAATCGCAATTCTCAGTTTCTCGACAGCGGCGTCAATGCGTTCTACTCCGCACGTAGAGAAAATGCCGTTCGCATTTCATTAATGGGCCTGACCCGGTATTCTCCAGGGCCTCCGCAATCTTCCTTGTCTGCCCGGGGGAATTCCCGACTTGAGAGGTTCACTTGTGCTTTTAAAATTGGGAAACAGACACCATGGCTGATGAGGGAGAGAGGGGAGGTGGCGCGACTGTGGGCTGCCGGCCTTGATACTGATGAGGGGGCTTTGCCAGGATCGGGGGTGGAGGATGACCCCCCATGGGACCAGGGTGTTGGGCATGAACCGCCATTGTTGCGGCCTGCAAGGCAGCCATCTTGCTGCACACCTCACTGATCACCCATCTTGGCCCATTGTTCTGCAGAGTGACAGGGCAGCGCCAACCGACATTACCCCTGGCTGCAGGGAAAGGCAGCAGGGCCAGAGGCACCCACCATGCCAGGCACCATGCTACCATGTCAGCCTTTCATCCATTGCAGACAATGGATATTCGAATTCAGCCAGGAATGGTGGCGTTCCTCCCAGTTGCTGTGGCCGTGGGGATGAACTGAGGCTGACGAGCTGGAGCTCCTTGAAGAGGAGGATCCTGCAGTAGTGGAGCTTGCCCCAGAGGAACAGGAGGCAGCCGGTGAGGATGGAGAGCTGGCCGTCCCAACAGGACGAAAAGGAGGTTGGAAAGAGGCACCACAGAAGCCTCGTGTCTACCGTCTTCCGCCATCATTCGAGGACCTGCCGGACCGGGCATGCCATTGAAGACTCCGGCTGAGCAGGGGGACAGTGTGACACATCTGCTAGATCATGGCGCACCTGGCACCGTGGGGGAATGGGGAAAGTACACCCGCTCCCGGTTGCCGTCAAGGTGAGTAGGGGGCCTGGCTAGCGGCACGGACATCCCACTACCCTCCCAGCCGATTGACACCCCTCCCCCCACCTCCCGCAACCCCCTCCGTGATTCCTGCCTGCCTCACTATGGGGTGCGGGCCGTGTATAGGCAGTAACAGCAGGTCTGGTCCATGGGATGGAGGGTGATGACGACCTGCTCTGCGACGAGCTCTGCACCATACGGCAATGTCTGACTCCTGCCCACAGCAGCACATTCCACCGTCCACCTGGGTGATCCCTGCATGCGGGATAGCCATTCCTTCATCTTGTCCCACTGAGTACCTAGGGGGGCGGAGGGGGTGGTATGGCATGGGAGCGGCGAGTGCTGGCTTTAGATTGTAACATAGTGAACATGTCTTTATTGTGAACATATATGTACAGCTTTGTGCCCTAGCTCCTATGACTATAGGGCAGCACGGTACCATAGTGGATAGCGCAATTGCTTCACAGCTCCAGGGTCCCAGGTTCGATTCCCGGCTGGGTCACTGTCTGTGCGGAGTGTGCACGTTCTCCCCGTGTGTGCGTGGGTTTCCTCCGGGTGCTCCGGTTTCCTCCCACAGTCCAAAGATGTGCAGGTTAGGTGGATTGGCCATGCTAAATTGCCCTTAGTGTCCAAAATTGCCCTTAGTGTTGGTTGAGTGTGGTTACTGGGTTATGGGGATAGGGTGGTGTGGGCTTGGGTAGGGTGCTCTTTCCAAGAGCCGGTGCAGACTCAATGGGCCGAATGGCCGCCTCCTACACTGTAAATTCTATGAAATCTATCTTGTGTACTGCACCCGTGCCAACCTAACTGGCTTCTATCTTCCTGGCCTTGCGGGCCCTGACGCTGGGTCCCCAGGCAGTACATCAGGAGTTGTGGCTGCCTGCTGCGATTCCCGCCCTGTGACCTGGGTCCCCTTGGCGGCTGCCTTCTGGTACGACGGGGACTGGATGGGCCCGGCTGCTGCTCGGATGTCCCAGGTGACATGGCGCCGCCAGTCCTGGAGGCCTGCTCTTGTCTCGACCACGGTCTCAATGCTCGAGGCCATGGAGCACTGGGCGTGGACCACCTCCCTCTGTGCTGGAATGGTGCCGGCATGTGGTGCAGGGTGGGGGTTCTGCCGCACTCCGGGTGGGGGGGCAGTGGAGTTACAGGTATGTGGAACGGGGGTTGGTGCTAGGGGCATGGAGCTTCCTACTCACCCTGGCCACCCTGAGGAGATCGTGTGTTTTTTTTTTTACAGCACTGCTGGCCGTTCCTTTTTTAAAATTTAGAGTACCCAATTCATTTTTTCCAATTAAGGGGCAATTTAGCGTGGCCAATCCATCTAAACTTCACATCTTTGGGTTGTGGGGGCGAAACACACGCAAACACGGGGAGGGTATGCAAACTCCACCCGGACAGTGACCCATAGCCGGGATCGAATCTGGGACCTCGCCGCCGTGAGGCAGCAATGCTAACCCACTGTGCCACCATGCTGCCCCTGCTTGGCCGTTTCTGACGGTGTTGCCTACGCCGCTCACGACCTCTGCTACTTGCGCCCAGCCATCGCGAACGGTGGCGGCTTGCAGCCTTCTTCCCACCCCGGGGTACACCTCTCCTCCACGGACTCTAGCATGGTCTCCAGTTTGGGGTCCGTGAAAAGGGGTGTCGCACTCCTTGCTGCCATTTTGTTGACTGGGATGAGTGTGCATGGGGAGTGAAGTGTGTCTGTGCGGCTGCAGCTTCTCAGCTTCCTGAGTGCCTCGAACCCGGCACCATTTCTTAATGGAATCGATCATGTTCCAAGTGGTGTTGGTGCGAACTCCTTAACGGTTGGTGAATTGGTCCAGGTGCGGCACCAGTTTTGCTGTCGGAGCAGTCCACTAATCCTGCCTGGGCGTTAACACTTGGCCTCAGGAAGGGAGAATCCGACTTTCATGTTTTAGATTTTAATGGCATCAAAGAGTATGGGGAGAATGCAAGAATATGGCATTATTGAGGATCAACCTTGATCATATTGAATGGCCTAGTGACCTATTCCTGTTCTTAGTTTCTATGTTTTTATGTTATAATGCAAATCTTAATTTTGACTCTCTTGCAGCCCTGCAAATGGTGTAATTAGTGGAAGTTCACAGTGGCCATTAATTAGATCTGGGGACGCCACCACCCACCTCAGAGTTTGGAATCACTGAAATTAGTGAGAATTTCAACTTTTTCGTCTTTGACATTGCTGTCAGAATTTCTGGAAAACCTTACTCCTTGTTCAATCAGGTGTAACTGGGGTTTTAATAGTGATGTGATACGAACGTATGAACAAGAAGCAGGAATGGGGCACAATGTTGAGTGTGCTGGTGGAGGAGGCGATTTCCCCGATGCCGACAGCAGTGGCGGAGGCGCGGGAGCAAGGGGAGGCGCTGAAGGAAGTGGAGGAGACGTTATTGCAGCACGGTGATCAACTTACCTCGATGGGGAAGGAGATGCGGAAGATGATGGAGATTAACAAGGATCTGCGAGGAAAAATGGAAGACCTGGAAAACAGATCCAGGCGACAGAATTTGAGGATTGTGGGGCTGCCTGAAGGAGTTGAAGGACTGAGGCTGACTGAGTATTTTGCCGCAATGCTGGCGAAACTATTGGGGGAGGGGGAGGATCCCTCCCGATATTAACTGGATCGGGCTCATCGGTCATGGAGGCTTGTACCAAAGGCGAGTGAGCCGCCAAGGGTAGTGACTCAGTGCTTCCATAGGCACAGTGTGAAGGAGAAGGTCCTGTGCTGGGCCAAGCAGAAGCGGGTGGTGCAGTGGGCTGGAGCTGGTATACCTGTATACCAGGACTTTACGGTGGAGCTGGCGAGGAGGTGGGCTGCTTTCAACTGGGTGAAGCGGGCACTGTACATTAGCAAGGTGCAGTGCGGCATAGTATATCCAGCGAAGCTGAGGGTGACTTGCAAGCTCAAGGACTTTTATTTTGGAACGGCGGAAGCAGCGGAGGAGTTTGCGAAGGCAGAATGACTGTGGCAGAACTGAGAAATTGAGAAATGGCCATGTGCCGATGTAACCTCATGACTGTATTTTCTTTTTTGTTTTACTGCATGTGGGTGTATGGGCTAAAGGAGCCAATATTGTATATATTTGGACAAGGGAAGTGATGAGACTTTCACTCGAAATGTGGGCTCTTTGGGGTGTAGGTGGATATGCAGGGTGTGTGTGCTAATAGGGGATTTCTCGGCTTTCCTAGGGCCGGGCAAGGGGGAAAGGGACACGGGTGGGGGCCTCCACGCTGGCCAGTTTAAGCCGGCCAGTGAACGGGAGTGAGGTGGGTGGAGGGGCTGCGGCCATCGGAGCCTGGTAGAACAGGGTCCGAATGGTCTAGCCGGGGTGGAAAGTCGGGGGGTAGGAACCGAGGTTGGGGGGAGGAGTTTTACAAGAGGCATTGGATGGGAGGAGTGGGTGGGGGCGTGTAGCCATCTAGGATGGCCACGTCCCGATTACAAAATGGACACTTTGCAAAGAATGCAGGGAAAATTGGACAATACCGAAAAAGCAAGCCGGTGCAAGGTCTGTCTGTTGATTAGTGCTATAGCTCTCAGACAGGACGGATACTGCAGAACCATCTACATACTAATGAGCCATCCCCGGGAACAAAAAGGCAACATTTAGGTAAACTATGCTAAACTCGCATTTAGGTAAACTATGTAAACAGACACCCTGGCGCCTGAGGAGACTAAAACAAAGCAAACCAACGGCCACCTAGGACACGCCCAGCAATCAGGGAACCCACCCCTCTATTGGAGGAAAATCGATAAGAACGATTGGGAAACGGCCCAATTAATTGGGGCCAAGTTCAAGGCTCACCCAAAAGTGTGAGAAGCCCTTTTGGGTATAAAAAGGATTCCCCAAGAGAGAATCGCTCTCTTGGCCTTGGCCCTCAGCGAGGAGAGACCTGCCAAGGCTACACCAGACCAAGTAAGTTCCAAGTCAACGCACGCTACGAGATAGACGCTCCTAGTTTGCTATCTTGTAAACAGCTCAACCCAGCAGCCTCAGAACCGAGCAACGGCCATTGTTCCTCTGACTGAGTGGGCACCCGAAGCTAAGTATAGGCTTTTCGTAATAGCGATAGTTTAGGTTGTAGAGTTTTATGCATGAGTAGATTTGACTGTGTGTAAATAAATGAGCATTGCTTTTGAATTTACTAACTGGTGTATCGAGTCTTTGATCAGTATTTGGTTTTGAACCTTGTGGCGGTATAGAAAGATACCTGGCGACTCTTGAGCAAACGTAATTAAACAGAGCGCAATTAAGAGACAACAGCAAGTTAGCAACATGTACTGGCGACATCTGATGGGACTCGACTTAGAAGTGGCCTAACCACTCCGAGTGAACCCAAATTTGAATTGAGAATCCAACTGGAAACAGAAAAACCACAAGTGTAAGAACAGTACTGATCAAGCCTCTGAGATTCAGAAGTGTGTTAATGCATGCGTACTAACAGGGATATAAGGTAAACCTGAGAGATTTTATTGAGTAAAACTGTCGGGAGTTTTGTAGGCCGGAAATTTGCGTAAGCCGTACCTGTGTTTACATCACCACTTTATCACCCCCTGTTCCAAATTCAGTAGAGAACCTAGATAGAGAAAATGGCAATGAAGGCAATGGAACGCCTTCTGAACCCCCAGGAATTCAAGGTCGCAGCAACCAGTAGAGTGGGACAGTGTCCTGTTTGGGAAGATGAGATCAGGAAATATCTCAAAGGGAAAGGATGGCCCCTTTGGAATGAATTCTGCGCCAATGACGAAACCGGTCCCAGGAGTATAGGACATACTTGGTGGGAGATCCTGTCAGAGATCCACAAGAAGAGCTTGGGGAAAGCTCGCAAGCCGATGGCAATCGTGTCCTGTTTGGCACAATTGCGAGGCACAGAGGAGGTCGTTAGGACGCTCCGTAGAGAGATAGAGGAGAGAGACAGAAGTAAAGAGGTAGACCTGAGCGAAGTAGAGAAGGAGAATAGAGATTTAAAAGAGCAGTTAGCAGCAAGGGACAGAGAGGTGGATGCTGCCAAGTGGGCACACCAGTCTTGTCTCGTGCATTTGAGTAGTTTCCAAACACAATACGATAAGGTCTACCAGGACCGAGCAACAAGTTGAGAAATTGCAGAAACAGTGCAATGATCTGAAAGCAGCCCTACGAGCACTCCATACTTCCACAACGGAACAAAGGCAGAGCTCAGTAGACCACGCAAATGCCGGAAGCAAATTGCAGAATTGCAATCTCTGCTTTCCGTTCAAAATGGGTTTCGGAGCACATTCGGACCCCAGTTAGATCAGGATAATGGCCCCGATTGGCAGGAATTGAACAAGACTGCCCATAGATACGTACATGGGACATGTACGCAGGAAAAACCCAGAAAAGGAAAGCGCCCCAACCCCTAACCGAACAGACAGAACACACCCCCATGAACCCTGTAACCATACACGGCAGGGCCGCAGCAGAAGGAGATGCAGATTTCCTTTATACAACCCCGTTAACCATGACCCAATTACGGGAAGTGTGTGGAAAAATTACACCGTTCCTTCCCACATCAGACCCCCACCAATTTTTCGCGAAAGTCAAACAGCAGGCTACCATGTACGGCCTGGATGAGAAGGAGCAAGTGAAGCTCACAGTTTTAAGCCTCGACTCTTCAGTCATGGCAGCCCTTCCCGACCCACAGAATGTAGGAGGAGGCACACTCCAAGAGATGCACACAGAGATCCTAGATGCGATCGGCTATAACAGAGGAGACCCCGTATAAGGCCTAAATAAGTGTAGGCAAAAGAAAACCGAGCATCCCACAGCGTTTGCTGGACACTTGTGGATACACTTCACAGCAGTTTTCAGAGAGTTAGCCCGCGCCCATTTGTCCCCAGATAATATGGCCAAATGGACTTGAATCCTAGTCTCTCACGTGACAAAGGCAAGACAGAAAGCTTGTGCAAATTATGACCCCTCAGATGAGGCCCACAATGAAAAATAGGCTTTGAAAAGATTGTCCCGCACTTTGGAGCAATCAGTCCAAGGCAAAACCGCATTGATAAAACCCGATGAAGAGCAGGCAGATATGAATCCAGTTAAAGCGCACCAGAACCCCGCATGGGTAAATGAGGGCAGGAACAGCCCACCCCAGCCCAAAGCTCAAGAATGTTACAATTGTGGACAGTTAGGACACTTTGCACGAGAGTGCAACGCGCCCCAAAAGCAGCAGAGAAACCAACAGACAGGCACCCTAAACAGGAATAGGGCAAAGCCAATCCATAGCGTTGGCTCCTGTTCAGGGAATGCAGACATGAACAGCACCTACTGACTGTGTTCGGGCTCCTCAACTTGGGTCTGCGACACCCTTTGGGACAAGTCCGGTAGACCGGTAGTAGCAGGCAATGTTCGGGGACACCCCGTAGAATTTCTTTGGGACACAGGAGGGTCCCGCACCACAGTCAATTCCTCCACGATGTTTCAACGAGACACGTGGCCCACAACAGACACCATCACACGCAGTGGTTTTACAGGTCATTTACAACAGGGACACATCACAGCCCCTGTAGCAATACAAATAGATAACATTACAACTAAGCACCCCGTAGTTTTGGTTGATCTGCCCCAGACAGCAGAACATATCCTTGGGATCGATTTCATGAGCTCCCATAACCTTTCTTTTGACCCAGTTAACAAGTGTGTTTGGAAAATGGCAAAGGCAGCATGAGCCCACGCCACGCTCACAGTAGGAGAGTATGTAACAGAATTAGCTCCGTAGGAGACTTCTCGAGCCTCGAGCCATTAGTGCAGACAAACAGGTTAGGGCAGTTCTGCAGGAACACAAAGCGGCATTTGCACAGCACAAGCACGACTGTGGCAAATTGGCTGGCTTTGTGAACATTACAGGTCCCGACCCTAAACCCCAGAAGCAGTACAGATTTCCCCAGGAGGCAGAGGGAGAAATCTCCAAGGTAGTAGAGAGTTTGTTGGATCAAGGTGTACTCCGATAAGTAGCTTCCACAAACACCGCACCGATTTGGCCCTTCAGGAAACTGGATGTATCATGGTGACAGACCATTGGTTACCGGGAATTGAACAAAGTAACCCCAGCAGCAGCCCCCACCGTAGCCACGAGACTATGCTCAAATAGGGACTCCAGTCACAATTCTTTTCGGTTTTGGACATTAGTAACGGCTTTTGGTCTATTCCATTGGCTAAAGCGTGCCAGTGCAAATTCGCCTTTACATTCCAGGGACAACAGTATACGTGGACGTGCCTTCCACAAGGCTTCCACAACTCCCCCTCCATTTTCCACCGACAGCTGGCAAATGGATTAGCAAAATTTTCCCGCCCCGATTGTCTGGTCCAGTACGTAGACGACTTGTTACTACAGACAGACACAAAGGGAGAGCACATTTTGCTTTTCGCCGAACACCTAGGAGTCCTCAAAGAAATTGGTTGTAAAGTCAACCCCAAGAAGGCCCAGATTTTCAAAGAGAAAGTGATTTACTTAGGAACAGTGATCACGCATGGTAAACACGAGATCGAGCAGAAGAGAATTGACTCGATCGTCAATTGCCCCTTCCCACAATGTCTCAGCCCTCCGGTCATTTTTAGGACTGGTTGGCTACTGCCGAAACCATATTGATGGTTTCACCACTAAAGTAGCGCCCCTTTCTGAACTTCTCAAGAAGCAGGCACCTTGGGAATGGCTTCCACAGCATACAGATGCCGTGGATGCTTTAAAAAGAGCACTCGGCGCAGCCCCCGCACTACAGGTCCCAGATCCACTTTCCCCGTACGCAATCGAAGTTGCAAGCACCGACTGAACCCTTTTGGCCGTTCTCCTCCAGGAACGCCATGACCAATTACGCCCCGTAGCATACGCCTCACGCGTGTTAGACCCTGTAGAGCAAGGATTTTCCGCCTGTGAAAGGCACCTGCTCGCAGTTTTTTGGGCAGTACAATACTTCGCCTACATTACAGGACTCAACCCCATCACCATCCTCACAGAACACATGCCAACACAGCTATTGTTAGACGGCCGACTTAAGGATGGCACAGTCAGCCAAATCCGCAGCCCGTTGGACCCTTTTACAGGGACGGGACATCACAGTAAAAAGAACCAAGACCCACGCCTTCCTTGCCGATAATTTGCAGTATACAGGCACCCCTCGAGTGTGAGATCATCACCACAAAACAGAACGCAGGCCCATTTATACCCAAACCACCTCCCAGGAAAGCAGATAATACACCCCAGAAACCACGGCCCTCAGACACGTGCGCACCCCTGAAGATTTATGTGGATGGCTCCTCCACAGTGTTAAATGGAAAGAGAATTCCCGGTTGCGGTATTTTCGTAGAGGATGCGCAGGGACGTGCCCTAGATGAGATTGCATTAAAGTTGCCAGGACACTTAGGCTCGCAGGCAGCAGAGCTGGCAGCAATCGCTTACATTATAGACCACCCCGACTCGTTCCCGACCCCAGCAGATATCTATTCGGACAGCTTGTATGTTTGCAACAGTTTGACAGAATTCCTACCCCTGTGGGAAATGAGAGGATTTGATTCCGCGGATGGTAAACCCCCAGAACAATCCAGACAGATATGCGAAAAAGGCTCAACTTAGTCATTCCCGCCCCGTTAATGGACCCTGGACAAATCTCCAGATAGATTATATAGGACCCCTACCCCCTTGCAGAAATGGTTATAAGTATGTGTTGGTGGTCATAGGCACCTTCACAAAATGGGTGGAAGCTTTTCCATTGCGAACTAATACGCCCAAGACAACGGTTAAAATATTAACACATCACATCTTTACAAGATGGGGACTCCCCCGCAGTATAGAATCTGATCAAGGCTCCCATTTCACAGGACGTGTAATGAAAAACATCCTGACGATTTTCGGCATTCGACAAAAGCTTCATATCGCATACCATCCCCAGTCAAGTGGTATTGTAGAGAGGGTGAACAGGACATTAAAAGCCACCCTCAGGAAAATAGTACAGCAGAATAACTGCACCTGGGATTCAGTTCTCCCATTTGTTTTAATGTTTATAAGGTGTGGTGTTGGGTGCTCTGAGGTACAGACGAACCAACACGGTTGCGATTGGTACAACGCAGTTTTATTCCAACTAGTTATTTACACATCTGACTTGGTACTCAGCACGTGGTGACTGTGTCAGTGTCTTGTTAATGAGGTCCTGGCCTTGTCCTGTCTCCAGATGGATTGACCAGGAGGTGTTGTGTTTCTTGTCTTATACTGTGTCTGCTCTTGTCTGTGATTGGCTGTCGTGTTATGTGTGCTAATTGGTCTGTTGGTCTGTCTATCATGATGTGTGTGTTGTGATGTGTGTTTGAATATCATGACATCCCCCCCTTTTTTACAAGATTATGTGCCTACGTGGTTATAAATATAAATGTGTCCTGAGTCCAGCTAAAGGTGTGTGTGCGTGATATTTACAGCATGTACATGTGGCGTAACTATATACAAGGGGCGATGTCAGGTGTGACATGCTAACGAGGTTGTACCATAACAAAAGAAGAAGAACGTTGAAATTTGGACCGATCAAACGAGGCCTGGAACGATAAAACAGTGACATGTTACAATACAGTAGTTGCTAAAATTTGACGTGTGAACAGTCTCATAAGTCCAGTCTAGTAGGTGGGCGACGAATTTGGGTTGACCGCCTCAAGGGTGGGCCGAGAACCACCGGCTGTGGTGCGAGCCTGGCCACGGGCGGCGACAGAAGGGGCATGGTATATGGCAGCTCCACGAAGTCACTATCAGGAACCAGTGGAGGACACGGCGTCTGTGTATGGTTCCGTTGCGAGCGTAGAAGTAGGCGAAGGGCTCGGCGATTGCGCCTACGCACGGATCCATCCGGCATGCGTACCAGGAACGAGCGGGGAGCCACGCGTCGGAGAACTTCAGCAGGTGCTCACCAGCCATCGTCTGGTAGGTGAATGCGGACGTTGTCTCCAGAGGCCAGGGAGGGAAGATCAGTTGCCCTTGTGTCGTACGATCTCTTCTGGCGATCGCGCTGCAGTTGCATCCTATGCAGTACCGGAGCATGGTCTATTGTTGGTGCCAGGATGGAAGGCACAGTGGTTCTGAGGGCGCGACCCATCAGCAGCTGTGCTGGCGAGAGACCCGTGGCTAGTGGGGCCGAGCGATAGGCCAGCAGGGCGAGGTAGAAGTCCGATCCGGCAGCAGCAGCCTTGCAGAGGAGCCGCTTGGCAATGTGAACGCCTTCTCCGCCTTTCCATTGGTCTGGGGATGCAGAGGGCTGGACGTCACGTGTGTGAAGCCATACGAGGCCGCAAAGGACGACCATTCATGGCTGGCAAAACAGTGCCCATTGTCCGACATGACAGTCATCGGAATGCCGTGGCGAGCAAAGGTGTCTTTGCAGGCCCTGATGACAGCAGACAACGTCAGATCGTGCAGGCGTATGACTTCTGGGTAATTGGAGAAGTAGTCCACTATGATAACATAGTCCATGCCAAGCGCGTGAAATAGGTCGACACCCACCTTCGCCCAGGGGGACGTCACCAGCTCATGCGGCAGAAGCGTCTCAGGAGGTTGCGCCGGCTGAAACCTTTGGCAGGTTGTACAGTTGATCACCATGTTGGCAATACCAATATGCCCGGCCAGTATACCGCCTCTCGGGCCCTCCGTCTGCACTTCTCGACCCCCAAGTGGCCTTTGTGTATTTGATCGAGAACCAGCTGGCGCATGCTGTGCGGAATCACAATCCGGTCCAGCTTCAGAAGGATCCCATCAATGATGGCTAGGTCGTCTCGTACATTATAGAACTGCGGGCACTGCCCTTTGAGCCATCCTCCCGTCATGTGGCGCATCACTCGCTGTAAAAGGGGGTCGGCCGCAGTCTCTCGGTGGATGCGGGCCAGACTGGAGTCGTCAGCCGGCAGATTTGCCGCTGTCAAGGCCACCTGTGCCTCGACCTGACATACGAACCTCTCCGCATCTGGCGGCGTGCTCACTGCTCTGGATAGGGCATCCGCCACGATGAGGTCCTTCCCTGGAGTGTAGACCAGTTGGAAGTCGTACCTCCTGAGTTTAAGTATGATGCGCTGGAGGCGAGGGGTCATCTCGTTCAGGTCCTTGTTTATTATGCTGACCAGGGGGCGGTGGTCAGTTTTGACCGTGAACCGTGGAAGACCATAGACGTAATCGTGGAACTTGTCTAAACCGGTTAGCAAGCCCTGGCATTCTTTTTAGATTTGTGCGTAGCGCTGCTCTGTGGGGGTCATGGCCCGCGATGCATAGGCAACCGGGGCCCATGACGACGTGTTATCCCTCTGCAGGAGCACTGCTCCAATGCCGGATTGGCTGGCATCAGTTGAGATTTTGGTGGGACGAGACGTGTCGAAGAACGCCAACACTGGTGCCGTGATGAGTTTGCGTTTGAGCTCCTCCCATTCCAGCTGGTGTGTGTGTTGCCACTGGAACTCTGTAGATTTTTTGACGAGGTGGCGCAGAGTCGTTGTGTGGGAGGCAAGGTTGGGAATGAATTTCCCTAGGAAGTTGACCATGCCAAGGAATCGTAGGACAGCCTTCTTGTCGGCCGGCTGCGGCATGGCTGTGATGGCGCTCACCTTGTCTGCAACCGGACGGACCCCTGACCGGGAGATGTGGTCCCCCAGGAACTTCAATTCGGTCTGCCCAAAGGCGCACTTGGCTCGGTTGAGGCGCAGGCCGTTTTCCCGTATGCGGGCAAAAATGCGTTGGAGACGATGTATGTGCTCCTGCGGTGTGGTGGACCAGATGATGACATCGTCCACATACGCGCACCCCTTCTATGCCTTCCATCATCTGCTCCATGATTCTGTGGAAGACCTCGGATGCCGAGATGATGCCAAATGGCATCCGGTTGTAGCAGAATCTGCCGAAAGGGGTGTTGAAGGTACATAGCTTTCGGCTGGACGGGTCCAGTTGGATCTGCCAAAATCCTTTAGAAGCATCCAATTTCGTGAATATCTTCGCTTGGGCCATTTCACTGGTGATCTCCTCCCGTTTGGGTATGGGATAATGTTCCCGTATAATGTTATTATTGACGTCTTTGGGGTCAATACAGATGCGAGCTCGCCAGAGGGCTTCTTGACACACACCATGGAGCTGACCCATGGCGTGGGCTCCGTGACCCTGGATAGGACCCCTTGGTCCTGGAGATCCTGCAGCTGCAGCTTGAGGTGGTCTTTAAGTGGCGCAGGAACACTGCGAGGTGCGTGAACGACCGGGATGGCGTCCAGTTTGAGGCAAATTCGGTAGGTGTATGGCAGTGTTCCCATGCCTTCGAATGCCTCCTGGTTGTGGGCGAGGAGCGATTGGAGCTGTGCGTTGAACTCTGCATCCGGGAAGTCAGACGTGCCGTCTGGAGAGAGAGAGAGAATTCGCTGCACAAGGTGGAGAGCCTTACATGCCTGTGCGCCCAGCAGGGAGTCCTTCGATGAGCCAACTATCTCGAACGAGAGTGTGGCCGTGTGTGTTTTGTGTGTCACCTGGAGCTGGCAGGATCCCATGGCCGGGATAACGTTCCCGTTGTAGTCGACCATCTTGCACTGGGGTGGCTGGATTGGTGGTCTGACCTTCATGGCATAGAATGCTGACCATGCTATGAGGTTGGCGGAGGCGCAAGTGTCCAGGCGGAAAGTTGACTGTCAGGGTGGCACTCCATTCATCGGCCGAATTGATGGTGTTGACCCGGTTCCCATCAATGACCGCAACCCGGAAGGCGTCTTGGTCATCTGTGTCGTCGGTTTGGATGTCGTGATGTGGAGGCTGATTGGTCCGCACGTGTCTGCGAGGTTGTCGGAGATGTGAAAGATCCACAGGTTGAGCCGCTCGACAGTAAGCAGCGTAGTGGCCCATCTTGCCACAGCGTAGGCATTTTTGGGTTTTTGCAGGACATTGCCCTTTTAAATGTGCAGCTCCACAGTTGCCGCATGTCATGACGTCATGGCGTTCGTTATGCCACTGCGCATGCGCAGTTCGGTCTTGCGTCGGGCGCGCCTGTGCAGCACGTCCCTCAGTGTTGCCGTAGGTTTTGGCGCGCACAAGGCCTTTTTGAGGCCTCAAAAAGCGCGCGAAACGGCCGCCCTCGTCCGGGCTGCGGGCCGGGGGAAACTCGATTGCCTGGATGCGTTCGGCCTCGTGGGCGGCCTGGCTTGCCGATTCGTTCGCTTGGGACCCCCTCCGTGCCGATTCGGTCGCCTGAAATTGGGCATAGCGGCTGGTCGCATTTTCATGCAGGACACAGGCTTCCACTGCAGATGCTAAGGTCAGGCCTTTGATTTTTAGAAGCTGCTGGCGTAGGCTGCTGGAGGCAACGCCAAAAACGATCTGGTCCCGGATCATGGACTCTGAGGTGGTGCCGTAACCGCAGGACTGCGCGAGTATGCGGAGGTGCGTCAGGAAGGACTGAAAGAGCTCATCCTTACCTTGTAGGCGCTGCTGAAAGATGTACCTCTCAACGCTTTCATTGATCTCAACGTTGAAGTGCTGGTCGAGCTTGAGGAGGACCGTGTCATATTTAGATTTGTTCTCGCCTTCCGCGAACACCAATGAGTTGTATACATCGATGGCGTGCTGACCTGCGGTAGTGAGGAGCATGGCAATCTTTGTTTCGTCCGAGGCGCCCTGTTTTTCGTTGGCTCGCATGAACAGTTCGAATCGCTGCTTGAAGAGCTTCCAGTTGGTGCCCAGGTTCCCAGCGACTTGCAACGGCTGCGGTTTTATTCCAACTAGTTATTTACACATCTGACTTGGTACTCAGCACGTGGTGAAGTGTCAGTGTCTTGTTAATGAGGTCCTGGCCTTGTCCTGTCTCCAGATGGACTGACCGGGAGGTGTCGTGTTTCTTGTCTTGTACTGTGTCTGTGATTGGCTGTCGTGTTATGTGTGCTAATTGGTCTGTTGGTCTGTCTATCATGATGTGTGTGTTGTGATGTGTGTTTGAATATCATGACATAAGGAACACAGGATACACCATAAGACATAGGAGCGGAAGTAAGGCCATTCGAGTCCACTCCACCATTCAATCATGGCTGATTTCAACTCCATTTACCCGCTCTCTCTCCATAGCCCTTAATTCCTCGAGAAATCAAGAATTTATCAACTTCTGTCTTAAAGGCACTCAGCGTCCCGGCCTCCACCGCCCTCTGTGGCAATGAATTCCACAGACCCACCACTCTCTGGCTGAAGAAATTTCTCCTCATCTCTGTTCTAAAGTGACTCCCTTTTATTCTAAGGCTGTGCCCCCGGGTCCTAGTCTCCCCTGCTAATGGAAACAATTTCCCTACGTCCACCCTATCTAACACCCCCCACACCCTCGTGACCGGACGCCCATGAAAGGCACTGAGTGTTTATTGGGACTGGTTTTGACCAGCCCTGCAGTTACAGCCCTCGTGCATGAAAATGCTGTACAACAATTGTTAGAGAACATAAAGGCAGCCCAAGTCGCAGCAGCTGTGAGACTTGTGACCAGGAAGAAACGGAGCAAGGCTTGTTTCGACAAAACAGTACAGGCCACGGAGTTTGCAGTAGGGCAGCAAGCCATGCTTTCCCTCTACAACCCCAGTTCATTCCTTTCCCCTAAATTCTCCGGACGGTACTCCATTTTGGACAAAGTCAGCCCCTCAGTATACAAAATTACATATCCCAATGGTAAGTCTGCGTGGTTTCACATAAACCAGCTCAAGGCATATGGCTCGCAGCAAAGCCACACACACCACATCCTGCTCGCAGCAGCAGACGAGCACGCCCTGCCCACAGATGATGTTTTCCTACCCTCCCCTAACCAGTCCAGCCTGTCCTCAGACACGACTTCAACGCCACCCCCAGAGGCATGACTCCGCCTTTCCCTTCCTTCAACCAGCAGCAACAGCGACGTGATAGCGACGGCAATGACGACAGCCACAGCACACGTTATGACTATATCCCTGTACCAGGCTCCACTCCCAGCGATTCCAAGCTTGATTCCACTGACCCCTTCGAGATTACATATATCAAAGCCCCTGACCCAGACCCACCACCCGCGATTACGGATGGAAACCTAGTAGCTCCAACCTCTACACACTATTCTGGCACCGAGACAATTCGTTCAGGCTCATTCGGAATGATGAGATGGACCCCAATTTGCCCCAAGCAGCTTTAGCACGGTTACTACAGACAAAAGTTTGGCAGCCGGGAGAAGATGATGACATAGAGTCTGACTCCCACCAAACAAATCCCTTTGCGACCAATGTTCGCTATTGAGCAGTGAGGTGTCCAGATGATGGAAAAGAGGAATCGATGGAGAGATACGGTGTCCTTTCTGATGGAACCTGCACCATGTTTGTTGTATGTTTGTTCGTTAGTGTTAATGTTAAGTGTTGTTTGTAAACTTGAAACTTTTTCACGGCCCCACGTCACCACTCCTTTAACGCCCCCCTGGCGGTTAATCGAACAAGTTTGTCCCCAGACAACAGTTCAGAGGAACAAGTTTGTCGACAGAAACCAGTTCAGAGGAACTAGTTTGTCAACAGAAACCAGTTTAGAGGTACAAGTTTGTCAGCAGACAACAAGGCAACCCCCACGACGACCACATTCTTACCTGTTCTTGCCGGTTGCTCAGGCAGTGGAGAAACGGAACTGATCCCCGCCCTGCCTTAGGACCCCCCTTTGGTCAGCTACGCTCGGGTAGAGCACAAACGGCATTGATCACCGTCCTACCCGGAGATTCCATCCATTTCATACCCGCCGCGGCGCATACGCACCCCACTTTGGCACTTTCAGTTCGAAATTCTTTTGTTTGGTTTTGGCAACCCTTAGGTTGCTTCCGGCTGCTATTTACATCCTCGAACACTAGGATGGTAGATCGCACAGGCTGCGAGACAGCTCGCACTATGTCAGTATTTTTTTCGGATGTCTTGTCCCAAATATTTGATTTTAAAAAAATAATAAAAATGAGGGAGTCACAGATGGTGACCAATTGTAAAGGGAAATTGGCAACAAAGGACAGACAGACAGGCATACGAGATCTTAAGCAAGATAAGAACAGATATTATGCTTGTGTTCACAGAACTCCGGAACCTCAGGAACCCCAGAGGAAGACAAAGAAGAAGACAGAAAGATGGAAAGATGAAGACCACCATCTTGTTCACCTGGATCTTAGCCGGATCCCTTCAGTTGCGCGCGGACGCTACATCCCTGACCCCTACCACACAAGCCGTGAATGATTCCCACCCCTGCCATACACAGAACCCCGAGATAGCTAGCCCCACGACAGCTAACAATACCCCGACCTGGTGTGATAAGCTTATCACCTGGTATTCATGAGAAGCCCTCTTAGTACTGGCGATACTTTGCAGTGTCGTGCAGACACTTAGAGTCAGGAAATGGCAAAAGAGAGCCTACCGCTCTCGCAGCCGGTATACAGGATTAGATCCCCCATTTTCGGATTTCACCAAACCCCCGAACCCCTTGACATGAATTGAAGTGCATCCGTTTCTCTTTATGTATTCTGTTAAATAAAGAAATGTAAACCTCTGTGTCTGACTGCCAGACCAGAGAAATTTGTGTGCTGCTATTTTGTACATTTAAAATGTTGTAGATTTATGTATGAGTTTGGATAGTTTATTGAGGATAGTTAGAGGTTCCAGTTTTTTATTTTTCTGTAATGCATGTATTAATGTCATAGCGCCCCGTAGAGTTTTATAATAATGTATGTATTTAAAATGATTTAGGTCAAATTGTGTTTCATAGGATAGGGCAGAGTAGAACCTGATTTTGGGTGCCCCGTTTGCTCTGAGGACGAAGACGACACAGTACTGTGATCCTTCACGCTTCGCGTTGAGGATCGCAGGGAGGGTTGTAGCCATCTGGGATGGCCATGTCCCGATTACAAAATGGACACTTTGCAAAGAATGCAGGGAAAATTGGACAATACCGAAAAAGCAAGCAGGTGCAAGGTCTGTCTGTTGATTAGAGCTGTAGCTCTCAGTCAAGAACGATACTGCAGAACCATCTACATACTAATGAGCCATCCCCGGGAACAAAAAGGCAACATTTAGGTAAACAATGCTAGGACAGACACCCCGGCGCCTGAGGAGACTAAAACAAAGCAAACCAAAGGCCACCTAGGACAAGCCCAGCAATCAGGGAACCCACCCCTCTATTGGAGGAAAATCGATAAGAACGATTGGGAAACGGCCCAATTAATTGGGGCCAAGTTCAAGGCCCGCCCAAAGCTCTTTTGGGTATAAAAAGGATTCCCCAAGAGAGAATCGCTCTCTTGGCCTTGGCTTTCAGCGAGGCTAGACCTGCCAAAGCCAGACCAAGTCAACGCATGCTACGAGATAGACGCTCCTAGTTGCTATCCTGTAAACAGCTCAACCCAGCAGCCTCAGAACCGAGCAACGGCCATTGTTCCTCTGACTGAGTGGGCACCCAAAGCTAAGTATAGGCTTTTAGTAATAGCGATAGTTTAGGGTTGTAGAGTTTTATGCATGAGTAGATTTGACTGTGTGTAAATAAATGAGCATTGCTTTTGAACTTACTAACTGGTGTATCGAGTCTTTGATCAGTATTCGGTTTTGAACCTTGTGGCGGTATAGAAAGACACCTGGCGACTCTTGAGCAAACGTAATTAAACAGCCAAATTAAGAGACAACAGCAAGTTAGCAACAGGGGGTGTTTACAACTCTTGGGTATCATGTACGGTACTCTTTCAGAGGTTGGATGGCATTGAGTCTAGGGGCGGGGGGGGGGGGGGGGGGTGGAGGGAGTGGACTCTATAGGTTAATGGTGACCATGGGTGGTCCCGGACTCCTTTTTTTTTCTCCTTTGTTTTTTGTTTCCACCGTGGGAGGGTTTGTTTTATTGGATGCAAAAATTGACAGGTGGGCCGTTGTTTGGGGTGGTGGGAGGATGGGATCGTTGTTATTGTTAAGGGGATTGATTTTGTATTTGTTACCGTTTACTGTCTGTGGGTGGGGTGTAAATTTTGAAGGAAAATGTGAAAATGGAGAATAAAAACATTAAAAAAAAAAGAAGCAGGAATGGGCATTCAACTCCTCGAGCCTGCTCCGCCATGTAATAAGATCATGGCTTATTTGAAAGTAACCTCAAATCTGCATCCTGCCTGCCTCTGATAATTTGTCACTCCCCTTGCCACCAAGAATCAATTTGCCTCTGCCTTAAAGATCTTCTAAGACTCTGTACCCACTGTCTTTTCAGGAAGAGAGTTCCAAAGACTCATGATTCGCTGAGACAAAGAGCTTCATTTTATCGACATTTTAAATGACCGACTCATTTTTAAACAGTAACCCCTAGTTCTAGATTCTACCGCAAGAGGAGACATCCTTCCCACATCCACCCTGTCAAGACTCCTCAGGATCTTCTATATTTCCATCAAATCACCTCTTGCTCTTCTAAACTCCAGCGGATACAAGCCTAGTCTGTTCAACCGTTCCTCATAAGACAACTTACCCATTCTAGGTATTAGTCTGGTAAAACTCTACTTTTGTATTTAATTCCCCTCGCAATAAACAAGAACAATTTATTAGCTTTCCTAATTTCTTGCTGTACCTGAACCTGCATACTAGCCTTTTGTGTTTCATATGATACCCAGATCTGCCTGCACCTGAGAGCTCTGAAATCTCTCACCGTTTAGATAATATGCTTTTTTTATTCTTCTTGCCAAAATGGATTTCACACTTTCCCACATAATACATTTTGCCAGATTTCTGTTCACTCACTGAACCTATTTATATCTTTAGTAGCCTCTTTATGTCCACTTCACTACTTACTTTCCAACCAACCTTTGTATTATCTGTAAATTTGTTCAATCCCTTCATCCAAGTCATTTATATAAATTGTAAACCGTTGAGGTCCCAGCACTGATCCCTCTGGCACACCACTCATTCCACTTTGCCAACCTGAAAAATATTAAGTTATGACTACTTTTTGCTTCCTGTTACCAATCTTCTCTGTGCCAGTATGTTACCCCCTATACCATGAGCATTTCTTTTCAGCAATATCCTTTGATGTGCACTTTATCAATTGCTTTCTGGAAATCCAAATACAGTACATCCACCAATTCCCCTTTATCCACAGCACATCTTGCTTCCTCAAAGAATTCCAACAAGTTGGTTTAACATGATTTCCCTTTCAAAAAGCTTCTAAAAAATTTATGAATGACGGAACTGACCCCGAAAAAATTATTTTACGATCATGATGTCCTGTTATGTGATAATTAGTAGGTTTTGTTTGGGACTAAATAAAAAAAAAAAAAATGAGTTACCTTTTTCCCCACAATATTTTGGCTTCTACCTTCACCCTATCCATATTTAAAAATATTTAAATACTTTATATAAACACCTTTAAACATGCTCTTAGTTTCCTGGTTTGTTGGGGGTGGGGGGTTTGTGAAGGTTCTTGAATATGATTAGCTGATTGGTCAGCTTGATGATATCACTGGTCTGTGCTTAGCGGTGGATCTCTTATTCGGCGAGACTCCTGGGGATACTGCTGTGACCCCGTAGATCTCGTGCGGGTTACTCCTTGTCATTCTGGTGTGCTCCATGTGCCTATCCAATAACCGCTTGAAAGTTCTTAAAGTGTCCGACTCCACTCTCGCAGCAGGCAGTCCATTCCACACTCTAACCACTCTCTGAGTAAAGGACATCCCTCCTATCTCTCCCACCCCGAGCCTTATAGTTATGCCCCCTTGTAACAGCTACATCCACCCGAGGAAATAGTCTCTGAACGTCCACTCTATCTATCCCCGTCATAGAACATAGAACATTACAACGCAGTACAGGCCCTTCGGCCATCGATGTTGCGCCGACCTGTGAACCCACTCTAAAGCCCATCTACACTATTCCCTTATCGTCCATATGTCTATCCAATGACCATTTGGATCATCTTATAAACCTCGATTAGGTCCCCTCTCATCCTCCTTCGCTGCAATGAGAAAAGCCCTAGCTCCCTTAACCTTTCCTCATAACACCTATCCTGCAAACCAGGCAGCATCCTGGTAAATCTCCTTTGCACCCTTTCCAATGCTTCCACATCCTTCCTATAATGAGGTGACCAGAACTGCACACAATACTCCAAATGTGGTCTCACCAGGGTCCTGTACAGTTGCAGCATAACCCCACGGCTCTTAAACCCAAGCCCCCTGTTAATAAACGCGAACACACTATAGGCCTTCTTCACGGCTCTCTCCACTTGAGTGACAACCTTCAGAGATCTGTGGACACGAACCCCAAGATCTCTCTGTTCCTCCACGTTCCTCAGAACCCTGCCGTTGACCCTGTAATCCGCATTCAAATTTGTCCTATCAAAATGAATCACCTCGCACTTATCAGGGTTAAACTCTATCTGCCATTTTTCGGCCCAGCTCTGCTCCCTATCAATGTCTCTTTGCAGCCTACAACAGCCCTCCACCTCATCGACTACTCCACCAATCTTGGTGTCATCAGCAAATTTACTGACCCACCCTTCAGCCCCCTCCTCCAAGCCATTTATAAAAATCACAAATAGCAGAGGACCCAGCGCTGATCCCTGTGGTACACTGCTGGTAACTGGTCTCCAGTCTGAAAATTTTCCATCCATCACCACCCTCTGTCTTCTATGTGATAGCTAGTTACTTATCAAATTGGCCAAATTTCCCTCTATCCCACACCTCCTTACTTTCTTCATGAGCCGACCATGGGGAACCTTATCAAACGCCTTACTGAAATCCATGTATACAACATCAACTGCTCTACCTTCATCTACACTCTTAGTTACCTCCTCAAAGAATTCAATCACATTAGTGAGGCAAGACTTACCTTCATGAATCCATGTTGACTATTCCGGATTAAGCTGCATCTTTCCAAATGGTCATTAATCCTATCCCTCGGGACCCTTTCCATTAACTTACCGACCACCGAAGTAAGACTAACCGGCCTATAATTAATAGGGTCATTCTTATTCCCTTTCTTGAATGAGGAACAACATTCGCCACTCTCCAGTCCTCTGGGACTATCCCCGTGGGCAGTGAGGACCCAAAGATCAAAGCCAAAGGCTCTGCAATCTCATCCATTGCCTCCCAAAGAATCCTAGGATATATCCCATCTGGCTCAGGGGACTTGTCGACCCTCCGGTTTTTCAAAATTGCTAATAAATCTTCCCTCAGAACACCTACCTCCTCCAGCCTACCCGCCTGTATCACACACTCATCCTCAAAAACATGGCCCCTCTCCTCGGTTAACGCTGAAGAAAAGTATTAATTCAACGCCTCTCCTATCTCTTCTGACTCCATGCACAAGTTCCCACTACTGTCCTTGACCGGCACTAACCTCACCCTGGTCATTCTTTTATTGCTCACATAAGAGTAAAAAGCCTTGGGGTTTTCCTTGATCCGACCCACCAAGGACTTCTCATGCCCCCTCCTAACTCTCCTAAGCCCTTTTTTTTTTTTTTTGAGCTCATTCCTTGCTACCTTCTAACCCTCAAGCGACCTCACTGAACCTTGTTTTCTCATCCTTACATGCGCTTCCTTTTTCCTCTTGACAAGACATTCAACCTCTTTTGTGAACCATGGTTCCTTCACACGGCCATTTCCTCCCTGCCTGACAGGGACATACCTAACAAGGACATGCAGTATTTGTTCCTTGAACAAGCTCCACTTTTCATTTGTGCCTTTCCCTGACAGTTTCTGTTCCCATCTTATGCTCCCTAATTCTTGCCTAATCGCATCATAATTACCCCTCCCCCAATTATACATCTTGCCCTGCCGTATGGCCCTATCCCTCTCCATTGCAATAGTGAAATACACCGAATTGTGGTCACTTTCTTCAAAGTGCTCTCCCACAAATAAATCTAACACTTGGCCCGGTTCACTACCCAGTACCAAATCCAATGAGGCCCCACCTCTTGTCGGCCTATCCACATATTGTGTCAGGAAACCCTCCTGCACACACTGTAGAAAAACTGCCCCATCCGAACTGTTCGAACTATAGAGGTTCCAATCAATATTTGGCAAGTTAAAGTCACCCATGACAACTACCCTGAGACCTTCACACCTATCCATAATCTGCTTTGCAATTTCTTCCTTCACATCTCTATTACTATTTGGGGGCCTACAGAAAGCTCCTGACAACGTGACCGCACCTTTCCTATTTCTAACTTCAGCCCATATTACCTCAGTAGGCAGATCCCACTCGAACTTTCTGCAGCCGCTAAACTATCCTTGATTAACAATGCTACTCCTCCACCTCTTTTACCACCTTCTCTACTCTTACTGAAACATCTATACCCCGGAACTTCCAACACCCATTCCTGTCCCTGTTCTAACCATGTTACTGATACATAACTGAATAAGTACTTTGCGTCAGTCTTCACAGTAGAAGACATGAGTAATATCCCAACAATTCCGGAGAGTCAGGGGACAGAGTTGAATATGGTAGCCATCAGAAAGGAGAAAGTGCTAGAGAAACTAAGAGGTCTAAAAATTTACAAATCTCCGGGCCCAGATGGGCTACATCCTAGAGTTCTAAAGGAGATAGTTGAAGAAATAGTGGAGGCGTTGGAGATGATGTTTCAACAGTCACTGGAGTCAGGGAAAGTACCAGAGGATTGGAAAATCGCTGTTGTAACCCCACTGTTCAAGAAGGGAACAAGGAAAAAGATGGAAAATTATAGGCCAATTAGCCTGACCTCGGTTGTTGGCAAGATTCTAGAATCCATTGTTAAGGATGACATTTCTAAATTCTTGGAAGCGCAGGGTCGGATTAGGACAAGTCAGCATGAATTTAGTAAGGGGAGGTCGTGCCTGACAAACCTGTTAGAATTCTTTGAATAGATAACAAATAGGTTAGACCAAGGAGAGCCAATGGATGTTATCTATCTTGACTTCCAAAAGGCCTTTGATAAGGTGCCTCACGGGAGACTGTAAGGTAAAGTAAGGGCCCATGGTATTCGAGGCAAGGTACTAACATGGATTGACGATTGGCTGTCAGGCAGAAGGCAGAGTTGGGATAAAAGGTTCTTTTTCGGAATGGCAACCGGTGACGAGTGGTGTCCCGCAGGGTTCAGTGTTGGGACCACAGCTGTTCTCTTTATATATTAACGATCTAGATAACGGGACTGAGGGCATTCTGGCTAAGTTTGCCGATGATACGAAGATAGGTGGAGGGGCAGGTAGTATGGAGGAGGTGGGGAGGCTTCAGAAAGATTTAGACAGTTTAGGAGAGTAGTCCAAGAAATGGCTGATGAAATTCAACGTGGGCAAATGCGAGGTCTTGCACTTTGGAAAAAAGAATAGAGGCGTGGACTATTTTCTAAACGGTGACAAAATTCATAATGCTGAAGTGCAAAGGGACTTGGGAGTCCTAGTCCAGGATTCTCTAAAGGTAAACTTGCAGGTTGAGTCTGTAATTAAGAAAGCAAATGCAATGTTGTCATTCATCTCAAGAGGCTTGGAATATAAAAGCAGGGATGTACTTCTGAAGCTTTATAAAGCATTAGTTAGGCCCCATTTAGAATACTGTGAGCAATTTTGGGCCCCACACCTCAGGGAGGACATACTGGCACTGGAGCGGGTCCAGCGGAGATTCACACGGATGATCCCAGGAATGGTAGGCCTAACATACGATGAACGTCTGAGGATCCTGGGATTATATTCATTGGAGTTTAGGAGGTTGAGGGGAGATCTAATAGAAACTTACAAGATAATGAATGGCTTAGATATGGTGGATGTAGGGAAGTTGTTTCCATTAGCAGGGGAGACTAGGACCCGGGGGCACAGCCTTAGAATAAAAGGGAGTCACTTTAGAACAGAGATGAGGAGAAATTTCTTCAGCCAGAGAGTGGTGGGTATGTGGAATTCATTGCCACAGAGGGCGGTGGAGGCCGGGACGTTGAGTGTCTTTAAGACAGAAGTTGATAAATTCTTGATTTCTCAAGGAATTAAGGGCTATGGAGAGAGAGCGGGTTAATGGAGTTGAAATCAGCCATGATTGAATGGTGGAGTGGACTAGATGGGCCGAATGGCCTTACTTCCACTCCTCTGTCTTATGGCTCCGTAATGGCCACAACATCATAATCCCAAGTACCAATCTACGCTCCAAGTTCACCTACCTTATTCCGGCTGCTCCTTGCATTAAAGTAGACACACTTCAACCCACCTTTCTGCCTGCCGGTACACTCCTGCGACCTTGATACCCTCCTCAGTACCTCACTACTGTCAACACTGGCTTCTGAACTACAGCTCGTTTCCCCAGCCCCCTGACAAATTAGTTTAACCCCCCCCCCCCCCAAGAGCCGTAGCAAATTTTACTCCCAGGATATTGGTGCCCCTCTGGTTCAGGTGCAATCCGTCCTGTTTGTACATGTTTCACCTTCCCCAGAATGTGCTCCAATTATCCACATAACTGAAGCCCTCTCCTACACCATCCCTGCAGTGTTTATCTGCACTCTCTTCCTGTTCCTTACCTCGCTGGCACCAGCTACAAACCAGCGATGACAACATGGTTTGTCCTGGCTCTCAGCTTCCACCCTAGCTCCCTAAATTCCTGTTTCAAATCCCCGTCCCTACTCTTACCTATGTTGTTGGTGCCGATGTGTCCCACGACTTGTGACTGTTCCCCCTCCCCCTTAAGGATTCTGAAAACACGGTGCGAGACATCACGGACCCTGGCACCCGGGAGGCAACATACCATCCATGAGTCTCTTTCGTTGCCACAGAACCGTCTATCTGTCCCTCTAACTATAGAGTCCCCAATAACTATTGCTCTCCCCCCTTCCCTTCTGAGCCACAGGGACGGACTCAGTGCTGGAGATCCGGTCACTGGTAAGTTGTCCCCCCCACACCAGTATCCAAAGCTGTATACTTGTTACTAAGGGGAACGACCAGAGAGGATCCCTGTACTGACTGCTTCCTCCCAGCCCCTCTCACTGTCACCCATCTATCTTCATTCTTCGGAGTAACTACATCCCTGAAGGTGCTATCTATGACCACCTCTGCCTCCCGAATGATCCGAAGTTCATCCAGCTCCAGCTCCACTTCCCTAACGCGGTTTTTGAGGAGCTGGAGATGGGTGCACTTCCCACAGGTGAAATCAGCAGGGACACTGACAGTGTCCCTCACCTCCAACATTCTGCAGGAGGAACATTGTACTGCCTTCCCTGCCATCCCCCCTAGATAACGTGCGGTAAAAACAAGAAAAAGAAAGAAAGAGCTTACCGCCCAACTTAAATGCAGGTAAAAATATCAGGGATGACCACACTAAGACGGGTTCAAAACCTCGAACCCATTCAGCCGGAGCCACCCCAGTCGTGGCATGCAGAGTGGTTCAATAGCAGAACAAGAACCTGGCCAACTCCGTTTCCATCGATCCCGAAGACAGCTTTTTCAGTCGACGTTTGTAAAGCCATTTCCGCCAGCCCATTTGAAGCCGGGTGATACAGGGCTGTACGGATGTGCCGCACCCCGTTAGCCTTCAAGAATCCCGAGAACTCTTCACTTGTGAAGGGTGTTCCGTTGTCAGTTACAAATACCTCTGGGCTGCTGTGTGTACTGAAGGACAAATGCAACTTTTCGATGGTTGCCCTGGAGATGGTTGCTGACATCCTATAGACTTCCAACCAATTAGAGTGGGCATCTATCAGCAGTAGGAACATCGAGCCTTGAAACTAAGGGTTGGCGAATTCGACGTGGAACCGTGCCCACGGTAACCCCGGCCATTCCCAAGGGTGAAAAGGTGCGTCCGGCGCAAGCCTCTGGTGCTCCTGGCATACACCGCACTGCTTATTCGACGTTTAGCTGCTGTATAAAGAGTCAAAGGTACTGCTGCTTTTTGCAAACACCTTTCTTTCACTTTAACAAACTCTGCTCTGCACAAAACTCGATCTTCACATCACCTGACACAAAGACCACCTGAAGCCTCTTTACATAATCAGTGTCAATTATTGGCTACTTAACATAAACGAGGCAACTAATTTGAATGTCTCTTAACCCATTACCTAACAGTCTCCCCTTCCTTGGAGAAAAAAGTAAAATAGGTGTAAACAAAATTACAAGAAACTCAAAAACACACACGCAATTTTCCCCTTCTCTTTTTTTTCATTTGTTTTTGGAAAAAAAACAGTCACAGAAAGAAGCGCCCTTCATTGACAATATCCAAAGGTTTCTGTGAACTAGCCCTTTTTGTTAAACAGTCTGACAATTGATAGCTACTGTTGCCCCATTTAATTTTTGCCATCTCCGCTCTGTCCAACATCTGCTTCAAACTTGCGATGTCTATCCTTAACCTTTTTTCATTGACACTTTTGTAGAATGCACATTTTCCCACAGGGATTTATTGTCAATGTGTATATTACCCAAATCCCATAATCCCCAAATTTCTGTCAATATCTGAGATATATAAAAGGCCATATCCACCGCCTCTACAAGGCTTAACGCCTCAGCAGCCAAAGTGCTTTTGATCACTCTCCTTATTTTCTTTGTTTCCCACACAAGAGGGCAATATTTACCCTTGTTCCCCAAAAGGAAAATTATAAAACCTCCTGCGCTTGAAACCCCATCACATAAATTTGCACAGCAACCATCTTCTGCTACCATTTGTTAGATTTTTAGCTGCTGTTGTATAAAGAGTCAAAGGTACTGCTCCTTTTTACAAACACCTTTATTTCACTTTAACAGACTCTGCACAAAACTCTTCAAATCACCTGACACAAAGCCACCTGAAGCCTCCTTACATATGTGTCAATTATTGGATACTTAACATAAATGAGACAACTAATGTCTCTTAACCCATTACTTAACACTGCTTGGCCACTCTCTCTATGTCAGCATTCAGACCCAGCCACCAAACATAGCTACGTGCTAGCATTTTCATTTTGGTGGCGAACCATGGTGGTTCCCGCAATGTATAATGGTTTGCCGGTATAAGTCGCTAATCTAGCTTCCGTGTCCCTCAGATCCAACTCCTGCACCCCCGACTTTATCCGATCAAAGGTCTGTTTTCCTATAACAAACCGCAGCTTCCGTGTCTAGCTCCATATCTAATGGATGTTCATTAATCTGCACAGTTATCTTAATGTGGGCCATTCCGGGTGCCACCACAAAATTCAGCTGCCTTCAATCTCCTTCCTCTGGTTTGTCCAGTTGAAAAGTGTGAGTCCTAGGTTGACGCCAGCCTTGACTGCAGTGCCTGGATCTCTGGCTGACTTGCATTCCTTCGGGCCCTTCAACCACATGCTCCACAACGTCCTGGCTCTCCCTCTACAGACCCCAGGGAGGTATCCCTTCGGGATGACTGGGTCTTTGACCAATGGGCCTGGCTTGTACGGCTCTCGGTCCAGGTCAGGGTCTTGGTCTTTTGTAGCGCTGCTCGCCGGGAGGGGGCTCATCCTATGGAGATTACCTCCATCCCCTGGATCTTCCGCACCTCTCGCTGAGAGCTTTCGTGGGAAAGTGAAATTTGCCCAGCCTGCTGAAGATTTAAGGGCGGTTCGGCTAGGAACTTCTTTTGAGTAGCCACATTATTTACGCCGCAGACCGAACGATTGCGTAGCATTTCTGAATGGGAAGTGCCTTATTTCACAAAATTATGCGATTTTTCCAGTCTTGACAAAAGCTCGGTTCTGGACCCTCCAGGGTTCACTTCTGCTGTATTGAAACAGTAACTCTGGACTATTACGGATGGTGTAGGGTTGAAATGTTGCCCTACTGGTGCCACCAAATGTTCGCAAGTGTTAGTGTCCGGAGCTGCAGGATATGAGAGGTTTCGTATCACACCGTAGTTTTGTGCTCCACAGGCAGTCAGCAGAATTACGTCAGTCACTCATATTCTGTGATATTGTTCAGCCGAAAAAGGTAACGCATGTGTTCTGCGTACTGTTTCCAATCCTCGCGTCGAACATGTCTAATCTTCCAAACAGGCGTATTCAAAAAAACATTCCAACCATGATCCAGCAGAGTAAAGGCGGTGGTTCACCCGACGGTGTAGCAACGTCGACAGTAATCCAGTTGTATCCTCGTTGCCAGTTTTATAGACCACAAATTAGTTTGAACCTAGAAGGTAAAAGAAAACTTAGTTTAGTACGACACACTAATATTTCCAAATACGTAAGATCCCAGCCGGGTCTGTGCTGTTGGTACCATACCTGGCCCACTTAATACAGAAATTAACCATGGATGATTTAGGGCTCCCCGCCTCTTTAGCGTGGGGAGCTTGTATCAGGTGAGACTCACTGGAAGACTGATGGCTCCAAACCCATCGGTCTTGAGAGTGTTATCGCAACACCACTCCTGATTGCAATGTCTTTTAAATGTGCAAAAGACTACAGAAACTTGATCCACTGAATGTCTCAAAGCACTCATGACTAATGAAGTACTATTGAAGTGTTGTAATGGAGGAACAACTTCATTTACAATTGAAATTCCTCAATCCCTTGCACTTGTTGGCTGATTATGGGCGAATTATGTTGGAAGTACTGGTGAAACCTAGTAGAAAATCTATCTGCGAGTCTGAATTGAGTGACTGCAAGAATAATAAAATGGGCAATAGTGAGTTAACACCGGTTTTCATCACTCGGTGTTTAATTTCTTACATTTATTTCAATGGGTGGCTAAGATTCTCAAGCCCCTGTGTATCTCAAGGGAATTGTGTCTACTTTAGAGCATAATGAAAATGTACACTTATTTATTTGTTGGTTTAATTTCAAAAGAGAATTTTACTTTTGCGCTACTAAACCTTTAAGGAGTGACCCCCTCATCACTTGATCACCACTGCAGAGATTTATAAAAACTTGAAACACAAATCAGGAGGAGGCTGGAGGGTTAGGAATCGTGGGTGTCAATGTTCAGGCTGAAATAAGGAACCTAAACATTTGGGGTGAGACTGAATGCGGGGGTCTCTGAAACGGGGGAATCAGCATTGGGAGAAGCTATGATATCAGGGGATCTTTGAATGGGGGAGTCTCAGTATTTGAAGAGCTATGAAATTGGTGGGGTGGGGGTGTTTCAATCCTGGGGACTTTGAAATGGGGTGTCAGCAATCAGGGGTCTCTGAAATTGGGGGAGCTCTGAAATAGAGGTCTCTGAAATGTATTTGTGGAGCATTTTAGGTGCCTCAGAAATTGGGGATCTCTGAAAATAGGTATGTGAAGAGCTGGCTACTGGGGAAGTCTCTGGGAGTGAAGGAGAAATGGAAGAGAAGAGGATTGATGAAGGGGATTAGGAATCAGGAGATTGGGATCTTAAGCAGGGTATGGGGAGGTGAATTAGGGGGCCATGAAGGCCAACATAATTATTTGCAGAATCAGAGGCAGCAATGACAACGTGGAGTTGGTGCAGCCAACAAATTTGAAGAACCGGGTGAAGGGAGGAGAATGGTTCATAAACAGAGAGCTATCAGACCATGGGATACCTCGCCACTTGTAGTCATTGTGGTAGAGGCTAATATTTAATGTAAATGAGAAAGGGAGTATAAGAAATATTTAAGGGACGTTACAGGAAAGACTGCACTAGGTAGTGCCAGATCACTTGCTATGCTGCTATAACATTTTGGTTCTCCCTCTGTCCCTGATCACTTGTGTCCTCCTGGTATTTGTGACTTCTCACGCATAAGCTGCTAGCACAAAGAAAATCAAGGGTGCCGAATCTAACCTGTGCAAGATAAATCTAATCACATTTTTAATGGGCATATGATCAGTACATCATATGGTCAGATGTCATGGTAAGAACATTATGCGATCAACCCTCCAAGAATGCCTCCAACTAGGCAGTCCTTTAAACTTTGTCTGGAAGTGTGTCATCCAAATCCAGATGGTGTAATCTCTTTTCTATTCCTGCAAAATATTATTAGATATTTTTAATTTACAAAGAAAAAAGAGCATGCAATTATGGAGCACCTTTCAAGACCTCAGCATGTCCCAAAGTGTCAATGAAGTACCTTTTAATTGTAGTCATTGTTGCAGTGTTGGAAACGAGACACTCAATTTATGTACAACAATCTCTCACAAATAGAAATGCAGTACAGTATCTGAAGCTGCCTTAATGCATTAAACATGGAAAAAAGGTCCTGTGAGCCTCTGCTGTCATGTTTTCTGCTGTGATTGCCTGGCAGGTTTGCATGTTTTTTAAAAACCTTGCTTTTGAAAGTTGCAAAAATCCCTGCATCTGCTCTGCTCTCAATTTAAATGGGAAATAGAGCATCATTCTGTTTTGTCAATTTCGGGCAATGTAGCTAGAAGTTTTTGTTATACCTGTGGCTATTATGAATGCTTGGCTGCATTTCAAAAGCTAGTAATAGTTTCAGCTCAGCAGTGGGTCTATTGGTCCAAGAACGATTGACACCTTTCAAGAGGCTGAAATAAAATAATATACCTTTGGTGTGGTTTCTCATTTGTTTACAAACCTAATTGGCCCTTAACTGATTAAAATTATATTTGTACTGGCATAGATTTTTTTTCTTACCATCATCATGATTGTGTGTTTGAATTCAGGATTTTATTAGGTTGTTAGAGTTTACTTTTTTCCAATTATTTTAACTTTCCTTTGGTAATGCCTGGTTCCTGAGTACTGTATACACTGCATACTGGGTAAATGGTGATACATCAGGGCATGGGAATGGGATGGACATCTGAGGGGAAAGGAAGTGACATGGGGAATCCGAGGGGACATGGGATGGCACTGGGGGGGGGGGCGTTGGGAGGTTGAGATGAGGTTGGGACGGTCTTTAAAATAATGTTAGGTGCTGGGCTGCTGTGTTGGTGAGGCAGGTCCTCTAAACTACCCATCTCCGCACTCACTGCTGTGCACTGCATTGCAACTTGAAAAATACACTGCTACCTGACCCTTGGCGTGAAAAGCCCTTGGCAAAGTCACACATAAGTTGGATGTGTATATTGGAAGGTGCAAAAGTGCACATGTCAGGTTTCCTTGAGCCCACATGAAAATCCAGGCCAAGGTATTGGCGTACCATTTCATCTGAAAGTCAGCACCTCCAATAGTACTGTGCTGGGGTTTCAGCCCAACTCTTGCCTTCAAAGTCTCTGGATGTGCAAACATGGTAGGAGTAGGCCATTTGGCCCAACGAGCCTGCTCTGTCATTCAATAAGATCATGGTTCATTTGATTGTAACCGCAACTCCACATTCTGCCTACCGCCAATAACCTTTGTTAGTCAAGAATCTATCGACCTCTGCCTTAAAAATATTCACTGACCCTGCCTCCACTCCTCTCTGGGGAAGGGAGTTCCAAAGATTCACAACCCTCAGAGTGAAAATTTATTTTCATCTCCACCTTAAATGGGAGACCCCTTATTTCTAAACATTGTCCCCCAGTTCTAGTTTCTCCCATAAGGAGAAACATCCTCTGAGCATCCACCCTGTCAAGTCCCCTGAGGATCCTGTATATTTCAATAAGATCATCCCTCAATCCAATGGATACAGACCCAGCCCGTCTAACCTTTTCTTGTGGAACTCCGCCATCAGGTCCTGATGGACTTCATCCTAGAATCTGAAAAGAAGTAGATGCTGAGATAGGAGATACATTGGTTTTAATTTTCTATAATTCCCTAGATTCTGGAAAGGCTCCATCAGATTGGAAAATAGCAAATCTGACTCTCCTATTCAAGAAAGGAAGGAGATGGAAAGCAGGAAACTACAGCTTAACAATTGTCACAGGGAAGTTGCTGGAATCTATCATTAAGGAGGTTACCGTAGGGCACTTGGGAAATTTCAGTACAGCCAGGCAGAATCAGCATGGTTTTGTGAAAGGGAAATCATGTTTGACTAATTTATTGGAGCTCTTTGAAGAAGTAACGAGCAATGTGGATGAAGGGGACCCTATGGATATGCTGTACATAGATTTCCAGAAGACATTTGACAAGGTGCCACATCAAAGATTACAACGCCAAATAAGTTCATGTGGTAGCATACGGAATGGGATATGAACTCACTATCTTCGATTCAAAGATGAGAGTGCTACTAACTGAGCTATGAATCACACTAGAAGGTTATCAAGTGCAAAGCAGAAAAGGACAAGAGCAAGGTGTGAAAGTCAATGGTCAACAGGCCCGATGTGTGAGGTGAGGGTACTGGTGAGTTGCTAAAAGTTCCTTATATTTCCTCAAGCACTTTAAACATTAGCAGTTGCAGCACATGGCGAGTGAGGGAGAGCCCCAGACAGGGTTCTGAAGGACATTAATCCAGGACATAGTCTCGGATCAGTTGATCACTCTGGCCCGACAGCTGCCAACTCATACTGGCTGCCAAAGTAGCAGATTCCAGGATCAGGACATACCTTAAAGGATGCTGGGATGGCAATAAACTCCAAGACCCAACAAACCGAAAAATAGAACTGAATTTGTATCCTGCTGGCAGATCTCCAAAATTAGACACAATCCCAGGCGAGGATGAAAAAAATGAAGAAGCGCTGCAGGAAATTCAGCCAATCCTGGGAAATTTGGTTCATCTGGTTTACCATGAATACCATGACTATTTTAAAAATAAGGACAGTTGATGCAATATTTCAGGTGTCCCTAATTTTCAAGATTCATTGTGTGTTGGAATGTGTGTTACTATTTAGACTCCTCTCCCCACGAAAATTAAATGATTGCCAAAAAGAGCAAAATCCTTTTAACCATTTTGGCCTTTTCTGTAAACGGTATTTTTGATTGAAGTAGTATTAACATATTGGGGGTTGCATTGGAGTGCGGCAGAGTCAGGCAATCTGAAAAAAGCTTTATTCACATGGTCCTGAAGTACTCTTTTTCCACATTGCGTTGAGTAGCTTCCTCTGATTTCAAAAACCATTAATTGAATATATACCTTAAATGTTCTAAAGGGAATGAACCAAATAAGTAAGTGTTCAAATTACTCATTCTTATGAGATTTATCTTGGAAAAAGGGTGAGATCCCTTTTTAAAAATGAATGCTTCAGTTTTTGACATTATGTCTGAGTGAGTGGCACCATTTGTTTTAACAGCATCTTTTCATCTCTGCGCTACGTTGAGTCTGATCCAGTAAAATGAGGTGACGGGTGTCACAACAACCATCAGAGGAAAAAGGCTAATTGAAAGGAATGCCAGCTCTGGTTCCTATTACAATCTCCGTAGAGACCGATTACGTTTAAACAATTTTGACAGGAAGAATGGAAAAGCAGAATGTTATTTAAGCAGAATGTTATTCAAAATGAAGAAAGACTGCAGAATGACATGGTGCAGAGGGATCTGGGTGTACATGAATCACAAAGTCAGCATACAGGTAGAGCAATTTGGAAAGGCAAATGGAATGTTGGCCTTTGTTGCGGTCGCGGAGAAAACTAGCCAAAACTTCGAGGCTTCGCAAAGGTCTTTTATTATAACACAAAGTTTGTGGAGGGAGTTAGAGTGACCACCGTCCTTCTAATTGTCCCCACCTTACAAGAGTATAGCAGTACTTTATATGGTTTAATAAGCAATATTTAGAAAAAATGAGGCATTCCTTTGATAAGCCCAGGCACAGAAAAGCGAGCAGTGTTAAACAACAGGCCTTAAATTCCCAGCCTAAGAACAATAATAATTGTCTACTCTCAGCAAAATGTGCAGCTGTGCACTTGTTTACATAGTCTGACCTTCTGCCTATTACATACAGAACTTCTTGACTGAAATAAAGCTAATATATCCATCGTGCTTTGCCAAGTGCCTGTTGCCATGAAATATAGTCAAGCAGCCAGTTAAGAAGGAATACAGGGTATTAAGACAACTAATCCGCCAACTATAGTTCCTTCTACAGTTGCAAGGAGGATGGAGTATTAAAGAAGGAAAGTCTTGCTACATTTGAACAGGACATTTGTGTGACAGCACCTCCAGTACTGTATGTACTTTTTGGTCACTTTACCTAAGAAGGGACGTATTTGCATTGGAGGTAGTTCAGAGGTTTGCACGGCTGATTTCTGGGATGACGAGGTTTATCTTATGAGGAACGTTTTGAACAGCTGAGCCTACACATGTTTGAGTTTAGGAGAATGCAAGGTGATCTTATTGAAATATAAAAGATTCTGATGGGTCGTCTTGTGACTACAAAAAAGATACTGTCACGTGGAGCGTCACAGGGATGGAGCTTGGCAGAGTTTGCCGGGACCTTGGGCAGAGTAGGTATGTTAATGAGAATTCGTATGTGTAGTTGATAAATCTCCCATTTGTTGAAAGTCCCTTGTGCAGTCATTGATTTAATGCACTGCGCAGAACTAACATGGTGTCAGGGCTGGCAGCATGCAACAGGGACTTCGAAACATTGACCCACTTGTCTTTGATGAGAATGTGGCAGACAATTGGGGCAAATTCAAGCAGGAATGGATCATCTTCTGTGGTGCAGCGCTGTCTGTAAAAAAACAAAAAGGTACAAACATGTACTCTGTTGAACTTAGCAGGACCCACAGCGGTTGCAAAGTTTAGATTGTTTAAATTCGATTCGGAAGAACAAAAAAGAGGACCCTGCTATTATCCTACAGCTCTCTGCTTAAAATCATATTCCATTCCACTAATCAGAAACTGTTTGAATCAATCCGGGCCTATGTGGAGGCACTAAAAGTCTTTGCAGAAAAATGTGCATTTGGAATGTTTACTGATGAACTTGTGAGAGATTGTCGGGAGCATAGAAAACAATGCAGTCTGAAAACAGCTGCTGAAACAAAAGGACCTGACTTTACAGTCTGCTTTAGAAATGTGCATTTTAATCGAGCAGTCTTGAGAGATTGAACAGAGATTTCAGGTGGGAAACTGCATGGTTTGGAGGGAAACAGAAGTGTGTAAAGTACAGGGGGCGCTCTGCATCAAAGGCAGCAGCCTGTGTGCATAATTGATGAACAATCTGGAACATCCCATAAAGACCTTTGGCAGGAAGTGGCACCATTTTGGTTGGACACTGAAGTATTTTTAGTTCAGGGCTGCCCTGCACCAACTGCAAGGCTCTTTACCCTTCATTCGGGCCCCAATGTTGGCACGGTAGCACAGCGGTTAGCACTGTTGCTTCACAGTGCCAGGCTCCCAGGTTCGATGCCCGGCTTGGGTCACTGGCTGTGCGGAGTCTGCACGTTCTCCCTGTTGTCATGATATTCAAGTGAACATCACAGCACATACACACATACATAGTGATGGACAGATCATCGGACCAATTAGCACACACAACACGACAGCCAATCACAGACAAGAGCATCCACAGTACAAAACAAGGAACACGATACTTCCTGGGCAGTCCAGCAGGAGATGGCTCAGGGCAAGGACCTCCAAGCCAGATACTCAGACAGTCACCATGTGCTGAGTACCAGAGTTTGTTATATAAATAGTTAAAAGAAATAAAACTGCGTTGTACCAATCGCAACTGTGTTGGTTCGTCTGTGTCTCAGAGTACCCAACACTTCATGGTACCAGAAGTGAATTAAAACCTACCCACAAATCTGCCATCCTGCGCCATGGACACTGTCAACACACCGCAGCCGTTGTAAGTCGCTGAGAACCTTGGCGTAAATTGGACGCTGTTCAAACAGCGCTTCAATCTCTTTTTGGAAGCCAACGAAAAACAGAGCACCTCGAACAAAAGAAAGATCGTCATCCTCCTCACCACCGCAGGTCAGCACGCCATCCATGTCTACAACTCCCTGGTGTTCGTGGAAGGCGAGGACAAATCTAATTACGACACGGTCCTCCTCAAGCTCGACCAACACTTCAACGTTGAGGTCAACGAGAGCTTTGAGAGGCATGTCTTCCAGCAGCGCCTGCAAGGTAAGGATGAGCTCTTTCAGTCATTCCTGACGCATCTCCGCATACTCGCGCAGTCCTGCGGTTACGACACCACCTCAGAGTCCATGATACGGGACCAGATCATTTTTGGGGTTGCCTCGGACAGCCTACGCCAGCAGCTTTTAAAAATAAAAGGCCTAACCTTAGCATCTGCAGTTGAAGCCTGTGTCCTGCACGAGAACACGACTAGCCGCTATGCCCAATTTCAGGCGACCGAATCGGCGTGGAGGGGGTCCTACGCGACCGGATCGGCGAGCCAGGTGCCCCACAAGGCCGAACGGGTCCAGGCGATCGAGTTTCTCCCGGCCCGCGGCCCGGACAAGGGCGGCTGTTTCGCGTGCTTTTCGAGGCCTCACGAGGCTTGTGCGTGCCAAAACCTATGGCAACACTGAGGGACGTGATGTGCAGGCGCGCTCGACGCAAGACCGAACGGCGCATGTGCAGTGGCACAACGAACGCCATGACATCACGACGTGCGGCAACTGTGGAGCTGCACATTTAAAAGGGCAATGTCCCGCAAAAACCCGACTGCCTACGCTGTGGCAAGGTGGGCCACTACGCTGCTTACTGTCGAGCTGCTCAACCTGTCGATCTTCCACATCTCCGACAACCTCGCAGGAACGTGCGGACCATTCAGCCTCCACATTACGACATCCAGACCGATGACACAGATGACCGAGACGCCTTCCGGGTTGCAGTCATTGATGGGAACCGAGTCAATACAATCGACCCGGATGATGAATGGTGTGCCACCCTGACGGTCAACCGATCGCCGATCACTTTCCGCCTGGACACTGGCGCCTCCGCCAACCTCATAACATGGTCAGCCTTCTACGCCATGAAGGTCAGACCACCAATCCGGCCGTCCCGGTGCAGGATGGTCGACTACAACGGGAACATTATCCCGGCTATGGGATCCTGCCAGCTCCAGTCGACACACAACACACACACGGCCAGACTCTCGTTCGAGATAGTCGGCTCATCGAAGGACTCCCTGCTAGGCGCACAGGCATGCAAGACTCTCCACCTCGTGCAACGAGTCCACTCTCCCTCTCCAGACGGCACATCTGACTTCCCGGATGCAGAGTTCCACACACAGCTCCAATTGCTCCTCGCCAACAACCAGGAGGCATTCGAGGGCATGGGAACACTGCCATACACCTACCGAATTTGCCTCAAAGCAGACGCCATCCCAGTCATTCACGCACCTCGCAGAGTCCCTGCGCCACTCAAAGACTGCCTTAAGCAGCAGCTGCAGGATCTCCAGGACCAAGGGGTCCTATCCAGGGTCACGGAGCCCACGCCGTGGGTCAGCTCCATGGTGTGTGTCAAGCCCTCTGGCGAGCTCCGCATAAGTATTGACCCAAAAGACCTCAATAACAATATCATGAAGGAACATTATCCCATACCCAAACGGGAGGAGATCACGAGTGAAATGGCCCAGGCGAAAATCTTTACGAAACTGGATGCCTCTAAGGGGTTTTGGCAGATCCAACTCGATCCGTCCAGCTGAATACTATGCACCTTCAATACCCCTTTCGACAGGTTCTGCTACAACCGGATGCCATTTGGCATCATCTCGGCATCCGAGGTCTTTCATAGGATCATGGAGCAGATGATGGAAGGCATCGAAGGGGTGCGCGTATACGTGGACGACGTCATCATCTGGTCCACCACACCACAGGAGCACATATATCGTCTCCAGCTTGTTTTTTCCCGCAATAGGGAAAACGGCCTGCGCCTCAACCGAGCCAAGTGTTCCTTTGGCCAAACCGAGCTGAAGATCCTGGGGGACCACATCGCCCGGTCAGGGGTCCGTCCGGATGCAGACAAAGTGAGCGCCATCACAGCCATGCCGCAGCCGGCTGACAAGAAAGCAGTGCTACGCTTCCTTGGCATGGTCAACTTCCTGGGGAAGTTCATTCCCAACCTTGCCTCCCACACGACGGCTCTGTGCCACCTCGTCAAAAAGTCCACAGAGTTCCAGTGGCAACACGCACACCAGGTGGAATGGGAGGAGCTCAAACTCAAACTCACCACTGCACCGGTATTGGCGTTCTTTGACACGTCTCGTGCCACCAAAATCTCGACTGATGCCAGCCAATCCGGCATTGGAGCAGTGCTCCTGCAGCGGGATGACACGGCGTCATGGGCCCCAGTTGCCTATGCATCGCGAGACATGACCCCCACAGAGCAGCGCTACGTGCAGATCGAAAAGGAGTGCCTGGGCTTGCTAACCGGTTTCGACAAGCTCCATGATTATGTATATGGTCTTCCCCGGTTCACTGTCGAAACTGACCACCGCCCCCTGGTCAGCATCATAAACAAGGACCTGAACAAGATGACCCCTTGCCTCCAGCGCATCCTACTTAAACTCAGGAGGTACAACCTCCAACTGGTCTACACCCCAGGGAAGGAACTCATTGTTGCGGATGCCCTATCTTTCACGCACTTTGTGGAGCTGCCTGCTACCATGCCGCTTCCGTCGCCGCCCGTGGCCAGGCCCGCACCTCAGCCGATGGTTCCAGACCCACACTTGAGACGGTCAACCCGAATTCGTCGCCCACCTACTAGACTGGACTTAGGAGACTGTTTACACGTTGAACTCATGCAACCACTGTTTTAACATGTTTATGTTCTTATCGTTTCAGGAATTCGTTTTATCGTTCCACATTTCCACATTCTTTGTTATGGTACAACCTCGTTATTATGTCACACCCGACATCGGCCCTTGTATATAGTTAAGCCCCCATGTACATGCTGTAAATATTACACACACACACATTTAGCTGCACTCAGTACACATTTCTATTTATACCCACGTAGGCACATAATCTTGTAAAAAAGGGAGGATGTCATGATATTCAAGTGAACATCAAAGCACATACACACATACATAGTGATGGACAGATCAACGGACCAATTAGCACACAGAACACGACAGCCAATCACAGACAAGAGCATACACATTACAAAACAAGGAACCCAACACTTCCTGGGCAGTCCAGCAGGAGACGACTCAGGGCAAGGACCTCCAAGCCAGACACTCAGACAGTCACCATGTGCTGAGTACCAGAGTTTGTTATATAAATAGTTAAAAGAAATAAAACTGCGTTGTACCAATCGCAACCGTGTTGGTTCGTCTGTGTCTCAGAGTACCCAACACTTCACCTGTGTCTTTGTGGGTTTCCTCTGGGTGCTCCGGTTTCGTCCCACAAGTCCCGAAAGACGTGCTCTTAGGTGAATTCTCCCTCGATGTACCCGAACAGGCGCCGGAGTATGGCGACTAGGGGATTTTCACAGTAACTTCATTGCAGTGTTGATGTAAGCCTACTTGTGACAATAATAAAGATTATTATCCTTCCCTACTTCTCGTTACAGAATATAGCCCTTACAAATTATGAACCACAAAATAAGACCTTCACAACTGTAAGCGATGAAAGTAATGAATACCTACCTGGCTGTACTCTCCCAATTAGCTGCTTCCACTTGCCCTGCGTCACTTCTGAATCCTAACGTCACTTCAGGAGATCCAAAATAGCACTCTGCTCTCGCTCTTTATTGCACTCCTTTATCCACTCTGCTCTGCTTTCAGTCTCAGCTACGTGGAGCATCACGTGGAGTTGAGCTTGGCAGAATTACCCGGGACCTCGGCGGAGTACGTATGTTAGTGAGAGTTTGTATGTTTAGCTGACAAATCTCCCGTTTGTTGTAAGTCTCTTGTGCAGTCGTTGATTTAACAGGCCACTAAGAACTACAGGCCTGACAAGGTAAATGCTGGGAGGATGTTTTCCCTTGTCGGGAAATGTAGAGGGCCGATTTCAAAATATGTGGTCTCCCATTTAAGATGGAGATGAGGCGGAATTTCTCTAAGGGTTCTTAGTGTTTAGAATTCCCTTCCCCAGAGAGCAGTAAAAGCTGGGTCAGTGAATACATTGAAAGCTGAGTTACATAGTGCTTTTGATAAGTCATAGGTTATGCTGAACCAAGAAAGTTGAGTTTGGGCCACGACTAGATTAGTAATGATCTTGTTGAAAAGGAGCCAGGCTCCTGGGGACCAAAAAGGTCTATACCCTCTCCTGTTGAAATTCCAGTTAATAGCTGAAAGAATGGCATGGCTAGATTGCACAACATAAAACTTCTATTGCGTCAAATGACCCAATTGATTAAACACTACTTTCCTTTTGTAGGAAACTTACACTCTTAATGACAGAAAATTACATTTTCCCTATATTTGTATTACACATTGCATTTCCCATGGAATTACAGTCCTTTTAGCAAACAGCCTGCAGTTTCTCCCAGATTCCAATGAGTTCCTGTATCACCACCGCACCGAGCAGTAATTTGGAGTGATCATCTCCATGCATTTTTCCTTAGTTCCCAGAAACTTTCTTAAATCCACCACCAGCAGCAAAATTTGTTCTGATGATTCTTCTCTGGACATCTCTCCCCCCCCCCCCCCCCCTTTGCCACCCAACCCTCTGCTCTTCCATTACCTGACCAGAACTCCTGGAAACATTGAAGGCTGCAGGATGCATTTCTTTGGTTAACGGCTATCTGTCTCCTGCATCCGGCTGCAGTAGCTCGCAAAGCCAAACAGCCTTTTCACTGTACAGAACCCTGTTGTCTGTCTGTGATAGTCATTGATTTGTATGCAAGCCTGATCTCAAATTGGCCCTCTTTTCTGTGACACTGTTCATTCAGGTAGAAATGCTTATTAACCATTTTTAGCTGCAACTCCCTTTCATCTTGGAAGTAAATGGTAGTATACTGCACAATTGTTTCCAGCCCTATAACACCTTTCTGGGTTTTTGGGAGATTCAAAGTCCACATATTGTAAACTCAGAAACTGCTGTCATTGTCTCCAGTGGTAAGTACCTTGTACCTTCTCAAGAAAGCAGTCAAAGCCTTCCTTTGAATTCTGGAAATCAAAGCATCCAAACTCACTATCAGGTTGAACAGGTCACATGACCTCTGTTATTTACCCTAGATTGAAAGCCACAGTACCAAAGTAGAATAATTTTTAAAATCTCTTAAAAGTGTTACATTTCATTGGACATAGACGCTCAGGACAAACCTTTTGATAAAAAAATGATCATTAATTTCAATCTGGCTAAATTTGGAAGTCTGAGAAGTGCAAAAAGTAAGTTATATGTGCTATTGTTGAAACGTTGGCCATTTACATGGGCACATTAGTATAATGTAGGGTATGGACAGTGTTATATTAAGCTGGTTCATATAAATCTGTTTTGGAAGAGTTCGAAACTTTATATTGCATCTGACCATTAGAAATCTTATTGCTGGCACTACTTGCTGTCGGTTCCAGAATTGAGAAAACGCCCCATATTTCTGCGCTTACCAGTTGTTTGTTCCTTTATGAACACAATTACACAGAAAAAAGCAATAATTCTAGTGAACAGAAATGTGTTCTATACTCAAGAATGGGATTAAAGGGTTATTTCTGTCTTTCAGCATGAACAGAATTATGAATGCAACCAATTCAAAATTAAGAGCTCTTCTAAAGTCACGGGTAAGAATGACTGCCGTAGTTACTTAAGGTGTAATATATTTTTGTTGTCAGCTATTGCTTTCATATAATGATGGAACAATACAACATGGAAAGAGACTATTCAAACCATTGAGTTCCCTTTGGGTCTTTCAAAGAGCATTTAACCCGTTCTCATTCCCCATATACCTTCAAAGTACTTATCCAATTGATTTTTGAAAGCTACAATTGAATCTGTTTCCCGTGCCACCCTATCAGTGCATTCCAAATTTTCTATGATTTGCTGTGTAAAAAAGATTTTCCCTATGTTGCCTCTGGTCCTTTTTTTCCAGTGTCCTTAAATTTGTTCCTTTTGGTTATTGGCCACCAGCCATTGGAATGTTTCTCTTTTATTTACTATTTACTCCAGCTAAACCCATCATGATTTTCAATACCTCGATCAAATCTCCTTCCAGCTTTTACGATTTAAAGAGAAAAAAATAAGCAGCTTTGTGGTGCAGTCTCCAATACATTGGGGAAACAAAACACAAATTGGATGATTGCTTTGTGGAGAACCTTAGTTCAGTCTCATTTTAATTCTCCCCTCCACTACTACCCTGACCTTCCTGTCCATGAACTCACACACTTGTTCCAATGAAACTTAACAGAAGCTTGTAGAACAGCACTTCATCTGTCGATTATGCAATTTGCAGCTTCTGGATTGGTTAATGGGCCAAAATGTCCGAAGAGTGGGAATCTCAGTCAGACTGCTACTTGGTTCCTTACACCCTACCTTAGGATAGGTTCGGGGGGGATTGTGAGATTGTGCCGGTGTGTAGCCTGGGCAGGGTGATCAGGGTGTAGCCTGGGGAGGGTGGTCGGGGCATAGCCTGGGAGGGTGGTCGGGGCGTAGCCTGGGCAGGGTGGTCGGGGCGAAGCCTGGGCAGGGTGATCAGGGCGTAGCCTGGGGAGGGTGGTCAGGACGTAGCCTGGGGATGGTGGTCGGGGCGTAGCCTGGGGCGGGTGGTCGGGGCGCAGCCTGGGAGGGTGGTCGGGACGTAGCCTGGGGAGGGTGGTCGGGGCGTAGCCTGGGCAGGGTGGTCGGGGCGTAGCCTGGGGAGGGTGGTCGGGGCGTAGCCTGGGCAGGGTGGTCGGGGCGTAGCCTGGGGAGGGTGGTCGGGACGTAGCCTGGGAGGGTGGTCGGGACGTAGCCTGGGGAGGGTGGTCGGGACGTAGCCTGGGGAGGGTGGTCGGGGCGTAGCCTGGGCAGGGTGATCGGGGCGTAGCCTGGGCAGGGTGATCGGGGCGTAGCCTGGGAGGGTGATCGAGGCGTAGCATGGGGGCGGGTGGTCGGTGCGTAGCCTGGCGGCGGGTGGTCGGGATGTAGCCTGGGGGCGGGTCGTCGGGACGTAGCCTGGGGGCGGGTGGTCGGGACGTAGCCAGGGGAGGGTGGTCGGGGTGTAGCCTGGGAGGGTGGTCGGGGCGTAGCCTGGGGTCGGGAGGTCGGGACGGAGCCTGGGGAGGGTGGTCGGCGTGTAGCCTGGGAGGGGGGTCGGCGTAGCCTGGGAGGGTGGTCGGGACGTAGCCTGGGAGGGTGGCCGGGGCATAGACTGGGGAGGATGGTTGGGGCGTAGCCTGGGAGGCTGGTCGGGGTGTAGCCTGGGAGGGTTGTCAGGGCGTAGCAAGGGGAGGGTGGCCGGGGCGTAGCCTGGGGGGGGGGTGGTCGGGGAGCAGCCTGGGGGGGGGTGGTCGGGCTATAGTTAATGGGGGTGGGGGTGGTCGGGGCGTTTCATGGGGCGGGTAGTCGGGGCGTAGCCTGGGGAGGGTGGTCGGGGCGTAGCCTGGGGAGGGTGGTCGGGGCATAGCCTGGGGGCGGGTGGCCGGGGCGTTGCCTGAGGCGGGGGGGGGGGGGCGTTGGGGAGTAGCCTGGGGGGGGTGGTCGGGCTATAGTTGACGGGGGTGTGGGTGGTCGGGGAGTAGTCTGGGAGGTGTAGTTGGGTGTGCAGGCTAGTTGGGGGATTCGTGTCAACAGGGTATTGGCAGATGGGGAGGAGTTGGTGATATTTGGAAGGTCGGGAGGGGTGCCAGGAGGTTGGGGGTTAATCGGGAGGGTAGACGAGGAGAGGGTACTTTTGGGGACTGGGGGTTAGATTGGGGTGGAGGTGGGCTGGAGTGATGAGAGGTGGTCAGGTGATTGGAGTGTTGGCCTGTGGGGATGATGGGACGTGTGGCTGGGAGGGAAGCTTGGGGGATCTGGAGGACAGTTATGGGTTCTAGAGGTAGAAAGGATGAGGGCAGTAGTTGGGGGTGGGGTGGTAGCTGGGGGTGATGTGGTGGGGTTGGGGGAGTTGGTTGGTCGGGGTTATGGGGTGGTCAGAAGGTCCATTTGGGCCGGTTGTGGATGGGGAGGTGTGGGGGAGGGCCAGTATTATAGCTAGCCAGGTGTTGGGAGTGGTTTTGATTATTCTAACATTTTCTGTGAAACTATTCTGCTGAGAGGTCCGAACCATCCAAAGTGTCCGATTTACATCGGAGTATCGGATGGTTCTCAATGCAGGGTAATTAAATCCTCTGGGCTGCTCCCATGCAGTCCTTACCTGGGGACTTCTGGTAGGAGGTGACGGGGAGGGAAGAGGAGTGGGAGCATGAGAATGGCAGAGGGGAGGATGGTCGTGGGAAAGGAGGGAGAGGATGGGAGGAAGGAATGGGGATGGACAGAGGCAGGAGGGAGAGGGTGAGAAGGCGCGAAGGTGAGAGACGTAGAGCCAAGTGCATCTTCTGGGGTAACTCTTGGGTACGACCCCCTGGATATCGTATGTTCTGAGGTATTATTGAGTTCAAATCTTATCCTTCAATTGTTCAGTCAACAACTGTTGGTAGTGATGCTGATACTGCCGTTCACACCTCCCCTGGTCCCGGATGGACCCCCCCAATCTCCCGGACCGATTCCCCCCCCCTGGCCGTCACAGGCTGAACTCTTACCCCTCAACCACCCTATTCCCTAACTTTAAAACTTACATGCTCCCTGTGAAATATCCCTTCATGACAGCTTCTGCTGTAAAAAGGGGGAGTGACTTACCTGTCTTTGACCCAGTTACTCCACGGCGATCGTGATCTTGCTGGGGGCGGGCTTTGCTGCTCTTCTGACCCAGCCAGAATATGGAAGGTTGGTGAGACCTTCAGAGCTGAGGGCTTCAGAATCCCAGTGAAGGTCTGTCTGGTGGGAGTGGCAAGTTCTGGGCCAGTAATTCTGCTTCGCGTGCCACAGATACTGCCTGGCATGTTTAGTATTTCCAACATTTTCTATTTTTATTTGAGTAATATGCTGGGTTTCTTTCAGTCATATGGGCCGGGATTCTCCGATCCCACGCCGCTCCGATGGCGGGCCGCCGATTATCCGCTGACCGGAGAATTGGCGGCAATCGTGTCGCCGCGGCGCCAGTTGAGGGCAGTTGAAAGCGTCCCCCAACCCCCAACGATTCACCGCGCCCGTCGAGTCCCGCTGGCGTCGTTCGCGTATGGTCCTACCCGGCGGGACCTCGGCGTTCTGGCTGCGGGGGTGGCCTGGTGCGGGGAGGGGAGGGAGCCCACTCCGGGGGGGGGGGGCTCCACGGTGGCCACGCCCGCAATCAGAGGCAACCGATCGGCGGGCGGGCTCATTCCGGGGGGACCTATGTTCCTCCGCACCGGGCCCCTGTAGGGCTCCGCCGTATTGCCCGTGGGCCGGCGCGGAGACGGCCGTGGCGTCCATTCGCGGACCCCTGGCGGCCCGACTTTCTGTGCCGGATCAGCGCACAGCACTCCGGCGCCGTTCTAGCCCCCGAGGAAGGGGTGAATGCCTGGAGGCCCGTTGACGCCAGTCGCTCGCGCCGGTTTTGACGCCGGCGTCAACACTTGGCCGGGATTTCGGAGAATCCCAGTCATGATAAATGGCATAGTACATTTATTTGCTGTATTGCAGCAACAGTCGAATTGCTGGACCATTTAAACTGCAATAGATCTATGGGAAATGACCAGACACACTCCGGGTCTTGGACTTGTAAGATCAGTACCACTGACTGTTGGATATCCTGTATCATATGACAGTTTGAATTGATATGGTGCACGTTTAATTGCTTTTAACAATACACCATTTACATTCAGCATATTGAAGATCAAAAACCAAAGAAATGATAGTACAACACAATATTTGATGAGCGAGTTGTGTATTTTAATAATATAAGCAGAATGGTATTTGATAACCATCTCCTTCTGTTAGCTGATGAAATGGCTGGAATTTCGCAATCTTGTTACCAAAGTAGACAACTTTTTCAACGACCACAAACTGTGTGAACTGATGAAGAGAAAATATAGCAGGTACACAAATTCTGGCTAGTTTCTGTTCTTGCCTATTCGAACAAAGTGCTAATAATAAGCAAGAGTTCTGATTCTACACTTTGTATCTAACCTGATTTTATGTTGTGTGGCTTCCACCTCTGCTGTGGTGGAAGCTAAGGCACCCAAAGCTGTATAATGGCTAGGTCAGAAATTGCTATCATGAAGTTGACCACTGCTCCCATGGTGGAAAGAATGGGCTTAGTCTGCTTTATGCCCCCTGCCACATTGGAATTTCAATGGCATCAGGTGGCCTGGGAGTTCAGCTTCTGGACTCTAGTCCCAGGGTCTGGCAATAGTGCTGGAAGAGGTTTAATGGCCCTGTGTGGGTTCGGGGTCAGTAAATGCATCTTCTTCATACTGCTCAAGAAATGATACCCTCATTACACACCGATGGACCGAATGGTCTCTATGTCCCATAACTATACACTGCATGTGTGAACATAATCATCCTCTCTCTCGGTGCTCTTTTTCTCTTCTCTCCAGTTGTAGCACTGACAGCAGCAGTTTTCTTTCATTCAGTGTGATTTTCCTTTAAGAGGGACAGACTAACTTTAAATGCCGGAGGCTAGCTGGAGTATACGCTTTGGCTCGTCCTTGCATGTGCAGTCACCACCAACAGCTTAGCCTGAGCTTGGCTGCACATTCATGGAATCATAAATCATAGGATCACTGCAGTGCAGAAGGAGGCCATTCGGCCCATCGAGTCTGCACCGACCCTCTGAAAGAATACTCTACCTTGACCCATTCCCTGACCATATCCCTGTAACCCCACCTAACCTGTACATCTTCTGGACTGTGGGAGGAAACCGGAGCGCCCGGAGGAAATCCTCGCAGACATGGGGAGAATGGGCAAACTCCACATGGCACCTCACCCAAGGGCGGAATTGAACCAAGGTTGCTGTGAGGCAGCAGTTCGAACCACTGTGCCACCATGACAAATTTGATTTATCAGTTACATTCACATTGGTTGGTGCAGTTGCAACTATGTACAGATTGTCATCGTGGGTCTCTGTGTGCTGGTGGATTGCCCCTGAGGAAGATCAGAATCTTGATGCTTTTGTCTGAAGTTGGTGCCATATATGATGAGTGGGCTGCCTGATAAATCTTCGAGATCTATCATTGCTTTATCTATTACTTAATGCGTAATTTAAAATGACTGTGACTGTCTTGCTAATTCATGTTATGATGAGTCTGGTTTGATTATGAAAGTAAAAGTTATAAAAGGTGAAATTTTGCCCATTGCTTTTTCATTGGGATCATTTAATATATTTGATTCTTTTAATTAGTTGATCGCCACAGGGGTTATAAAGCTAGCCCAGTTAGTTAAACAACACGGGCAGTGCTTCAATAAAATATTTTCTAAAAAAAAAAACAACACAGGCAGTCTGAAGGGTTTGCATCGAAAGCACCTCTATTCTTTGTTACCTTCAATAAACTATTTCAATGTATTTTTCCTTTCCATTCATTATCTTGACCTTTAACTTGCCACGTTGAAATATGGCAGAGTAATCCAGTAGCAAACAGAGACCCACTTATATTTGAGAATCTGTACACAATTGTTACTGCACCAGCCAATGTGAAATGATTGTCAAATCAAATCGCTCTATGCTGTTCTGGATATACACCCTCAAGTAGAAAAATCATTTATCTTTATAATTATTTCTCTATGGTTAACTTTACTGATCTGTTATTGTAATGACCTCCAATTGGCATTATTGGTTGGCCAATTGGAGTATGAGCTCCCTCAATGATAGCTCATTGAGGGGGCCCATATAAGCACCTGTGTAGGCTTTGTGAGGCAGTCTTAAGTTGACAAGAATGCTAGCAGCACTGTTTGGAGCTGCTCGTGTATATAAGTTATTGGAAATAAATACTGGTGTGGTGATGGAACCCCTGCCTCCTGTGGATTATTACAGTTATGCAATCTTGTGAGTAACAGACGGACTGGCTGGCATTGAAATTCAGCAGTGGTAGTTAAAATACATTCCCCTAATTAGATTTGTAACAAGAACATAGATATGTGCACAGAAATACATCGTTCACAGGAAATTACCTCCCAAAAGAGCAATTATAATTGATGGAAGTGCTTATTTAAAAAAAAAGAATTTAGTGGGAGGCAGTGACTTTCCCACTTCTAATGATTGTCCAAATGGGACTGTACGCCATTCCTAAACCTTCAACTGAGCTCCTCTAATGGAGGAAACAAGTCTCTGTAATCCTTTCTAAATTGGCTTCTTTGATTTTTTTTTTTAGCAGTGGTGGTATTCAGAACATTTGACGACTTAAACTGGTTTTATGTAATTTGAAAAGCATCTGTATTTATTCTGAGAATTGTTTCCTAGCAATAGTCTGTTGTTCACTACAGTTAAATCATTTTTTTTATAAATCTAAAACTCCAGAGGTCTCGTTGGCTTTGCTATATGTTTTCCATTTGTGCTTTGTCAGTGTTAAAGGATGTTGACGTATTGAATGGTTTCTCCCCGTGTCTGCGTGGATTTCCTCCAGGTGCTCTGGTTTCCTCCCAAGTCCAAAGATGTGCAGGTCAGGTGGATTGACCATGCTAAATTTGTCTTAGTGTCCAAAGATATGCAGGTTAAGTGGGGTTGCGGGGATAGGATGGGGGAGTGAGCCTAGGTGAGATGCTCTTTCAAAGGGTCAGTGCAGACTCGATGGGCTGAATGGCCTCCTCCTGCACTGTAGGGATTCTATGGATAAATGGAACAACTGATTCTGAGCATACTTTGCCGTGTGAAAGTCTGCATGAGCGGAAAGTCATCTGATCAACAGTCGGTGCAATTTTCCAGTTTGCATTTAATAAAAACATCACCAGAATAGAAAAATGGTTTGAAAAATGTTTTTTTAATTATTCAAGGGAAAATGTGCAAGCGCAAGCAACAATTCAATATTTTTCTGGTATGGTAATGTGGAAGGCTGTATCAATCCATCTGTACGTGTTGAACAATTGGTCTGAAAATAGCAGAAGTAATGGTCAAAATACAATATAAGCCAGGGTGGGATTCTCTGTCGGCTGACGCCGGAATCGGGAAACATGATTTGGCGGAAAATCCTCATCAGCTGAAAATCGAGGCTGGCGCCAGACACCTGAAGGAATTCCATGCTCCGGTGCCTCAACAGCGGCATGAAAGCATTCAATGCCGCACTTAAAGTAAACGCTGTTTACATATCATTAATGGGCCAGTCCCGGTGTTCTCCAGGGGTCGCGCAATGTTCTGTTTCCGCAGGAGGAATTAGCAATGGTGAGGTTCGCTTGTGGTTTTAAAAATTGGGGAACAAGCACAATGGCTGCTGAGGGAGATGACAGATGTAGGTCATGCATGGGCTGCCGATCCTGCCGCTGACATGACTGGCTGGCATGGGGGGGGGGATTTGCCAAGGGGGGTGGGGGTTCGAAGGGAGGTGACCAGAAGATGGGCCGTGGCATCAGGGTGACTCCGGGGAGGTCAGGTACGGAGCGGCATTATTGCGGCCCACAATGTAGCCACCTTGCTGCGTACCGCACTGAAACCGCCCCCCCCCCCCCCCCCCCCCCCCCCCCATGGCCCATGATTGCGTAGAGCAACACTGGCCATATGGATGCACCCACCCCACCCCTCCCTCAACATGAATAGAGCCAGCCAGCTGTACCCCTGCCGGCAGGGACGGGTGTTAATGCCAGAGGCCCTCGCGATGCCAGGCACTGACGGGGCCAGGGGTGTGGCCCGGAGCGGAGGGCAGAGTGCCAGGGGGGATGGCCGGGTGTGGGGATTAGGGTGGGGGCTGGACATGCGGGGGCAGGAGCTGCAATGCAGGTTGAGGCCACCATGTAGCCCGTTGAACCTGGTTGGGTGCGGGGATACACACCATGCTAACATGTCTGCCTTTCACCCCCTGCAGACAATGGGTTTCGGAATCCAACCTGTGATATGATCAAAAATGTAAGAACTGCAAGGGTTAATGAAATATCTAGATCAGCCACTAGATGTCTAGATCAGCCACTTTGGGGCAGCACGGTAGCACAAGTGGATAGCACTGTGGCTTCACAGCGCCAGGTTCCCAGGTTCGATTAACCGCCGTGTCACTGTCTGTGTGGAGTCTGCACGCTCTCCCTGTGTCTGCGTGCGTTTCCTCCGGGTGCCCCGGTTTCCTCCCACAGTCAAAGGCATGCAGGTTAGGTGGATTGGCCATGATAAATTGCCCTTGGTGACCAAAAAGGTTAGGAGGGGTTATTGGGCCACGGGGATAGTGTGGAAGTGAGGGCTTAAGTGGGTCGGTGCAGACTCGATGGGCCGAATGGCCTCCTTCTGCACTGTATGTTCCAGAGGGAGTTACAAGCATAGAAGACATTGATGCTAAGCCTTGTGGGGAGAGAAGTGAAGGAGTTAGCTAGAGACAGACTGAAGGAAAGATAGTGAGAGTAAGAGCAGATCATAGTTTATAATAGTATAGAGATTAGTTGTCGGTGAGTGTAGATTATATGTTAATTATCAACTATTATTTAGGAGTACGTGTCGACTCCAAATTTTTTTTCTTCTATACAAAGGTACTTTATTGCTGCAAGTCTCCCAATTAGCAGTTTTTCCATGATTATAGGTAATTTCCATTATATAAACTTTTTTTTGTAAAATATTTTTATTCTCCATTTTCACATTTTCTTCAGAATTTACACCCCACCAACAAGCAGTAAACGGTATCAAATACAAAGTCAATCCCCTTATCAACAACAACGATCCCATCCTCCCACCACCCCAAACAACGTCCCACCTGACAATATAAGCATCAAATAAAACAAACCCTCCCACGCTGGGAAAAACAAAGGAAAAAATAAAGAAAAAGGAGTCCGGAATCGCCCATGGTCACCATTGACCTATAGAGTCCACCTCCCCACCCCTAACATTCAATGCCATCCAATCCCCGAAAGAGCACCGTAAATGACACCCATGAATTGTAAAAAACCCGCCCCCCCCCCGACTCCTCCCCTCCACTTCCTCTTCTAAAACTCCTCCCCCCAACCTCTGTTCCTTCCCCCAACTTTCCACCCCGGCTAGACTCATCGGAACCTGTTCTGCCAGGCTCTGATGGCCGCAGCCCCTCCCCCTGCCTCACTCCCGTTCACTGGCCGGCTTAACAGGCCAGCGTGGAGGCACCCGCCCGGGTCTCTTTCCCCCTTGCCCGGTCCCAGGGAAAACAAGAAATCCCCTTTAGCACACAACCCCAGCATACACACCCATGCCCCAAAGAACCATCATTGCAAATGAAAGTCCCATCTCTTCCCATGTCCAAATATATACAACGTAGGCTTATTTAGCACATAGACCAGCACGCAGTGAAAAAATACAGTTACATGAGGCTACATCGGTACATGACCATTTCTCAATTCATCCACAGTCTTTCTGCCTTCGCAAACTCTTCCGCCGTCCCAAAATGAAAAGTCCTTGGATTTGTAGGTCACTCTCAACTTAGCTGGGTATACTATCCCGCACTGCACCTTGCTGATGTACAGTGCCTTCTTCACCCGGCTGAAGGTAGCCCGCCTCCTCGCCAGCTTCACTGTAAAGTCCTGATATATGCGTATACCAGCTCCAGCCCACTGCACCACCCGCTTCTGCTGTGCCCAGGCACAGGACCTTCTCTTTCACACTGTACCTACGAAACACAGAGTTACTACTCTTGGCAGCTCACTCTCCTTTGGTACAGGCCTCCACGACCAATGAGCCCGATCCAGTTCATATCGGGAGGGATCATCCCCCCCCCCCCCCCCCCCCCCCATCCCAATAGCTTCGCCAACATCGTGGCAAAATACTCACTCGGCCTCGGATCTTCCACTCCTTCGGGCAGATTCTGTCGCCTGGACCTGTTTTCCAAGTCGTCCATTTTGGCTTGCAGACCCTCGTTGATCTCTATCACCTTCCACAGCTCCTTCCCCATCGAGGTAAGTTGATCGCTGTACTGCAATAATATCTCTTCCACTTCCTTCAGTGTCTTACCTTGCTCCCGCACCTCCGCCACTGCGCTCAATACCGCCGCCCTCACCGGGGCAATCGCCTCCTCCACCAGCACTTTCAATACCGCCCCATCTCCTCCTCATCGCCTCCATGTGTTTGTGAACTGCCTTTCGAGTTCCTCAGCCATCACCGTTGTCATTTCTTCAGCCATGGGCAATGCGGCCTCCCCTGGTGCCCCAGCCTCCACTTTTCTTGCCGTCCCCGTGGTGACCTTTCCACTCCCTGATGGACTTTCAGCCTTTGGGGGGGATGCACTGAGGCTTTACGAGCAGGAGCTACTCTGAGAGGACCATGCAGCAGCGGAGCGTGCCCCAGCGGTACAGGAGCCAGCCGCCAAGTAGGCTGAGGTGGGAATGAGGCGCTGCATTAGGCCTGGTGGGAATGAGGCGCTGCATTAGGCCTACTGGTGTACTGGCAGCGCCTGTCATTCGAGGACCTGCCGGATCAGGCATGTTGTTGAAGACTCAACGGTTCCCAACACCTTTGAGGCACACCCCAGGGTGAGGGATTTGCTCCTGGGCGACGGGTTATTCACTTCGGGTCGTGGCTGAAGGTGACTATCCGGAGGCCACAGACTAACGGCGAGACCCGTTACAACGACGCCCAATACTGCAACCAGGAACATGATCAAGCGGTGCATCGGCATCCTGAAGATGCAGTTCAGGTGCCTGGGCTGCTCCGGAAGGGCCTTCCAGTATAGTGCTAAGAGACTCTCCCACATCGTGGTCGCCTGCTGCATCCTCCAAACATCATGCAGCACACAGGCGTCATGTTGGGGGGAGGGGGAGGGGGAGGGGGAAGGGCAGCCAGGATGGGGCCCGGGCAGGCACAGGAGGCCACACAATATGTGCACCAGGGCCGGCGCAAATGGGATGCTCTAATCACCTCCAGTTTCGCCGACTAGGTGGCCTGGCCGACCGGCGGAACGATCTTCCCCTCCCACCACCATGCCTGGCCAGCTCATCCCTCACAATTTCTGACAGAGGTGTTTCTTGTGAACAGGTAAACATGTTTCTACAGGTTTGACTTCCAGCCCCTAATGCTTTCCTGTGTGCTGCACATAGCTGCCTGTAAAAGGCAGCCCTGCCTTTGCCTCAGTCACTGCCTGCACAGAAGTGCCCCAGGCCTTGGACATTCTGAACCATGGCCGAACTTTCCCAAGTCTCCACTGTGGATGCCACCCGTGCGGTGTTGGCCTGGGTGACACGCATGGTCAGCACCGCCTTCTGTCTCAGTAGGCGGTTGGACTCCTCCAACTTCACCTGCAGGTGCTGGATGGTTGTTGACATTTCCTCAGGTAGTCCCAGTTCTGTGTCTGCATCTCCAGCATCAATGGGACTGCTGTTTCCAAAAGCCTGAAACCCGTCTGGATGGCAGCTGGCCCTCAGACCATTCGCCCCCTCGGGGGTTCCTACCTCCACCTGATGTACCGCTACACGTGTGTGGTACACACCAGTTGGTGCATAACCTCTTCACTAAAGTGCCCAACCGAAGTGAGTGTCTCTGGGATGGTGCAGGGTGTTGGAGCAGCTGTGATGGAAAGTTGGTGTCGCCCCAGGACTTGCGCACCAGGGTGTGATAGGCTGGCATTTGGGAGTCCGCATCGCTGTCCAGTGCCGCCTCGTCGCTGGACGTGCCCTGGGATTGGGGCGTGGGATACCATAAGCGCCCACCTGTCGCCAGGTGATCCTGCAAGACACAAGACATGACGCATGGTTGGATCACAGGTTGGGGTGGTGGCTAGGGGGAGGTGAGATGGTGTGGGGGATGTGGGTGGTGGGAGGAGGGGGGGTGGTGCGAGGGGGGGGTGGTGCGAGGGGAGGTGGGGTGGTGTGAGTGGAGGGGGCATGTGGGGTGGTGGGAGTGGAGGGGGCATGGTGTGGTGGGAGTGGAGGGGGCATGGTGGGGTGGTGGTGCGGGTTGGGGTGGTGTGGGGGGAGGTGGGTGGTGTGGGTGGGTGGTGGGGGTTGAGGTGGGTGGTGGTGGGGTTGGGGTGGTGGGTGGTGGGGTTGGGGTGGGGTGGGGGAGTGGGTGGTGGGGGTTGGGTTGGTGTGGGGGTGGTGGGGTTGGGTTGGTGTGGGGGTGGTGGGGTTGGGTTGGTGTGGGGGAGGTGGGTGGTGGGGTTGGGTTGGTGTGGGGGAGGTGGGTGGTGGGGTGGTGGGTGGTTGGGGTGGGGTGGTGTGGGGGAGGTGGGTGGTGGGGGTGGGTGGTGTGGGGGAGGTGGGGGGTGGGGTTGGGTTGGTGTGGGGAGGTGGGTGGTGGGGTTGGGGTGGTGTGGGGGTGGTGGGGTTGGGGTGGTGTGGGTGGTGGGGTTGGGGTGGTGAGGGTGGTGGGGTTGGGTTGGGGGGGGTGGGGGTGGTGGGGTTGGGGTGGTGTGGGGGAGGTGGGTGGTGGTGTGGGGGAGGTGGGTGGTGGGGTTGGGGTGGTGTGGTGGGGTTGGGGTGGTGGGGTGGGGTGGTGTGGTGGGGTTGGGGGTGGTGTGGGGGAGGTGGGGTGGGTGGGGTTGGGTGGTGTGGGGGAGGTGGGGTGGTGGGGTTGGGGTGGTGTGGTGGGGGTTGGGGTGGTGTGGGGGAGGTGGGTGGTGGGGTTGGGGTGGGTGGGGGTGTGGGGAGGTGGGTGGTGGGGTTGGGGTGGTGTGGGGAGGTGGGTGGTGGGGTTGGGGTGGTGTGGGGAGGTGGGTGGTGGGGTTGGGGGTGGTGTGGGGGAGGTGGGTGGTGGGGTTGGGGTGGTGTGGGGTGTGGGGGAGGTGGGGTGGTGGGGTTGGGGTGGTGTGGGGGAGGTGGGTGGTGGGGTTGGGGTGGGGTGTGGGGAGGGGGAGGTGGGGTGGGGGGGAGGTGGGTGGTGAGGTGTGGGTGGTGAGGTTGGGGGTGGTGGGGGAGGGGGGGAGTTGGTGTGGGTGGGGAGTTTGGGGTTGGGGTGGTGTGGTGGAGGTGGGAGGTGGGTGGTGGGGTTGGGGTGGTGTGTGGGAGGTGGGGTGGTGGGGTTGGGGGTGGTGTGGGGGAGGTGGGTGGTGGGGTTGGGGTGGTGTGTGGGAGGTGGGTGGTGGGGTTGGGGTGGTGTGGGGGAGGTGGGTGGTGGGGTTGGGGTGGTGTGGGGGAGGTGGGAGGTGGGTGGTGGGGTTGGGGTGGTGTGTGGGGGTGGGTGGTGGGGTTGGGGTGGTGTGGGGGAGGTGGGTGGTGGGGGTTGGGGTGGTGTGGGGGAGGTGGGAGTGGGGTGGTGGGGGTGGGGTGGTGTGTGGGAGGTGGGTGGTGGGGGTGGGGGGGTGGTGGGGGAGGTGGGTGGTGGGTGGGTGGGGTGGGTGTGGTGGGGAGGTGGGAGTGGGTGGTGGGGTTGGGGTGGCGTGGGGGAGGTGGGTGGTGGGGGTTGGGGTGGCGTGGGGGAGCTGGGTGGTGGGGTTGGGGCGGCGTGGGGAGGGGGGAGGTGGGTGGTGTGGGGGAGGTGGGTGGTGTGGGGGAGGGGGGAGGTGGGTGGTGGGGTTGGGTGGTGAGGTTGTGGTGTGGGTGTGGGGAGGTGGTGGCGGGGTTGGGGTGGTGTGGGGGTGGTGGGTGGTGAGGTTGGGGTGGTGTGGGGGGGCGTGGGGTGGTGGGGTTGGGGTGGTGTGGGTAGGCAGGTGGTGTGTCGGGCAGGTGGTGGGGTTGGGGTGGGGGAGGTGGGTGGTGGGGTTGGGGTGGTGTGGGGGGTGGTGGGGTTGGGGTGGTGGGGGGAGGTCGGTGGTGTGGGGTGGTAGGTGGGTGGTGGGGTTGGGGTGGTAGGTGGGTGGTGGGGTTGGGGGTGGTAGGTGGGTGGTGGTGGTGGGTGGTGGGGTTGGGGTGGGGTGGTGTGGGGGAGTTGGGTGGTTGGGTTGGTGTGGGGGAGGTGGGGTTGGGGTGGTGGTGTTGGGGTGGGTTGGTGTGGGGGAGGTGGGTGGTGGGGGTTGGGGTGGTGGGGTTGGGGTGGGTTGGGTGTGGGGGAGGTGGTGGTGGGTGGGTGGGGTTGGGTTGGTGTGGGGAAGTGGGTGGTGGGGTTGGGGTGGTGTGGGGGAAGTGGGTAGTGGGTGGTGGGGTTGGGGTGGTGAGGGGAAGTGGGTGGTGGGTGGTGGGGTTGGGGTGGTTTGGGGGAGGTGGGTGGTGGGGTGGGGGTGGGGGTGGTGTGGGGGTGGTGGGTGGTGGGGGTTGGGTTGGGGTGGGGGAGGTGGTTGGGGTGGTGGTGGTGGGGTGGTGGGGTGGTGTGGTGTGAGGGAGGTGGGTGGTGGGGTTGGGTTGGTGTGGGGGAGGTGGGTGGTGGGGTTGGGGTGGTGTGGGGGAGCTGGTGGTGGGGTTGGGGTGGTGTGGGGGAGCTGGGGTGGTGGGGTTGGGGTGGTGTGGGGGAGGTGGGTGGTGGGGTTGGGGTGGTGTGGGGGGTGGTGGGGTTGGGGTGGTGTGGGGGGGGTGGGGGTTGGGGTGGTGTGGGGGTGGTGGGGTGGGGGTGGTGGGGTTGGGGTGGTGTGGGGGTGGTGGGGTGGGGTGGTGTGGGGGTGGTGGGGTTGGGGTGGTGTGGGGGTGGTGGGGTTGGGGTGAGGTGGGGGTGGGTGGGGGGTGGTGTGGGGGTGGTGGGGTTGGGGTGGTGTGGGGGTGGTGGGGTTGGAGTGGGTGGGGGGTGGGGGTGGTGGGGTTGGAGTGGTGTGGGGTGTGGGGGGTGGGGGTGGTGGGGTTGGAGTGGTGGGGGGTGGGGGTGGTGGGGGTTGGAGTGGTGTGGGGGAGTGGGTGGTGGGGTTGGGGGGAGGTGGGTGGTGGGGTTGGGGTGGTGGTGGGGGAGGTGGGGTTGGGGGGGAGGTGGTGGGTGGGGTTGGGGTGGTGTGGGGGAGGTGGGTGGTGGGGTGGGGGTGGAGGTGGGTGGTGGGGTTGGGGTGTGTGGGGTTGGTGGTGGGGGTGGTGGGGTGGGGGTGGTGGGGTTGGGGTGGTGTGGGGGTGGTGGGGTTGGGGTGGTGTGGGGGTGGGGGGTTGGGGGGGGTGGGGGTGGTGGGGTTGGGGTGGTGTGGGTTGGTGTGGGGGTGGTGGGGTTGGGGTGGTGTGGGGGGTGGGGTGGGGGGTGGTGGGGTTGGGGGGTATGGGGGTGGTGGGGTGGAGTGGTGTGGGGGTGGGGGTGGTGGGGTTGGAGGGGTGGGGGTGGTGGGGTTGGGGTGGTGTGGGGGTGGTGGGGTTGGGGGTGGTGTGGGGGTGGTGGGGTTGGGGTGGTGGGGGTGGGGTGGGGGGGTGGTGGGGTGGGGTTGGGGTGGTGTGGGGGTGGTGTGGGGGTGGTGGGTTGGGGTGGTATGGGGGTGGTGGGGTTGGAGTGGTGTGGGGTGGGGGGTGGTGGGGTTGGAGTGGTGTGGGGGGGTGGGGGTGGTGGGGGTTGGGTGTGGGGTGGGGTGGGGGTGGTGGGGTGGAGTGGTGTGGGGGGTGGGGGGGTGGTGGGGTGGGTGGGGGGGTGGGGGGGTGTGGGGTTGGAGTGGTGTGGGGAGGGTGGGTGGTGGGGGTGGGGGGAGGGGGTGGGGGGTTGGGGTGGTGTGGGGGAGGTGGGTGGTGGGGTTGGGGGGCGAGGTGGGTGGTGGGGTTGGGGTGGTGTGGGGGAGGTGGGTGGTGGGGTTGGGGGGGAGGTGGGTGGTGGGGTTGGGGGTGTGGTTGGTGGGGGGTGGGGTGGGGGTGGGGGTGGTGGGGTGGGGTGGTGTGGGGGTGGGGGTGGTGGGTGGGTGTGGGGGTGGGGGGGGTTGGGGTGGTGTGGGGTTGGTGTGGGGGTGGTGGGGTGGGGTGGGGTGGGGGTGGTGGGGTGGGTGGGTTGTGGGGGGTGGGGGTGGTGGGGTTGGAGTGGTGTGGGGAGGTGGGTGGTGGGGTTGGGGGGGAGGTGTGGGTGGGTGGGTGGGGGGGTGTGGGGTGGTGGGTGGGGGGGGAGGTGGGTGGTGGGGTTGGGTGGGTGGGGTGGGGGAGGTGGGGTGGGGTTGGGTGGTGGGGGAGGTGGGTGGTGGGGTTGGGGTGGTGTGGGGAGGTGGGTGGTGGGGTTGGGGGGGTGGTGGGTGGTGGGGTTGGGGTGGTGTGGGGGAGGTGGGTGGTGGGGTTGGGGGGGGGAGGTGGGGTGGTGGGGTTGGGGTGGTGTGGGGGAGGTGGGTGGTGGGGTTGGGGTGGTAGGTGGGTGGTGGTGGTGGGTGGTGGGGTTGGGGTTGGGGTGGTGGGGTGTGTGGGGAGTTGGGTGGTTGGGTTGGTGTGGGGGAGGTGGGGTTGGGGTGGTGGTGTTGGGGTGGGTTGGTGTGGGGGAGGTGGGGTGGGTGGGTGGGGGGTGGGTGGGGTGGGTTGGTGTGGGGAGGTGGGTGGTGGGTGGTGGGGTTGGGTTGGTGTGGGGGAAGTGGGTGGTGGGGTTGGGGTGGTGTGGGGGAAGTGGGTAGTGGGTGGTGGGGTTGGGGTGGTGAGGGGGAAGTGGGTGGTGGGTGGTGGGGTTGGGTTGGTTTGGGGGAGGTGGGTGGTGGGGTTGGGGTGGGGTGGTGTGGGGGTGGTGGGTGGTGGGGTTGGGTTGGGGTGGGGAGGTGGTTGGGGTGGTGGGTGGTGGGGTGGGGTGTGGTGTGAGGGCGGTGGGTGGTGGGGTTGGTTGGTGTGGGGGAGGTGGGTGGTGGGGTTGGGGTGGTGTGGGGGAGCTGGTGGTGGGGTTGGGGTGGTGTGGGGAGCTGGGTGGTGGGGTTGGGGTGGTGTGGGGGAGGTGGGTGGTGGGGGTTGGGGTGGTGTGGGGGTGGTGGGGTTGGGGTGGTGTGGGGGGGTGGTGGGGTTGGGGTGGTGTGGGGGTGGTGGGTGGGGGTGGTGGGGGTTGGGGTGGTGTGGGGGTGGGGTGGGGTGGGGGTGGTGGGGTTGGGGTGGTGTGGGGGTGGTGGGGTGGGGGTGGTGTGGGGGTGGTGGGGTGGGGTGGTGTGGGGGTGGTGTGGGGGTGGTGTGGGGGTGGTGGTGGGGTGGTGGGTTGGGGTGGTATGGGGGTGGTGGGGTTGGAGTGGTGTGGGGGGTGGGGGTGGGTGGGGGTTGGAGTGGTGTGGGGGAGGTGGGTGGTGGGTTGGGGGGGAGGTGGGTGGTGGGGGTTGGGGTGGGTGTGGGGGAGGTGGGTGGTGGGGGGTTGGGGGGGGGAGGTGGGTGGTGGGGTTGGGGTGGTGTGGGGGAGGTGGGTGGTGGGGTGGTGTGGGGGAGGTGGGTGGTGGGGTTGGGGGGGAGGTGGGTGGTGGGGTTGGGGGTGGTGTGGGGGGTGGTGGGGGTGGGGTGGTGGGTTGGGGTGGTGTGGGGTGGTGGGGGTTGGGGTGGTGTGGGGGGTGGTGGTGGGGGTGGTGGTGTGGGGGTGGGTGGGGTTGGGGTGTGTGGGGTGGTGGTGGGGTTGGGGGTGGTGTGGGGGTGGTGGGGTTGGGGTGGTGTGGGGGTGGTGGGGTTGGGGTGGTGTGGGGGTGGTGGGGTTGGGTGGTGTGGGGGGGTGGTGGGTTGGGGTGGTGTGGGGGTGGTGTGGGGGTGGTGGGGTTGGGTGTGGTGTGGGGGTGGTGGGGTTGGAGTGGTGTGGGGGGGTGGGGTTGGTGGGGTTGGAGTGGTGTGGGGAGGTGGGTGGTGGGGGTGGGGGAGGTGGTGGTGGGGTTGGGGGGGGAGGTGGGTGGTGGGGGTGGGGTGGTGTGGGGAGGTGGGTGGTGGGGTTGGGGGGGGAGGTGGGTGGTGGGGTTGGGGTGGTGTGGGGAGGTGGGTGGTGGGGTTGGGTGGTGTGGGGGAGGTGGGTGGTGGGGTTGGGGTGGTGGGGAGGTGGGTGGTGGTTGGGGGGGAGGTGGGGGTGGGGTTGGTGTGGGGGAGGTGGGTGGTGGGGTTCGGGGTGGTGTGGGGGAGGTGGGTGGTGGGGTTGGGGGGTGGGGAGGTGGGTGGAGGGGTTGGGGTGGTGTGGGGGAGGTGGGTGGTGGGGTTGGGGTGGTGTGGGGGAGGTGGGGTGGGTGGGGGTTGGGGTGGTGTGGGGAGGGGGTGGTGGGTTGGGTGGTGTGGGGGAGGTGGGTGGTGGGGTTGGGGTGGTGTGGGGGAGGTGGGTGGTGGGGTTGGGGTGGTGTGGGGGAGGTGGGGGTGGGGTTGGGGTGGTGTGGGGGAGGTGGGAGGTGGGTGGTGGGGTTAGGGTGGCGTGGGGGGAGGGGGGCGGTGGCGGTGCGGTTGGGTTGGTGGGGTTGGGGTGGTGTGGGGAGGTGGGTGGTGGGGTTGGGGGTGGTGTGGGG